>NC_059220.1:60298508-61013984 GCF_020615455.1 Coregonus clupeaformis | reverse complement strand
TTACAAAGTCTCTTTGGATAAAAGCATATGCTAATGGACATATATTACTATTACTGCTGTCAGATTGCCAAATAGAGTCTGTGTGTGGTTCTAATGGAGACATGTCCATCAGTGTGATTCAAAGTGAATGTGTTAAAATCCCCAGTTTACATATAGAGTTAGTGAACTCATTATGTCATTCTGTGATAAACTCAGAGTAATAACGTGCCGGTGTACGTCGATGCAGCGAGCAAGTCTTTCATCTGACTGATCTTTCATCTTAAAGAGCCCTAATCCCACCTCTGCCATCTGTTAGCCCCAGCTGACAAGGAGAGGGCTTCTTGGGTCTCCTTCATGTTTTGCTCCTCTGATGGGGCGCTTTGTTGCTCTCTGTTCTCATGTCAGAATATGCTAGTGCATGTTTGACAGCTTTATGCCAGGGTTGAAATCAAAGGTGTCACGTGTGACCTCCAAATGTTAGTTTCCCCACTATATATTTGACACATTATGCTTGAAGCTCTGTGTAAAAAAAGCTTTTATGTGGTCATAAGCATGTTATAACAGTTTCTCAAATATGATTACAAAGTTAACTTCCAACTGTATATTTGACACATTAAAATACTTTGTAAAAAAGGCTATTATTTAGTCATGAGCATGTTATAAAATTAATTCTAACTGTATATTTGACCCACTTTGCTTGAAACGCTCTGTGAAAAAGCCTATTTCTTGGTCATAATAAGCATGTTACAGCTGACAGCTTTGCAAAGTATGATTACAGTTTCAGGGGCAAAGTAGTTAAATTGTTGCGAGATGCTGTATGAAAGAGAGCAACCCGCTCTCTGTGTTTGCTGGTCTGTGACCTGCTAGCACTGCCCACGGTTAAAGGGGAATAATGCAACCTCAGAGTTACACACAAATATACTTTATTGACACACACACGGATGAAATGGACACGGAAAGGTAGTGGATTTTATTTTACCTTATTTAACTAGGCAAGTCAGTTAAGAACAAATTCTTATTTACAATGGCGGCCTACACCGGCCAAACCCGGACGATGCTGGGCCAATTGTGCACCGCCCTATGGGAACTCCCAATCACGGCCGTTGTGATACAGCCTGGAATCGAACCAGGGGTTCTGTATTGACACCTCAAGCACTCAAGCACTGAGATGCAGTGCGCTTAAACCGCTGCGCCACTCGGGAGCCCCTGGTGGTGGTTCTGTAGAAGGAAATGAAAGGCAATGAATATACTGTAGACATACGATATCACGAGAGCTGTAATAAAGGTAATAATGGTCTATATAAATGGCATATAATCCTGAACATGTTTACAGGTTACAAGCTATACTGAGGCAGCATACATATTGCAACAATAACAACTAACTATTAAGAACAATTTATACGTCACGCAACTCACTTTGTGCATGCATACTGTAATATGCTGCTAGGATATATTATGTTCACTGTGACTACGTCTAGCCTATCACATGCTGCATCATTGGCATAAAGGTCACGTACGTTTACGTCAAGCGCACGTACTGTATGCTACTTTGGAACAAGATGGCAAAATAAAGAAGTCAATTAAATATTCGCTGTCGATCCGTTCCTTTAATTAGACACTAGGAGTGACAATTAAGCGGAAATATAACATACACCCCTGGTAACCATGAGCCCTAGCAACCAATCGGGCCCCTAGGTGTGAAGGGCAAGTTTACAAGCCCTGGCCTGCTTGGCTCCCCGTGGGGGGAGGGGAGCCTGCTGCCGAAGTTATAAAGTTACAGAGTTTGTCTCTGAGAGGGCTGTGAGAATGAGATGGTGTGCTAAGAGTCACCGGCAGGGAATTCGTAACAGCCACCCCCTAAATATGATCAGCATATTTGCTAAATAAATAGTTCCCTGCCGGAATGTCAGTGTGGAGCCCACTGGGCCCCATCAGTGGCAGGTCAGGAGGAGCCAGGGGGCAGAGTGCTGAAAGTGTCCATGTGACAGGTACTCCAAGGCATGGCTAGTCCACAGCTGCACTGTGGAAGCAACAGGTGTCCAGTCAAGTGCTGGGGTGGCACCCCAACAGAGGAAGGCCATTACTCAGCAGAGGAGAAAAGGCGCTGGCGGCGCTGGTTCCCCCACAGAGGCGGGCCTTGCCCCAGCAGAGGAGAGCTGGCCCGGCAATGGTGGTTCTCCAACAGAGGCGGCACAGGCCCGAGCAGAGGATAGCAGCCGCTGCGGCGGGTTGTCCCCCCAGTGAAGGAACCGGAGGAGGGTCTGGAACAGGCCAGTCCTCTTCTGGCTGTGCGGGTGGAGATTATAAGAGTACATGGCCATTTAAGGTCAGATTGTTCTTCCAGATGTTCAAACGTTTATAGATGACCAGCAGGGTCAAATAATAAACACAGTGGTTGTAGAGGGTGCAACAGGTTAGCACCCCAGAAGTAAATGTCAGATGGCTTTTCACAGCCGAGCATTCAGAGGACGAGACAGCAGGTATGGTAGAGAGGAGAGAGAGAGGAGGGAGAGGGAGAGGGAGCGTTGAAAACAGCAGGTCCGGGGACAAGGTAGCACATCCGGTGAATTGGTCAGGGTTCGATAGCCGCAGGCAGAACAGTTGAAACTGGAGCAGCAGCATGACAAGGTAGCACATCTGGTGAGCAGGTTAGGGGTTCCATAGCCACAGGCAAAACAGCAGAAACTGGATAAGCAGCACAACCAGGTGGACTGGAGGCGGGGACAGTCAGGAGTCATCAGGCCAGGTAGTCCAGGTAGTCCTGAGGCATGGTCCTAGAGTCTTCAGTAAAGACTTAAAGGTTGTGAACGAGTCTGCGTCTTTTCACATGGATAGGCAGACCATTTCATAAGAATTGAGCTCTATAGGAGAAAGCCCCTGCCTCCAGCTGTTTGCTTAGAAATTCTAGGGAAAATAAGGAGGCCTGTGTCTTGTGACCGTAGCGTATGTGTAGGTATGCACGGCAGGACCAAATCAGAGAGATAAGTAGAAGCAAGCCAATGTAATGCTTTGTAGGTTAGCAGTAAAACCTTGAAATCAGCCCTAGCCTTAACAGGAAGCCAGTGTAGGAGGCTAGCGCTAGAGTAATATGATAAAATTTTGTGGTTCTAGTCAAGATTCTAGGAGCCGTATTTAGCACTAACCGAAGTTTATTTAGTGCTTTATCCGGGTAGCCGGAGAGTAGAGCATTGCAGTAGTCCAATCTAAAAGTGACAAAAGCATGGATTAGCTATTCTGCATCATTTCTGGACAAAAACGTGTTTGGATTTTTTGCAACGTTACGAAGATGGATAAAAGCTGCCCTTGAAATATTCTTGATATGTTCGTCAAAAGAGAGATCAGGTTCCACAGTGCCGAAGTCCTTTACAGTTTTATTTGAGACAACTGTACAACCATCAACATGAATTGTCTGATCAAACAGCAGATCTCTTTGTTTCTTGGGACCTAGAACTAGCATCTCTGTTTTGTCCAAGTTTAAAAGTAAAACATTTGCCGCCATCCTCTTCCTTATGTCTGAAACAAAGGCTTCCAGGGCAGGCAAGTTTGGGGCTTCACCATGTTTCATCGAAATGTGCAGCATAGCACTGAAAGTTGACATTGTGTTTCTGAATGAGGTAGAATATATAGTGAAAACAATAGCGGTCCTAAAACGGAACCTTGAGGAACACCGAAACGTATAATTGATTTGTCGGAGGACAAACCATCCACAGAGACGAACTGATATATTTCCGACAGATAAGATCTAAACCAGGCAAGAGTTTTGGTTTCCAATCTCTCCAAATGAATGTGGTGATTGAAGGTGTCAAAAGTGGCACTAAGGTCTAGGAGCACGAGGACAGATGCAGAGCCATTGTCTGACGCCATTAAAAGCTAATTTACCACCTTCACGAGTGCAGTCTCAGTACTATGATGGGGTCTAAAACCAGACTGGAGCGTTTCATATACATTATTTGTCTTCAGGAAGGCAGTGAGTTGCTGAACAACAGCTTTTCTAAAATGTTTGAGAGGAATGGGAGATTAGATATAGGACAAAAGTTTTTTTTTTTTTCTGGGTCAAGGTTTGGCTTTTCAGCAGAGGCTTTTTTACTGCCACTTTTTAGTGAGTTTGGTACACATCCGGAGAATAGGAGTTGTTTATTATATTCAACATAGGAGGGCCAAGCACAAGAAGTAGCTTTTTTAGTAGTTTAGTTAAAAATAGGGTCCAGTAGGCAGCTGGAAGGTTTAGAGGCCATTACTATTTTCGTGAATGTGTCGAGAGATACAGGATAAAAAAACTTGAGTGTCTCCAATTATCCTAGGTCCTGGCAGTTCTGTGCAGACTCAGGACAACCGAAGTTTTGGAGAAATACGCAAATTCAAAGAGGAGTCAGTAATTTGCTTTCTAATGATCATGATCTTTTCGTCGAAGAAGTTCATGAATTCATCACTGCTGAAGGTGAAGGCCATCCTCACTTGGGGAATGTTGCTTTTAGTTAGCTTTGCGACAGTATGAAAATACATTTTGGATATTTTTTATTCTCCTCAATTAGTTTGGAAAAGTAGGCTGATTGAGCAGCGGTGAGGGCTCTTCGATATTGCATGGTATTGTCTTTCCAAGCTAGTCGGAAGACTTCAGTTTGGTGGGAACGCCATTTCCGTTCCAAATGTTCTGGAAACTTGCTTCAGGGCGGTAGCTGGGTCAGGAGAGGATGGGACCTCAGGAGATGGTGTGAGTTGTGGACTGGGGGGCCCAGGTCAAGGCTGGATGGTTCGTTGGGTGTAGCAGCAGGCAGGTCAGGTCGGTCCACTGGGGACTGCTGCACTGGCGTCTGCGGGATAGATGGTGCCTCTGAGGACTCCAGTGCTGCCGGCTGCCGGGTGGACTGGAGGGCCGACGACTGCTGGGTCAGCTGGGTTTCGGGCTGCTGCTGGCCTAGTAAAGGGGCCTGCGGCCCTTGGCTAGGCGGGGGTGCTGTCTCGGATGTCAGCTGAAGTGCTGGCTCGAGCATCGATGGCGACTGGGCTGGTTCTAGTCCCGGAGATCGCGAGCCGTCACAGGTTGTGACCGGACTGTCTGTCATCCGGGATGTCGCTGGGCCACAGGCGGGCAGTAAAACAGCAGGATATGTGGTGCTGGGTGTGGTGGAAGAGGTTCCTGCTTTGCTATATAGAGCGTGGGAGGCAGTAGAACCTCCCTGTGGGCTGCCAGTGGCGCCCCAACATTGGGGCCGCCCTGTATTGCCCTAAGCACTGGGAAGCCAGGTGTAACAGCTCAGGATAGCGCTGCTGTAGGAATGACATGAACATCATCTTGCACTCCTGCTTCCACCTCTCCCACATGTCCGCTTGTTGCAGTCCACCATGTGGCAATGGGGAGGTGATGGTAGGCGATATATCTGACCGGAGCCATCCCTGCTGGCTATGTTGCTAAGTCACTTTTATGCATGCACACCATCCCACAAGTCCAAAGAGATGCTATTGAGTCCACTTGTTTATGGGCAGAGACAGAGATGTTGCTCTCTGTCACTGCTTGAGGGAGACGGATGGTTGGGGATCTGGGACCCAAGCTGACTGCCTGTGATTGGCTGACCCCACGGTGTGATAAGGCCCCTGGTAACCATAACCCCTAGCAAATAATCGGTAACTAGGGCCCTAGGTGTGAAGGGCCAGTTACGACCCCCCTGGCCTGCTTGGCTCCAGTGGGGGGATGGTAGCCTTCTGTCAAAGTTAGAAGGTTACAGAGCTTGTCTCTGAGAGGGCTGTACGAATGAGATGGTGTGCTAAGAGTCACCAGCAGGGAATTTGTAACACTGTACATTGCCCTCCCCCCTGCGGGCATGTGTCCACTGCACTCTTCTCCAAGGCTGCCAATGCATATTGCCTCTTTATCTCTCCACAGCAGACCTTCTCTCATCCCTTCCTCCTCTCTCCTCTCCTCACTTCCATGGATGTTTAAAGGATTTGTGGGATTTAGGACGCCTCTCCCGCCTCTTCCCCTATATTGGTGCCTGTTTACACACACCACAGACAGTAAATGCCTGAAATATTTATAAAACAGACAAAAAGTCCACAGGCAAGTCATGGCAGGTTTACAAGGTTGTTATTTAACTTTAATCGTTCAACCACGCAGGTGACAGCAATTCCAAGAAAATCGACCTACCGCTTCAAATGTGGCAATGACATTCTATATAGTTTAGCCTTATGCATCGTTTCACAGCATGGATGTAATGCCTGAGGATGAGGGTTCAGAAAGCAATAAACTAAATCCATGTGTGACTGGCTTATACTGGCTTTGTGTGATTCTCTTTGACTGTGACCTGCCATTGTAAGGTCTGTTCTTAGGCTGAGTTGCTTTTGCTAGACAGATTAACCTATCAGTTGTGTGTACTGTCTGTTTTCTTCAAAGAGCACCTTGGTTGAACCCCCTAGCTCCCCTCCTAATAGAAAAACTATAATTTCTTAGTGTTGTACTTGTCTTTCTTGCACTAAAACTTGCACTTGTCTTTTCTTACTAGCACTAATTTCACTGATAGCTGCTTTTTCAAGGAATGGTTTTACTTGCAATGACTGTGATTATGTGGTTGTCTTACCTACCTTTGTTGAATGCACTGGCTGTAAGTCACTCTGAATAGGAGCGTCTGCTAAATGACCAAAATGTCAAATGTACTGTCTGGTTCAGGAGAATATCACTCAAGTGTCAATGTCATTCTTTTGTGTGACTTTAAAATCATTACTTTGATGTTTTTATCAAATTTCTATTCAAATTATATTATCGATATATTCACATTCAGTCTCCTCACAGTAGTCAAGATAACCCCCATCATATTACAGTGAGATATCTCCCATTGTATTAGGCAATATTATCATCTATTTCATGTGTACTTCAAAAGAGCTGGCTTTCCTAACTGCTGACGGATAATAAGAAAAAAAAAGAACAGACTCTTCTCTCTTTTGCCGTAGTGTTGGCAGGAAAGCTGTCAGATTGAGATAAGAACAGACATTTGTCCTCCTCTTTCACTCTCTATAGATCCATATAAAGGTCATTCATTTGATTATGATACATGGAGTGTAGGTTAAGATTTTATGCAGTACTCACCACAGTGTGTGCACTACTCACAGACTGCACTGGCTACTACTTATTTTATATGTTATTTGATAAAATGTTCTAAATTGGTCTCTGTTGCTCTTTGCCACACCCAAAGGAAGTAATATATTTGTGACCAGTGAGAGATAAGGGTCAAAGATATATACTGTAGCCAGTGGTGTGCATGTAAATCTTGGTGGGGCAAACTCAAAAAATGTTGGGATGCATGCCAGCAAAGCCACTACACAACACAACACTAAACAATACAATAATTGCACTATAACGGTGACAAACGGTGCCCACAAACTGTTAGGGGCCTACATAAAGCTGTCCCAACAGCAGGTCTTTCTTTTCAGCACCATGGAGTGAATCCTTACCACACCTGGCTATCAGCGGAGCCTTGTCTGGCAGCGAAACAATTAATTCAGCCTCATTTACTACCTTTAAAAAAACATAGCTGATATGGCTGACTTGCTTAAACAAATGTGATTTCTACTGACAATTGAGATGTACAAACGACGACGAGTGGATAAGAGGCAATCCGTAATTTCGATTAAGACATTAATGAGCGAGCTAGGACGGACATAGTCAATATAAGTGTTCAGCACTTTTGAAATGTACAGCGACAGAATTAAGAACATGGGCCGTTCTTACAGTTTTCTCCCTGTACACCAAGTCAGAACCATAGGATAAATAAAGGGGGCATACTGTATAAGCGGACAATGAAAGCTCTTACAATATTTGATGATGACATTTCTCTAAAACAGGCTATAGGTTACATGTGCACCACCAATTCAGAACAGTAGGCTAAGTTATAAGGGGGAAAGGGACCAAATTATTAGGGTGAGGCACATGGGCTACTAACAGCTTACAACACAACATACACTTTTCCCCCGCCCCCCCCCTGCCAACAAAGGTCTAACCCACCCGGTATTACTTTCTTAGCTACAGTATACATATCTCCCTGGCATTTTACTTTATTTATGCAGCAGCATACAATACATTGTTGGACTCAAATTGTTGTGCTGTGCTCACTGGAACAGGAAGGTGGCACGGCGGATCTTCGTGGGCAAATTTTGTCATCAAACTTTGTCATCAAAGTCTGGCATTCTCTGGATCTATGGTGCTTTCAAGACAAATGAAACTCGGAAAAAAACAAGGTAGAATCATGGCGTCAGTGATCTTCAGGTTGGAGCTCTAGAAAGAGGCCTGAGTTCCCGACTTGGAATTCCGAGTTGGATGACTGTTCAAAATGTATTTTCCCTTTCGGAGCTCGTTTTTTTCCAAGTTCCCAGTTGTCTTGAACTCACTGAAGTCTGAGATTTCCCAGTTCCGAGTTTCCAGTTGTTTTGAACGTGGCAGAAGTCATGCTGGATTGACAGCATGGCCAATATTGAATGTTTATACTGTTAAGCTTGGAAAAGAGACCCTTAAACCCAGACTTGGACCACACACCCACTCCACTGAATAGCAGGCTAGTGATTGCTTTGCAATGCTTGCAGTTAGCCACTGATTCCTTCCAAACCACTCATTATTGAATTTGTGATTTCCAACTTGATGTGTAATGTTTATGTCCAATGGCGATGAGCACCAACACGTTTTATCTATAATTTCTATTCATAATTTATCTTCATATGACAAGGATTGAAAAGGATTTGCCAGTAGATTGTCGACTTGATTCATGATGATGACTGCTAGCTTGCTAGCTAAGATTTTGAAAGTATAATGTTGACATGATCAGTCCAATCAAAGCTACGGTAGATATAACAGGATTTGACGTAATTTTATCTGTGTCCAATGACCTTGAGCCTTCTTGGATGGGCACTTCTAATGTAACTCTATTTTCGAGCTCTCCCCGTAGATTTTGCGGTGACGCAGTGTCCCCATGAGTGACAGAACACTGAGCCAATCACGGCGTCAACTAGAGAACAATACCAACCCCTACGCTCCATATTTTCCGCTGGCTGCCCCACCACCACAGAAAGCACTGAGCTAGGCTGAAACACCTGCATTTTAGAGCTGCCTTACTCAAGAAAGCAAAAAAGAGACCATGTTTGTATGCGGCTCTATTAACTCAATTATTATAATTTTTTACATTGTTTGTTTACATCTCGTGATGAAAAGTAAAATGGTCACAATCATGTGTGTGTCCCAAATGGCACCCAATTCCCTACATAGTGCACTACTTTTGATCAGGGCTCTGGTGAAAAATAATGCACAATATAGGTACCATGTCTACCGCACAAAAGGACGATGATCATAGTAGGCCTATCATTTGCTTTTCTGAATTGACCCAATTTCGTTACAATTACAATCAACTCTGATACAGTCAATCAACCCCCGACTGGCATAGAATTACTAGATAATAAGATCATGACTAGGAGATTAATAGATTATATTTCTATGTTGAGGAGCAACATGATTTGCTCAGCTTTCACAGAGGATGGAACAAACCATGTCAAATTATTATGTGCCTTCTGCGTGAGTTGTTCAGTGAATGTGGCTGAGGCTCTGAGCTATGAGTCATACAGCCATCATTCATTATTGCATTGAGGGGGAATATGCAGCAGAGATGGTCAGTGGCCATAGTAGCATTAGCATTCCAATGGGACCCAGTTTCCTACAGGTTAACCTGCAGGTAGCTACCAAGGGACAGGTGCTCTACTTTACACTTAGTTTGGATTAGATTAAACTCTTTGGTAACACTTTACTTAAAGGTTTTCATGCATTATGATGCAGTTATAATGCAATGTAAGACTTGTCATAAAGAGCATGTATGACTCCCTAATAATGTCTTATCATAATCATCTCATAATGATCCTGACTAAATGCTGTCCATTTTGAGTAAGGTGATATTTCATGATAGGTAGAGAGGCATAATATATTGCAAGCCTTATAAGACATTGACTCAAGTTAAAAAGCATTAGGCCCACACCTGCAGGCTTTATTTGATTTCTTTCAACTCTATCAACCAAAATAGATGATCATTTCCGAATCAAGCGTCGCACCCAACGTAGCACCCGGTGTGTGTGACATAAGTGTGAAGTGAATGACGGTGACTGACGCTTACTTTCAGCATACAAAAGACCAGCAGATGGCAGCAATCACTAAGCTTTTCTTTTTTTCTTTCGTTCACATTTTTAAGGGAGAATGGTGATTTTGTTGTCATATGACCTTACGCAGCCTAGGGATTTGGCTGCTGTGTAGATTGGGCTACTTATAATGAACATATCATGAAAGCAAGAAAACTGAAAATAATATAGTTTCAGTTGTCATGGAATTATTTACCACATAAATAGTATATGTATATTGTTTTCCCCTATTTGTGATCTCTTTAGGCCCGCAATTCCTTGTATGACACATGCAATTGGTACATAATCGCTATTCTGGTGTATATGAAATATAAAATAAATATGGTTCTAAATATGAATAAAATAGCACCGATGTCAAATGTAAATAATGGATGCTTATCATTTTCCCATAAAAGTAGATATTGCTTTTAAAATTATTTGTCGGTTTTCGAGGGGATGTCAACATTCAGAGGATCCCTAAATAGCCTTTGCGTTAGGACAAGGTGCTGGAAGTGGCAGAGCGAAAGAAAAAGGCTCGAGCGCTAGAGAGGAAAACCATAGCAAGCTACAGTAACTGTCCATTCATATGGAATCCTGTAGCATCTGTTATCATATCAGCATAAAACAAAACCAGAGCCCTTAAGTCAATTTGGAGCACTCTACTATCCGAAAGGTAAGCTGTAATATGATTTCACAACATAGCATTTTCATTGCAGAGACGCAGTATTCTCCCAATCGTACTACAGTACGAGCGACTTGTCATTGCGGTTTTAGAAGTGCTGCTCAATGACGGAAGGATGACCAGAAAGCCAGACTGATAGCTACAGTAGCTAGCTATTCAATGACAAGTTTGTTCGCGTTTCATGTCAGATAACTCTCTCGTTAACAGCCATTACAGTAATGTTATTGTTAGCTCCCTGAGTAGCAAGCTAGCTAGCTAGCTGGCTAGCCGAGAAACTGCTGCCTGTGACAGCTAGCGCGAGCTAGCAAATAATTGCGTATTGCAGAGCCCAAATGTTTCTAATAATCCATATGACCTATCATAACAATACAGTGGTTAGCTTGTCAGCGAGTCAGCTAACCTGGTAGCTTAAAACCGTTGACGTGCAAATCTACCGGCTTCCTTGTTAGCCCTAAATCATAGTGGCCACTTCCGGTCAGATGAGAGTAGCTAGTTAGCCATGTTATAGCCTACCTGTCATTGACAGTTATTGCAGCAACAATAACAAACCAGGCAGGGCAGGTTTTGCTGTCAACAGATGTCTTTTGTTTCATGATAACACAAAATCATAGCTCTGTTTGCATCGATTTATTGTCTTTCATTCACCCGAGGAAAAGAATAGCTAACATTCTTTTGAATTCCATCCTTGGGCATGATATGATCGAAGGGACACTACTGGCAATGTCGCTAGAATTTATATTTGAAAGGTTTCTAGCTAGCTAGAGATATTAAACCTTTCCCCCCCAATCAAATCGAATGAGTATGGTTAATCTGTACGAATCTAAAACACATGTCTCTGGTTGACACTGAATTTTATAGCCTAGTTTCAGCAGTTGTAGCTCCCATTTAAAAAATAATCCATATCTCCATATGTTATGTACAGCCTATATCTTTTGATGGTCTTTTGACTAGTTATATTTGAATAATTTGCTATCAATTGTTTTATTTATTTATTTAACACAAAGCAATGTTACTACAATATAACTACAAATGTGAAAATGTATCAATTAACAGATTTTGTGACCATGGTGAGATACGTGAAGTGTCCTTTGTGGATAAGTATGAAAACACTTTCCACTGTGAGAGCTAGCTCAGTATGTGTTCCTAACTTCCTATAGCTCAGTGATTGGGTTGCTCAATACTGCCTTGGCTGCAGTCCTTGTAGTAGATCTGAAAGAGTGCTTCTCTTACAACCTAGGAGATCTATTCAAACACCCAGAAATCCCCTTGGAAACGGTCCAGGTTCTGAAGAGAGTTTAGTGTACTATGTAATTACAACCTTAGTCCACAGTCTCTACAGTATACTCTAAGGAATTTGGCTCAGGTACAGGTAACATTATGGTTGGTGCCATAAAAACATAAAACACTCTTTCTTATCCCCTTGGTAATGCAGAAGTGTGATTAAGATGGAGGACAGACTGGCAGTTTTAATTGAGGTGATATTGGGTTTCTGTTTCTGTTCACCTCACTGCTTAGCTTATTGTCATGACTATCAAATGGCCATTGGGACTGCAGTTAGCATAGGTGAGCCGCTGGCTTCCTTGCCTTTATAAAGAGCTCTTTCAAGTGCCTTTGCTGCAGCTCTTGGGGAGTATAAATCTGCTGGAAATGAGCTTTGCTCCAGTGGCATGCTCTGCTGCTGGTCCTCTGTAGCTCAATTGGTAGAGCATGGCGCTTGTAACGCCAGGGTCGTGGGTTCGATCCCCGGGACCACCCATACGTAAAAATGTATGCACACATGACTTTAAGTCGCTTTGGATAAAAGCGTCTGCTAAATGGCATATTATTATATTATAAGAGAAATCGCTGGGACCGCGTCATTGGGCAGGGCTGGAGGAATGGGACGGAGGTGGGCTCGTTGATGGTTTCGCCCAGAGCTGCAGAACACTATGTCTTTCTGATTAAAGGGGTCCTGCTCCTCACGGCCTGTACACAGTACACACACACCACTGCCCCCCTCTCTCTGTGTCACCCACTCACTATGCTTGGCCACTGTGCTCGGCTCGAACTGACTTAGGCTAACACTGCAGTATAGCCTAATACAATCACCTTCTGTTTAAATGGTTGGGCAAGTGCAAAGCTTCAGATTTTTTTAAGCCTCTGGTTTTCCTTGAAAAATGTCACATAACTAGTGAATTCTGTATTAAGACATAGGCTAATATTCGCTTGGCACATGTTAACGTTTTTTTTAGAGGGATTGAAGATTGCCTCACCTTGGTGCTTGTTTTTGTATCAAAGAGATGAGCTGTTAATGATTCCTTTGAAGGGCAAGGTAGAGCCTGTAATTAAGCCTTTCAACACTTGATTAGGCTGTAGATTGAATCATATGATATCATCTCACTTTGTCAAAGCAGATGGAAAGGCTTGGGCTAAATATACAGAAGTCAGTATTTTAACACTGGCTTGTATGCTACACAACTTTCTATTAGAAGCAAATAATTGCTTTGTTCAGCTTAGGCATGGAGGAACGCAAATAGGAGCTTTTAACTCGGGACCGGATTCAATACCTGCAATAGCACTGTTTATACCATAGAAATAACCTAGTCATTCTATTTCCAGTCATTCTACCTGGTCTATACAACTGATGTGCACTATGCAAAAATCGCTCTGTCATTTCCTTGTTGCAAAAATTGGAATAGTTCGCCTAATTTCAGTGTATGTGACAAAACAAGCAACTATACAGTCGTGGTCAAAAGTTTTGAAAATGACACAAATACTAATTTACACAAAGTCTGCTGCTTCAGTTTTGATGATGGCAATTTGCATATACTCCAGAATGTCATGAAGAGTGATCAGATGAATTGCAATTGATTGCAAAGTCCCTATTTGCCATGAAAATGAACTTAATCCCCCAAAAAACATTTCCACTGCATTTCAGCCCTGCCACAAAAGGACCAGCTGTCATCATGTCAGTGATTCTCTCGTTAACACAGGTGAGAGTGTTGACGAGGACAAGGCTGGAGATCACTCTGTCATGCTGATTGAGTTAGAATAACAGTTTGGAAGCTTTAAAAGGAGGGTGGTGCTTGAAATCATTGTTCTTCCTCTGTTAACCATGGTTACCTGCAAGGAAACACGTGCCGTCATCATTGCTTTGCACAAAAAGGGCTTCACAGGCAAGGATATTGCTGCTAGTAAGATTGCACCTAAATCAACCATTTTTCGGATCATCAAGAACTTCAAGGAGAGAGGTTCAGTTGTTGTGAAGAAGGCGTCAGGGTGCCCAAGAAAGTCCAGCAAGCACCAGGACCGTCTCCTAAAGTTGATTCAGCTGCGGGATCGGGGCACCACCAGTGCAGAGCTTGCTCAGGAATGGCAGCAGGCAGGTGTGAGTGCATCTGCACGCACAGTGAGGCGAAGACTTTTGGAGGATGGCCTGGTGTCAAGAAGGGCAGCAAAGAAGCCACTTCTCTCCAGGAAAAACATCAGGGACAGACTAATATTCTGCAAAAGGTACAGGGATTTGACTGCTGAGGAAGTAATTTTTCCTATTGTTTGGGGGATCCGGAAAACACCTTGTCCGGAGAAGACAAGGTGAGCGCTACCATCAGTCCTGTGTCATGCCAACAGTAAAGCATCCTGAGACCATTCATGTGTGGGGTTGCTTCTCAGCCAAGGGAGTGGGCTCACTCACAATTTTGCCTAAGAACACAGCCATGAATAAAGAATGTTACCAACCCTCCAAGAGCAACTTCTCCCAACCATCCAAGAACAGTTTGGTGACGACCAATGCCTTTTCCAGCATGATGGAGCACCTTGCCATAAGGCAAAAGTGATAACTAAGTGGCTCGGTGAACAAAACATCAACATTTTGGGTCCATGGCTAGGAAACTCCCCAGACCTTAATCCCATTGAGAACTTGTGGTCGATCCTCAACAGGCGGGTGGACAAACAAAAACCCACAAATTCTGACAAACTCCAAGCATTGATTATGCAAGAATGGGCTGCCATCAGTCAGGATGTGGCCCAGAAGTTAATTGACAGCATGCCAGGGCGGATTGCAGTGGTCTTGAAAAAGAAGGGTCAACACTGCAAATATTGACTCATTGCATAAACTTCATGTAATTGTCAATAAAAGCCTTTGACACTTATGTAATGCTTGTAATTATACTTCAGTATACCATAGTAACATCTGACAAACTATCTCATAACACTGAAGCAGTGAACTTTGTGAAGACCAATACATTATCAGGTAGAACAGAAAACCAGCAGGCTCCGGACCTTTGTAGGGTAAGAGTTGAATACCGCTGTGAAATATCTCTCCCATAACCAAAACTATTGCATTTTCCGCTGTTTGAAAGTAAAAGTTAATAACGGGAAGCATTGATATAGCGCACAGAACAGATTTACCGCCTCTTAGACTTGCTTTCAATGACAATTACAGATCTATAACTCACATTTCTATGTGAATTAGTCAGGTCGCCCAAAAAGTTATATATTGGAGCTTTAATGAAGTCTACCTAACATGCTATTTTTAGAGTGCCATTGATTCTATTTGTCTGCGAGGACAAAACCAGTTTCCTACTGTGAAGCCTTAACATCATGCATGTTTTATTAAATTGAGCCCTAACCTGTGTCACAGGATGTGCTGCAGGACGGTTCAGTACTCAATACAGTTGAAGTCAGAAGTTTACATACACCTTAGTCAAATACATTTAAACTCAGTTTTTCACAATTCCTGACATTTAATCCTAGTAAAAATTATCTGTCTTAGGTCAGTTAGGATCACCACTTTATTTTAAGAATGTGAAATGTCAGAATAGTAGTAGAGAGAGATTTATTTCAGCTTTTATTTATTTCATCACATTCCCAGTGGGTCAGAAGTTTACATACACTCAATAAGTATTTGGTAGCATTGCCTTTAAATTGTTTAACTTGGGTCAAACATTTTGGGTAGCCTTCCACAAACTTCCCACAATAAGTTGGGTGAATTTTGGCCCATTCCTCCTGACAGAGCTGGTGTAACTGAGTCAGGTTTGTAGGCCTCCTTGCTCGCACACATTTTTTCAGTTCTTCCCACAAAGTTTCTATAGGATTGAGGTCAGGGCTTTGTGATGGCCACTCCAATACCTTGACTTTGTTGTCCTTAAGCCATTTTTCCACAACTTTGGAAGTGTGCTTGGGGTCATTGTCCATTTGTAAGACCCATTTGCGACCAAGCTTTAACTTTCTGACTGATGTCTTGAGATGTTGCTTCAATATATCCACATCATTTTCCTTCCTCATGATGCCATCTATTTTGTGAAGTGCACCAGTCCCTCCTGCAGCAAAGCACCCCCACAGCATGATTCTGCCACCCCTGTGCTTCACAGTTGGGATGGTGTTCTTCGGCTTGCAAGCACCCCCTTTTTCCTCCAAACATAACGATGGTCATTATGGCCAAACAGTTCTATTTTTGTTTCATCAGACCAGAGGACATTTCTCCAAAAAGTACGATCTTTGTCCCCATGTGCAGTTGCAAACCGTAGTCTGGCTTTTTTATGGCGGTTTTGGAGCAGTGGCTTCTTCTTTGCTGAGCGGCCTTTCAGGTTATGTTGATATAGTCCTGGTCCTCTGTAGCTCAGCTGGTAGAGCATCGCTTCGCCAGTTGTTATCCCCACCACCTCACCGACGTCGCTTTGATAAAAGCTCTGCTAAATGCATATTTATTATTTAGACTCGTTTTACTGTGGATATAGGTACTTTTGTACCTGTTTCCTCCAGCATCTTCACAAGGTCCTTTGCTGTTGTTCTGGGATTGATTTGCACTTTTCGCACCAAATTACGTTAATCTCTAGGAGACAGAACACGTCTCCTTCCTGAGCGGTATGACGGCTGCGTGGTCCCATGGTGTTTTATATTTGCGTGCTATTGTTTGTACAGATGAACGTGGTACCTTCAGGCATTTGGAAATTGCTCCCAAGGGTGAACCAGACTTGTGGAGGTCTACAATGTTTTTTCTGAGGTCTTGGCTGATTTCTTTAGATTTTCCCACGATGTCAAGCAAAGGAGTTTGAAGGTAGGCCTTGAAATACATCCACAGGTACACCTCAATTGACTCAAATTATGTCAATTAGCCTATCAGAAGCTTCTAAAGCCATGACATAATTTTCTGGAATTTCCCAAGCTGTTTAAAGGCACAGTCAACTTAGTGTATGTAAACTTCTGACCCACAGGAATTGTGATACAGTGAATTATAAGTAAAATAATCAGTCTGTAAACAATTGTTGGAGAAATTACTTGTCATGCACAAAGTAGATGTCCTAACCGACTTGCCAGAACTATAGTTTGTTAACAAGAAATGTGTGGAGTGGTTGAAAAATGAGTTTTAATGACTCCAACCTAAGTGTATGTAAACTTCCGACTTCAACTGTAGGTTTTAATGACATTCTGCTCCAGTCAAATGATTAATGTCCTAGCATCCATACTGAGATCTAATGACACCCGGGATAAAGTGCTCTTCTGTTTCTGCTCTGGTGGATTTCGAACACAATCGGCAGACCAGGATATTAGCTGCTTTCTGAATCTCTGGGGATGAAGGGGGATGTATTGCTATGATTTAGTTAAATGGTCACTTGTTGCTACGCTCGTCCTGCTTGGATTATTCCTTACATACAGACAAACAGTCCTGTGGCTATTACAGATAATCTTTATATTTAATTAACCCATCTTTCCAACGGTTGTGTGTTGGTTAAACCAATAGGCCTAACATTTTGTAATCCGAAAGCCACAAGTCCACCAACGAAGGTTCCTCTGGGAAAAATAAAGTGAATCTCTATTGTAACTATCTTTATACATAATGAATTCATGTTTCTGAGTATTGTTTTCTTTATCACGGTTGTTTTTGAAATGAGACATTTGATTGGGAAAGCTTGACTGTGAAAATGAGCGCTTTACTGTACCTACTAGTCCTGACAGGTTTACTGCCGCTTGACCTGAACAGGTACTTGTGGGTTTGGGGTTAAGAGGATCACTGTCTAATACAGTATCCCAATCAGTTTAACTGCTCGGCTCTCCATGGCTTACAGGAGTAAGCAGCAGGGTAGGTCAAGAAACCGGAGGCCAAGCGGGCCTCTGAAATGTGCCTCCCCTAGGAGAGCGGCCGAGAGGAAACCATGTCTGATTTACTGTGCGCTGCAGTGCAGTCAACTGCCTCCTTATTCAGAGGAGGAGGTGGAGGAGGAGAGAACAAAAACGCTCTGTTGGTACGCAGCACACAGTAAGGGGTAAACTACCCACACAACTCTTTAACTCTGTATGTGTTGGTGTGTAGGGTTGTGCGATGTCAACCTTTGTCCTATCGTGATTATGTACACATAAAACATTGTGATATACGATGCTATTGCCCCTATTGCCCCCTAAAAGTAACAACAACAACAAAAAAGCTAAAACGACAGTTGGGCTATAGCGCAAAATCGAAAGCAACTGGACGAATCATGACGAAAGATAATGTTGAAAGCCTGGCAAGTGCAGGCAATGGCAAATCTTTTATAATATTCCTTCCTGGTGGAAGAGCAGAACAGGGTTTTGTGTATGTGTGTGTCTGTGTCTGTCTGTGGGGCACGCACATGATGGAGCAGTGACTGTCTGATGAGCAACAGGCTGTCTTACCGTAGTGAGCTAGGCTATAGGCCTACATCATGGGCTGGATAGAAGCAGTCTACCGTCTTCAGAACTGGATAATAATAGCTTTATTTGCCTCATCAAATAATAGAAAAATAAATAAGATGGGTTCTCATAAAGCTGTTATTGAGAATAGTCTATGCCTAGTCGATATACTTTCATTCTTGTTCTTTTTGAAAGCCACAACAACTTTAGGACAACACCTTCGTAGACTAGAATATTTGGGAAATAAAATACTGCTCATAACTTTAACTTGTCTTAAAGCTTTTATGAGAGGCCTAGTAGGAGGATAGGTTATTGGCCATTTGGTTTTCAACATCGCATGCGAGGATTTTCCCAGCCCGCATGGATAATTTATTTCTTAATAAGCTTCAACTTGTCATTGGATTTTTCTTTAGGCTATTGATATTGTTTGTTCTCTCTCATTGTTAGTCCTCTGGTTACCTTACTTTTTAAAGATATTCAAATAACTTTTTAAAATGGAACCCATTGTTTGATCGGGGAAAGCCATGCATAAAACGATGAAGCGTAGCCTTCAACCATATTCAATCATAGCCTATCGAATGGAGAGAGAAGCGAATATAGGCTGTTTTTTTTTAAACAGCTAGACACATGATAGTTAAGGAGTGTCTGTTATTTAAAACAATTGGTTTAGGCTATAAGCTAAATGCCCATGCATCCGACAGAGCGAGATAAACTATTTTCTGACTGGACATTTTTTGTGCAGCTTTGGTGGAAATATCCACTTTGTCTGGCCTACATTCCTCTCTTGTGTTCTGTAGGCTATATAACATATGTATTTAAATAGGCTATAGCAAATAGGAATAGTCAAATTACTCTGAATTTCACTTGTGTGCTGCCCTGCTGTGCGCCGTGATGCTGGCTGTCAATCATCGTTGATAGACGATGCTATCGTAATAACGCCCAACCCTATTGATATGTGTATGATGGACTGTGTGATTTTGTGTGTGTGTGTGTGTGTGCATGTCTGTGTGTCTGTGTAAAGTTCAATGTGTATGTGTGTCCTGGACTGTGGTGTTGTGTTGAACCAGGCTTGGGCAAGAGGCCAGTGGCTGCCCGGTGGCCGGATGGTGGTGCCCACTCTGCTGGCAGGCTGTGGCCAGCAGCCCTGCCGGGCTGACCTTCACAGAGTGGTCACGGAGCTGCGCCCACCCAGGTCACATGGGTGTGTGGTGCCAAGCACTTGAGAGCAGAGGCTGCTGAGAAATGGAAGCTCAGCCGATGAAGGGGAGGGCAGGTAGGAACTGGAGCTTATTCAGTGTGGTACAATGATAAGCCTAGCACTTTGCAGGTATAAATGCAGGCCTAATGACTAGAGCTGACGAATAGGCCTATTCTACATGACAGATAATCATGTCTGTTCTACACAAGTGCATCTCTATCTGAATGATCTGTAACTGCACTCTCCTTCTGAGGAAATGGTGATCTCTCTCTCACTCGCTCTCTCACTCAGCACCACCACTGTCATGTTAAGCTCAGTGTGGGTGTCGGGAACAGCCTCTTTTGATCGTCTCATTCAGCACGCTCAGTATTAAGTTACCCATCCTATTACAACACAATGTGTCACTAACACATTGTCCCATAGTGTTGCTGTTTTGTCTGCAAAGGACACAATGCAGTTGCCTGGTTAAACCAGTCCGAACATAAACTATGCCAGCAATGCAGTATATTTTTTGTTGTTGTTGAAAAGAGTTCATCCAAAACTTATGTGAAAAGATAAAACGCAGTCAGTTGGTTGGAAGTTAAATACGCAGTGGCTTTTCTGGTGGCAGAGTCGTTTGCTACAACACCTTGCTGAAACAAGAAGCAGCAACGTTTCATCACTTTGTAAAGAGTTCATGTTACCGCTGAAACAGACTCAACAGCACGTGTCATCTTTTTGAATGCCCGGCCGTCCCGTCTTCAGTGAGCTGTTCATTCCACAACACAAAATTCTAAACTGGCTAGTTTTTCCTCCTCTCGTCTCTCCTTTTATCGGCTGTTAGATGTAAACCAGGCTTTCTTTTACTTTGCTGTTTTGGGTGAAGTTTGTCGACTTGAATATGAAGTGTATATACACTACCATTCAAAAGTTTGAGGTAACTTAGAAATGTCTTTGTTTTCGAAAGAAAAACATTTTTTTTGTCCATTAAAATATAATAAAATTGATCAGAAATACAGCGTAGACATTGTTAATGTTGTAAATGGCTATTGTAGCTGGAAACGGCTGATTATTGATGGAATATCTACATAGGCATACAGAGGCCTATTATCAACAACCATCAGTCCTGTGTTCCAATAGCACGTTGTGTTTGCTAATCCAAGTTTATCATTTTAAAAGGCTAATTGATCATTAGAAAACCCTTTTGCAATTATGTTAGCACAGCTGAAAACTGTTGTGCTGATTAAAGAAGCAATAAAACTGGCCTTCTTTAGATTTTTTTTTTTTTTTTAGGGGGTAGATCAGCTTTAATATTGCAGATAGATTGCAACTTCTTGAGACTAGTTGAGTATCTGGAGCATCAGCAATTGTGGGTTAGATTACAGGATCAAAATGGCCAGAAACAAATAACTTTATTCTGAAACTCGTCAGTCTATTCTTGTTCTGAGAAATGAAGGCTATTCCATGTGAGAAATTGCCAAGAAACTGATGATCTCCTACAACGCTGTGTACTACTCCCTTCACAGAACAGCGCAAACTGGCTCTAACCAGAATAGAAAGAGGAGTGGGAGGCCCCGGTGCACAACTGAGCAAGAGGACAAATACATTAGAGTGTCTAGTTTGAGAAACAGACGCCTCACAGGTCCTCAACTGGCAGCTTCATTAAATAGTACCTGCAAAACACCAGTCTCAACGTCAACAGTGAAGAGGCGACTCCGGGATGCTGACCTTCTAGGCAGAGTTGCAAAGAAAAAGCAATATCTCAGACTGGCCAATAAAAATAAAAGATTAAGATGGGCAAAAGAACACAGACACTGGACAGAGGAAGATTGGAAAAAAGTGTTATGGACAGACAAATCGAAGTTTGAGGTGTTCGGATCACAAAGAATAACATTTGTGAGACGCAGACCAAATGAAAAGATGCTGGAGGAGTGCTTGATGCCATCTGTCAAGCATGGTGGAGGCAATGTGATGGTCTGGGGGTGCTTTGGTGGTGGTAAAGTGGGAGATTTGTACAGGGTAAAAGGGATCTTGAAGAAGGAAGGCTATCACTCCATTTTGCAATGCCTGCCATACCCTGTGGACGGCACTTGATTGGAGCCAATTTCCTCCTACAACAGGACAATGACCCAAAGCACAGCTCCAAACAATGCAATAACTATTTAAGGAAGAAGCAGTCAGCTGGTATTCTGTCTATAATGGAGTGGCCAGCACAGTCACCAGATCTCAACCCTTTTGAGCTGTTGTGGGAGCAGCTGGACCGTATGGTATGTAAGAATTGCCCATCAAGCCAATCCAACTTGTGGGAGGTGCTTCAGGAAGCATGGGGTGAAACCTCTTCAGATTACCTCAACAAATTGACAACTAGAATGCCAAAGGTCTGCAAGGCTGTAATTGCTGCAAATGGAGGATTCTTTGACGAAAGCAAAGTTTGAAGGACACAATTATTATTTCAATTAAAAATCATTATTTCTAACCTTGTCAATGACTACATTTCCTATTCATTTTGCTATATTTCCTATTCAAACTCATTTCATGTATGTTTTCATGGATAACAAGGACATTGCTAAGTGACCCCAAACTTTTGAACGGTAGTATATATATATATATATATATATATATAATATATATATATATATATATATATATATATATATATATATATATATATATATATATATATATATATACATATACATACATACATACATACATACATACATACATACACATACATACATACATACATAGTTGAGAGAATGCCAAGAGTGTGCAAAGCTGTCATCAAGGCAAAGGGTGGCTATTTGAAGAATCTCAAATATAAAATATATTTTGATTTGTTCAACACTTTTTTGGTTACTACATGATTCCATATGTGTTATTTCATAGTTTGGATGTCTTCACTATTATTCTACAATGTAGAAAATAGTAAAAATAAAGAAAAACCCTTGAATGAGTAGGTGTTCTAAAACTTCTCACCGGTAGTGTATATATTTTATTTATTTATTATTATTTTGTTTTTGTTTTGGACGGTTATTTTATTTTCATAACTGTCTTCATCCATAATCGTCAATTACATGATTATACTAAAACTGTCACATCCCTAGGCCTACATGATTATGAGATATTTTGTCCAAAGAATAAACCGATTCAATTAATATAAAGACTAGAGCCTGACTGATTAATTGGTTCCACAGATAAGGCGCCGATATTATGTACATAGAATAAACAAATACGTCTGCTCATTTGCGGTCATTGAAAAAAATACAATAATCAATGGGTGCCTGAAGAGGACTGCTCATTGAACATCATTCAGGCCTAGGTCACAACATGAGAGATGGTAGGTATGGTGGTTTGACAGTGAGTAGCTTGCCACAGCCAGCATATTTGAATAAGTAAATAATCAAAAGTACACTTCACCAAGCAAGCAGCCCTGTCCTCATCACATTCTTAACGTTAGCTGGCTAGTTAGCCAGCAAGCTAGCTAGCAAACTGTGCTACTTATGTGCTAACACTGGACTGGCGCCAACGTGAACACTTGTCCTTGATACAAAAATAACACTGTTACTGTCTGGGCCTATTATGTTAGCTAGGGGGCTTATTTAGTTAGTTTTCCGCAATATGCAATCTGCAAAAAGCAAGACAGTTGGCGCAGATCTATCATTCAGGCCATGTGCTTGCATTCATGATGAGATAAGTAGCTAACGTTAGCTAGCTAGCTAAATTGGAACGTGTGACTAAAACCAGTGCAGCAAGCATTTGCCTGCATAAACGTTTTTTTTCATTAGCGCGTGCCATTTGCAGTTGAAATTTATAGCCAATACATTTTGTATTGAATAACAATGTAATGTACATATGGTTTCGGTAAAAACATATTGTTGTAAGGAACAGCTAGCTTGTGGTTAGTGGATATCCTGTAAACCAGTGGTTCCCAACCTTTTTCGGTTATTGTACCACCAATTGAATTTTACTCTGCCCGGAGTACCTCTGAAGTACCCCCTCGTGCATTTTACCAGTAGGCCTATGGTCTCATGAGTCTTCTCAAGTACCCCCAGTTGGGAACCACTGCTGTAAACCACAGATAACATGTTCTTAAATAATGTTAATTTAAATATTTTGTTAAGAAATCATAATTTAGAATATCTTTTGGAGCACAATTTGTGTAAAAAAAAAGTATGTTTTTCATTCCACCACTAAAAAACAATATATCGGTAATCTGTGACTTTTGCCTCCCTAAAATCGGTATCAGACCCAAAAATCCCATATCGGTAGATCTGTAATAAAGACCAGCAGAACTGCATTCTTGTGTAAAGAAATCTTCACAATGACAATGCAAAATACAGTCTGTTAAAAGCCAATCAGAGGTGTTGTTGGGCAGAGTGCTGGCCTATTATGCTGTGTGCCGTTCACACCGGTAAGGTATGGCCGTTTGTCTGGACTGGAGCTGGGAATTAATCATTGAATTGAGGCCCTGCTGAGTGTGAAGAAGTAGCCTATTAAGATGCACAGTCACACTCGTCTCCATGACAGCATGGCCATCATCAGTTTCACGTCTTCATTACCTCAGACTGCTGCCTGGACGCTTCAAGGGCTGTAGAGGGACATACCGGTACATACTTGAGGCTATAGGCCTACAGTATTAAAGTGTTAGGGAATGTAATTTCTATGCCTTAGCTTTGGCTAAATGAAGAGTTTGCACCCGGTAAATGTTGGATTGGACATTTTTAAGTCACATGATTCTGACTATTATTTTTAGGTGGGAAATGCAGCCTAGATTTTTTTTCATTCTGATCCATTATTGATGTAGCCTATCTATTCACATATCTCACTGCTTTTGTTCAGCTTCTGCAACATGTGAGGGGAAAAGGCTCTTATAGAACATTATTCCGTTTCAGTAGGATGCTGTCTCTTTCAGACTCGGAGCAATGCAGTGGAATTAATCTAGAGATCCTCAACCTGGTTTCCCCCTATGGAATATTTTCCCCCCCCCGGTCTGATGTGGGCTATTTCGAGCTCCCATCACAAATGCTAAGGAAATGGACAAAGCCTTAGCAGCCTGCAATGCATGGCCATCTGGCTCATTCTTCAGGAGGCAAGGTGAGGGGCAAGGGTGTGGATGGATTTATCAGTGGGAGGTAGCCTATGGTGTTGATGATTATCATGGCTTTTTGGGAGTTTGATTATGATGTTTTTTCAGACCTTTAGCTAGGTGTGTTGTATGGTCAGGTATGATGATTGGGAGCACACAGACTACAAGCCTAGATCTTGCTGATAAAACTAGGATATTGACCTATTGTTTATACGCCTAGCTATGTGAGCACACAGTATTTTGTGATCTGACAACTGTATAAGCCTAAAAATAATCACATCTGTTAGCAGCAGTTAGGATACTCAGCCCTTCTAGAGATAAATTGAGTGTGTGTGGGTTCCAGCCATTAAAATGACAATTCAGAAATGTGTATGTCACCACTCCAACGGTGGTGGTAGTATTGTGAAACCGAAGCTGGCTGACAGCACGCAGGTTTTCATAGGCGCTGTTGAGAGCCAGAAGGCACCCTGCCAGACAAATAAAGGTCCTGAATTAGAAACCTGAGAAATCAGTCCGTATTCTGTAACAGAGATCATCTCTGCAGGGCGAATTTTTCTTTTTTTTTCTTGTAAATAACAGGGAGGCATTGTGAAAAATGTCAACAAGCACTTTGGGGGTTTCTGTTCGAGTTTCAGGGTCTTGTGCATTTAGGGCACAAGCAAACCATAGAAAAACGTTTTGCAACAGAACACGAAAATGTGCGTTTCTTATTGGACAAGTTCAGAAAGTAACGACCTCCCCGTTTCTCTCCGCTTTGTGTCATTTTCTTCCATTTCATGCCTTTTGAACAAGAGCCAGTTCTGTGTTGACACAGGGTCACGTCTGTAGTGACCCCCAACCCTTCTCCTTTTCTCTCCTTATCGGCAGAGAATGGCAACTCATAACTACGTTCTCAGTCTCACAGAACCCAGAACTGTGAGAGACAGTCGATGTAATCAATGCAGCAGATTGCAGAGTGCTGAAGTAGGTTTGAGAATTTAAAGCGCAGTGCAGAGATTTTGTTTTTCAAGCCCGAAGGCTTCCTTTCTTTTGCACTGTATCACGTTCGAGATGATCAAAGTGTAGCATGGGTGTTAGCAGAATAAAATTATTGACTTGGCTACATTTAGAATTTAATTGAATAATTTAACTTTTTCCTTGTCCCATCCTTCGTGAATTGTTAAGTGGTCTTGATAGTCTCAAAACTGGTGACAATGACAACATGGACGTAGACATTTTTCTATAAAAAACAAACATGTATTTGTTAGGGGTGGTACACATAAATATCCAAGGAACACTGGCACATAACGGTGTTGAGATTCTGTCAGAAGTATTGCGCTGCCTGTGAAATTTCACTGTTAGAAAGACGGCTGATGTATTGCATCATTTGGAAGGGGAAGAGAGCCTTTTATTATCCTGCCTTTGTGTTGCATGCAAAGGTGCCGTCAGTCAGTTCTCCACTGCCTCCTCCCTGGGCCTGTATTCATAAAGCATCTCACACATGTTGATTTAGGATAGTTTTGCCTTTTTAATCACAATTAGTAAGAGTTTTCATTTTATAATAATGTGTCTCGAGGCATTTGTATCTTCATATGGGCTAGCTAACGGAGAAAGGCCTTTGGCTATTCTGAAAATGATTTATTTAACTACTTCTGAAACGCTCGAGGCCTGTAACTATCTAATCCTCATCAAGGCGTTAAAATCTGATGCTTGATAATTGACAAAGCTCTGTAGCAACTGATCTGAATACAACAAAATATATCAATGTTTCCCTCATTTAGAATATCATCAAGCTTATTGGGTCTCTAAAGAACAATTTGAAGCTGTTTTATGTATTATGAAGTCCAAACTTATCATAGTGGGTGTGTTTGTCCCAACATTGAGGTTCAGAAAAACATGATCATGAATGTAGCTACAGTGAGGGAAAAAAGTATTTGATCCCCTGCTGATTTTGTATGTTTGCCCACTGACAAAGAAATGATCAGTCTATAATTTTAATGGTAGGTTTATTTGAACAGTGAGAGACAGAATAACAACAAAAAAATCCAGAAAAACAAAACAATAAATTGATTTGCATTTTAATGAGGGAAATAAGTATTTGACCCCTCTGCAAAACATGACTTAGTACTTGGTGGCAAAACCCTTGTTGGCAATCACAGAGGTCAGACGTTTCTTGTAGTTGGCCACCAGGTTTGCACACATCTCAGGAGAGATTTTGTCCCACCCCTCTTTGCAGATCTTCTCCAAGTCATTAAGGTTTCGAGGCTGATGTTTGGCAACTCGAACCTTCAGCTCCCTCCACAGATTTTCTATGGGATTAAGGTCTGGAGACTGGCTAGGCCACTTGGTCCCAGCTGCCTTGAGATCATTGACAAGAACCCCCCGTGTAGATCTTGCATGGAGCCCCAGGCCGAGGGAGATTGACAGTTATTTTGTGTTTCTTCCATTTGCGAATAATCGCACCAACTGTTGTCACCTTCTCACCAAGCTGCTTGGCGATGGTCTTGTAGCCCATTCCAGCCTTGTGTAGGTCTACAATATTGTCGCTGACATCCTTGGAGAGCTCTTTGGTCTTGGCCATGGTGGAGAGTTTGGAATCTGATTGATTGATTGCTTCTGTGGACAGGTGTCTTTTATACAGGTAACAAGCTGAGATTAGGAGCACTCCATTTAAGAGTGCGCTCCTAATCTCAGCTCGTTACCTGTATAAAAGACACCTGGGAGCCAGAAATCTTTCTGATTGAGAGGGGGTCAAATACTTATTTCCCTCATTAAAATGCAAATCAATTTATAACATTTTTGACATGCGTTTTTCTGGATTTTTGTTGTTATTCTGTCTCTCACTGTTCAAATAAACCTACCATTACAATTATAGACTGATCATGTCTTTGTCAGTGGGCAAACGTACAAAATGAGCAGGGGATCAAATACTTTTTTCCCTCACTGTAGATTGATCTGTTGTTTTTGGAACATGGTCTCGGCTGGCAGCATCACAGGGTGCAAGCAGTCATTACCGTGAGATAGTGTATCTCTGTGGCTGTGTGTGCCTACTCTGTTCCTATAGCTAGCAGGGAGGCTGCATAGCTCAGGTCCTTGGGGGTCACAGCCCTGCTGGTTTTGGTACCTTTTAACCAAATACTTATTTCAGGAACGACGCTGATAAAGAGTGAGGAATGATGTCAGCTCTATTCATGACATTTCTAGATCTGCAATGTTCAGCTTGTTGCACTCTGCTAAACAGTGTGTATGTTGTGTACTCTCTAGCAAATCATTAACATCAATTGATGAAGTGCCAGGGAGAAAATAAAACAAAAATTCAGTGCCCTTGTTCTGAAATCCACACTAGCACACCACTTAGAATAAAGCATTGTATTCTAAGTGGTAAGTAGCCAATGCTGCCAGTATGGACATTGGACAATATTCTTTGTGAGTTGGGCCATCCTAGAGCCTGCCCTGACTCTTCCCGGCGTCCTCTCTGTTGCCACCTGTTCGGTCATCCTGAGCCACACTGCATGGGCGCTGTTAGCGTCTGTGCGCCCCGGACCATCGGCTAACCTGATTTGGATTAGAGATCTGATGAAAGGAGACAGTGTGTGTCTCCTATGAATAATTATATTTTATTTCAGCGTCTGGCCTTTCAACAGAGCCAAAGTTACCTGGCAGCCTGGGAGCTGCCGTGTCTCGTGCTATCTTGCTGCTTCTGTTGCAGTAAATGGCTAGCTAGCCTCTTAAGCCCAGGGTTACTGTAGGATGCATTGTCTCAAACACCTTTTGCTCAGTGAGGCCACAGAGATGTAGGCCTGTAGTTTCTCAATTGGCAGCGTTTTACAATCTGGCATAAAAATTAAAATAAAGTAAACGTGAGAAGGCCTATATATAAAGGAACTCAGTTCCGGCTTTAAACTTACTCTTGAAAGTTGTACTAGTAGAATGCACAAGGTGCAATTTCGAAATTGGGAAGTGCATCATCAGTTCATTTTTAACTATTTATAACTTGTCAGAAACGTCCAGATAAATTAGCCAATGTCAGCTAACGTTTTTTTATTTAGTTTTTTTTAGCCCATAGATATTGTTGTCATTTCTAGTCACTCAAATATCACATGAATACACATTAGACATGGCAAAATGTATAGAATCACAAGAAAATGTGCTTTAAAACTGAAAAATGTTATTTGTACCCCATGACAAAATGTGTTAAATTGCAGGAAATAAGCTTTAAACCTGCAAAAAAAACTCTCCACCAACAAGAGGGGTGTGAACAGTTTCAAATTAAAAATGTATTCGTTACATACACATGGTTAGCAGATGTTATTGCGAGTGTAGCGAAATGCTTTGTGTCATGAACAGTGCTTGTGCCCATATAAATAGACGTGGCGCATGCACGCGCGCGCTGCGGGGGTCGCGGGATGTTCCCCAATTCTGGAAGGGGGGCCCTGAGTGAAAAGGTTTGGGAACCCCTGATCTAGCTAATGATTAGCCCATTGGGGTAACCAATGCAGATGAGCAACACCATACTTCAGCCATGTAGCCACAATACTGCAGGTGATAATGGTTATTCCTAAAATAGCACACCTGCCTGATAATATGGACGATGTACAGGCCCTAAAGCTATTGCTTTTCATCTATATTATTGGGAAT
Source organism: Coregonus clupeaformis (assembly GCF_020615455.1). Taxonomy (NCBI): domain Eukaryota; kingdom Metazoa; phylum Chordata; class Actinopteri; order Salmoniformes; family Salmonidae; genus Coregonus; species Coregonus clupeaformis. The sequence continues at coordinate 60,984,677 of NC_059220.1, read as the reverse complement.
ATTACATTTTAAATGGTTTAATATGTTAAGGTTATATGTTATCATTGAGAGGGGGGATGATTTTATTTTTGTTTTCCAAACAATAGGCTTTCAGATTTTATGGTTGGCTATAATATAAGGTACTTGCCCAGACTGCAATTGAAACATGAAATCACCCACGATTTAAGTTCCTCATGCATAACTTGCTTTCCTGTGATCTTGGCCCGGGCCAGTAGTTTTCTCATTCGGGCCAGTAGTTTTCACTTGGTACTGGCCTGGTGTGCCACTGCCAAATTTACCTGAATGTCAAGTGCCTGTTGTGGTTGTCCTCAAAATGTGTCTTTTCATCACTGTTCAAAGAAAATAGATTCAAAGAAATGACTTGCCGAACATCCTATGAGCCCAGTTTTGGGGGTGGTTGTATGTAGGCTATGTGTGTGTGGGCGCACAGCAGGGTTTCCGTTAGCCGGCAGTAGCCGGCTTTTGGTCGATTAAACAATAAATTAATAAATGGGAAAGAAGATAAATACCGGTGCGCCTGGCACATACTACCATACCCCGTTCAAAGGCACTTCAATCTTGCCCATTCACCCTCTGAATGTCACACATACACAATCCATGTCTCAATTGTCTCAAGGTTTAAAAATCCTTCTTTAACCTGTCTTCTCCCCTTCATCTACACTGATTTGAAGTGGATTTAACAAGTGACATCAATAAGGGATCATAGCTTTCACCTGGATTCACCTGGTCAGTGTATGTCATGGAAATGTGTTGTACACTCAGTAAATATTTTAAATGCATAAATATTATCTTGCTTAGGCTAGTCCTCCTTCAATGTTTTAACATGCTTGTTACAGACGCAACATTGATTTGAGATATTGAACAAACTAGGTCCATAACCGCGTGAAGTAGGGGTGCTATAAATACATTTTTTATTTGTGGGTGTGACGAGTACTGAGGATACGAAGAGGCAGGACACAGACGCAGGAAATAACAATGTAAAGGTTTACTTAACACTGAGCAAAAGAACAACAAAGAGCGAGTACAAGACACTAACAATCACACACAACACAACACTTAACAGTCCAGGGCTATATAGGGGTGGTGATGAGGTGCAGGTGCGCTGGAGGTGATTAGGGTGCGTTGGGTTTCCATTCCAGTGTTGCCGAGGTGGTGCGCTCAGACCGGTGGCTCAGTAGACCGGCGAATCGGAGCGCCGGAGGGAAGCAACGGGAGGAGACGTGACAGTGGGGGGTGAAAAAAATATATATATAAAAAAATGTGTGCACTGGGCCTTTACCAGTACTGTATTAGCGGTTTGATATAGCCCGGTTTGATATTTACCGTAATGGCTGAGCATTGTGGAGCCTGTGCGCCTTTTCTGTCACTTTTAGGAAGCAGAGGGCAGAGACGGTGCCATTTTCATTGCCGGTAAACTGATTAGGCAGTGTGCCGATTGCTTTGAATTTGATGTCGGCATTTGAACTGGGCCTTGTAAGCCTTGTTGTAATCTGATAGCCATGGGTTAATTCAATTGGGAATTGGGAGGTGGGGAGCCCTCCTTTTTGGTGATAATTTGAAAAGCTGTTTTATTGCTATTAAAATATAGGTTGTGATAGCTGAAAGCCTAATTGTTATTTTCATTTATTCGCCCAGTAGGCTAGTGCAATTTTGGTTTCATATAGGCCTATTGTGAAAATAACAATTTGCTATTTAGAGCATGTACCCAAAATACATGTATTTTGTAACAATTACAGACTATAACAAATGTGCATAGTCATTCAGTGACAGAATGATAATTAAAATAATAATGATGACCTAGTTGGGGTAACTTTTTTAGCATCTTTCTGTAGGCCTACATCATCATCCTCTGCCTGTATCCCTACCTGTAGGCTACTGTACCTGCCTCTATCAGTTTTGCTTGTCCATCTTCCTGAATTAAAATGAGATATTCTAACAGATCAATCTTGCTGGCAAAATGTGGTCCTCTGTAGCTCAGCTGGTAGAGCACGGCACTTGTAACGCCAAGGTAGTGGGTTCGATCCCCGGGACCACCCATACACAAAAATGTATGCACGCATGACTGTAAGTCGCTTTGGATAAAAGCGTCTGCTAAATGGCATATTATTATTATTATTATTATTATTATTATTATTATTAAAATGTCATAAAATGTAGCTAAGTTATTTAGCTATAGTGTGGATGTAGGGCTGTTTTTGTGTGTGTATGTAATGAGCACCCAGATGCTGCGTAGGCAACACAATAATATCAGACAGAGACTAGCTGGCCTGGGGAAGAAAATGTGCGGCCCGCCACCGCGTTGGCTACTAGGTTGCCGCGTTGACTACTATGTTGGCTACTGTGTCGCCTCCGTGTTGGCTACTATCCCACCCCCGTCGGCGAAAAAAACGCAGCACCCCCACCTCCAAACTACTTCCCGCGACAATGACTAGGCCTAAGTCATTTATCATTGAATTAAACTTCAGTTTAACATCAATCTAGCTCTTGCCAAATGCGTTTGTGTGATACAAGCAATTTCCTGACAGTAGTTTAATTAAAGATGTGAGAGCCACAAAACCACAAGGTCTATGGGAACGGATGCAGAAGTGAAACTGTCGTCTCTCTAACAGGCTTCTCTACAGCCCTGTCTACATTGATCTTTACCCTGTGCAGTACCACTAACTTCTGTCTTTATGTCAAACGCTTCCACTTACTGCATGGGCCAGTCTGTCTATCTCTCAATCTCTCCACTGCTGCCACCATGTTCAATCTATCTGGCTGCATAGAAATGTGACGCTATGGTGCTGTTTGTCACAGCATCGTGTGTGTTGACAACTCAAACCCAGACCCTCGTTTGGGAGGACACAGGACACACACCCTCCCTGGCTTGGTTTGGAGAGAGACGGGCCGTTTGTCCCTGGACCTGCCCCCCTCTCCTCTGTTCTCCTGTTACTCCTGTGTCATCTTGTCTACTAGCCATGTTGGCATCAACAGCTGTGTTGGTAACAAAAGCAGGCCCCCCTGCCTTGTAAACGAGATAGTAGGTTGAACGCTGGGCAACACTAGAATAGATCAGCGGCTATTTAAAGCTTTAATAGAAGCTGCGGATGGAAAGAAAGCTTTGAAAAATGGGATGTATTACTTTTCTATTGAGGTTTTATGTTAGTGGAAAGGATTTTGTGTCAGTCACATCACATAGGCCGAGTCAGGCTAAAGTGAAGGTTGTAGGCCAGGAGTTCCCAACCTGTGGTCCACTGACCACTGCTTTTAACTGTGATCTGGTGGTCCCCGGAAAGGAGGAGTTTGAGAACCACTGTTGTAGGCTATCAGTTAGCATTTTGAAGAACTCACTTTTTAAAACCTTTATTTTCAATCGATTCAAGAAGTTTTTCCTCAGAGGTAGTTTGATAGCCAGAGTGATGCATTTTGATGAGGATTTAAAATAAGTCCACCTCAGTTTGTTTCTGACCCAAGACGGTAGGTAGTATTTTAAATAGAAGCTGAATATAATAGTTTTTTCCCTTCCCACTCGCTCACAAATAAGTGCTTTTTTGGATCGGCCTCGGTTGATGTGTGTGTGTGTGTGTGTGTGTGTGTGTGTGTGTATATATATATACATTGTTTCTAACACATTTTACTAGGGGGAAGGAGGGGCCAGTGTTTAATCAGGGGGGCACACATAAAAAAACTGGCAACACATGATATTCAAAGATTATAAACTTTATTTTACTTTAAAATCATATGACATTTATTATAAGTTATAAGTTCTAACAGCTCTTTGATAATCCCTCCATGCGATCATTGCACACTTGTGTCGTTCAGACTTTGCATGTAGTGAAAACCCTGCATTTCTCATAGTTGCCTTTTTCCAGTTTGTAAAACCAGGTGTTGAAACAAAAACGGTGTCTGGGGCATTTGGTGTGCTAAAATGTCTACATGCATAGCAACATGTAGAGTCCGTCATTACAGAATACTCAAGCCATGGATGAGTAGTGTACCAGTTTGGTCTGAAGCTTCGTCTTCTGTCCCCCATCAGTGTGGTTGGGAATATCTTCAAGTTCGGCTGTACTGGTACGTCATACTTAGACTTGCTGATATCTGAAGAAGATGGACAGTAAACATAGGGCACAACAACAACATTTATTTACTGTATATCTGCATGTATTTCAAAATGTAGGCAAAGTTATTTACTTAAAAAAAAAAACAGAGCCATATTGACACAAAAAAGAATTAACAGCAGAAAGCAGCATTTTAAGGACACCCAGCAGGCCTACCATTACATTGTAATTGCATTGCTTTGCAAATAGTAAGAACCTTCCTCATCACAAACCTGATGGTGCAGTACTTGATCCACATGGATCCACTTGCTGTCCCTCTGGCTGTTCATCTCTCTGTCCCTGTATGCTTTCTTCTTCATGCTTCTCACCCTCTTCTTCATTCTCCTCGCCCTCTTCTTCATTCTCCTCACCCTCTTCTTCATCCTCCTCACCCTCTTCTTCATCCTCCTCACCCTCTGGAATTTCCCTCTCTTTGTCAGACCCCTCACTTTCATCACATGCTGGCTCTCCCTCTTCCTCAACTTTCTCAAAACCTCGATTTGTTTCTCTCACTTTTTTTGTTTGCTGGGGCAAAAAATGACTTTATGTCCCTTCCTCGTTTCATGATAACTATTAGAAGAAAAAAACGTAGGGGCATGCATTACATTTTGTTACCTAACCATCCCTCCCTACTTAACACTGGCAGATAACCTGTTGATTACTTTACTAAAAATGTATTTGTTATCGCGATGCAACAGCCAAGCCGGATGAAGTTACGTGGTTAACATCACAACATTGTGTAGACCTAGCAAGGATAGCCTACTAACATTTGGATATTTGCTTCTGCTTCGATGAGTTTGCTTAGATATGATTACATTTCTAAACAAATCGAGACCAGACATTTAAAAACTTGATTTGATTTATGTGTAGGAACAAAAGGAACATGTAGGCTATGTGCAAGAACAACAAGTCACTTATGATATTAAATCGTTTTGCTTACCTTCGACTCCTGCAAATCGTAGCTCCTCTCGCAAATAGTAGTTGCTGAGCTCTCATTCACCGACAGCACCACACGTGGCAGGCGGGCGATGGCAGGATACAGTTTTTGGGTGCGCCACTCTAATTTACCCGTGTAGAAGCGTTGCCGTGTAGAGCGTTGCATTAGTTCCGCTTTTTGGCGCTCGCGTGTAAAATAGTTATAAATTCATAATTTTTTATTTGGTCAGCACGGGGGGGCCACAGGGGTGGCCAGGGACATTTCCAGGGAGGCACGGGCCTCCCCCGGCCTCCGTGTAAAACCGCCACTGTGTATATATACACTACCGTTCAAAAGTTTGAGGTCACTTAGAAATGTCCTTGGTTTCCATGTAAACATACAGTTGAAGTCGGAAGTTTACATACACCTTAGCCAAATACATTTAAACTCAGTTTTTCACAATTCCTGATTGAATCCTGATTTAATACTAGTAAAAATGCCCTGTCTTAGGTCAGTTAGGATCACCACTTTATTTTAAGAATGTGAAATGTCAGAATAATAGTAGAGAGAATGATTTATTTCAGCTTTTATTTATTTCATCACATTCCCAGTGGGTCAGAAGTTTACATACACTCAATTAGTATTTGGTAGCATTGCCTTTAAATTGTTTAACTTGGGTCAAACGTTTCGGGTAGCCTTCCACAAGCTTCCCACAATAAGTTGGGTGAATTTTGGCCCATTCCTCCTGACAGAGCTGGTGTAACTGAGTCAGGTTTGTAGGCCTCCTTGCTCGCACACGCTTTTTCAGTTCTTCCCACAAAGTTTCTATAGGATTTAGGTCGGCTTTGTGATGGCCACTTTTTTTTTTTCTTTTCCTTTTCCGCACCTCTTTACGAATTTGGGGGTTTTGTATTTTTTTTCCCTTGTTACCTACTTTCCTTTCTTTTTTTTTTTTCTTTCTCCTCTTCCCCTTTTTGTCTTGCACCCACCCCTCCCTGCCCCCTTTCGGTGGGGTTTTTCTTACCTTTTCTCCCACACACATTGTGGAACGTTTATATTTGTTTCATCAGACCGAGGACATTTCTCCAAAAAGTATGATCTTTGTCCCCATGTGCAGTTGCAAACCGTAGTCTGGCTTTTTTATGGCGATTTTGGAGCAGTGGCTTCTTCCTTGCTGAGCAGCCTTTCAGGTTATGTCGATATAGGACTCGTTTTACTGTGGATATACAGTGGGGAGAACAAGTATTTGATACACTGCCGATTTTGCAGGTTTTCCTACTTACAAAGCATGTAGAGGTCTGTAAGTTTTATCATAGGTACACTTCAACTGTGAGAGACGGACTCTAAAACAAAAATCCAGAAAATCACATTGTATGAGTTTTAAGTAATTAATTTGCATTTTATTGCATGACATAAGTATTTGATCACCTACCAACCAGTAAGAATTCCGGCTCTCACAGACCTGTTAGTTTTTCTTTAAGAAGCCCTCCTGTTCTCCACTCATTGCCTTTATTAACTGCACCTGTTTGAACTCGTTACCTGTATAAAAGACACCTGTCCACACACTCAATCAAACAGACTCCAACCTCTCCACAATGGCCAAGACCAGAGAGCTGTGTAAGGACATCAGGGATAAAATTGAAGACCTGCACAAGGCTTGGATGGGCTACAGGACAATAGGCAAGCAGCTTGGTGAGAAGGCAACAACTGTTGGCGCAATTATTAGAAAATGGAAGAAGTTCAAGATGACGGTCAATCACCCCTCGGTCTGGGGCTCCATGCAAGATCTCACCTCGTGGGGCATCAATGATCATGAGGAAGGTGAGGGATCAGCCCAGAACTACATGGCAGGACCTGGTCAATGACCTGAAGAGAGCTGGGACCACAGTCTCAAAGAAAACCATCAGTAACACACTACGGCGTCATGGATTAAAATCCTGCAGCACACGCAAGGTCCCCCTGCTCAAGCCAGCGCATGTCCAGGCCCGTCTGAAGTTTCCCAATGACCATCTGGATGATCCAGAGGAGGAATGGGAGAAGGTCATGTGGTCTGATGAGACTAAAATAGAGCTTGTTGGTCTAAATTCCACTCGCCGTGTTTGGAGGAAGAAGAAGGATGAGTACAACCCCAAGAACACCATCCCAACCGTGAAACATGGAGGTGGAAACATCATTCTTTGGGGATGCTTTTCTGCAAAGGGGACAGGACAACTGCACCGTATTGAGGGGAGGATGGATGGGGCCATGTATCGCAAGATCTTGGCCAACAACCTCCTTCCCTCAGTAAGAGCATTGAAGATGGGTCGTGGCTGGGTCTTCCAGCATGACAACGACCTGAAACACACAGCCAGGGCAATTAAGGAGTGGCTCCGTAAGAAGCATCTCAAGGTCCTGGAGTGGCCTAGCCAGTCTCCAGACCTGAACCCAATAGAAAATCTTTGGAGGGAGCTGAAAGTCCGTATTGCCCAGCGACAGCCCCGAAACCTGAAGGATCTGGAGAAGGTCTGTATGGAGGAGTGGGCCAAAATCCCTGCTGCAGTGTGTGCAAACCTGGTCAGGAAACGTATGATCTCTGTAATTGCAAACAAAGGTTTCTGTACCAAATATTAAGTTCTGCTTTTCTGATGTATCAAATACTTATGTCATGCAATAAAATGCAAATTAATTACTTAAAACTCATACAATGTGATTTTCTGGATTTTTGTTTTAGATTCCGTCTCTCACAGTTGAAGTGTACCTATGATAAAAATTACAGACCTCTACATGCTTTGTAAGTAGGAAAACCTGCAAAATCGGCAGTGTATCAAATACTTGTTCTCCCCACTGTAGATACTTTTGTACCTGTTTCCTCCAGCATCTTCACAAGGTCCTTTGCTGTTGTTCTGGGATTGATTTGCACTTTTCGCACCAAATTACGTTCATCTCTAGGAGACAGAACACGTCTCCTTCCTGAGCGGTATGACGGGTGCATGGTCCCATGGTGTTTATACTTGCGTATTATTGTTTGCACAGATGAACGTGGTACCTTCAGGCATTTGGAAATTGCTCCCAAAGATGAACCAGACTTGTGGAGGTCTACACATTTTTTTTCTGAGGTCTTGGCTGATTTATTTTGATTTTCCCATGATGTCAAGCAAAGAAGCACGGAGTTTGAAGGTAGACCTTGAAATACATCCACAGGTACACCTCCAATTGACTCAATTAGCCTATCATACGCTTCTAAAGCCAAGCTGTTTAAAGGCACAGTCAACTTAGTGTATGTAAACTTCTGACCCACTGGAATTGTGATACAGTGAATTAAAGTGAAATAATCTGTCTGTAAACAATTGTTGGAGAAATTACTTGTGTCATGCACAAAGTAGATGTCCTAACCGACTTGCCAGAACTATAGTTTGTTAACAAGAAATTTGTGGAGTGGTTGAAAAACGAGTTTTAATGACTCCAACCTAAGTGTATGTTAACTTCTGACTTCAACTGTACATGAAATGAGTTTGAATAGGAAATATAGCAAAATGCATAGGAAATGTAGTCATTGACAAGGTTAGAAATAATTATTTTTAATTGAAATAATAATTGTGTCCTTCAAACTTTGCTTTCGTCAAAGAATCCTCCATTTGCGGCAATTACAGCCTTGCAGACCTTTGGCATTCTAGTTGTCAATTTGTTGAGGTAATCTGAAGAGATTTCAACCCATGCTTCCTGAAGCACCTCCCACAAGTTGGATTGGCTTGATGGGCACTTCTTACGTACCATACGGTCAAGCTGCTCCCACAACAGCTCAATAGGGTTGAGATCCGGTGACTGTGCTGGCCACTCCATTATAGACAGAATACCAGCTGACTGCTTCTTCCCTAAATAGTTATTGCATAGTTTGGAGCTGTGCTTTGGGTCATTGTCCTGTTGTAGGAGGAAATTGGCTCCAATCAAGCGCCGTCCACAGGGTATGGCATGGTGGTGCAAAATGGAGTGATAGCCTTCCTTCTTCAAGATCCCTTTTATCCTGTACAAATCTCCCACTTTACCACCACCAATGCACCCCATAGACAATCACATTGCCTCCACCAGCATCTTTTCATTTGGTCTGCGTCTCACAAATGTTCTTCTTTGTGATCCGAACACCTCAAACTTTGATTTGTCTGTCCATAACACTTTTTTCCAATCTTCCTCTGTCCAGTGTCTGTGTTCTTTTGCCCATCTTAATCTTTTAATTTTATTGGCCAGTCTGAGATATGGCTTTTTCTTTGCAACTCTTCCTAGAAGGTCAGCATCCCGGAGTCTCCTCTTCACTGTTGACGTTGAGACTGGTTTTGCGGGTACTATTTAATGAAGCTGCCAGTTGAGGACCTGTGAGGCATCTGTTTCTCAAACTAGACACTCTAATGTATTTGTCCCCTTCCTCTTGGAATAGGCTTCATTTCTCAGAACAATAATAGACTGACGAGCTTCAGAAGAAAGTTATTTGTTTCTGGCCATTTTTGAGCCTGTAATTGAACCCACAATTGCTAATGCTCCAGATACTCAACTAGTCTCAAGAAGGCCAATTGTATTGCTTCTTTAATCAGCACAACTGTTTTCAGCTGTGCTAACATAATTGCAAAAAGGTTTTCTAATGACAATTAGCCTTTTAAAATGACAATCTTGGATTAGCAAACACAACGTGCCGTTGGAACACAGGACTGATGGTTGCTGATAATGGGCCTCTGTACGCCTATGTAGATATTCCATACAAAATCAGCCGTTTCCAGCTACAATAGCCATTTACAACATGAACAATGTCTACACTGTATTTCTGATCAATTTGATGTTATTTTAATGGACAAAAAAATTGCTTTTCTTTTGAAAACAAGGAAATGTCAAAGTGACCACAAACTTTTGAACGGTTGTGTGTGTGTGTGTGTGTGTGTGTGTGTGTGTCTGTGTGTATATACAGTGGGGAGAACAAGTATTTGATACACTGCCGATTTTGCAGGTTTTCCTACTTACAAAGCATGTAGAGGTCTGTAATTGTTATCATGGGTACACCTCAACTGTGAGAGACGGAATCTAAAACAAAAATCCAATGATCATGAGGAAGGTGAGGGATCAGCCCAGAACTACACGGCAGGACCTGGTCAATGACCTGAAGAGAGCTGGGACCACAGTCTCAAAGAAAACCATTAGTAACACACTACGCCGTCATGGATTAAAATCCTGCAGCGCACGCAAGGTCCCCCTGCTCAAGCCAGCGCATGTCCAGGCCCGTCTGAAGTTTGCCAATGACCATCTGGATGATCCAGAGGAGGAATGGGAGAAGGTCATGTGGTCTGATGAGAGAAAAATAGAGCTTTTTGGTCTAAACTCCACTCGCCGTGTTTGGAGGAAGAAGAAGGATGAGTACAACCCTAAGAACACCATCCCAACCGTGAGGTGGGAAACATCATTCTTTGGGGATGCTTTTCTGCAAAGGGGACAGGACGACTGCACCGTATTGAGGGGAGGATGGATGGGGCCATGTATCGCGAGATCTTGGCCAACAACCTCCTTCCCTCAGTAAGAGCATTGAAGATGGGTCGTGGCTGCGTCTTCCTGCATGACAACGACCCGAAACACACAGCCAAGGCAACTGAGGAGTGGCTCCGTAAGAAGCATCTCAAGGTCCTGGAGTGGCCTAGCCAGTCTCCAGACCTGAACCCAATAGAAAATCTTTGGAAGGAGCTGAAAGTCCATATTGCCCAGCGACAGCCCCGAAACCTGAAGGATCTGGAGAAGGTCTGTATGGAGGAGTGGGCCAAAATCCCTGTTGCAGTGTGTGCAAAACTGGTCAAGACCTATAGGAAATGTATGATCTCTGTAATTGCAAACAAAGGTTTCTGTACCAAATATTAAGTTCTACTTTTCTGATGTATCAAATACTTATGTCATGCAATAAAATTAATTACTTAAAAATCATACAATTTGATTTTCTGGATTTTTGTTTTAGATTCCGTCTGTCACAGTTGAAGTGTACCTATGATCAAAACTACACACCTCTACATGCTTTGTAAGTAGGAAAACCTGCAAAATCGGCAGTGTATCAAATACTTGTATATATATATACAGTGAGGGAAAAAAGTATTTGATCCCCTGCTGATTTTGTACGTTTGCCCACTGACAAAGAAATGATCAGTCTATAATTTTAATGGTAGGTTTATTTGAACAGTGAGAGACAGAATAACAACAAAAAAATCCAGAAAAACGCATGTCAAAAATGTTATAAAATGATTTGCATTTTAATGTGGGAAATAAGTATTTTACCCCCTCTCAATTAGAAAGATTTCTGGCTCCCAGGTGTCTTTTATACAGGTAACGAGCTGAGATTAGGAGCACACTCTTAAAGGGAGTGCTCTTAATCTCATCTTGTTACCTGTATAAAAGACACCTGTCCAGAGAAGCAATCAATCAATCAGATTCCAAACTCTCCACCATGGCCAAGACCAAAGCGCTCTCCAAGGATGTAGACCTACACAAGGCTGGAATGGGCTACAAGACTATCGCCAAGCAGCTTGGTGAGAAGGTGACAACAGTTGGTGCGATTATTCGCAAATGGAAGAAACACAAAATAACTGTTAATCTCCCTCGGCCTGGGGCTCCATGCAAGATCTCACCTCGTGGAGTTGCAATGATCATGAGAACGGTGAGAATCAGCCCAGAACTACACGGGAGGATCTTGTCAATGATCTCAAGGCAGCTGGGACCATAGTCACCAAGAAAACAATTGGTAACACACTACGCCGTGAAGGACTGAAATCCTGCAACGCCCGCAAGATCCCCCTGCTCAAGAAAGCACATATACAGGCCCGTCTGAAGTTTGCCAATGAACATCTGAATGATTCAGAGGAGAACTGGGTGAAAGTGTTGTGGTCAGATGAGACCAAAATCGACCTCTTTGGCATCAACTCAACTCGCCGTGTTTGGAGGAGGAGGAATGCTGCCTATGACCCCAAGAACACCATCCCCACCATCAAACATGGAGGTGGAAACATTATGCTTTGGGGGTGTTTTTCTGCTAAGGGGACAGGACAACTTCACCGCATCAAAGGGACGATGGACGGGGCCATGTACCGTCAAATCTTAGGTGAGAACCTCCTTCCCTCAGCCAGGGCATTGAAAATGGGTATTGGATGGGTATTCCAGCATGACAGTGACCCAAAACACACAGCCAAGGCAACAAAGGAGTGGCTCAAGAAGAAGCACATTAAGGTCCTGGGGTGGCCTAGCCAGTCTCCAGACCTTAATCCCATAGAAAATCTGTGGAGGGAGCTGAAGGTTCGAGTTGCCAAACGTCAGCCTCGAAACCTTAATGACTTGGAGAAGATCTGCAAAGAGGGGTGGGACAAAATCTCTCCTGAGATGTGTGCAAACCTGGTGGCCAACTACAAGAAACGTCTGACCTCTGTGATTGCCAACAAGGGTTTTGCCACCAAGTACTAAGTCATGTTTTGCAGAGGGGTCAAATACTTATTTCCCTCATTAAAATGCAAATCAATTTATAACATTTTTGACATGCGTTTTTCTGTTGTTGTTTTTTGTTATTCTGTCTCTCACTGTTCAAATAAACCTACCATTAAAATTATAGACTGATCATGTCTTTGTCAGTGGGCAAATGTACAAAATCAGCAGGGGATCAAATATTTTTTTCCGTCACTGTGTATGTATATATATCTATGTATATATATATCTATGTGTATGTGTGTGGGGTGAGAAAAGAACCAATAGTCAGTGCATACTGCATAATGCCCTTCATATCCAATTACTAGCAACCTTGGTTTGAGGGTATAGTGTGTGTCCCTAGGAGTTAGTGCAGAAACCTGAGGAGCCTGACTGAACAGACATGGATGTAACTAACATCCTCAGCTGGCCTCAGGAGGAGCAAACAACACACAGATATGTATCCCCACATTGTGAAGGATACCTAGGCTTAAGCTGCCTGTCTACGTCCTAAATGATGCCCTATCCCCCATGTAGTGCACAACTTCTGACTAGCCCTGTGAATACATAGACTGCATTAGAGCGGTGCGATATGGCCAAAAATCCATATCACGATAAATTGACTGAAATAACACGATAACGACAAGTTGAACGATAAATGTATAACATTAATGTGCAGCAGTTACTTTTTTACATTACCCTTAAAAATACTACTACTACTTTGAATGTTATATAGCCATCATTTGTCCCAGTAGGAATCGGCCATATTAGTAGCCTTGTTTAATTTCAAACTTTCCATTTCTCTAGTGTAGGCTTACTTATCATCACGCTCTCTCTCTCTCTTCTGTCCTCTCTCTCTCTCTCTTTTCTCCTCTCTCTCATCTCCTCTCCTTTCCTCTCTCACTCCCTTTCTCTCTCCCTCAACACAGTGCTTTCATGGAGAGGCTTCTGATGGCGTTTTTATGGTTAGTGAGAGTTTTCGGGTATATTAGGAAATAGCCTCACCTCTTGGCTGAAGAGGATGGGTAAGAAGGAGTGCCGTTTCACCCGAGAGTGAAACATCCTGTTTTCTCCATCCTTGAGTGGGCAGGATACTGTTTTTTCTCAACCGTATCACTGAAATATTTACAAGTCCAACTCCTCGTACCTCCGCTAAAGTTGAAGTCATGGAAAGTTTTTTTGTCCAGTAGTCCTAATGGTAACCTGCCCACTCATTCAGTTTCTTGAAGCCTAGCTATCGTCATAATATTATTTTTGTGAAAAGAATTACACAGTAGACTTTACAGGTTTGAACATAGACAGACAGAGACAACATAAAATATAATGTAGCTTTCTTTATGATGTTTAACATAAATTATTGTTTCTAATACTATATATATAATAACCTGAGCCTATGCACAGAGCGATAATTGAAGTAGGCCTAACTCTGAAGAGAGACTGGGTTGGGTTATATTTCCCTGTGGAGACAATGTCATTATTCACGATTTTCACCATGCTGACTGCATATTTTTTGCATGAGAATATTCTTAGCAGCACGAATTTGTCAGCTTTGAAACAGTTTGTTTGTCTCTCCATGTAGTTCTTGGCACACATTTCAGGGCGCAGTTCTATCTCCTGCTGTTTAATCGAAACAAACTTGAATCAAAGTGGTCACATTATAGCGGGTTGTTTGTAACGCATTGCAGCAAGGAAAGAAGGTTGTCTATAGTGTGTGTTTGTGTGGTGTGCATGTGTGTGTTTTTGGATGCAGATGGCAGAGACATAAAAAGGGTATCCATGAGTTAATCTGACTCTGGGTAAGTAGGAAAAGGGCTTAGCTGCCAAAATCTCGCACTGTCCCTTTAAAAGCACATCTTGGCAGAAAGCTTGGCGCTGCTGCTAAATTAATATAGGGGAAACATTGGATGGCTATAGCTACAGTAGCTAACACCCGCCTTGGGAATGCCCATGTAAATACTCCTCCTTTTGCTACTGGAACTGCAGTGTTTTCTGACTCTGAGTGCCTCTAACAGCCTTTCTTATGTCTCCTACTCTCTGGCAGAATGCAGCTTGGCCAGTCAACCCAGCCCTAGATGGGAGTGACCGATAAGGATGGGCCAAAGAAATAGAGCCCACTGGTGAGGAGTGGTGGAGAAGCCAAACAGAACCACAGCGGCTAAACTACGCCGAGCGCCACCATGCCCCGCCTCCCCTCCTGAACTCTCCTCCCACTCCGCCTCAGACCCTTCCACTCCCGCTCCCTCACACACAGATACAGTCACTCTTTCCGATCGAGCTGTGGGCCGCGCTACGCTCGCCATGGCCTCGGCCTACCTGTGGAAGCTGTCGTCCCAGAAGCTGGGCTTCTTCCTGGTGAGCTTTGGCTTCATCTGGGGCATGATGCTGCTGCACTTCACCATCCAGCAGCGGGCCACGCACGAGAGCAGCACCATGCTGCGACAGCAAATCCTGGACCTCAGCAAGCGCTACATCAAGGCCCTGGCCGAGGAGAACCAGAGCGTCATGGACGGGCCCTACGTGGGAACCATGACGGCCTATGGTGAGTACCGAGCACTACACAAGTAGTGTTCTCCGTCCTTTGCGCCCTCTTCATAATAGAATGATTCCACCTTGCAAAGCAGTGGTTGTGAGAACTCTGAATTTGCTCAATGGTACACTGGGAATGTTCCATTCACTTGGAATGTTTTATTGAATGGATTTCTGATTTGCCAGTTGTTGGTAGTGCTGTAATATCTGATCAACCTCGGTTAGAGAGTGCACTGTTATTGAATAAGGACAGGCTGAATTAGGCTAAGGAGAAGTGTCTTCAAAGTCAAAAAATCCATCCCTATATATCCTCTGACAGACAGTGGCAGATCATACAAAATGCATAATGTAGGCTATATATATTGATAAGCGTTTATATTGCATTGTATTGTGGTTGTAATGCAACCATAGATAACGGGGAAAACAAGAAAGAGGAAAAGAGACAAACTTGAAAAATGACATACATTTTGTCTACAGCAGGGTGCTGCCTCATATTGGATAGAGGAAAGTAAAGTGTTAGGGGGCTAGCCAGCTAGGAACTTGACTTACGCAAACAGAAGTGAGTGTTACGCTGATGCAGCTGCTTTTCGCCATAACCTATTAACGCCTTGCGAACAGCCATCAATAAGTTATTCATGCCGTTAATAGACCCGTTTGGGTCAATGAGAGGCTTCATTAGAAACATGAGATTGGAATTGATTACGCTGAATATATTCTAATGCGTGGCGAAAAACAAGAAGATACTGTAAAATGACCAGATAACCAACCAACCAACTGCCACTGGTCCTCTTCCAGGAAAGTAGCTCCCTGAAAAGGCTATGCCTAATTTGATTTGTCTTAAAACTCTCTTAGCCTGTAAAATTGAATTTATCTGGGTTTGTCAGGCAGGAAGCCTCCCGCCTATCTCAGACACACTGAGTAGGCCTATCAACCTCAGTTCTGCCACAGTCTGCTAATCGCCAGACCTCAAGAGTACTGACTGGCGAACATGGAGCATTTAGCTGCTCTTGTTCCCCTTAGGGTCTGTGTTAAAACATTGATGCGGAGTGTTGAAGCATCTGCCTTGGTGAAACCCTTGGTCGTACAGATCCTGAATGTGTCCCAAATGGCATCCTATTCCCTATTTAGTGCGCTACTATGGGCCCTGTCAAAAGTAGTGCACTAAATTAGGAATAGGATGCCATTTGTGATGCAACCGAGAAGTCTGTTGTTCTAGCAGCCCAGTGCTCTCCGACACGTTTTAAATGACCTGGAGGAGGGTGTTGAAAGAAATCCTAAGCTTTATCCCAGACCTGTATAATAATATAATCAGCTCAATGTAATAGGCTAATTGCTTAATCATGTCATTAATTATCTCCAGAAAAGCATGAGATTAGTTGTTGCTGTAAACACTATTATTCGGGAGGCAATGAGACAAAAGATCTGTGATACGGTCTCATCTTATCAGAACAGATTCATAATATTCTGCCAATAGCCTGAACTTTAATTTAATTGAATAAACTTTATTAATGCATCAAATGGAGGAAATGTTTATATACACTATCGTTCAAAAGTTTGGGGTCACTTAAAAATGTCCTTGTTTTTGAAAGAAAAGCAATTTTTCTGTCCATTTAAAATAACATCAAATTGATCAGAAATACAGTGTAGACATTGTTAATGTTGTAAATGGCAATTGTAGCTGGAAACCTACATAGGCGTACAGAGGCCCATTATCAGCAACCATCAGTCCTGTGTTCCAATGGCACGTTGTGTTTGCTATTCCATGCGAGAAATTGCCAAGAAACTGAAGATCTCATACAATGCTGTGTACTACTCCCTTCACAGAACAGTGCAAACTGTCTCAAACCAGAATAGAAAGAGGCCATATCTCAGACTGTCCAATAAAAGATTAAGATGGGCAGTCTGAGATATGGCTTTTTCTTTGCAACTCTGCCTAGAAGGTCAGCATCCCGGAGTCGCCTCTTCACTGTTGACGTTGAGACTGGTGTTTTGCGGGTACTATTTAATGAAGCTGCCAGTTGAGGACCTGTGAGGCGCCTGTTTCTCAAACTAGACTAGCCTCCCACTCCTCTTCTATTCTGGTAAGAGGCAGTTTGCGCTGTTCTGTGAAGGGAGTAGTACACAGCATTGTACGAGATCTTCAATTTCTCGCATGGAATAGCCTTCATTTTTCAGAACAAGAATAGACTGACGAGTTTCAGAAGAAAGTTATTTGTTTCTGGCCATTTTGAGCCTGTAATCAAACCCACAATTGCTGATGCTCCAGATACTCAACTAGTCTCAAGAAGGCCAGTTTTATTGCTTCTTTAATCAGCACAACATTCTTTAGCTGTGCTAACATAATTGCAAAAGGGTTTTCTAATGATCAATTAGCCTTTTAAAATGATAAACTTGGATTAGCAAACACAACGTGCCATTGGAACACAGGACTGATGGTTGTTGATAATAGGCCTCTGTATGCCTATGTAGATATTCCATCAATAATCAGCCGTTTCCAGCTACAGTGGGGAAAAAAAGTATTTAGTCAGCCACCAATTGTGCAAGTTCTCCCACTTAAAAAGATGAGAGAGGCCTGTAATTTTCATCATAGGTACACGTCAACTATGACAGACAAAATTAGAAAAATAAATCCAGAAAATCACATTGTAGGATTTTTAATGAATATGTTTGCAAATTATGGTGGAAAATAAGTATTTGGTCAATAACAAAAGTTTTGTCAATGCTTTGTTATATACCCTTTGTTGGCAATGACACAGGTCAAACGTTTTCTGTAAGTCTTCACAAGGTTTTCACACACTGTTGCTGGTATTTTGGCCCATTCCTCCATGCAGATCTCCTCTAGAGCAGTGATGTTTTGGGGCTGTCGCTGGGCAACACGGACTTTCAACTCCCTCCAAAGATTTTCTATGGGGTTGAGATCTGGAGACTGGCTAGGCCACTCCAGGACCTTGAAATGCTTCTTACGAAGCCACTCCTTCGTTGCCCGGGCGGTGTGTTTGGGATCATTGTCATGCTGAAAGACCCAGCCACGTTTCATCTTCAATGCCCTTGCTGATGGAAGGAGGTTTTCACTCAAAATCTCACGATACATGGCCCCATTCATTCTTTCCTTTACGGATCAGTCGTCCTGGTCCCTTTGCAGAAAAACAGCCCCAAAGCATGATGTTTCCACCCCCCATGCTTCACAGTAGGTATGGTGTTCTTTGGATGCAACTCAGCATTCTTTGTCCTCCAAACAAGACGATAGTTTTTTACTAAAAAGTTATATTTTGGTTTCATCTGACCATATGACATTCTCCCAATCCTCTTCTGGATCATCCAAATGCACTCTAGCAAACTTCAGACGGGCCTGGACATGTACTGGCTTAAGCAGGGGGACACGTCTTGCACTGCAGGATTTGAGTCCCTGGCGGCGTAGTGTGTTCTGATGGTAGGCTTTGTTACTTTGGTCCCAGCTCTCTGCAGGTCATTCACTAGGTCCCCTGTGGTTCTGGGATTTTTGCTCACCGTTCTTGTGATCATTTTGACCCCACGGGGTGAGATCTTGCGTGGAGCCCCAGATCGAGGGAGATTATCAGTGGTCTTGTATGTCTTCCATTTCCTAATAATTGCTCCCACAGTTGATTTCTTCAAACCAAGCTGCTTACCTATTGCAGATTCAGTCTTCCCAGCCTGGTGCAGGTCTACAATTTTGTTTCTGGTGTCCTTTGACAGCTCTTTGGTCTTGGCCATAGTGGAGTTTGGAGTGTGACTGTTTGAGGTTGTGGACAGGTGTCTTTTATACTGATAACAAGTTCAAACAGGTGCCATTAATACAGGTAACGAGTGGAGGACAGAGGAGCCTCTTAAAGAAGAAGTTACAGGTCTGTGAGAGCCAGAAATCTTGCTTGTTTGTAGGTGACCAAATACTTATTTTCCACCATAATTTGCAAATAAATTCATTAAAAATCCTACAATGTGATTTTCTGGATTTTTTTTCCTCAATTTGTCTGTCATAGTTGACATGTACCTATGATGAAAATTACAGGCCTCTCTCATCTTTTTAAGTGGGAGAACTTGCACAATTGGTGGCTGACTAAATACTTTTTTCCCCCACTGTACAATAGCCATTTACAACATTAACAATGTCTACGCTGTATTTCTGATCAATTGTATTATATTTTAATGGACAAAAAAATTGCTTTTCTTTCAAAAACAAGGACATTTCTAAGTGACCCCAAACTTTTGAACGGTAGTGTGAAAATATATATAATGTCAGTATATAACAGATTTAAAAAATCATCCTGTAGTGAACTAAAAACATTACATTGGACAAGGCAGTCTTTCCCTAGTTTGATTTCCAGGCGGGCGCAAAAGCCAAACCCTTTTTTGGCAACAAAGCAAGGCGGTGGAACCCGTGCCAGATATGCATTGGTAGGGAAAAAACTGATATTGACCTAGGTCTACAGAACCAGTTTGGAAACTGGTTATAATGGACTGGATGAAACCAGTTTCCCTGTTTGTTTTCTCTCATTAGAACATGTCTTAATCTCAATGTACTTCTTGAGACTGGAACACTGTTTACTCTCTGCCATTGAAATATAATTATATGGTCTGGGAAGCCTTTTTTATGCTTTTGATTAAATAAAAGTAGTAAGGGGAACAATTGCTTCATGCTACAGTATTTGTACTCCCTCTGCAGATCTAGGATTCGTCTCGATATTACATTAATGCATTTATGGGGAATTATGACTTCCTCTCTGCTCTCAGTAAACTACACATAAAATCTGAGTGCACGTTAATTAAATATTGTATCAAGACTGAGTCGGTCTGGTGGTTTATGTGGTGCATTGAACATTGTTTATTAGTTTGAGTAGATGGGAATTTGGACTGAAGAGAGAGAAGCACTGAACTAAACCAAATTACAGCTAACCTGTTTCCACAAGGCTAACACCTAGTCTTGTATTGACAAACCTTGGACAATAAGTAAATATTGTCTGTAGCAGTAGAAGTAACAGACAAAATGAACACTTCACATCCTCTTTCCTTTTGTGAGAAGAGGTTATAAAGTTGATAAATATGTGGACTTGACGAAACCTATCTTTCATAAAGCATGTTGATGAGTAAGTTAAGAAATTAAGAATGAAAATGGGCTTATTTTATAGGAATAGGT
The DNA here is from genome assembly GCF_020615455.1 of Coregonus clupeaformis. Lineage (NCBI taxonomy): Eukaryota > Metazoa > Chordata > Actinopteri > Salmoniformes > Salmonidae > Coregonus > Coregonus clupeaformis. The sequence continues at coordinate 60,964,561 of NC_059220.1, read as the reverse complement.
CATGGCTTTCATTAAATAGCAGAAAACTAATTATTTAGTCGACATTCATACCAGTTATAGACTATGGCTATATTGTATATCTGAATGCAGCTGCCACTGTATTGAAGCCGTTGGACGCAGTTTATCATAGCGCACAACGCTTTATTACTGCATTCTGTATCAGAAAGTACAGTAGGCTGGCCCTCTTTGAAATCTCGTAGATCGATGGATTTTACTCGTTTTGTTTAAAAAGTCCTCCTGCATAAACTTCTATTATACCTTACTTCATTGTTAACTTACAGACGTACGAGATATCAGACCCGGTCTCAGGGATGGCTAACTCTAGAGATCCCTTCGATCTCCACTGAGTTAGGTCAGTCTTACTTGTGGAATGATCTCCAAGGCTCTCTAAAATTTGAAGAATTGGTGCCTCCTAGGGCAATTCAAATGACTGATTGAGAACCTTTTTACTGAAGAATGTGTTTGTTTTCAATTATTATATTTTGCTTTTTGTGTATAGTGTATATCGATGTGTATACAGTGAGGGAAAAAAGTATTTGATCCCACAATCTTGTCCCTGACATCCTTGGAGAGCTCTTTGGTCTTGGCCATGGTGGAGAGTTTGGAATCTGATTGATTGATTGCTTCTGTGGACAGGTGTCTTTTATACAGGTAACAAGCTGAGATTAGGAGCACTCCCTTTAAGAGTGTGCTCCTAATCTCAGCTTGTTATCTGTATAAAAGACACCTGGGAGCCAGAAATCTTTCTGATTGAGAGGGGGTCAAATACTTATTTCCCTCATTAAAATGCAAATCAATTTATAACATTTTTTGACATGCGTTTTTCTGGATTTTGTTGTCTGTATATTTCTACGTCTCTCACTGTTCAAATAAACCTACCATTAAAATTATAGACTGATCATGTCTTTGTCAGTGGGCAAACGTACAAAATCAGCAGGGGATCAAATACTTTTTTCCCTCACTGTACATCTGTGAAAGAGACCTTGATCTCAGCATGACTCCCTGTTAAAATAAAGGTTAAATAAATAAAAGAGAGAGAGCGAGAGAAGCCTTCTGTAACAGACTGGAATGAAGCTGCACTAACTGCAGAACTGAACATAGCTTTGGGACACAAAATTGGGAGTCTGTGTATTGTTTGGACTCCCTGAGTTGTGCATCGATCTGGTGGGTGGCCACGAAAAAGAACCATTACACAGTATAGCTGGCTTCACCCCAAAAAACGTTCCTGTCAACAAAAGCATATTGATCATCTCTAGGAACTCTGCATTCAGACGTTTATTTGATAGCGAGGGACACATTTTACTTCATGTATGGTAAGTAGAGTTCCTAGAGATTTATAAAAGCATTATATCACATCATGTGGTTACTTGGCAAGGGTAATATAGTATATGTAAGGTCACTATCATTACAACATGCATACACTTCTTACATCTGCCATCAGCTCACATCAGTGTTGTGGGATTTGTGCTTGTGAACTGTGATGTGATAATGTGTAATAGCACTAGGCCAAGAGCAAGCACACAGCTGCATAGAAATATGGATTAGTCTCCCCATCTGTCAGTCCGACTCTAAAGCAAATGAAAATCTCTGTGGATTTGTACACCACATATCAGAAAATGATGGGAAATTTAGTGCATTGACTCCCATATAATGCATTTTCTTTGGAAGTAATGCTTTCATTTGAGTCTTTGTAATATTTTTTTGTTGTTGCGTAGTTTCAAAATACTGTACAGTATGTTTAAAGCTATTATGTTGATTTTTATGGAGCTCCATCTATGAATTTGAGTGGTTACATTTCCCAAGCCCCATCTCTCAGTTTACGAAACAAACTGACAGGGTCAGGCTGTTGAAATTACAGATTGTGCCTTTAGGGGGGAAATAGACCTATATTTTGTTCAATTGATGTTGGCCTACTTTGTTAACTGAACCGAGTTTATTAAAGATCTGGGCTGGTTCCCCATTTTACAACTGCACAAATTAGTCTGTATTTATTAACCAATAGCGGCTCTCTTAGTTTGCTTGGTCTGCTATTGTCTGTTTAGTCTACTCACTCAGTATGTTTAGGCTGCAATTATTGAAACAGGGAACTTGTTTGTGGGTCAGTCTCTTGAAAGATTACGCTTGGCTGACCTTTAGGGTCACTGAAATGATGAGCACACAGGTTAGCACCTTATTTCCTTTATAGTGCACTACATTTGACCAGAATCCTATCGGCTCTGGTCAAAAGTAGTGCACTATATAGGGAAAAGGGGGCCATTTAGGATACATCCACAAGTTGTCTCCATGCTCATCATGTACCACGTATCTGCTCATGTAGACATTTGCTGTGGACATGAGTGAGGACATGACTCAACTAACACAGTTGATATCTGTAAAGCGCTTTAACTGCAATGTACGCTTTGCTCCCTCCCTATGGGTGCCTCTGTGGAGAATGAACGTGTCAGGCTTTCGCATGCATATTTCAACTCGCATGTTTCATTTTGGAACGTATTGCTTTGTTTTGCTTTGGGAATGAAGACACAGTCAAGTTATTATTTTTTTAGCAGACAGGTTGTAACGATGAATGGGGAGTTGGGGGCTATAAAACAGCAATATCACAGCCTTATGTCAATTCAGTTCTGTAACAGTAGCTTTCTTTAAAGGTGGGTGTCTAGAAAATGATCTGAACCAAAGAACTTGGGTAAGTAACTAAGGTATCACCCATACTACCGCCACTGTCTTTAAATTAACGTATCTATGTAATAGTAGTATTTTTACCACAGTTTGGCCGAATACTCAATTCTGATTGGTTATGATTTGGCTTGATGCTGTGAATTGTACTTTGCTTTTCTGACAGTAAGCCTATCTATCCCATGGATTTAGCAGGTCTATGTTTTAACACCTATTACACTACTTTACCACTTGAATGCAGGCTGTCCACACTCCGCCCTGAGCCATGCATTTCAATTTCCCCACGTTTTAAGCTGGCTTAATTAATTACAATGTTCCGTGCCTGTCGGAAAGACTGAATATTTCATTTGTTAACACGAACCACATCGTTCTTTGGGCACTCATTTGCAAACATGCCGAGGAATGTTTATTTCTGAGACTCAATTGGCTGCGACCTGTAAAACATTAATTAGCACACACACACACACACACACACACACACACACACACACACAGATCAGCCATGTGGGGAGATGGTCTACCCTACCTTGTCCAGGTCGGGGAGAGATGGATGTAATGGGCAGTGTGTTTGGACTGGGGGCAGTGTGTTTCTTTCTCTAATGCTCATTTCTCTCCGTCTGTGTTGATGGAGGCTAGGCCGGGCGGTTTCTGCTCAGCGCAATGTGTTTTCCGAGGGTACAATCTATTGTGTGTAATTTATGTTCAGCTTGATGCCCTGGCAGTGGCAGCTCCACTCCAGGGCTGTGTCCCAAATGGCACTCTATTCCCGAAATAGTGCACTGCTTTTGACTGGAGTCAGATGGGCCCTGGTCAAAAGTACTGCACTATATAGGGAATAGGGTGGCATTTGGGACGTAGTCCAGCTTTCCAGTTGATTTCTTCCTTGTCTGACGCGGCGGTGCTCCCTCCCGGCATCTGCTTATCTCCGCCCTGCGCAGCCGTGCAGAGCAGACAAAACGCTGCATCCTCCCTCTCTCCCACACGCCTCCTCTCCTCTCCGTCCCTTCCCTTCCCTCTCTCCCTGACCACGGCGGCACACACAGGCCTGTTTCCCTCCATGCTGTCTTTCTGGCACGATAGGGAGTGACATATCAAATGCGACGCGCGGCCAGAGAAATTGCACCGCAGTCGCCGCGCTGACGTGTGACAGACGGGGTGCGATCGCTGTCTTCACGGCTCCACCGCCTCATGGAATGTTAATGAGGTTGAGGACATTCCGGAATATTCTTGGGGTGGCGGGAGGAAAGGAAAACATTTCAGGGGCAGAAGGGTCATGTCATATTTAATTTTCTCGGTAGCTACTAATGGCATGACAAAATGTCGCAAGTCCAAATTGATCAACTGTTTTGTGACAAGATGTTAGGTCATACCAATAAACAATATGTTAAGCATCTTGGATAAAAAAATTAAAAATCAGAGTTATATGCAAACGAATGAAATTGAAAGCAATGCCAAAATGTGTGTTGCACTTGCAAGTCAATATCGATCATCTGTGAAAAGATCTTACAACACATTTTACATTTACATTTTAGTCATTTAGCAGACGCTCTTATCCAGAGCGACTTACAGTTAGTGAGTGCATTCATTTTCAACACCATAAACAATAATATGTAAATAATTAAAAAAAAGTAATCAGACAGTTATAACAAATGGAATTGAAGTCACTCAAGTTTGTGTTGCATGTTATACAGTAGCTTTAGAAGCTTGACACTTTATTCAGTTGCTTTGAGCTGCGTAGAGCCCTGGAGGCCCTGGTCAAAACTAGTGCATCATATGGAATAGGGTGCCATTTGGGATGCATCCTTGATGTCCTCATGGCTGCTGGAGGGTAAATCTCAGATAAACACCATTAGGACTCAGCACTGAAATGCCAAGCCCTGCATACCAAGTCCTGAAATGCTACTGAATCAAACCGAGAGGATGTCATTGTGAATGTCAGCTCACTGTAGTGTCCATTCTATCCCATCCCACCTCTTATTGGCTAGCTACTGGGCTATGTCCCAATTATCTCTCCTTCCTCCCAAAATTATGCATTTTGTTCACTGATTTGAAAGGAGATGAGTAGTATAAGAAACATGGTGGAAACTCCCACTAGCCCATGCCTCCACCAACCAATCCAATGCTCTTAGATTTGTGGGAAGTAGTGAACAAGTGCACACTTCAGGAAGGAGACATTATTGGGACACACCTATTGTGAATGTCACCTTACATTAGTGTCTTTTCAATCCCATCGTCCAACCAATCTCCTTTTGGATAGCTACAGGAGTCAGGAGATGCCCATAGAAATGCACAGACCCAACTGAATCAGCAAGTTCATTCTCAAATACACCCGCCAGCTCAGTTTTACATTTAAATGAGTCCCCTAATGGACAGCATGAAATCCAATGACTTATTGGGGTTGCTGAAATAACCTGATCCTCTCCTCTTGTTTTTCCTTTTTCAGAGGAAGGCCAATAAGAACAGGCCTTCTCAGTATACAAGGCGTACTCAGATTACTCGCACCATAACGATATATTGATTAGCCTAGTTATGAAGACAAAAATAGAAAAGCATTTTCTCTGAGCGGGACTGTGGAGAGAGACTCACTGGCATTATATCACTATGCTGTAATTTACACCTTGTCCTTCAAAAGTCTTTACTTTTTAAAGGGGCAATCTGAGATTTGAAAATGACTATCCATGAGATCAATTGAAATGATAGGAAAATGAAATGGAAATATAGAAAACACTGTACTGTATATTGTAGCCTCAAGACAAGTTAGCTGGTTAGCTGTAAGACTGATATGAGGTATCTATGCGTCATGCTATACTGTGTTCCCTCCTCCAGATCTGAAGAAGACCCTGGCGGTGCTCCTGGACAACATCATGGTACGGCTGGGCAAGCTGGAGTCCAAGGTGGAGAACATCTACAACGGCACGGGGGCTAACCTGACCAACGGCACCAGCACGGCCACGCCCAGCGCCACCAACGTAGAGAAGGTCAACGTGGCAGGTGAGGCTCACTCTCTCCCTCACTAGCTTATTCTTTCCCCCCAAAGATGGCTAAATCTTATTTTCTTGAAGACATTAAAAACAAGACATTGCACCTTGGAAATCCCCAGTCCTAGTTCTGGAACATGTCAAAATATTAAGACATAGGCCTATAGCAGGGGTGTCAAGCTCCATTCCTGGAGTTGCCGAGTGTCTGCGGGTTTTTGCTCCTCCCTTGTACTTGATTGACCAATTAAGGTAAGTGTATTAATTAGGAGCTCACCTGGTTGTCTAGGTCTGGACACATTGAAAGGAAATAACAAAAACTAACTAGCAGACACTCAGTTCTCCAGTGAATCTGATGTGAACTTAGGTGAATAGTGTTATTTATACTGGTAAGAATAAAGCTGTGCTCTGAGCCTGCATTGAAATGGCTCTATTCACCCTAGTTACCCCTCTGTCCTTAACCTACTGTAAGCAGTTGAATGCTCCAATATTCAAACCCATAGAAAACCGTTCCGCTTTCACACACCTTTTCTGCGAGAACATAGAAAGCTCTCTTATAGGCCGCTGCCTTGAACATAGCTCAAATAAGGCCTCTCATTCACGCATCGGTTTTAAGATGATACATTTGCCGGCTGAGAAATACTGAGTGTTTGTTTGCTTGGGCTGCCCTGGGATTGGTTCTCAGTAGTTTGTGAAGTATTTAGAGGTTTCAATGGGGACTTTGTGTGGCGACAGAATATGGTCGGAATTAGATTATGCCGATTGAGTTACAAAGTGAGCGTTCTACACTTGAGAGAGCTAGGCCCATTCCGCTCAGGCTTCAGAACGTTTCTTAAACTAAATAAAGAATGTTTAACTCGGCCTCCTTTCTGTGTTAGGATAATTTAGTGTTTTTTAAATAAGCATACTGCCGCCGTCTTGGGCTGCTTCAGTATCAGGGACAGGTCCCTGCTAGCTGTGTCGGTCAGGACATTGTGGTCCTTCTGTACTGCAGCAACTGCCACTTCCTGTGCTACAGCGATTACGACATAGAGGTTATCTCCCATACATTTACATTTACATTTTAGTCATTTAGCAGATGCTCTTATCCAGAGCGACTTACAGTTAGTGAGTGCATACATTTTTCATACTGGCCCCCCGTGGGAATCGAACCCACAACCCTGGCGTTGCAAGCGCCATGCTCTACCAACTGAGCTACACGGGCATAAATGCACTGATGTCTCAATCCAACCCTTTGTCAACCAATGGAACGCTCTTTGACTAGTCAAAGGAAAGAGACCATACTGGTTGTCTTGACTTCTAACCTGTAAATAGACACACCTATCATTTGGCAGTGTGGTTTGCCCCAACAGTCTGAGTCGTCCCTGAAGCACCACCCCTCCTCTCCACTTCTGTCCTGTGTGGCAGGCAGCCCTGTCAGCCCAAGTGCTGCTTTCCCCTGGGCCATGTGGGGCTGGGAAGGCAATTACCCAGATATGATCTGGACAGTGAGGGGAACACGCCTGTCTTCTGAGAGGCTGCTAGCTATCAAGGTGGAGCACCCAGAGCCCCAGGAAGAGGTGTGGTGCTCCCCCCCTCACCCTGCTGCCACACTGTGTCTCAGTCAGACAGTTTGGGCCCTGCTCAGCCATGGAGAGATGCCTCTGTTCTGACAATCAGACCTAATGCACTACCTAGACAAAATATGCTGCTTTAATCACTGTAAATATGCACATTTTGGTATAATCATGAAGTAAACATATTTTATCTCCTGAATTCGATTGCCTCAACATTTAAAGCAAGCAGCTAGATAGCTTTACATTTACATTTACATTTTAGTCATTTAGCAGACGCTCTTATCCAGAGCGACTTACAGGAGCAATTAGGGTTAAGTGCCTTGCTCTTTAAAATGATCACTTTGTAAAGATGTCCCTCTGTTTTTGATTTAAGAGCAAACACGTTTCCATCTGACAGAATGCGCTACCATGACAATCTCCATTGGGGGTAGCACATCCTTAGTGGGTAGGTCAGTTTCTCAGAACACCTCTCTTCACTAAAGCTACAGCCCAGACGAGCAGGGAGCAAACAAACATGTCATGCCTGGCCAGTGCCCAACCCACCTCACAGCTGTGTATGGATGTGGCTGAGTCACCACAACCAGTTACAGAGTCAGAACTCCGAGGGCAACGCCTAGTCCCTTGCTAAATGCTCCCGACTCTGAGAGAGCCTCCCTGCCACCCATTAGCAGCTGTTTGGGTTTGGGACGAAGTTCTTTGACAATGCTTCCTCCATGTAGACTAAATAAAAACAAAATAAGTACTTGTTAGGATTATCTGTTTTGCTGGCACTGGCAGAGTTTGGATTCGAGACCTACTCTGCAATTGAATGACCTAACTCATAGAGCCATAGGCTTGTCAGACTGTTGGTGGAGGACGTGGTCAGGTTAAGTGACCAGGGAGGGTCTACGGTGGCCACTCTGCTTCCTTGCAGTGATAAGAAAGTGTGAGGTCAGATAAGGACGTTTATGCGAGTATTGTGTGGTGTTACTACGTGTTTGCAGGCTTAGTTACACATTGTAATGTGTAGGCCTAAGTCCGTTTTTTATTTTAAGTCAGTTTTATTTTTGTCTATTTGACTGGGTTGTGGGTGAAAAAAGGAAGTGTTAATGAGAACATGGCTTCCCTGTCCTTTTGCAGACTTTTTTTTTGCAGACTTTTGCAGACTTTTTTTATCTTTGTATGTTTTATGGTGTAGTGGCGATTTTGCATCCCTCATTTGATAACTACTCTTAACCAGCTGTGGTCTCTGTTAGACATTAGAAGTCTGATATGCAGAAGTAGGCAACCTAGAGTCTACCCTCTGTTACTTTTTATTTTCACATACTGTAGCTGACTGTCCTACAGCCCACAATGCACACATGTGGTTGGAAGTTGTTTGCAAAGAAAAGTAAGACATTTAAATGAAACATTTCCTAATGTGTTCCACTGCTCAGGGCTATTGGTGGTTTGCAGACTGCTGCACAAGCCTCCTCCAGACCCTAACGTTATTCTGTGACAAATAACATTACCCGCAGATAAAGCCCACACACTACATTCTGTCAACCTTCTTGTATGTTTTAATTTGAGAACAATTTCCAATAAGCTGAAGCAGAAAAGCCACAGCATGAATACCTTTGGGTTTCATTACCAGGATTCTATGCTATGACAATGGTATTTAGGCCTAGTTTTTTGTCTTTAGTGTGGATGTCAAGCTGCCATCATGTTTTTCCATGTTGGTGGGGAAGCATAGAATAACTACTTCTGTTGTCCTATATTATTACGATATCTTCCAATATATGCTGAACAAAAATATAAACGGAACATGCAACAATTTCAAAGATTTTACAGAGTTACAGTTCATATAAGGAAATCAGTCAATTGAAATAAATAAATGAGGCCCTAAACATCAGACGATCCCGCAGGTGAAGAAGCTGGATGTGGAGGTCCTGGGCTGGCGTGGTTACACGTGGTCTGCGGTTGTGAGGCTGGTTGGAGGTGCTGCCAAATTCTCTAAAACGACGTTGGAGGCAGCTTACATTCAGTTCTCTGGCAATGGCTCTGGTGGACATTCCTGCAATCAGCATGCCAATTGCACGCTCCCTCAAAACTTGAGACGTCTGTGGCATTGTGTTTTGTGGTCAAGGTGCACCTGTGTAATGATCATGCTGTTTAATCAGCTTCTTGATATGCCACACCTGTCAGGTGGATGGATTATCTTGACAAAGGATAAATGCTTACTAATAGGGATGTAAACAAATTTGTGCACAACATTTGAGAGAAATAAGCTTTTTGTGCATATGGAACATTTCTGGGATTTTTCTTTTCAGCTCATGAAACATAGGACCAACACTTTACATGTTGCGTTTATATTTTCTTTCAGTATATTTGCTTCTATACGCTCTGAACATCTTCTTACTCCATGTTACGTTAGGGTGCTTGCTGGTCATCAGAGTGTTTCACAGTTTTTTAAATTACATTTATTTGACAGGGACAATGCACATTCCCCAACATTTCTGTAAATGTGCCAGATTTAGCCAGCAGGCTAGTTTCCATCTGTAGTCACTTGAACTCTAGAAGGTCACCTTTAAGAAGTGAATCTGAGAGGTCCTTATCGGGTGGGCCTAAATAGCTGCCTGGGTCTCCTCTCCGTCTATAGCCACTTGATGTGAGTTTTGAGGGAAAGGCCATCACTCGCCTGGTCTGAGCTTCTGATACCAGGCACATCCACTATACTGTCTGCCTGCCACCATTCAGTTCAGCTGGGCCAGAGACACAGAGGATCACAGAGGCTCTTAACAGCACAAGGATGGCTCAATCTGGATTTGGCTCAGCGGGAGAGGATTGATTCAGCCGGACTCAGAACGGCCTTGATGTGGACATTTGTCTGTCTGCTTCATGTTGATGCAGCCAATCCCCAAGCAGTGTTTTCCTCTTGAGTGTTAGCGTAGCGCGTTAGCTATCCCTCTGCTGAAATGCAATCATGCTGGTAGAGGGAGAAGGTGAAGGGGCGATGAAGGGGGGATGTAAGAGGATGAAAGGCCAGGTGCCGGGCTCCTGAGATCTGGCTGGCTCTCTTCTCGTCTCCCCCTTGCTGGCTGCCGTTGAAAGGTGTGGATGTTGCTTTTGGCACGGCCGCAAGTTGGGCCTTCTGTGTGATTTGTAGAGAGTAGGCTGTTGTTTTTGAGACGCTGCCGGCCGTGAGTGCGGACAGAACAGCCCTTTTCTGCCTCAGAATGGCCCATCTCTTTATCTTCTTAATCTTTGTCATCAATCGCATCACCCCCGACCAGGGACAGACGACTGCCGGCAAATGACGGAGGGCTGAGGTTTCAGTGATGCCACACGGGACAATGACGCCGCTGTCTCCCTGTGCACGGGAACCCTAATGCATCACGGCGCAGCTCAGGCAGGATTATAATGCAGCTTACAATTTCATCTCGCAGACTGCTGCTGTCGCAGAAAATGCTTCTCCCTCTGATGAGGGAATACTACTCTCCCCGAACAGCTGACTATCAAAGACACTCTGGGAATGTTGTCATTCAACATAACGTAGCCTTTGACATAACATGGATGAGTCATGTTGTCATGTCAATGCCATGTCATAGACGTTGGTGAATCGGTGGTTTTGGTTCTGAAATGTTGGGCCAACCGTCTAGCCCTCCTTTGGATTAAACATAATGTGCTGAGCTCTGAGGTCTGCTAGTGGTGAGTGAAGAGGCTGTGTGCTTTCCTCTCACCGAGTGCTCCGCTCTGTGTTCTTAGTCAATACTAATCAGGTGCTGAGAGATTCTGTCCGCTCCAGAAACACCCATACATCACCCACCGACGGACACTATCCAATCTGATGTCTCTCTCTTAAACAAATCAAAGTCCAGCCCTCCGCCGCTCCCCGCCTCCCAAGAACCTGGGGCCTGTTCAGGAGGGTGTAGTGTTACGGAACGTTCAGATAGAAACATATTGTGTAGAACATAAATTATTGTCTGTCAGATTTGTTGGCTCTATTCATTCTATTTCTATCTGCAAAGTTCAGAGCTGTTCACAACCATGAATACTCCCCAGCTTTCTGTGCATATAAAGGCAGTAGGTGCACTCCTATAGACTTTGACTAGGGTTATTGTGTACAATGCAGACCCCAGACCTGCCAATGCTAAGTATGTCTTGGCTCGGTGGTCAGGGGCAGGTAGGACAAATATGTTGACCACTAAAGACCTCTCGGATCAATGGTCAACCGGCAGTAATAAGATTGGCTTGACAAAGAACGGCTCTACTGGGATGCAGCCTCTGAGGCCTGGCAATTACAGGATCTCCAATGCACTTTCCCTCAGGTTGGTAATACTGTACTGTATTGGCAGTGTCAACTGCGTTATGGCCTACACAGGTCAAAATGTGAGTGAGTCCTGTCGCATTCAAAAATGTGCATTCAAAGTTTTACATTTTCATTGGACGTTGACACAAAACCGCCCAGACACATTCTTCAAATATTTGTTTGCGTCTCAACCATGGAGCATGCAAATATGGATCGTTTATTATATGTTTGAGTTCCGGTTTGAGACTCTGACCTCGTGCACATATGTGCGTGTGTCGTGTATACATCAGAAAACACTTCATAGCTTGGCGCATTGACTACCTTGACAGCCTGACATTGTGAGAGGCACTTCTTCACTGTAACACCTGGCCTCTTTTCCATTAATACACGGTGTGACATGCTACACGGGCTGATCTTTGACCTCTGGGACTATGTGGAGGATGCTATGTGGCAGGAACATGTCTGGCAAACTGTGCTGAGTGAGTCAGGCTCAGGAACTGACTGGTGGGTGTGTGTAGACAGTGAGGACTGGGTTAGGGCCACCACCCTCTGAAGCCAGTGCTGTTTGTGGGTCTGTATCTGTGTCTGACTGGGTTCAAACCCGGGTCTCCTGTAAACTTGTTATCTCCCTGAGCTAAAGCCTAGGCTTCCGGTCTCATGCAAATTGCAAACAAAGTTACTCATCACACCAGCGTGGTTCATCGAACCACTTCTGTTACATGCACCACCGCCCTCTCACCAGCTTGTGAAAAAGGACTGATGCCTTGGTGCCGTCACACCTCGTCTGCCACCCTGCTCAGGGCCACTCACAGAGAACAGCACTGACATTTCCAAGCTTTCACTGCGGAGTTGGGTTTTAGTCAATACGGTTTGGCGATTGCTCAGTGAAATGTAAAGGCATTGGTAATGGGTAACCGACACCACACAGAGGTAGGCAAGAGAAAAGGCTTTTGAACAAGGAGTAGGCTAGATAGCCTTGCATTTTGAATAAATTGCCCCACTACAAAGCAATCTTGCTATCTTAGGAGCCAGAAAAGGACATTTGTATTCTGAATCGCTTCCATGAGCTTTTGAATTTCCTTATCTCCTCTGGAACTGAGAAAACACCTGCTCTGTGTTCCACATTCACCTGCATGACAGCATGATGGAAAACATTAGAGCATGTTTTTGAGTGCACTGCTGAACCTTTCCAGGCTTTTCCTGGAACAGGCTGCTAACAGATCCAGTTGGAACTCATGGGCTAAGTCCCAAATGGCACCCTTTTCTCTATATTGTGCATTACTGTGGGCCCAGGTCAAAAGTAGTGCACTATATGGGGAATAGGGTGACATTGGGGTCGCAGCCCAGGAAGGCCCCTGCTTTGCATCAGTGCAGATTTAGCCAACCATTTGCAGTACAACATGCAATGTTTTGTTCCCCCTGTCTTTCTCACTTTTTAAGCGCAATTAATGGAGGTCTCCCCATAGACACTTTTCATATGGAGTGCGGATGAGGATATAATTGCAAACAAACTGCGAGAGGTTGAGAAATGTGGCCACTTGCGGAGCTCACAAAGGAGGATACTGTATCATGCCTCAAAAGTGTGTTCTGCAGTGCCCTGCCTGATCAAGGCCTGGATGGGATGGGATGGGGAGAACATCTGGAGCCAGCAGCCAGGCCTCAGCCCAGGCCATGTGCTGCGCCACTCAGTTTCACTCCTCTCTTTCTCTCTCCCTTTCTGTCTGTCTCTGTATTTTTCTCTCTCTTTCTCTCCTCTCTCTCGCCTCTCTCTCTCTCTCTCTCTCTCTCTCTCTCTCTCTCGCTCTCTCTCCCCCTCCCTCCTTCCCTCCGCTGGCTTGTGTACAACTGTTTGAGCCGTTCTGAACGAGGCTGCCGTAACCTGGGCGACGGTAAACAGAGGGCTGCACTGTATTCACTCCCCCTGTTTCTAAAACATATATTTGGCTTTTGTTCTAACTAACAGTGACTCTGTATAAGTTCAGAGAGGATAAACATTAGCTTCATTTGGGGCCTTACATTCGTACAGCGTGTGTTGTTGTTGAGGCGGGCGCATCTGTTTCTACTCTGGTTATAATATAATATATCATAATTTAATATGCCATTTAGCAGACGCTTTTATCCAAAGCGACTTACAGTCATGTGTGCATACGTTTTTACGTATTGGTGGTACCGGGGATCGAACCCACTACCCTGGCGTTACAAGCGCCATGCTCTACCAATTGAGCTACAGAGGTAGATTGACCATTTTTCTTAATTCAGCAATGCACTCTCCAACAACCCTAGCCTGGTCCCAGATCTGTTGCTCTCAATTGACGTGACAATGACCATAGGAATTGGCAAGACCACGCAAACAGATCTGGGACCTGGCTAGTCTAACCTCAGTTGTATTGATTTAATCAGGTAATAGAGAATGTGCTGATGTTTTTGTTGACAGGAATCATGATAGAGGATACACTTAAGCTAGCCCAATCCTCTACAGTCAGTAACAAGGCATGATTGTTTCATGCTGGCTGTACACACAGTAACATGACATCATGCAGCCTTGGGAAGGACCGATGTTTTCCTGCATGCAAATATTGTAGCTGCAGTATGAGACATTTGACTACAGGCTAGTCGAACTGGTGCTAGCTAGTGCTGCTGGGTGTAGGGTGAAGTTGCACCTAGATGCTGATCTTGTGTCAGTTTTGCATTTTCCCACTAAAGGTTAAGGTTAGGATTGGGGGAGGGAAGCTGATCGTCGATCTGTACCTAGGGGAAAGTTTACCCCATATAAGTACAAACAGTCATGTGTTCTCCGTCACAGTTCTGATATTTTATGGTTAATGTACTTTAAACCAGTTTATGGACTGCCTTCGTTTGAAGGCACAAAGTCGCCGCCAGCAAAACACTAGAGCTGTCAATGTAAAACCTCACTCTTGCCTCTGTCCTCACATGCAAATCAGGTCATTTATGGTGATGCTAGGGGGAAAATATTTTATGACGCTGATATTACAGAACAAACTTTGGAAGCATAGGCCTAGATTAAAATGAATGGGAGTGCAAATGGCCACACCTGTCCTTGCACATTGCACTCCAGGGTGACGTTTCCTCTAGGTGCAGATCTAGGATCAGCTTCCTCTCCCCTCCCACAATCCTAACCTTAACAATCAGGGCATAAAATGAACTTTTTGGTCTACCAGCCACGCAGATTTTTTACCAGACAAAATATTTTTTGGCTGCTAGAATTACACTAACAAACCATAGAAAAACAGAGGATGCTTTGTAATGTTTCTAAAACAATAAATGTATTACTATTAAGAAGTAATTAATGTGGTATATTGAATATATATATATTTTTTAACCAAAATACACTACATGACCAAAAGTATGCTCGTCAAACATCTCATTCCAAAATCATGGGCATTAATATGGAGTTGGTCCCCCTTTTGCTGCTATAACAGCCTCCACTCTTCTGGGAAGACTTTCCACTAGACTTTCCACTAGATGTTGGAACATTGGGGACTTGCTTCCATTCAGCCACAAGAGCATTAGTGAGGTCGGGCACTGATGTTGGGTGATTAGGCCTGGCTCGCAGTCGGCATTCCAAAGGTGTTCAATGGAGTTGAGGTCAGGGCTCTGTGCAGGCCAGTCAAGTTCTTCCACACCGATCTCAACAAACCGTTTCTGTATGGACCTCGCTTTGTGCATGAGGGCATTGTCATGCTGAAACAGGAAAGGGCCTTCCCCAAACTGTTGCCACAAAGTTGGAAGCACAGAATCATCTAGAATGTCATTGTATGCTGTAGCCTTAAGATTTCCCTTCACTGGAACTAAGGGGCCTAGCCCGAACCATGAAAAAACAGCCCCAGACCATTATTCCTCCACCAAACTTTACAGTTGGCACTATGCATTCGGGCAGGTAGCGTTCTCCTGGCATCCGCCAAACCCAGATTAGTCCGTCGGACTGCCAGATGGTGAAGCGTGATTCTTTACTCCAGAGATCACGTTTCCACTGCTCCAGAGTCCAATGGCGGCAAGCTTTACACCACTCCAGCCGACGCTTGGCATTGCGCATGGTGATCTTAGGTTTGTGTGCGGCTGCTCGGCCATGGAAACCCATTTCATGAAGCTCCTAACAAACAGTCAGCAACGGGTGTGTCAGAAATAGCTGAAACCACTAATTTGAAGGGGTGTCCACATACCTTTGTATATATAGTGTATCATAGATGAGACAGAAAAGTGTACCTGCCCCTTTAAGGGCGGGAGGTTACCTTGGTAGTGCGACTCAAGTCCTGTTTGTGCCTGTGAGATAGATTCTGACTAGTAGAAGCGTTTTCTTCTCTTCCCTGGCAGTTGAAACTCCGACATAGAAAAACAACCTAGCTTGTGAACAAAACAATGTAAATAGCCAAGAAACACAAGGACAAAGTCTCACTTCAATAGACTTTAGTTTCAAGTAAATTAGACAGACTTTTATGCCTGTGTGCAGCGCTTCTAAACATGTACCTTTCACTCAGCTCTTCATGTGCACACACCCCCCAGCCAGGCGGTGTTGTAGCGCGAAGTAGAATACGCTATATAGGATTCATAGTTCTTTGACTTTGGCGATTAATTTACCAGCTATGAAACAAAACAGCGGAAATACTTTGAAAACAGCTACTGCAGCATTTATTTCACTATACATTTGATCATACTTGACTATTTGTGTTCACAAATGCGAGTGAAACGCTCGCACTGTTGAGCCCTGACCACCCGTCAATAGACATTTCACCCGCCAATGCCAAAATCTACCCACAGGTGGCTGGTGTTAATTTTAGGCCTTGTTAACCATTAGTGGAGGAAATTCAGCATCTAGGGGCAACTTCAAGCTACACAGCACATTGCAGTTTAAAAAGAAGCCCTTTGAATGAGGAATGGAAATTTAAGATGACATCATTGCTTGTCAATGCTATTCTAAGCCTTGTCCCCTGACTACCTGAATTCTCAGAAATGTTACCCTCACAATGGATTCTTCCCACCGTTGCGGCTTTGATTCATTAGTAAATATTACACAGCTCTTCTTAATTAATTTGAAACTGGGGAATGTTAGTCATGCTTGGGAGATGATAAGATGATAAATCAAGGCTTTTGACTGCCATAGGCACTCTGGGAACTGTTGTTATTTACACTGCTGTGAGACTGAATTTATGGGCCCGGTTTCCCAAAATTATCTTAAGGCTAAGTGAATCATTAGAACCATTGAGCTCAAGGCTAAGTTCATCGTTAGAGCCATTGAGCTTAAGATGCTTTTGGGAAGCCAGAGCCTGTAGCCGAGACCGGACACGCACGCACACACGGACAGATTTTTCTGTTCTTACACTGTTGTGAAGTCCTGTAGAGAATAAAGACTGTTCTGGATGACTTCTCCAGACTAGAGTCAAATCAACAGCAGCCACGCGCCAGGTTTGTGTGTGTGTGTGTTTTTCCTCCCTGGAAAATCACCCCTGCATATTGTCATCATCCAGCTTCTCCACTTCCACAACATCCCCTCAAAGTACACACACACACACACACACACACACACACACAACAGCCCCTCTCCTCCTGTCACCCCACTGAGAGCCTACAGCTGTTCTGTGGCTGAGAGGGCACTCTCCATTAGCTGCCTCTTGCTTAATTGATGAGGTCACTCGTCACTCGCACCGGCAAAGTGCACCCAAAGTTGGCCGAGGAGCTGTGGGCTTGATGGAACAGAAGTGGTGAGAGAGATGAAAATCTGTGAAAAAATGATGCACTTATTTTTTTTATATATATCTTGCCGTTATGGAGCTGGATCATGGTTGAGTCTGAAATTGCAACATATTTCCTATATAGTGCACTACTTTTGACCAGGGCTCTTAGGGCTCTGGTCATAAGTAGTGCACTATATAGGGAATAGGGTGCTATTTCGGATACACCCCATGGTATCTCTCCCACTCTGTAACGGCACCTTACGTAATGCGTCCAGAAAGCTGAAATGTCGGGAGGTGGATGATGATGAGCGCAAGACTGTGAGGAGAGGATTGAGTTTGAAGCGGGGGTGAGGAAGAGGAGAGGGTGTAACGTAAGCCTGATGTATTTAGTCCAAAGTCCATTTGCCTTAACCCAAGCTAAACCTGGGTTTGGCTTAATGATGAACTCAGAGAAACAAAATGAAAAGGGCGAGAAAATGCCTCCTTCCTCTTTCCACCTTGGATATAAAGCACCACAACTGCTAGTAGCTGCTGCCTTTTCTGATTTAGGTTTGCAGAATTCCAGAATCTTATTTTGTGATTGTCTTATATGATCTATTAACAGTTCCATCTGGATTTCGAGCAAGGGTATGATGGAATTAATTTCTAAAACCTTTGTACTGGCAAACCTGGCAAACTTCCTCCTCAAAGATCTCCAGTAGTACTGTGTCATTGAGAAACATTGTAATATATCCTGGATTTAGTGGAAGGGGTCTTACGCAATGCTGCTGAATGTGTCATCTCTCCAGCATCACCGCCTTCATTCTCTCTGTACCTGTCATGTAGTGGTGTGGTTAAGCTTGCAGAGGGCTTATCGGCACGCATTATCTGAAGATTGGTTTTGCTTGACGTCAGCCTTCATTTCCTCTTCGTGCAGGTGTTGGATTTGGCTCTATCTGCTATTTCGATAGACTATTCCTTTGCACAGTTCAGTTTCTAGCACAACGGTCCTGCTATGAGTCAGGTGTATGTTGTGGTTGACCTCAAAATGGGGGTTTATACCAACATACTAGGAGAACGGATTCAAAGGACTTTTCCTCACAGATGACCTACCCCCATGTGTGTCTTTGTCCGTCTGTGTGCGTGTGTATTTATTTACTCAGAGACGGGTAGCTCTGCTGGTATGACACAGCCCTGTAATACCGTGTGCATGTTCCACAGAGTACTATTATGCAAGCGTTGCAGTTGCCGTGACCACAGCACAGCATGTCAATCTAGATCCTTAGCATTGTTGTTCGGTTAATCAGACTTAAAAATGCTCATCAGGCTTAAAGATGCTCTGTGAAGAAGGCACAGCATGTGGAGAGATCTGTTAGGTTTAAATACCACCTCTCTGACATTTGATTATAGTGAGGCTATATTTAGCCTGCCACTTGGCGACATGCAGCTCTTTCTGCTTGATTAAAGCAGCAGCGACTTAAGAAGCCGCGTTTTGGCACTGATGCACTGGCTGGTGAGATCTCAGCTCATATCAGCTGGTCTCATCTCGTCTTATCAAGAGGAGGAGGGAGACGTGTGTGTGTGTGTGTGTGTGTGTGTGTGTGTGTGTGTGTGTGTGGACACAGGCTCATGGGCTCAGCATGGGGTCCACTACCCTCACTTTTGGTCCAGTGCGAGGCCTTTGTTAAACCGGCTATGATAGAAAATACTTTAATAATAATCTGTCTGCTTCCCCCCATTGTTCTCCTGCTCCTGTTGCCCCGGGAAACCATGGCTAAACCAGAGGCTCTTTGTCTCAGGCTAGCTGTCTCATGACCACATGACCGTTGTCCATATCCGCATTTATTAACAGGGAGTCATATTGAGACCCTGGTCTCTTTTACAAATGAGCACTGTAGAATACAGAAAAACACGCATCAAATACGAAATACAATCAATAAATAGGAACATGCAAAAACGCATAGCCTGCAGTGTCACACACAATGGTTCAGGCGTTGCAATGTGCATGTTTGAGATTTCATTGCAGTTGGACTGTGCAGAATCACTGCTAGGATACTCATTATGTGATCAAGATGATTGATTCTGCGCATCGCCTCGTTCAAACTGATCCCCTCAAACAAGCTGATTGACTGTCTTCTCTCTCTCATCTCATCTCTTTCAAAGGCTTCTTTTAGCAGCCAATGACTGAAACAGGAGAGAGCAGCTTCAAAGGCATCTTTAGGTGTTTGGACCCACTGGAAGTTTGCGAATAGCAGTGAATGTCCCTCTTCTTATTTGGTTCTCATTGGTGTAGTTTGAAATGTCTGCTAGACGCTGATCTCGGGTCAGTTTTGCATTTACCCCACTATGGTTAATGTTAAGTTTGATGGAGGGAAGCTCTTTCTAGATCTGTACCTAGGAGGATCTTCACCCCGGAGTGTTCTCATTTGTCTATCACAATGGTTTGCTGTATCCACCACTATGCTGTGTATTATATAAATGATGTACTGCATAGCCATTGCGAGTATGAAAACAACGAGGATATTAGAATAGACGAGAGGGCCGTGTCGTAGCATGAACTCTTTACATCGAGGGTTATTAAGCCAAAGCGCTGTGTGCATTAAACGAATTTCAATCAGCGATTCTTCCTGGAGTAGAGACAAAATACTATGTTATCAGAATGAGATCACCTCCTCAGTAACTGACTGACGCACACACACACACACACACACACACACACACACTCTGACGTGGGAGGATAGAATAGCTTTGTGTGCAGAGATCACATGGCATTCTGTTCATTAGAATTCTGATACATTTTCTTCTCTCTCTCACTGAAATCTCTTTGTTTCTTAGTGAATGCTACTCGGTGCAGAAGGAAGTAATCTCATTGGTCTATGTACTGGAGACCCACCGTGTTTGGGCTGAGCCGGTCCTGAAGGTTTAATAATTAATCCAGGACTGATCAATCGCTATAGAACTAAGTGATACATAGCCTAATGTTTGGCTCTGTACAAGCCGCAGTACATTTGGATGCAAGATCTTGTCACTCTGTCTGCCTCTTTGTTATTGGCAAACTCACCATGGGTCGCAAATGGTAAAAAGCCTGCCTCTTGTTTTCTATACATTCTGTGCAGATGCTTTGCTTCTTACTTCAGATTTTTTTTTCACAGAACAGGTAGTGACTGTTAGGAGATTTCTAACAGGAACCTTGGGATTTTTATCTAAAACACGCAGTCTGCAAAGGTTCCCTTATTGTTATCGAACTCGGCCAGTGCTAATAGCTGTAATTCACTCATGGCCAAGCCACAGACCCAATGGCAATATCCTCTTGTCAGTCCAAACTAAGTTTCCCTCGGACTGTGAGAGAGTATCAGCCTTGAACTGATGACAGGGCAATCTGGTCCACCTCTCAGACAGGACAGTCATTAAAGGGATACTTCGGGATTTTGGCAATGAGGCCCTAGATGCTAGTAGATACCCATAGACTTCCAGTCTAGTTAGCATTGGCTCGGGAAACTACCTCTAACTTCCTTCATACTGGACACAGAGACATAACGATGATATCCACAAGTGTATCTGTCTCTGTCTCCCAAAGTATCCATTTAAGGCTGCCATCACACTGGCTGTCTCGTCTGGCCTCGTCTCGTCTCTTCTCTTCTCTCTCTCTCTCTCTCTCTCTCTCTCTCTCTCTCTCTCTCTCTCTCTCTCTCTCCCTCCACCCCTCACTACACCCCTCACTACACCTGTCCTCTCTCCAATCCTTCCTTCATGACGATGGGCATGATGACAGCCTTTCAGACAGCCCCCTGAGAAAATAGAGCCCTGACTGGGCCTCATCACCACCTCTGTCATGGAATATGAGGATAACAGTTGTTGTTTCTGTAAAAGGAGAGAAAGAAACAGTCCAAAATGGCACCCTATCCCCTACATACATTGGTGTGCTAAGTGTTTGCACTATATAGGAAATAGGGTGGCATTTTGGGATGCACCCAATAACTTTTTGACAAAGACTGATTGAAACGGGTCATCTTTTTATTTATTTTGTGGTGTTTTTGGGAGATGCCATCACATTTTCTTTTTTGGAATGTGACTTTTCCCAGATGAGCACCCCATTCCATAGAAGCCTTTTAGTAGCGCCGGCATATCTAAACTCCACCCATGTTTGTTGTCAGTGTGAGGCTGGCAGAGAGTGAGCTTATCTGAACCTGCATCAGTCTGCTGCATCAGGAATGGAAATCACACCACTGGTGCCAGGGGAGCAGCACAGCATAGCACAGCATAGCATAGCACAGCATAGCATAGCACAGCACAGCACAGCACAGCATAGCATAGCCTCACTGGCATCGTGTATCTGTTGCGGATGTTACGCTACCTGTGCTCGTGCTATTGGGAGAGGGCACACGTCACATGCATACATATGTTGTTTGAATTCTCGGCCCTGTTCAACACCACCACCTCCCTGAGGATACATGAAGTCATTGGTTGTTTGGAGCTTTTCGATGTGTAAACCCAAAGTGTGTGTTTGTACCTGTGTATGCATGTGTATTTTTGATATGTCATGCGCATACATGCCTGAGGCAGTGTGTATGTGCACAGGAGTGTGTTCATTCAGGCGTGTGTATTGATTTCTCTGTGTCATCTTTGTTTGCGAATTCCACACCTGCACGGTTTGCTCCCAAGGCTGGTGGCTGACCTTATTGATCCCCTCCTCTTCTCTCCTCTCTTTTTCTCTCCTCTCTCTCTCTCCTCTCTTTCCACAGATCTGCTGAACGGCGTTCAGGAGAAATGTGAGCTTCCCCCCATGGATGGCTTCCCTCACTGTGAGGACAAAGTCAAGGTGAGAGAGACACACACACCCAATCAAACGCGCGCACACACACACACACACACACACACACACACATACACACATACACATACACATACACACACACACACACACACACGCCAGCCAGCCAGCCAGCCAGGCGTAATCACAGCACTCCAGCCCCAGGCCGGAGTCTGCCCGGAGCAGATACCGTCATATCATAAAGGCCATCTGCTCTGCGCGCTGCTCCCAAGCCTCCACTGGCACTGTCACCAAGGAAAGGCAGGCATGGCTAGCCGATCACCATTAAAAGAGCCAAAACAGGGCTCAAACAGGCTCCATAGTGGAAACAGATGAGCCGTTTTGTCCTATTTAGCTTCTGTTGGTCTCAAATGTCTATCTCCTTTCATTTTTTTATGGGATTATTTCAACCACATTAGATCTCAAGTGTTTTATTGAGGTTAAATTAGAATGCAGTTTTTTATGTATTTTCTTGCTCGTGGCTTAAATGGCTCTGCTGACTAAACTGTCTGCTAGTAAAATAACTTCAGACAGATCATTTTATTCCTTGGCCGCTTTTATGGGGAATGGTGGAAATCCCAGCTGTCACAGTGCTATATAATACTGTACATGGTATAAAGTTCCTACTGGCAACCTTTTCCATCCTGTTATTGTCCTCTGATGGATGGAATAATTCTTATTTGAAAAACCTTTCAGGTGATCTTTAGCAGGAACAAAAGACATTTAAGACTTCTTGCTCCTTCCAATTGCAATCTACTTCGGAATTCATAAACCCCTGTAGAATACCTCGAAGTCAATTAGATGCACATGATGTTTTCAGCTGCCTTGCGTGACTCTCAGCCCAGGGGATTTACTTGGGTGTCTGTCAATCTCAGTGAAATTAGTAAACCTACACCCACTCTGCATAGCCTAGTCATTCAAAAACAATGGGATGGAAATCAGATAGAAAAATCAGATGGAAATTGCAGCGTTGGAAAGTGGTAGGCTACGTCCCAAATGGCAGCCTATTCCCTATGTAGTGCACTACTTTTGACCAGGGCCCATAGGGAATAGGCTGTCATTTGGGACTCTGCCTTAATGTGTCAGTGTAGGAGTGGAACACCATATTCCCCCGTAACCTTGGCCAAGTCATAGCCCCGTTTTGCTCCTTCACATTGCTTCAGCAGATTGTTTTGCTCATCTCCATCTGTGAACATCTGAAAACACTGTATTTTGCGGTTGAATCTCCAAAACATCAGCCGATTGAACAAAAACACTTTTTCACTTTCAATGCTATTGACACTTTGCCCAGAGTCACATTTTTGTTTCTTTGCTTACATTGGTTATTTTTCTTGGATTGATGAGTCCACACACAGATTGGGGTCTGGTCGAATAGCTCAGAGCTTCTACACATGGGATGGGAGGACTGGCCAAGGCATGTGGATTGATAGGCTATACTGGTACCTGTTGTGTTCAGTCCTGATCAAGTCTCTCCTCCTCTTCCTCAGTGGATGAAGGACATGTGGCGGTCAGACTCATGCTACACTAACTACGGCGTGGACGGCTCCACCTGCTCCTTCTTCATCTATCTCAGCGAGGTGAGTGGTCTGTGTGTCTGTCTGTGTGTCTGTCTGTGGTCTGTGCGTGTGTCCATGTGTCCGTGCCCGTGTGTATGTATGTGTCCGTGTGTATGTATGTGTCCGTGTGTATGTATGTGTCCGTGTGTGTGTATGTGTCCGTGTGTGTGTATGTGCGCAGAGTGGCTAAAGTGTGGTTTGATCTACTCATTGACATTCAGTGTTAACATAGCCTGGGGGACGTGGAACACCCCAGCTCTTTACGTATTCATCCACTGCATCTCCACGCACGCCCTTGACGTCTGAACTATTTAATTGTGAATTATCCTAAAGCATTACATTTTTAATAGGAGTTAATATGGAAACGTACTGTAGCATTCTGATTACCCTAGAGAGTAGTGTACGCACATGCAAACACAACACTCGAGATTTAAAGCCCATTGATATCGTAGCATTCGCAAATAAGGTTTGTCCTCTGGTGGTCAATGAGAAGCGCATTGCTAAGTAATAATGACTGAACTGAAGTTTGTTTTAATCGAACTCAAGTCCTTGACTCTTTATGTTGATTATTCTCGGTTCACTGAAAAATACATTTCCTGGTCAGATATGGGAGCTTATAAATGTTGTATCAGTTGATCAGTGCTTGGGGGAAGAACAGTACAATGTCATTTTACTCTACTGAAAAAAACCTGTTGAGAGAGACATGCACCAAACCCATTAAAGGAAAACTCCACCCCAAAACTATATTTTGGTATTTGTTTCATTAGTCCATTGTCAAAAATACACTACCGGTCAAAAGTTTTAGAACACCTACTCATTCAAGGGTTTTTCTTTATTTTTGCTATTTTCTATGTTGTAGAATAATAGTGAAGACATCAAAACTATGAAATAACATATGGAATCATGTATATATAATCATGTGTACATAATCATGTATACGGCAGGTAGCTTAGTGGTTAAGAGCGTTGTGCCAGTAACCGAAAGGTCGCTGGTTCTAATCCCAGAGCCGACTAGGTGAAAAATCTGTCGATGTGCCCTTGAGAAAGGCACTTAACCCTAATTGCTCCTGTAAGTCGCTCTGGAAAAGAGCGTCTGCTAAATGACTAAAATGTAAATGTAAAATGTATACATGTATTATTATTTGAGATTCTTCAAATAGCCAACCTTTGCGTTGATGACAGCTTTGCACACTCTTGGCATTCTCATTTTACATTTACATTTTAGTCATTTAGCAGACGCTCTTATCCAGAGCGACTTACAGGAGCAATTAGGGTTAAGTGCCTTGCTCAAGGGCACATTAACGTCATTTAGCAGACGCTCTTAGCCAGAGCGACTCACAAATTGGTGCGTTCACCCTATAGCCAGTGGGATAACCACTTTACAATTTGGGGGGGTTAGAAGGAATACTTTATCCTATCCCAGGTATTCCTTAAAGAGGTGGGGTTTCAAATGTCTCCGGAAGGTGGTGAGTGACTCCGCTGTCCTGGCGTCGTGAGGGGAGCTTGTTCCACCATTGGGGTGCCAGAGCAGCGAACAGTTTTGACTGGGCTGAGCCGGGAGCTATGCTTCCGCAGAGGAAGGGAGCCAGCAGGCCAGAGGTGGATGAACGCAATGCCCTCGTTTGGGTGTAGGGACTGATCAGAGCCTGAAGGTACAGAGGTGCCGTTCCCCTCACTGCTCCATAGGCAAGCACCATGGTCTTGTAGCGGATGCGAGCTTCAACTGGAAGCCAGTGGAGTGTGCGGAGGAGGGGGGTGACGTGAGAGAACTTGGGAAGGTTGAACACCAGACGGGCTGCGGCATTCTGGATGAGTTGTAGGGGTTTAATGGCACAGGCAGGGAGGCCAGCCAACAGCGAGTTGCAGTAGTCCAGACGGGAGATGACAAGTGCCTGGACCAGGACCTGCGCCGCTTCCTGTGTAAGGCAGGGTCGCACTCTCCGAATGTTGTAGAGCATGAACCTGCAGGAGCGGGTCACCGCCTTGATGTTGGCGGAGAACGACAGGGTGTTGTCAGGGTCACGCCTAGGCTCTTCGCACTCTGGGAGGAGGACACAGCGGAGTTGTCAACCGTGATGGCGAGATCATGGAACGGGCAGTCCTTCCCCGGGAGGAAGAGCAGCTCCGTCTTGCCAGGGTTCAGCTTGAGGTGGTGATCCGTCATCCATACTGATATGTCTGCCAGACATGCAGAGATGCGATTCGCCACCTGGTTATCAGAAGGGGGAAAGGAGAAGATTAGTTGTGTATCGTCAGCGTAGCAATGATAGGAAAGGCCATGTGAGGATATGACAGAGCCAAGTGACTTGGTGTATAGGGAGAAAAGGAGAGGGCCTAGAACCGAGCCCTGGGGGACACCAGTGGTGAGAGCACGTGGTGCGGAGACAGCTTCCCGCCACGCCACTTGGTAGGAGCGACCGGTCAGGTAGGACGCAATCCAGGAGTGAGCCGCGCCGGAGATGCCCAGCTCGGAGAGGGTGGAGAGGAGGATCTGATGGTTCACAGTATCAAAGGCAGCAGACAGGTCTAGAAGGACAAGAGCAGAGGAGAGAGAGTTAGCTTTAGCAGTGCGGAGAGTCTCCGTGACACAGAGAAGAGCAGTCTCAGTTGAATGACCAGTCCTGAAACCTGATTGGTTTGGATCAAGAAGGTCATTCTGAGAGAGATAGCAAGAGAGTTGGCTAAAGACGGCACGCTCAATAGTTTTGGAAAGAAAAGAAAGAAGGGATACTGGTCTGTAGTTGTTGACATCAGTGGGGTCGAGTGTTGGTTTTTTTGCAACTCTCGCTCTCTTGAAGACGGAAGGGACATGGCCAGCGGTCAAGGATGAGTTGATCAGCGAGGTGAGGTAGGGGAGAAGGTCACCGGAGATGGTCTGGAGAAGGGAGGAGGGATGGGGTCAAGCGGGCAGGTTGTTGGGCGGCCTGCAGTCACAAGTCGCAGGATTTTATCTGGAGAGAGAGGGGAGAAAGAAGTCAAAGCATAGGGTAGGGCAGTGTGAGCAGGACCAGCAGTGTCATTAGACTTAACAAACGAGGATCGGATGTCGTCAACCTTCTTTTCAAAGTGGTTGACGAAGTCATCCACAGAGAGAGAGGAGGGGGGGGGATTCAGGAGGAGGAAAATGTGGCAAAGAGCTTCCTAGGGTTAGAGGCAGATGCTTGGAATTTAGAGTGGTAGAAGGTGGCCTTAGCAGCAGAAACAGATGAAGAAAATGTAGAGAGGAGGGAGTGAAAAGATGCCAGGTCGGCAGGGAGTTTAGTTTTCTTCCATTTCCGCTCCGCTGCCCGGAGCTCTGTTCTGTGAGCTCGCAATGAGTCATCAAGCCACGGAGCTGGAGGGGAGGACCGAGCCGGCCGGGAGGATAGGGGGACACAGAGAGTCAAAGGATGCAGAAAGGGAGGAGAGGAGGGTTGAGGAGGCAGAATCAGGAGATTGGAGGGAGAAGGATTGAGCAGAGGGAAGAGATGATAGGATGGAAGAGGAGAGAGTAGTGGGAGAGAGAGAGCGAAGGTTGCGGCGGCGCATTACCATCTGTGTAGGGGCAGAGTGAGTAGTGTGGGAGGAGAGTGAGAGAGAAAAGGAAACAAAGTAGTGGTCGGAGACATGGAGGGAGTTGCAGTGAGATTAGTAGAGGAGCAGCATCTAGTGAAGATGAGGTCAAGCGTATTGCCTGCCTTGTGAGTAGGGGGACGGTGAGAGGGTGAGGTCAAAGAGGAGAGAAGTGGAAAGAAGGAGGCAGAGAGAAATGAGTCAAATGTGGACATAGGGAGGTTGAAATCCCCCAAAACTGTGAGGGGTGAGCCATCCTCAGGGAAGGAACTTATCAAGGCGTCAAGCTCATTGATGAACTCTCCAAGGGAACCTGGAGGCCGATAGATGACAAGGATATTAAGCTTAAATGGGCTAGTGACTGTGACAGCATGGGATTCAAATGAGGAGATAGACAGATGGGTTAGGGGAAAAAATTGAGAATGTCCACTTGGGAGAGATGAGGATTCCTGTACCACCACCCCTCTGACCAGATGCTCTCGGGGTATGCGAGAACACATGGTCAGACGAGGAGAGAGCAGTAGGAGTAGCAGTGTTTTCAGTGGTGATCCATGTTTCCGTCAGCGCCAGGAAGTCGAGGGACTGGAGGTTGGCATAGGCTGGGATGAAGTCAGCTTTGTTGGCAGCAGAACGGCAGTTCCAGAGGCTGCCTCTCAACCAGCTTCACCTGGAATGCTTTTCCAACAGTCTTGAAGGAGTTCCCACATATGCTGAGCACTTGTTGGCTGCTTTTCCTTCACTCTGCTGTCCGACTCATCCCAAACCATCTCAATTGGGTTGAGGTCGGGGATTGTGGAGGCCAGGTCATCTGATGCAGCACTCCATCACTCTCCTTCTTGGTAAAATAGCCCTTACACAGCCTGGAGGTGTGTTGGGTCATTGTCCTGTTGAAAAACAAATGATAGTCCCACTAAGCCCAAACCAGATGGGATGGCGTTGCAGAATGCTGTGGTAGCCATGCTGGTTAAGTGTGCCTTGAATTCTAAATACATCACAAACAGTGTCACCATCTAAGCACCCCCCACACCTAACACCTCGTCCTCCATGCTTTCGTGGGGAATCACATCCGGAGATCTCCATTCACCTCTCTCACAAAACACGCCGGTTAAACCAAAAATCTCCAATTTACTCCAACCAAAGGACACATGTCCACTGGTCTAATGTCCATTGCTTTCGTGTTTCTTGGCCCAAGCAAGTCTCTTCTTATTATTGGTGTCCTTTAGTAGTGGTTTCTTTGCAGCAATTCGGGCCATAAGGCCTGATTCACACAATCTCCTCTGAGCAGCTTGATGTTGAGATGTGTCTTTACTTGAACTCTGTGAGCATTTATTTAGCTCAATTTTTTGAGGCTGGTAACTCTAATGAACTTATCATCTGCAGCGGTGACTCTGGGTCTTCATTCCTCGGCGGTCCTCATGAGAGCCAGTTTCATTATAGCGCTTGAGTGTTTTTGTGACTCGCTCGAAAAACTTCAAGTTCTTGAAATGTTCCGTAATGACTGCCTTCATGTCTTAAAGTAATGATATTTCTCTTTACTTATTTGAGCTGTTCTTACCATAATATGACTTGGTCTTTAACAAATAGATATCTTCTATATACCCCCCTACCTTGTCACAACACAGCTGATTGGCTCAAACATTAAGGAGGAAAGAAATTCCCACAAATTAACTTTGAGAAGCCACACCTGTTAATTTAATCTTCCAGGTACTACTCATGAAGCTGGTTGAGAGAATCCAGTGTGCAAGCTGTCATCAAGGCAAAGGGTGGCTATTTGAAGAATACCAAATATAAAATATATGTTGTTACTAAATGATTCCTATGTGTTATTTCATAGTGTTGATGTCTTCACTATTATTCTACAATGTAGAAAATTAAAAAATAAAGAATAACCTTGATATGGTGTTCTAAAACTTTTACCAGTAGTGTATATAACTTTTCAAAATCCAGCTAGTGTGATGCATTTTGCATTATATATGCAACACGCACATCATATGATGCAAAATGGATAACCCGCTGTATTTCTGTATTTTGAAAGTTTATATATCTTGATTGAACTAGATTGCTACATGTAAATTTTGCTGTTGTGTGTGAATTTCTTTGAGGGAGAGGTGTTCATTCCAAATGCCATCCTATTCCATTTTTAGCCTACTTTTACTATGATCCTTGCTATGCCTGGGGTCTGTGACAACACTCTCTATCCCCGTTTTACTGCACTGAAGTCAGTGTGACCTCTGTCACCATGCGATATCATGTATTTCCATATAATTCCCTTTTCTTCCTCTCTCCTCTCTCTCTCTTGCTTTCTGTCTGGCATTACACACACTTCAACCTCCCAAGTGAGGAGGAATTTGGGATGTAGCCTAGTTTCCCATGCCCAGATTGACAGCCAGGCGATGCCACGTTGGGACTGTCACAGCAAAACCCCCACATCCATTTTAAGGGCCAATTGTAGTATATCAGGATCCACTGGTTGCCTGATGCCCAGTGAGTGAATGGGTTGATTGAGGCTTAATCAATTAAGGGTTTATCCAAATGCCCTTATCCCCTATGTAGTGAACTACTTTTTGTCAGGCCCTACACCCTATTGGCCAAGCCCAAAAGTAGTCACTATATGAATGGATGTCATTACAGTAGGATGGGGGCCACATTGGTTCTCTGTCTATCTCTGTATCTGCACTCAACAGTGAGCTGGGCCCACCATTGCTAGTCGATGCATCAAACACTCACCGCCTCTCCCCAAACCTCTGAAGTGAGAACAAAGTAACCATGCCTCTGTCAGCATGACATCTGCTTTCACTGAAACAGTTACTGCCTATACTCCTGATTTGCCTTCTAGGCTGCATCCCAATATTACCCCATAGTCTGTCAAAGGAGTGCACTATATAGGGAAGAAAGAGGGTGCCATTTGGGACTACAGCCCTAGTCTCCCTTCCTCCCTCCCTCGCTCCTGTTCCTGTCCTCTCCTCTCTCTCCTCTCCGTTGGCAGAGTTCTCAGCCCCATATGAAACACTCCCATTTTCCATCTCAGTTCCTTCTGATGTTATATTCTGATTTAATTCATTTTGGTGAGAACTGGTGCCCCTGCCGTGGAGGACCAAGGCGTTGATGAGGCCGAGCCGGGGGGGCCAGGTGAGTGTCTAACTGAAGGGCTTTCCACACTGCCAAGCCAGACAAACTGAGCATGTTACTGGAACCGTGCTGGAAAGGACAGCGTGAAAATAAAATATTAGAGCCAACGTTTGTTTGGGTTGGCACAATGTGAAAATGACAATGTGATAGAAAATATCTTCCTTTTCACTCTCCCCCTTTGGACTGGCCAGACAGACTCCCCTGACATCCAAGTCCCGAGGGCATTAATAGCTTTTATAATATTATGACACCATGTGCTCTTTAGAAATGACCTCGTCCGCTTGTCTTTTAGCTCAAATGGTATCGAGCTAATGCATAAGCAATGTTGGAGCGGGAGAGGATGTATACCATAATGCCTGTCGCTATGCCAATGGCCGTCTGGGCTCAGAGCTCTGGCGTGTCTCGCCTTATTGGCTTTAATATTATCTCCGGTTATGATAATGCGATAAGTCAAATGAATACTCTTTTGCCCCCTCTCGGATATGTCAACATGAGTGATCCTTTTGTCTTTGAGATCCCCATTGATGGTGGTTGTGATTTTTTTTGCCCATAGCGCTATGGTCAAAAGTAGTGCACTATATATGTGGATGCCATTTGGGACACAGCCCCAGACTTTTCTCTCCCAGTGATTTCCTGTCCTGATGAGGATGTAATACACTACCAGCGTTGTTAGTGAGTTGTTTCCCTAGCTTTGCTGTTATGGCAGGCAGGGCTACATCTCCCGAGGTGGCTTGGAAGCTTTCTTAAATATTACCCGAGAGAACTGAAAATATGTAGATTGGTATCATTGCATTCCAGCATTCATGGGAGCCATATGTCTTTGTAATGCAAAGCGCCTGGCAGAACTTGGCACTTTGTAGCTTAAATGTTTAAGTTGGTGAGAATCCTCTTTATAGCCTGTATGTTGTACCATCCCTCCTCCATGTGGATCGATGGATTTCAATACCAATGTGCGTGTTGGAGGTTGACAGTATTACAGAATCACTGATCTACAGTTCCTGCATCCTACATAACTACTCATTTGTAATGAATATCACGATTCTCTCCTCCTTCTCAACTGATCATACAATTGGGCGTGCTGTTTGTCATCATCTGTCCACAGGTGGGTGGAATTTCACTTTTGTTAAAATGTGCACAATCCGCCCACCTGGGCTTCTGCCGATCAAAACAAATGTACCTACTGACTGTCTAACTACCCCCTTTCAGAGGGGCTAACATTCTCCTTCTATAGGTAAACCTTGAAAGGGGTTAATGGGTTAAACCATAACCCTAAGAGTAGGGGTGTCTAGAATTGTGTCGTGTCTTCTCCTAGCGGAGATCCGGACAAGCTTCGATGAGCTGTGCCGGGTCATGTCTCGGCGAGAGGAGTTCCGCTGGATGATGCTCCGGATCAAGCGCATGGAAGACCCCTGGATCAATGCCATCCGCGCCCTGGCTGCCAAGCAGGACCTGGCCAAGCGCAAGAGGAAGAAGGTAGAACACGACACCTCACAAACACATACTCATGTCACCCTCACACACCCCTCCAAAAATATATTAGCTACAGAGAATAGAATCACCCCATGCCTTTCTGAACTGAGAAAAGTGAAACAAGGAAAGTCCATTGTGTTCTGGGTAGGTACCTGTCCCCAATTATTAATAATGGAGGTTTCGTTCCTAATATCTTCACTTTTAAATAATTCACCTCCACCTCCTCTTTCTACTCACGGCTTCGAACAGTTTGGATATGACATATGGTGAGAGCCCTATTCCCTTTAGTTAGAGTGGAACAAAGTCTCTTGCCCCTGAAACGCCAATTCTTCACTTATTTCCGAACTGTGCACTTGCTGCTCCTCATAATGATTTTAAAACATATGATTGGTGTAAGCATTGGCTTGAGTGAGCAAGAGTACACTTTTGGAGAAGTGTGGTGAATCGGGCGCAGCCCAACCTCTATCATGCCAAAGGCTCAGGCAGGAACAAAGTAGCCTGATCCCGATCTCTTTGTGCTGTCTTGCCAACTTGGAGCCAGCTGGCAAGACTGCACAAACAGATCTGGGATCAGGTTAAACATGTCCCTTCCCCCATTTCCTGACCCTAAAAGTCAGATAGGCTTATTCCCAAATGGCACCCTATACCCTGTAAAGTGCACTACTTTTTTACCATACCCTATATTCCTTGGTGATATAGTACACTATATAGGGAATAGGTGCCATTTAAACAGTCATAGTGTGCTGGGTGGCTGAATGTTGACTTTATATTATTGCAGCCATAATCCTCTCTCTACCATTAATCCCTGAACAATCCCTTAGTGATTGTGTCTCTGTCCCAAATTGTCCCTATCCCTCCATGTTGCACTACTTGGGCCTTCAAAGTGTTCACTATATAGAATAGGGTGCCATTTGGGGCCGTTCTTGTCTGGCTCACGCAGCTGAAAGTGTGTTGGGGCGTCCATAGAAGCACAGAGCATTGTAATGTTGGATTCTCTCCTGTGGCTCAGTGTGTGAATGAAGGAGACTCTCTTGTGCGCTCTGATGTTAATAATGTCGTCTTCTTGAGTGCATCTTTGACGTACATTCTGCTCTCCGTTGAACTCAGGGAATTGAACAAGCCTGCCATTTAATGGGAAAATGCCATATTAAATTTTTTCCAACCCATTGAATTGCGTTTGGATTACTGTTTAATTTCTTCAGAAACTAAAACGCCACCCAATGGTTGGCGGAATAACATACTGAAAAATAAGAAAGAAAGTTGCACACTTATTACACCCAGTGATTTATTGGTTTCCAGTAATAGTTATTAATTTTTTTTATAATGTTGATAATATATCATTTGCATACATTTTTGTATTGATAGCCCCATTGGAATCAAACTCCCAACCCTGGCATTCTAGCACCATGCTCTAACCAACTGAGCTACAATGAGAAACAATAGATTTAAACTGAACTGACATGATCTTTGCCCCTCTCTCCGTCAGATCCTGGTGCACCTGGGCCTGTTACCAGGAGTCGGCTTCAAGATCCAGAGAGCCCTTCAGTGGGGGGGCCCCTGGGGGAGCTGGTGCAATGGAGTGACCTCATCACCACCCTCTACTTGCTGGGCCCCCACGTCGCATCTCCGCCTCCCTGGCCGAGCTCAAGGTGAGTCCACTAGAGTGTGTGTGTGCACCCCTCAAAACATCTGGGTGGTGTTCTGCGGATTCCGTAGCAAAGTTAAATTTTCCAACGTAAAATATAAAGCGTTTCTTATTATCGTAAGAGTTCTGAGTCTAGAATCAGTTTCACATTTGAGATCATAATGAATAAATTATATGGACAGGTTGGGACTTGATCCTAGATCATCAGCACTCTTTATGATACAGGTCCAGTTCTCCCCTGTCCATTGTCTTATTCATTGTGATCTAAAGGCAAAACTGATCCTGGATCAGCAACTCCCTACTCTGAGATGCTGATAATACACCCCGTATTACCTCCCCAAGTCACCTATGGAATGAGAAGCAGAATAACTTCACAATACAGCTAAAGCTAGTGGAATGTGAGGTGGTTGCAACCCACCTGCTTCTGAAAAACTCCCACATACTCTCGCTGTTGGTACCTTCTCATATTTTCCTATTTGCGTAAGAGGGGTTTACTGTGTGTAAACAATCCATACATTCTTCTCTTTGTTTGTTGTGTGTTTACATCACGTTGTTGCTCTCTTTTTTAATACACTGCTCAAAAAAATTAAGGACACTTAAACAACACAATGTAACTCCAAGTCAATCACACTTCTGTGAAATCAAACTGTCCACTTAGAAGCTTAACTCTGATTGACAATACATTTCACATGCTGTTGTGCAAATGGAATAGACAACAGAGTGGAAATTATAGGCAATTAGCAAGACACCCCCCAATAAAGGGTGGTTCTGCGTGGTGACCACAGACCACTTCTCAGTTCCTATGCTTCCTGGCTGATGTTTTGGTCACTTTTGAATGCTGGCAGTGCTTTCACTCTAGTGGTAGCATGAGGCGGAGTCTACAACCCACACAAGTGGCTCAAGTATGCAGCTCATCCAGGATGGCACATCAATGCGAGCTGTGGCAGAGAAGGTTTGCTGTGTCTGTCAGCGTAGTGTCCAGAGCATGGGGCGCTACCAGGAACGCCATACTCAGGAGGCGTGGAGGGGGGCCGTGGGGGGGCAACAACCCAGCGCAGGACCCTACCTCCGCCTTTGTGCAGGAGGAGCAGGAGGAGCACTGCCAGAGCCCTGCAAAATGACCTCCAGCAGGCCACAAATGTGCATGTGTCTCCTCAAGCGGTCAAAACAGACTCCATGAGGGTGGTATGAGGCCCCGCCGTCCACAGGTGGGGGGTTGTGCTTACAGCCCAACACCGTGCAGGCGTTTGGCATTTGCCAGAGAACACCAAGATTGGCAAATTCGCCACTGGCGCCCTGTGCTCTTCACGATGAAAGCAGGTTCACACTGAGCACATGTGACCAGACATGACAGAGTCTGGGGGCGCCCGTGAGAACGTTCTGCTGCCTGCAACATCCTCCGCATGACCGGTTTGGCGTGGGTCAGTCATGGTGTGGGGTGGCATTTCTTTGGGGGGCCGCACAGCCCTCCATGTGCTCGCCAGAGGTACCTGACTGCCATTAGGTACCGAGATGAGATCCTCAGACCCCTTGTGAGACCTATGCTGGTGCGGTTGGCCCTGGGTTCCTCCTAATGCAAGACAATGCTAGACCTCATTGGCTGGAGTGTGTCACAGTTCCTGCAAGAGGAGGGCATTATCTATGGACTGGCCCGCCCCGTTCTCCCAGACCTGAATCCAATTGAGGCACATCTGGACATCATGTCTCCTCCATCCTCCACGCCACGTTGCACCACAGACTGTCCAGGAGTTGGCGGATGCTTTGTCCAGGTCTGGGAGGAGATCCTTCGGACCATCCCCACCTCATCAGGAGCATGCCCAGGCGTTGTGGGGGAGGTTATACAGGCACGTGACCACACACACTACTGAGCCTCATTTTGACTTGTTTTAAGGACATTACATCAAAGTTGATCAGCCTGTAGTGTGGTTTTCCACTTGAATTTTGAGTGTACTCCAAATCCAGACCTCCATGGGTTGATAAATTTGATTTCCATTGATAATTTTTGTGTGATTTTGTTGTCAGCACATTCAACTATGTATAGAAAAAGTATTAATAATATTATTTCATTCATTCAGATCTAGGATGTGTTATTTTAGTGTTCCCTTTATTTGTTTGAGCAGTGTATATTACAATACAATACAACGTTATTGTCCATGTTACGTGAATTTAACTGTTCTCAACCCAGAGCCCTGGTCAAATGTAGTGAACTATATGTGGAATATGGTGCCATTTCAGATACACCCTGTGTGTCCTACTATCCCACTCCCTCGCCTCATCGGATCATGGGGAGAGTGATGAGAACAAGTCCACTGCCCCACCCAGGGGGGACAGGTGGTGGAGCTCATCTACATTGACATTGTGGGCCTGACCCAGTTCAAAAGACATTGGGGCCCTCCTGGGTCCACTGCCAGTAAGTACTCCATATCTCCAACTCTATATCTCTGTCTGTCTGTCTGTCTGTCTGTCTGTCTGTGTCTGTCTCTGATTACTTACCCTCTGTCTCCTAGAAGAATACCTATCGACTAACACAACTCATCTCATATACACATGGTTCTGAAATCTATCTGAATCGTCATACAATGTCTCATTAAAATAAGACATTTTGTTTTTGCATCAATGGGTTTCCTGTATCCTCGTTTATTCTGTGTAAGGTGATGAGGCCTCTTTGGAACTGCTTCCTCCTGGTTGCTCTGACTAATTGGGAAGTGGTAACAGTGTCCAGGCTCTGTGTCTGTGTCCCTGTGAGTCTCCCGAGGCTGTATCCCTCCCTGTGGGTCCGAGCCTCGCTGGGCCGTTGTCGGTTCGCCACCGCTCATTTACTGATTGGAGAGGGCGGGGAGGTTGGCGGGATGAGCCTATTTCCTGCAGTTTCATACCTGGTAGGGTAGCTATTCAGGTGACAAAGATCCAAGCACAGAAGGGGGAAAGATATGGTTTACACCCTCATTAGCATCTGAATGAGGCTAACCCAGGCCCATGTTTACATTTTAGTCAATCAGCAGATGCTCTTATCCAGGCAACTTACAGTAGTGGGTGCATCCATTTTCATACTTTTTTCCCATACTTGTCCCCGTGGGAATCGAACCCACAACCCTGGCATTGCAAGAGCCATACTCTACCAACTGAGCCACACAGGACCCGGATCAGATTGGGGGGCCATGCAGACCAGGCTGAGGTGGGGGGGGACGAGCCTGCTCCCCCTGCCTGGATGGGTGGATGGGTTTTTCTTCTGTAAACCCCTATTTTTACAAGCTAACAAAAGTTTTCAGGTCTCATGCAAGGTTACTCATCAAGCAAGCTCACAATCATGAGAACCACCTCTGTTACAGTGGCTGTCATCAAAATGTTCTCTCTCACTGGGCGAAATTGCGTTATGTCTGATTTCCCATGTTGGTAGGCGATTCCAGGGAACATCAGGTCAAGGTCCGAACTAGTAATGGAGCAGTGGTCCTGGTTGTGTCTGTTAATGTGTCTGTTTTCGGCCCTCTCTCTATCTGTGTGTGTGCATGTGCGTGCAACGCTCGCTCCACTGATAGGACTGTCTGAACCGCCGCCTACTGGGTATTGTTCCTCTGAGGTATCCATTGGTGTGGTTGGAGGTTGTTACGAGAACCCCTTGTGAGAACAATAAGTCAGGTTCGCTAATAGCCCCACTGATGAATTTGCTTGTTATACATATTGGTGGAGACATTTACATTTGGCCACTTCATTCATTGTTGATTTTGTGATGTGCACTTCCAGGAAGGTTATAAGATGCCACTGTTTTACTGTAACTTCAGACAAAACTTCTGTTGAATGTGCATTTAGATTTTTAAGCTGACAAATCACATCATGGAACAGTTTTGGTCTCGCCCATCGTTATCTAATCCTGTCTTGTTTAGGTTCTTCTTACAGATGTCCCCTCCTGCTCCCCCTTCCTCCTCCTTGTCTGTCCAGTGCTCTCCCTCTCCACTTAAAGTGATGCTCCAGAACTTTTGTATAATTTCAGCCAGTAGTTTTGAAAGTGGTGCTCACGAGGCAAAACGGGTTCCTGTTTTTTTGTATACTACGTCATCCAATTGTGTACTATGTGATTCATTTCGTATGATATGTTTACGTCCCTGCTTTTTTTTTTTTTTGTCAATTCGTGTAATATGTTACAAATCCAATTTGTGCAATGTGTTACAAATTTGTGCGTGCTTAAGATCCTGGATTGCATCTTTGAGTCTCTTTCATTTTTCCAGCCTCTTCTACATTAATGTGGATGCTACCATCATTACGGATAGTCCTGAATGAATGGTGAATAATGATGAGTGAGAAAGTTACAGATGCACAAATATCATACCCCCAAGACATGCTAACCTCTCATCATTACAATTGATTACATTACATTTTTTTGGAGTATGATATCTGTAATTTTTTCACTCATCATTATTCATGATTCATTCAGGACTATCCATAATCATGGTAGCGTCCACATTAATGTAGAAGTGTTCAGAAACATATTATATTCTTATTTACAATAAAACCTCATAGTCATTGTATCGTTTCAAATCCAAAGTGCTGGAGTACAGAGCCAAAACAACAAAAAATTTGTCACTGTCCCAATACTTTTGGAGCTCACTGTAGTGCACTACTTTTGACCAAAGCCCTATGGGACTCTTGTCAAAAGTAGTGCACTGCACTATATAGGGAATAGGGTGCCATTAGGGACGCAGTCTGAGTCTCAAGAGGGAAGATAATTTGAGACAGCGAGGATAGTGTTCTAAGGCCAAAGTGAAAGTGAGTGTGGTTGTTCAGGGCAGTGAAAGGACTGTAGGGAGAATCCGAGTGATCGGCTCAGCAGTATTAGTGGCTTTAGAATTAATGAGTGCAGCCACCTCTCCTGTCCTGTCACTCTTCTTCCCTCTCGCGCACACACACATGCAAGCAGGCACACAGGCACGCACACAGACAGGCAGGCACACACGCAGGCACGCACACACGCAGGCAGGCACACACACACACGCACACACGCAGGCACACACATGCATACAGGCACGCATGCATGCACACACACACACACACACACATTAATTAGGTCTTTCTCTCTCTTTCTGTATCAATCTATCTCCCTTTTTGTCTCTCTCACACTCTCACTGCAGAAAACCAATGCTTGCTTCAGTCATCGTATCAACTGTAATCATTTGCTGGCTATAATACGCTATAATTTCAGTTTGTCTAATTCTTTACTACATGGAAATCATTATAAACACGACTGATATCTTAAAGGTGACAGTTCTGTACTCCTTGCCACTGATCTGAACAATGTTTGAATTACAGCCTTTGTCTCCAGTCTACAACAATCTCATTTGAAAGAGTATTTCACCTGGATCTCTCTCTCTCTCTCTCTCTCTCTCTCTCTCTCTCTCTCTCTCTCTCTCTCTCTCTCTCTCTCTCTCTCTCTCTCTCTCTCTCTCTCTCTCTCTCTCTCGCTCTCTCTCTCCTCTCTCGCTCTCTCACTCTCATCATCTCCTAAGAATGTTGTACTGCGTCTGACAATACTCAAATGTCTCAAAAATAAAGTGATTTGCATGCTGTGGCTTTAGTCCCACTGGTCTTGAGTTTCCTCATTGTGAATCCATTTCCCATATTTCCTGAGCATCTTGAGAAGACACACACTGTCTCTCACACACGCACACACACTCACACTGTCTTTCTCTTTCTCTTTCCCACACACACACACCCACCCACCATCTGCGAAACATCTGCCTGGTCAGGAGTGGCCTTGCCTGGGCTGCCAGACTGAGCATAGCCGGCCCCTCTGGTACTCCTGGCTCCTCATCAATTTGATTAATGCTCATTATTACACCTCCACCCCGCCAGGGGTCAATCAAATGAGTATGCTGGGCTCTGTCCAGAAGGATTAATGATGGAAGGGAATAGTGGTGAAGCATAGCCAGGCGTTTATTTTTAGGTTTTGGACATTTTCTTGGGGGAGGGGGGGACTTATTAGCTGAAAAAGCATGCGTCAGAGAGACTGAGAGAGGGTGACTGAAAGAGAGAGCGAGAGATGGATGTAGAGATAGATGGAGGAAGATCAAGACTGAGAGAGAGACTGAGAGAAAGTGAGAGAGAAAAGGTCATGAATGTGTCATTCCATTCCACATGACATCCTTTCTCTGGTCCTCTAATTAGTCATGATGTGTAACCTTTACTCTTCCAGTCTGATCTGTAGGAAGCTCTCTGAGCTTTGTACACTATCTGTGACCAGGCTGAAGGTGTGGAAAAGATATGCATCATGAAATTATTTAACCATTTATTAGTGGTTGAGGCATACAGCTGGAAGTGTGTATTAATGCTATAATGTGGTGTGTATTACAGATGTATGTGTGTGTGACAGGTGTAAGATAACTTTGTCATGTTTGGTGTGTGTTATAGGTGTATGCTGCGGGTGTTGGATTCCTTCGGCACCGAGCCCGAGTTCAACCACGCCCACTATGCTCAGTCCAAGGGCCACAAGACCCCCTGGGGCAAGTGGAACCTCAACCCCCAGCAGTTCAACACCATGTTCCGTAAGTACCACCTAATGGCTCTGGGGTGCAGATCTAGGATCAGCTTCCCCTCCCCAATCCTAATCTTAACCATTAGTGGGGAAAATACTAAACTGACCAAAGATCAGAGTCTAGGGGCAACTTCACCCTACTACCACCTAATGACAGTGTCATGTTCATAAGACACTAAATGGATGAAAATAGTCTAAAACAGGGAGGGGCAACCTGTACTCGTCTAATAAGACACTCATTTTTGTCTTCCATTGCAAAACACGTTAACACTGTTACGTGCCCTAATAAACACGACCCAGGGGTGGGGAGAGAGAGTCCACCACCCCAGGGTATTTTAACCTTTTCCCCATGGCTGATGGAAAGCAAAATGTTACCCAGAATGAATGAATACCTCTCTCCAGTCTCAGTTTCAGTGGTCTGGCCCACGTCAGGCTGGAATAGCAGACCAGGCTCAATAGACCCTTTGTGTTGCGGATAGAGTATGCCATTCTCATACGTCACAGGGCTTTTCATGTCATCCAGTTTACTAGCTGCGAGGGTTAGATGATATCTGTAACTAATCAAGCGCACGTTGGTTACACCATGGGTCGAAATGAAACACAGATTTGTTTCGGTGCATCGGGCATGTTGGCTTTGTGTCCCCTACCCTTGCCTATGGAGAAACATCCACCTTATCCCCAGCATATTGTTTTCTATCCTGTCATAATAGCTCTCAGTTTCCAGGCTTAAGGGAAGTCACTGTATCTCACACTTGCAGTTGTGTAACAAC
The DNA here is from genome assembly GCF_020615455.1 of Coregonus clupeaformis. NCBI lineage: Eukaryota > Metazoa > Chordata > Actinopteri > Salmoniformes > Salmonidae > Coregonus > Coregonus clupeaformis. The sequence continues at coordinate 60,923,970 of NC_059220.1, read as the reverse complement.
AACAATGGGGCTTGAATAAACAAAACTGTTATTTTCTATGAGTGTTTTTTATTTTATTTTTATTTTTTAGGGGGAGGGGTAGATCAGCTTTAATATTGCAGTTAGATTGTAACTTCCATCAATGTAATCAGCCAAAACCTCAGAACAGAAATGGTAGACCTCCACAAGTCTCCATTTGGAAGACCCGTTTGCGACCAAGCTTTAACTTCCTGACTGACGTCTTGAGATGTTGCTTCAATATATCCACATCATTTTCCTTCCTCATGATGCCATCTATTTTGTGAAGTGCACCAGTCCCTCCTGCAGCAAAGCACCCCCACAGCATGATGCTGCCACCCCCGTGCTTCACGGTTGGGATGGTGTTCTTCGGCTTGCAAGCTGCCCCCTTTTTCCTCCAAACATAACAATGGTCATTATGGCCAAACAGTTCTATTTTTGTTTAATCAGACCAGAGGACATTTCTCCAAAAAGTACGATCTTTGTCCCCATGTGCAGTTTCAAACCGTAGTCTGTCTTTTTTATGGCAGTTTTGGAGCAGTGGCTTCTTCCTTGCTGAGCGGCCTTTCAGGTTATGTCGATATAGGACTCGTTTTACTGTGGATATAGATACTTTTGTACCTGTTTCCTCCAGCATCTTCACAAGGTCCTTTGCTGTTGTTCTGGGATTGATTTGCACTTTTCGCACCAAAGTACGTTAATCTCTAGGAGACAGAACGTGTATCCTTCCTGAGCGTTATGACGGCTGCGTGGTCCCATGGTGTTTATACTTGCGTACTATTGTTTGTGCAGATGAACGTGGTACCTTCAGGCGTTTGGAAATTGCTCCCAAGGATGAACCAGACTGGTGGAGGTCTACAATTTTTTTTCTGAGGTCTTGGCTGATTTCTTTTGATTTTCCTATGATGTCATGCAAAGAGGCACTGAGTTTGAAGGTAGGCCTTGAAATATATCCACAGGTACACCTCCAATTGACTCAAATGATGTCAATTAGCCTATCAGAAGCTTCTAAAGCCATGACATCATTTTCTGGAATTTTCCAAGCTGTTTAAAGGCACAGTCAACTTAGTGTATGTAAACTTCTGACCCACTGGAATTGTGATACAGTGAATTATAAGTGAAATAATCTGTCTGTAAAGAATTGTTGGAAAAATTACTTGTGTCATGCACAAAGTAGATGTCCTAACCGATTTGCCAAAACTATAGTTTGTTAACAAGAAATTTGTGGAGTGGTTGAAAGACGAGTTTTAATGACTCCAACCTAAGTGTATGTAAACTTCCGACTTCAACTGTATATATATATATATACATATATATACATATACATACATACATACATACATACTACATACATACACATATCCTTTAAAATATATATATTTCCCTTTATTACTTTCCAACCCCACCATCCCTTCCCTAATTGGAGTAAACTAGTGAACAACAACGCTTAGGCCTCTACTTCTAGCTTATACAGACGATATACATTTTATGGACACAGTCAATTTTACAATAATTCTATTTTGTTTGTTTTTACTCCTGAACTTCCTCTGTCCTCAACCTCTGAGTGTTGAATTTCCTCCCATCCTAAGACTAAGATGTAACTGAGGACATTAAGACAAAGAAGGCGCCACGGGGAAATCAATCCTAGCCTTGGGCTCCATTCATTACTATTAAGTAGCCTGGCATTAAATCACTGGATAAAGGGGGTAGACGAGGGAAAGCGCTCTGGCCAATGAGACAGTAGACGAAAAGGGCTCTGGCCAATGAGACAGGAGAGGGAAAGCGCTCTAGCCAATGAGACAGGAGAGGGAAAGGGTTCTGGCCAATGAAACCGGGGAGGGAAAGGGCTCTGGCCGATGAGACAGGGGAGGGAAAGGGTTCTGGCCAATGAAACCGGGGAGGGAAAGGGCTCTGGCCGATGAGACGGGGGAGGGAAAGGGTTCTGGCCAATGAAACCGGGGAGGGAAGGGCTCTGGCCAATGAAACCGGGGAGGGAAAGGGCTCTGGCCGATGAGACGGGGGAGGGAAAGGGTTCTGGCCAATGAAACCGGGGAGGGAAAGGGCTCTGGCCGATGAGACAGGAGAGGTATAGGGCTCTGATCGCCCAGATCTGTTTGTGCTGTCTTGTCTCGTATGGCCATTGTCACGCCTGACAGGAGTTGGCAAGACAGCACAAACAGCTCTTTTAGGAACCAGGATAGAACTGAAGCCATAGAGGGAACATTTCCAATGTTGTTCTCCTTTCCACTGTTCTCCTCTCCAAAACCATGACAACAGGTTCACATCTATAATTGTTTCTCTGCTTCCGGCTAGGTACAGACTCTAGTCCCAGTCTAGTGCTGAACAGTTAGCCTACTATATAGCGAGTCCTTCGTCCTCTAGCATTGTTGTATGCAATTAAACAAAAGGAAAGGCCTTTAGTCTCTGTCTCAGGAAAGAGTACACTGACAACCTTGTAAGTTGCTACTGTCTTTGTTTTGTATGTATATAAATGCAAGTAAGGTTAAATCAGTTCATAGTACTGAGCGTTTAGTGCTTTTTGAGGTCTGTTCAGTTTCGGTTCCAATATAATTTATTTTACATTAAATGTGCTATGCATTATGTGGGTTGAATGCTGTAACAACACAGGATAAAACAATTTTAAAAAGTCCCATGATGGTAGTGACTGCCCATACCTGCTTATCACTTATTAACCATAATTTATTCACATTACTTTACTTACTTTAAAATAAAAAGTATATTACATTTGTTTTATTTTATTATTTAATTATTTAATTCCAAGTCATTTCTATAAAGCTGCTGCTTATGCTGCCTGACAAAATCACAATTTTGTAGTTCTTCAAACTAAATAAGGCATACTTTTATTACAGCTGAATACCAACTATCAATCATTTAGATCATGTATTTTCAGGTAGAGATACCTCGCGTAGCAACAGCTGCTCTCTATATCCCCCTCACGATCGCGCATTGTTCTGTCTCTTCCTTAGCAGGCTAAAAGAAACACAGACCAGACAAGTAGATGCGCAATGGATTATGGTCATTGTAGTTAATTAACACATTTGATGTGCTAAACCAGGATATTCAACTCTTACCCCTACGAGGGTCCAGAGCCTGCTGGTTTTCTGTTCTACCTGATAATTAATTGCACACACCTGGTGTCCCAGGTCTAAATCAGTCCCTGATTAGAGGGAACAATGAAAAAATGCAGTGGAACTGTCTTCGAGGTCCAGAGTTGAGTCTGAAGGTGCTAAACTATGTAGAATATTGGCCTGTTGGAAACTACAACTCCCTACTACATCGCACAGTTCAGGCTGTATCTGATTTATCTCTAGAGAAACTGTGCAATGTTGCATTGAGCTCACAGAAAAAAAAATGGAAGTCAAATAATTGAACCTACGTCTGTAATTTATTTGTTTAAGAAATGAAAAATAACAGACAATCGTTTACATCCTTTTTACAACCAAATAATTTCTGCACAACCTGTCAGAAACCATCTCAGGGAAGCTTTTGTGCGTTCTGGTCATCCTCACCAGGGTCCTTGACCTGACTGCAGTTTGGCATCGTAACCGACTTCAGTGGGCAAATGCTCACCTTCGATGGCCACTGTCACGCTGGAGAAGTGTGCTCTTCACGGATTAATCCCGGTTTCAACTGCACCGGGCAGTTGTGGGGGTGAGCGGTTTGCTGATGTCAACATTGTGAACAGGGTGCTCCATGGTGGCGGTGGGGTTATAGTATGGGCAGGCATAAGCTACGGACAGAAAAACACAATTACGTTTTATTGATTGCAATTTGAGTGCACAGAGATACCGTGACGAGATCCTGAGGCCCAATGTCGTGCCATTCATCCTCCGTCATCACCTCATGTTTCCTCATGATAATGCGCGGCCCCCATGTCGGAAGGATCTGTACACAATTCCTGGAAGCTGAAAATGTCCCAGTTCTTCCATGGCCTGCATACTCATCAGACATGTCACCCATTGAGCATGTTTGAGATGCTCTGAATCGATGTGTGCGACAGCGTGTTCCAATTCCCGCCAATATCCAGCAACTTCGCACAGCCGTTGAAGAGGAGTGGTACAACATTCCACAATCAACAGCCTGGTCACCTCTATGCGAAGGAGATGTGTCGCGCTGCATGAGGCAAATGGTCACACCAGATACTGACTGGTTTTCTGATCCACACCCCTACCTTTTTTTTAAGGTATCTGTGACCAACAGATGCATATTATATTCCCAGTCATGTGAATTCCATAGATTAAGGCCTAATACATTTATTTCAATTGACTGATTTCCTTATTTGAACTGTAACTCAGTAAAATCGTTGAAATTGTTGCATGTTGCGTTTATATTTTTTGTTCAGTGTACATATCTGCCAAATGTGATCATTTTTCTATCATGCATATGAAGCCAGCCGATACATACAGGCTATTCATTGTCTGTAGTGAGATTTGATGATTGGTTTGGAACCAGTCACACCTCCTTGAGTACACACGGAAAGAGATTCTTTCCACACGATGCCCTCCCAGTTGGCGAATGTGTGACTGACCAACTACACCAAGGGCCTGAGCAGGCCCTTCATCAAGGGTCATGTTTCACTGTCCTGACTAGTGTGTGTTTATTTGTGCACTCATGCATGTGTGTGTGTGTGTGTGAGGGGGTCTGCTGGAGCACTCTCCTACATCCATCCCCGGCCATCCATCTGTACAGTTATAAACAGGCAATGGGATTAACACACCCCCTTCAGTGAGCAGATTTTCCCCTGCTCTCGCTCCAGCTGGTACATGACTTAGCCTGGCTGTTCTGTTACTCTGGCTCTTGGCTTCTATCACCTGCCCAGGGCTGGCGGACACAAACACATGCAAGTCCATTTCTAAGTAGACTAAAGTATTGGGCCCCGTCCCAAATGGCAGCCTATTCCCTATATAATGCACTACTTTTGACCCTATTTCCTATATAGTGCACTATGTCTGTAGTAGTGCACTGTTTAGGCAATAGGGTGCCATTTGGGGACGGATACAGTGGGGAGAACAAGTATTTGATACACTGCCAATTTTGCAGGTTTTCCTACTTACAAAGCATGTAGAGGTCTGTAATTATTATCATAGGTACACTTCAACTGTGAAGAAAATCACATTGTATGATTTTTAAGTAATTAATTTGCATTTTATTGCATGACATAAGTATTTGATCACCTACCAACCAGTAAGAATTCCGGCTCTCACAGACCTGTTAGTTTTTCTTTAAGAAGCCCTCCTGTTCTCCACTCATTACATGTATTAACTGCACCTGTTTGAACTCGTTACCTGTATAAAAAGACACCTGTCCACACACTCAATCAAACAGACTCCAACCTCTCCACAATGGCCAAGACCAGAGAGCTGTGTAAGGACATCAGGGATAAAATTGTAGACCTGCACAAGGCTGGGATGGGCTACAGGACAATAGGCAAGCAGCTTGGTGAGAAGGCAACAACTGTTGGCGCAATTATTAGAAAATGGAAGAAGTTCAAGATGACGGTCAATCATCCTCAGTCTGGGGCCCCATGCAAGATCTCACCTTGTGGGGCATCAATGATCATGAGGAAGGTGAGGGATCAGCCCAGAACTACACGGCAGGACCTGGTCAATGACCTGAAGAGAGCTGGGACCACAGTCTCAAAGAAAACCATTAGTAACACACTACGCTGTCATGGATTAAAATCCTGCAGCGCACGCAAGGTCCCCCTGCTTAAGCCAGCGCTTGTCCAGGCCCGTCTGAAGTTTGCCAATGACCATCTGGATGATCCAGAGGAGGAATGGGAGAAGGTCATGTGGTCTGATGAGACAAAAACAGAGCTTTTTGGTCTAAACTCCACTCGCCGTGTTTGGAGGAAGAAGAAGGATGAGTACAACCCCAAGAACACCATCCCAACCGTGAAGCATGGAGGTAGAAACATCATTCTTTGGGGATGCTTTTCTGCAAAGGGGACAGGACGACTGCACCGTATTGAGGGGGAGGATGGATGGGGCCATGTATCGCGAGATCTTGGCCAACAACCTCCTTCCCTCAGTAAGAGCATTGAAGATGGGTCGTGGCTGGGTCTTCCAGCATGACAACGACCCAAAACACACAGCCAGGGCAACTAAGGAGTGGCTCTGTAAGAAGCATCTCAAGGTCCTGGAGTGCCTAGCCAGTCTCCAGACCTGAACCCAATAGAACATCTTTGGAGGGAGCTGAAAGTCCGTATTGCCCAGCTACAGCCCCGAAACCTGAAGGATCTGGAGAAGGTCTGTATGGAGGAGTGGGCCAAAATTCCTGCTGCAGTGTGTGCAAACCTGGTCAAGACCTACAGGAAACGTATGATCTCTGTAATTGCAAACAAAGGTTTCTGTACCAAATATTAAGTTCTGCTTTTCTGATGTATCAAATACTTATGTCATGCAATAAAATGCAAATTAATTACCGTATTTTCCGTACTATAAGGCGCACCGAGTATAAGCCGCAGCAGCTAAATTGAATGATATTGAATGATGTGTACATATATAAGCCGCACTGGACTATAAGCCGCAGGTGTTTTAATGTTTAATTACCATATGTAAGGGTTCGTGCACAGAGGGGATTGTCGGGAAAGAGACAAACTGTCTCGCTCTCGTAATGTCTGTCTGTCTTGCTCTCGTTCTGTCTCTCGTACCACTCTCGGTTCCACTTTTACTTTTGCGCGCTACCTGTCTCACTCTTTTCCGGCCTCCAGCTTTTCCTGCTGGAGCCCGCAGCTTAAAGGTGGGGGGCGCGGACCGGTCATAGAGCCCATAGAGTTAAAGTTGGTGGACTGTAACCTGTAAAATCCATAGATTTAGGAGGTCTTCTAGTGGCCGTTAGCTGTAAAAATCCATAGATTAGCCGCACCGTTATATAAGCCGCAGGGTCGAAAAATTGGGAAAAAGGCGCGGCTTATAGTCCGAAAATTACGGTACTTAAAAATCATACAATGTGATTTTCTGGATTTTTGTTTTAGATTCCGTCTCTCACAGTTGAAGTGTACCTATGATAAAAATTACAGACCTCTACATGCTTTGTAAGTAGGAAAACCTGCAAAATCTGCAGTGTATCAAATACTTGTTCTCCCCACTGTATGTGAGTTCTGGGAGTGAGCACTTCATATGGTTTAAAGTTCTAAGAACAGACCAAAACTATAGTAAGTTTCAAGTGTTATTAGTTGTATGTACGGGATACGCATGGTATACAACGTGCAACAAAATGCTTACTTTCAGGTTCGTTCTCGACAATGCAATAACAATAAGAAATAATAACATTTAAGAATACAAACATAAAGTTAATGGCAGTAGAATATAATAAATGTTTTAGCATAAGTACAATACAGGAAGGCAGAATTTATAGTCCAATATTTACATGTGTATTGGGGAAGGGGGGGATGGGGAGAAAGTGTATAAATTGAGCAGTATAATAAGCGTCTGGTAGCAGCATTTGTGGTTTGTGTGTGTATGTCTGTGTGCATGTGTGCTAAGGTGCAGAGAATCAGAGCAGAGCCCTTTGGTGTGGGAAATGCATTGACGTGCATACACCACCCACTCTACTTGGTTTTATGTTTTTCATACCCAACTCCTGAGATGACACAGCAGTATTCTAGATATTTAACTTGAGGAAATTCCCAACTCTACTTTGTCTGTCTCATCTGTCAAGAGCTCACAGGGACAGGTATCAGGGGCCGTATATATCAAGCATTTCAGAGTAGGACTGCTGATCTAGAATCAGTTTTCTCTTTTAGATCATATTGAATAAGACTATATGGACAAAGGGGACCTGATCCTAGATCGGTACTCCTACTCTGAGAGGCTTTGTGAATATGGGCCCAGAAGCACAGCATTGAGAGGTCTTCAGCCAGGGTCCCCAGGACTAGCCCTCCCCCGTCTAGGCTAGTCTTCTCTGTTTGTGTTCGGAATGCCAGCCCTGGGTCGTGTTTACCAGGCGCAAAAAGCGGAAAAAAACTAACTAAAACAAGGACTGCTTTTCCTGGACTTGTCCAATAAGAAAACTTCATTTTCATTTTCCGTTTTAAAAGTTATTTGTTGCATGCCCTAATGAACACATCCCGCTGTTGTCAGAGGAAAACTCCCCCCTGTAAAATGCTGAAGTTAATTACAGCGATGTTTATCTCGGCTTAGCCTCTGCCGAGTCCACAACAACCGGATGTTCCGTTTTCAGGGAAATGGGGAGAGGGCCTGTGACGCTACTTCCGCTTTGGACGTTAACAAGGAGACACTCCATCTTAACTCGTCCTCCACATTTACTGGATTGGTTGAACAGTGCAGAAGATAACCTCCCCCGACAGTTATTTTTTCTCTTCTTCTCGTCAAGACCACCAGTATGTAGGGATGTAGTTTCAGGCGTGTCTTTTACGCCTGCTACGTTAGGTTAATCTACTCTAGACTAAATGCACGCCCCTTCAAACCTCGTCTGCTTCTGCATTTTCCTGCTTGTTTGTTTTCATATAGGTTATTTCAGCTCAGTGTTTTTCCTGTGGTGGAGGAGCTGATTTAACATTTCAAGGGGAAAAGTAGCAAAGGTCCTCGTTGAGTTTGGACAACTATGTATTATAATCATTATCATCATTAGTCTTGCAATAAATTCAAGGTATGTTTTTTATATAATCTTAATAATTTTCTGAATAGGGAAACTAAATGTTAAACTGAAATTGTCTTGGTAGATCGAAAGCTGTCTCTGTATTTCTAGCCAATTGTACTATAAGGCTTATCAAAACCTATGCAGAATAGAATTGCTTTTCAAGCTAGAACTTGTTTTGGTCTTTCAATTTCAACATGTCTTTCAATTTAACATTCAACAAGTGTCACGATCGTCATAATGATTGGACCAAGGCGCAGCGTGATATGCGTACATCTTTTTAATAGTGTACTGGCAACACGATACAAAATACAAAACAACCAAACGAAACGTGAAGTCCTCGGTTAACAACACAAACCAACACGGAACAAGATCCCACAAAACACAAGTGCACAACAGGCTGCCTAAGTATGGTTCCCAATCAGAGACAACAAGCAACAGCTGATTCTCGTTGCCTCTGATTGAGAACCACCCGGCCAACCTAGAAAACACATGAACTAGAAACTGAACATAGAACACAAAACATAGACACTACACACCCTGGCTCAACATATAAGAGTCCCCAGAGCCAGGGCGTGACAACAAGCCACACAGAAAAGCAAATGGCCTCAGTGCGCTTTCTTAAATTCCTTATCAAGCAGATGGTGATTACCATTTTTGCCAATAAAAAATTCAGGCAGAAATAAACATCTGGTTATGATGAATTTTTGCCAGATGACAGCTGTGAAGTATTCATCCTTCCTTGGCCAGGAGCTACGATAAGGAACCAGTGAAATGGGATGCTACAGAATGAGGGCACCGGCTGCTTTCCCTACCCCTCCTCTGATTAGGAATGGTTGCATTATTTTATAAGCATAAACTTCAGAGGGCCAAGTCCATCAAGTAAAGCCCAGAGAGTTGTCCCAAATGGCACCCTATTCCACCCTATACCCTATGAGCTGTTCCTATGGACCCTGGTAAAACAGAGTGCACTATATAGAGAATAGGTTGCCATTTTTGGGATGCAAGCAACTTCTCAAGAGACTGGGCTTTACTTGATGGACTTTACCCCTCTGAAGTTTATCCTTATAAAAAAATAGAAGGAAGCATCTCTCTGGACCAGTTGAAATATATTGTGTTGTTTTCTACCCCTGGTAATGTGGTTAAGAGAGAGATGGAGAGAGAAAGGCCCCCTGAGAGCGAGAGACACAGAGAGAGCGAGACACAGAGAGAGAGCGAGAGACACAGAGAGAGCGAGAGACACAGAGAGAGCGAGAGACACAGAGAGAGCGAGAGACACAGAGAGCGAGAGACACAGAGAGAGCGAGAGACACAGAGAGAGCGAGAGACACAGAGAGAGCGAGACACAGAGAGAGAGAGAGACACACAGAGAGAGAGAGAGAGAGAGACAGAGAGAGAGAGAGAGAGACACAGAGAGAGAGACACAGAGAGATGGAGAGTGAGAGAGAGACGGCGTAGAAAGTGAAAGATGTACTGATAGAGATACAGATAGAGAGAAAACACCTGCCAAGTAATGTGATTGCTGCTCTAATTAAGAACAACAGGTTCAGCCTTTGTGCCAGTGCTGCTCTGGCCTGGGCCTGCTTGGCTGTTTGCATTGTTTTTGCATTTCCTCCTCACTGGGATACCAAGTGCTGAGTCAGGGGGTCTATCTCTCTCTCTCGCTCTGTCTCTTTCTTTCTCTCTCGCTCGGTCTCTCTCTGTCTCTCTCTCTCTCTCTCTCTCTCGATTCACGTAAGCCCTGGTGATGACTTAACTGAGCCTTGTGCATTCCATTCCCTCTTCTCCCCTCCCTGACAACGTTAATGAATGGACAACATGCTGGCTTCCTGAGAGCGTGCGTGTGGTGGGGCCGTGTGTGTGTACGATAACCCTATGGTAGTTAGTGAGGGTTGTTCATTAAGCGGGTTGTTTTTTTTATTTTCTTTCTGACCCTTATGCAAGGTATGGAGGCAACCAGTGTGGAGTGACAGCTCAAAATCAGAAGAATGTGCTTAAGATGTATTTCCAGCCCACAACTTCAAGTTTTAATGTCACATGCACAAGTACAGTGAAATGCCTTTCTTGCAAGCTCTATCCCCAACAATGCAATAATCAATAAAAATGTAATACTAAAAATAAGAAGGTAGAAGAAAAATACACGAGATATAAATATAAGAACACGGTAAACTATATACAGGATCAGTTCCAGTACCATATTTACAATGTGCAGGGATACTGGATCGATAGAGGTAGATGCACTACATGACCAAAAGTATGTGGACATCTGCTCGTCGAACATCTCATTCCAAAATCATGGGCATTAATATGGAGTTGGTCCCCCCTTTGCTGCTATAACAGCCTCCACTCTTCTGGGAAGGCTTTCCACTAGATGTTGGAGCATCGCTGCAGGGACTTGCTTCCGTTCAGCCACAAGAGCATTAGTGAGGTCGGGAACTGATGTTGGGCGATTAGGCCTGGCTCGCAGTCGGCGTTCCAATTCATCACAAAGGTGTTCGATGGGGTTGAGGTCAGGGCTCTGTGCAGGCCAGTTCTTCCACACCAATCTCGACAGAGCATTTCTGTATGGACCTTGCTTTGTGCACGAGGGCATTGTCATGCTGAAACAGGAAAGGGCCTTCCCCAAACTGTTGCCACAAAGTTGGAAGCACAGAATCGTCTAGAATGTAATTGTATGCTGTAGACTTAAGATTTCCCTCCACTGGAACTAAGGGGCATAGCCCTAACCATGAAAACAGCCCCAGACCATTATTCCTCCTCCACCAAACTTTACAGTTGGCACTATGCATTCGGGCAGGTAGCGTTCTCCTGGCATCCACCAAACCCAGATTCGTCCATCGGACTGCCAGATGGTGAAGCGTGATTCATCACTCCAGAGAACACATTTCCACTGCTCCAGAGTCTAATAGCGGCGAGCTTTACACCACTCCAGCCGATGCTTGGCATTGCGCATGGTGATCTTAGGCTTGTGTGCGGCTGCTCGACCATGGAAACCCATTTCATGAAGCTCCTGACGAACAGTTATTGTGCTGATGTTGCTTCCAGAGGCAGTTTGGAACTCTGTATTGAGTGTTGCAACCGAGGACAGATAATTTTAACGCGCTTCAGCACTCGGTGGTCCCGTTCTGTGAGCTTGTCTGGCCCACCACTTCGTGGCTGAGCCGTTGTTGCTCCTAGACATTTCCACTTGACAATAACAGCACTTACAGTTGACTGCAGAAGCTCTAGCAGGGCAGACATTTGACGAACTGACTTGTTGGAAAGGTGGCATCCTATGACAGTGCCACGTTGATTCTACTGCCAGTGTTTGGCTATGGCTGTGTGCTCGATTTTATACACATGTCAGCAACGGGTGTGGCTGAAATTACCAAATCCACTAATTTGAAGGGGTGTCCATATACTTTTGTAAATATAGTGTACAGTGGGGAAAAAAAGTATTTAGTCAGCCACCAATTGTGCAAGTTCTCCCTTGAGAGAGGCCTGTAATTTTCATCATAGGTACACGTCAACTATGACAGACAAAATGAGAGAAAAAATCTAGAAATTCACATTGTAGGGTTTTTAATGAATTTATTTGCAAATTATGGTGGAAAATAAGTATTTGGTCAATAACAAAAGTTTCTCAATACTTTGTTATATACCCTTTGTTGGCAATGACACAGGTCAAACGTTTTCTGTAAGTCTTCACAAGGTTTTCACACACTGTTGCTGGTATTTTGGCCCATTCCTCCATGCAGATCTCCTCTAGAGCAGTGATGTTTTGGGGCTGTCGCTGGGCAACACGGACTTTCAACTCCCTCCAAAGATTTTCTATGGGGTTGAGATCTGGAGACTGGCTAGGCCACTCCAGGAACTTGAAAAGCTTCTTACGAAGCCACTCCTTCGTTGCCCGGGCGGTGTGTTTGGGATCATTGTCATGCTGAAAGACCCAGCCACGTTTCATCTTCAATGCCCTTGCTGATGGAAGGAGGTTTTCACTCAAAATCTCACGATACATGGCCCCATTCATTCTTTCCTTTACACGGATCAGTCGTCCTGGTCCCTTTGCAGAAAAACAGCCCCAAAGCATGATGTTTCCACCCCCCATGCTTCACAGTAGGTATGGTGTTCTTTGGATGCAACTCAGCATTCTTTGTCCTCCAAACACGACGAGTTGAGTTTTTACCAAAAAGTTCTATTTTGGTTTCATCTGACCATATGACATTCTCCCAATCCTCTTCTGGATCATCCAAATGCACTCTAGCAAACTTCAGACGGGCCTGGACATGTACTGGCTTAAGCAGGGGGACACGTCTGGCACTGCAGGATTTGAGTCCCTGGCGGCATAGTGTGTTACTGATGGTAGGCTTTGTTACTTTGGTCCCAGCTCTCTGCAGGTCATTCACTAGGTCCCCCCGTGTGGTTCTGGGATTTTTGCTCACCGTTCTTGTGATCATTTTGACCCCACGGGGTGAGATCTTGCGTGGAGCCCCAGATCGAGGGAGATTATCAGTGGTCTTGTATGTCTTCCATTTCCTAATAATTGCTCCCACAGTTGATTTCTTCAAACCAAGCTGCTTACCTATTGCAGATTCAGTCTTCCCAGCCTGGTGCAGCTCTACAATTGTGTTTCTGGTGTCCTTTGACAGCTCTTTGGTCTTGGCCATAGTGGAGTTTGGAGTGTGACTGTTTGAGGTTGTGGACAGGTGTCTTTTATACTGATAACAAGTTCAAACAGGTGCCATTAATACAGGTAACAAGTGGAGGACAGAGGAGCCTCTTAAAAAAGAAGTTACAGGTCTGTGAGAGCCAGAAATCTTGCTTGTTTGTAGGTGACCAAATACTTATTTTCCACCATAATTTGCAAATAAATTCATTAAAAATCCTACAATGTGATTTTCTGGAGAAAAAAATTCTCAGTTTGTCTGTCATAGTTGACGTGTACCTATGATGAAAATTACAGGCCTCTCTCATCTTTTTAAGTGGGAGAACTTTTTTCCCCCACTGTATGTATTGGGGTAAGGTGAATAAGCATCAGGATATATGATAAACAAAGTAGCAGCAGCATATATGATGATTTTATGTGAGATGGTGTGTGTAGAGTCGGTATATATGTATGTGCATATTATGTGTGTGTGAGCAAATGATGGAGTGAGTGTTAGCTATTTAGTTAGCTATTTAGCAGTCTTATGACATGGGCATAGAAGCTTATGGCATGGGGATAGAAGCTGTTAGTCTATTGTGTAGACAATATTGTTTTTGAGACTAGCAGTGTTGTCTACGGCAGTTTTATTAGGGATGCTTTCAGTGTTCGTAGAATTGGCGATCACTTTTCAAATAAAGTTTTAATTGTCCTATGTTCTCCAGTAACAACACTTGGCCGTCCTCTCTCCCTGCTGCTGCTGCCTTTCTTTGTTTTTTTGTGACCAGCTTTTTATTTAGGGTTGTCCTTTTTTTCAGAGGGCCGGTTACAGATACAAAAACAATCAAAGAAATGCATACAAAGATAACCCCAACACATTTCCCCCCTCAGTTCCCATCCACCAGCCCGCATCCTCCCTCCCCACCCGGAAACCATGTTTCCCACCTGCCAGAAGGGGAGCCATGGGAAGCATTGAACTACAGAAATTCAGCCGTGGCAATATATTCATTTTGACAATAGATATTCTGCTGGCTAAAGCAACTGGTATATTATTCCATCTACTGAGGTTGGATTGAATTGATTTGAGCGTTCTGTTAAAGTTTCTGGCAATGGTTTTATCTAAGGAAGGAAATACAATGTATTTACTCCCAAATATTTAAAATATGAAACGATTGGGATTCCATAAGTAGAGGTGGAGTCCTCCATCAGGGTTTTGAGAGGCAGTAGGGCTGATTTGGTTAGGTATAACTTGAGATGTAGCTGAATGATTGTCAATGCATTTGGGAGCGATTTGAGATGCATTGTCTAGATATAGTAAAATATAATCTGTGTATAGTGAGATGAAGTGATTAGTAGATTTTAGGGAAACTGGTGTTATGTCCTTCTGTTGACGAATTGCCTGGGCCAGTGGTTACGTAGATAATAAGAATAGAAAAGGTGAAATTGGATATCCTTGTCTGCTGCTTCTAGTGATTCTAAATGGAGCAGAGCAGATATTGCCTCATAACTATGGCTGAGGGATTGGCATATAGTATTTTAATCATATTCCCGAAATTGGAGCCAATTTCCATATGTTCCAAGCACAGGAGGCTGCTGAGGGGAGGATGGCTCATAATAATGGCTGGAATGGTGTAAATGGAATGGCATAAAACACATGGAAACCATGTGTTTGATGTGTTCGATACCATTCCATTTATTCCGTTCCAGCCATTACTGTGAGCCTGTTCTCCCCTGTGGTTCCAAGACAGACCAGAGATATGAACATTCTAGTCTATCAAAAGCTTTTTCTGCATCGAGAGAGAATACAGCCCAAGGAGCTGTTGTTTCTGATTAAATATCTAAGATATATAATAGTCGATGGAGGTTATCCGAGGATAAACACTTTTTAACAAACCCGCTTTGTAGTGCTGCACAATTTGTACAAAATACCTAATTGAGATCTTTTGGCCAGATATTGCAACTGAGATTATGATTTGTGATTTTCAAACACTTGGCTGAAACCTTGGTAATTCCATCAGACATGGTTAAAACAAGTGTCAGGGTAGAGAACATCACTTCTTAAAATGTGATCATATGAATGAATACATACTGGGCTAACTGAATACAAAACCAAATGAAACAAATCTTTTCCAACATTATAAGCTACATATGTTAATCGATAGGATTATTACACCTAGATGTTAACAAACATACATTTATAACATGATCATACAAATATAGTGTGCTATTAGCGCAGCACTTATTCATTAATTAATGAATAACATTATGATAGTCCCGTGTAGCTAAATTGGTAGAGCATGGCGCTTGCAACGCCAGGGTTGTGGGTTCGATTCCCACGGGGGGCCAGTATGAAAATGTATGCACTCAATAACTGTAAGTCGCTCTGGATAAGAGCGTCTGCTAAATGACTAAAAATGTACATGTAAAATGATTTCCTATGTTACCATTATGAGTTTTTAAATAATCTAATTCATTATTTATACAGGCAGCCACGGGCTGCAAATGGAATAGGAAGCTTATTATTGTATAATTATGTATAAGTAGGCTCAATCATTTGTATAATTGAAATTATAAGTCAAAGTGCCTTAAAAATATTTATACCATGGTATTGTTGAATACTCGTTTCTGATTGGCTTGAAGGGCATTCTAGAGCATGCATTATTTCCCTGTAACGCGGTATATCAGCACAGTAGAATTCAATGTTCATTCTTACATGCTCTATCTTTGAGCTGCTTTTGAATTTAAAACATTATTGGCATTGTTGAATTCAATTTTCATAATAGCAAGCTAGGACTGATGGTTTGGTTAGCTAAACTAGCAAGTCTGTTTGTATGATTACCAAGGCAACTACTGTAGCTACATTGCCTTCAGAAAGTATTCAGACCCCTTTACTTTTTCCACATTTTGTTATGTTACAGCCTTATTCTAAAATTGATAAAAAAATATATATATCCTCATCAGTCTACACACAATACCTCATAATGACAAAGCGAAAAGACGTTTTTAGATTTTTTTTGCAAATGTATTTAAAATAAATAACCAAAATACCTTACAGTGGGGAAAAAAGTATTTAGTCAGCCACTATTTTTGCAAGTTCTCCCACTTAAAAAGATGAGAGAGGCCTGTAATTTTCATCATAGGTACACGTCAACTATGAAAGACAAATTGAGAAAAAAAAATCCAGAAAATCACATTGTAGGATTTTTATGAATTTATTTGCAAATTATGGTGGAAAATAAGTATTTGGTCACCTACAAACAAGCAAGATTTCTGGCTCTCACAGACCTGTAACTTCTTCTTTAAGAGGCTCCTCTGTCCTCCACTCGTTACCTGTATTAATGGCATCTGTTTGAACTTGTTTTCAGTATAAAAGACACCTGTCCACAACCTCAAACAGTCACACTCCAAACTCCACTATGGCCAAGACCAAAGAGCTGACAAAGGACACCAGAAACAAAATTGTAGACCTGCACCAGGCTGGGAAGACTGAATCTGCAATAGGTAAGCAGCTTGGTTTGAAGAAATCAACTGTGGGAGCAATTATTAGGAAATGGAAGAAATACAAGACCACTGATAATCTCCCTCGATCTGGGGCTCCACGCAAGATCTCACCCCGTAGGGTCAAAATGATCACAAGAACGGTGAGCAAAAATCCCAGAACCACACGGGGGACCTAGTGAATGACCTGCAGAGAGCTGGGACCAAAGTAACAAAGCCTACCATCAGTAACACACTACGCCGCCAGGGACTCAAATCCTGCAGTGCAAGACGTGTCCGCCTGCTTAAGCCAGTACATGTCCAGGCCTGTCTGAAGTTTGCTAGAGTGCATTTGGATGATCCAGAAGAGGATTGGGAGAATGTCATATGGTCAGATGAAACCAAAATATAACTTTTTTGGTAAAAACTCAACTCGTCGTGTTTGGAGGACAAAGAATGCTGAGTTGCATCCAAAGAACACCATACCTACTGTGAAGTATGGGGGTGGAAACATCATGCTTTGGGGCTGTTTTTTTTACAAAGGGACCAGGACGACTGATCCGTGTAAAGGAACGAATGAATGGGGCCATGTATCGTGAGATTTTGAGTGAAAACCTCCTTCCATCAGCAAGGGCATTGAAGATGAAACGTGGCTGGGTCTTTCAGCATGACAATGATCCCAAACACACCGCCCGGGCAATGAATGAGTGGCTTCGTAAGAAGCATTTCAAGGTCCTGGAGTGGCCTAGCCAGTCTCCTGATCTCAACCCCATAGAAAATCTTTGGAGGGAGTTGAAAGTCTGTGTTGCCCAGCGACAGCCCCAAAACATCACTGCTCTAGAGGAGATCTGCATGGAGGAATGGGCCAAAATACCAGCAACAGTGTGTGAAAACCTTGTGAAGACTTACAGAAAACGTTTGACCTGTGTCATTGCCAACAAAGGGTATATAACAAAGTATTGAGAAACTTTTGTTATTGACCAAATACTTATTTTCCACCATAATTTGCAAATAAATTCATTAAAAATCCTACAATGTGATTTTCTGGATTTTTTTTTCTCATTTTGTCTGTCATAGTTGACGTGTACCTATGATGAAAATTACAGGCCTCTCTCATCTTTTTAAGTGGGAGAACTTGCACAATTGGTGGCTGACTAAATACTTTTTTCCCCACTGTATTTACATAAGTATTCAGACCATTTGCTATGAGACTTGAAATTGAGCTCAGGTGCATCCTGTTTCCATTGATCATCCTTGAGATGTTTCTACAACTTGATTGGAGTCAACCTGTGGTAAATTCAATTGATTGGATGTGATTTGGAAAGGCGCACACCTGTTTATATAAGGTCCCACAGTTGACAGTGCATGTCAGAGTAAAAACCAAGTCCTGAGGTCGAAGGAATTGTCCGTAGAACTCCAAGACAGGATTGTGTCGAGGCACAGATCTGGGGAAGGGTACCAAAGAATGTCTGCAGCATTGAAGGTCCCCAAGAACACAGTGCCCTCCATCATTCTTAAATGGAAGAAGTTTAGAACCACCAAGACTCTTCCTAGAGCTGGCCACCCGGCCAAACTGAGCAATCGGGGGACAACCATCTCTGCAGCATTCCAATCAGGCCTTTATGGTAGAGTGGCCAGACGGAAGCCACTCCTCAGTAAAAGGCACATGACAGCCCACTTGGAGTTTGCCAAAAGGCACCTAAAAACTCTCAGACCATGAGAAACAATATTCTCTGGTCTGATGAAACCTGACTTTTGCCTGAATGCCAAGCGTCACGTCTGGAAGAAACCGGGCACCATCCCTACAGTGAAGCATGGTGGTGGCAGCATCATGCTGTGGGGATGTTTTTCAGCGGCAGGGACTGGGAGACTAGTCAGGATCGAGGCAAAGATGAACGGAGCAAAGTACAAAGAGATTATTGATGAAAATCTGCTCCTTCCAACAGGACAACGACCATAAACACACAGCCAATACAACGCAGGAGTGGCTTCGGGACAAGACTCTGAATGTCCTTGAGTGTCCCAGCCTGAGCCCGGACTTAAACATTTACATTTAAGTCATTTAGCAGACGCTCTTATCCAGAGCGACTTACAAATTGGTGCATTCAACTTAGGATAGCCAGTGGGACAACCACCAGGGGGAGGAGGGGTGTAGAAGGATTACTGTTAGACTATTCCAGGTATTCCTTAAAGAGGTAGGGTTTCAAGTGTCTCTGGAAGGTGGTCAGTGACTCCGCTGTCCTGGCGTCGTGGGGGAGCTTGTTCCACCATTGGGGTGCCAGAGCAGCGAATAGCTTTGACTGGGCTGAGCGGGAACTGTGCTTCCATAGAGGTAGGGGGCTAGCAGGCCAGAGGTGGATGAACGTAGTGCCCTCGTTTGGGTGTAGGGTCTGATCAGAGCCTGAAGGTAAGGAGGTGCCGTTCCCCTCACAGCTCCGTAGGCAAGCACCATGGTTTTGTAGTAGATGCGAGCTTCAACTGGAAGCCAGTGGAGTGTGCGGCGGAGCGGGGTGACATGAGATAACTTGGGATGGATGAACACCAGACGGGCTGCAGCGTTCTGGATAAGTTGTAGGGGTTTAATGGCACAGGCAGGGAGCCCAGCCAACAGCGAGTTGCAATAATCCAGACGGGAGATGTCAAGTGCCTGGATTAGGACCTGTGCCGCTTTCTGTGTAAGGTTGGGTCGTACTCTCCGAATGTTGTAGAGCATGAACCTGCAGGATCGGGTCACCGCTTTGATGTTAGTGGAGAACGACAGGGTGTTGTCCAGGGTCTTGCCAAGGTTCTTTGTACTCTGGGAGGAGGACACAATGGAGTTGTCAACCGTGATGGCGAGATCATGGAGCAGGCAGTCCTTCCCCTGGAGGAAGAGCAGCTCCATCTTGCCGAGGTTCAGCTTGAGGTGGTAAACCCGATCTAACATCTCTGGAGAGACCTGAAAATAGCTGTGCACCGACGCTCCCCCATCCAACCTGTCAGAGCTTGAGAGGATCTGTAGAGAAGAATGGGAGAAACTCCCCAAATACAGGTGTGCCAAGCTTGTAGCGTCATCGCGGAACACACCTTCCAAGTCGTTCATTATTTTCCATAAAATGCATATCCCCTCGTTGATTATCCCTTACGTAACACATAGCCTACCGATTGCAAGGTGTAGGCTGTATCCAAAACATTGGAGTCTATTCCAGTCATCATCGCGACATGTTTCAACTTCTCCATTAATTTTGTTATACAGTGTTGGAATGGCGACTGAGGAGAAATATGTGCGAGATGGAATCTTGTATCTCCTGTCCAGCTTCTTTTGTCTTTGCTATCTTTGCAGACTGTGTAAATAGGAACAATTTTTTTGGCTAGGAGATAGCCTCTGTGATTTTTTTTTTACCATGTAATTGTTGTAAAGTAGGAGATGGTTATTCTTCAAATGATTTAATACATTTGTTGTGTTGCCTCTTGTTGTCGCCACAACTGAGGCACTTTTTGCACAACACTTGCATGTGGTTGACATCGGTTTGCCTGTAGCCAAAATACTGCCATACCACTGAAAATGCGCCCTTTGGCACCAAAATGACATTCTCGTTAGTACTAGCAGCACTCATGTTTCCGATACACAAAAGCCAGAGAGTTTCTAAACCTCATACTGTACTTTCTTTGGTAAAGCCCTTTCTCTCTCACCAGCATCTAACTACGCACTCCGAAGCGGGGACACTTGTGATTGGCCAGCATGTGAATGCCATGCAGAGTGAGAGAGCCCGCTTGTGATTGGTCAGCATCCTTATGTAGAGATTGAATGAACAGAGTCTAGCGCATCTAATTGGAGGAGGTACCGCAGTCTAGTTTTTGTTGGGAGTTTCAAAGAAAGGGGAAAATCGCAGCCTCTTTTGGATATTGCACATGTCAATATCGCAATTTCGATCGAATTCGATTAATAGTGCAGCCCTACCGCTTTGGTCCGTGTGGACCAATTTGGGTAAGTAAGTCTGGAGATGGGATGACAACATTTTGGAAAACAGTTTAATATCTGTGTTTATAATGAGAACATTGGGTGGCATCCTTACCTTTTTAAAATAAAATCTAAATTAGTGCTGTATTTACATCTCTCCCAAATGAACCTTTGTGAACGGCTGTATTAATCATGTCGAGCAATAGTGGACCTAATTGATTCCAACATTTTAAATAGACTTCGGAAGGAATAGCTCCCATCCAAGTGATTTGCCTTTATTCATGCTATTCAATGCCCCTTTGAGTTCATTAAGAGAGATTTGGGCTCCCAGCGAGGTGGCTTCCTCTGTTGAGAGAAGAGGAGTTCTTAATTATTTTAAAAAGGACTTTGTCTCGCTTGGTGTGTATTTACAATCAGAAGTGTACAGTTCTTTATAGAAGCAGGATAATCTTTAATTGATTAATTTGGATTCTGATAGTAATTCCCCTGTTTCAGATTCAATAGTTGCTTTATCAACTAATTGATCATTACTGCGTATCTTGTTGGCCAGTAAACGACTGGGACGATTACCATGGAAGTAATGGTTGAGTCTAACTCGATGGACGGTAAATTCTGCTCTCTGTCTTAACATTATATCTTGACTTTGGAAAGAGTAATAGCTACCTGATCTGAAAAGAGTATTTGTTGAGAACGCTTTAACACAGTTATAACACCCTAGAGTCAATTTCCGTGGTCCCACGTAAATGTAATTAGCATAGTAAAAAATCCCCATAAAAAATCTGTCAGTTTTGGGCTACACACCCTCTGTGGAAAGGTGAGTCTCTCACGAACACGTACACGTCGGCTGTTTTGTTGTAGGATGCCCACAAGCCTCACATATCTCGTCTGAAGGTCCCCTGGTACCAGTTTAAAAAATGAATGGAAGTATACTGAACAAAATATGAATGCAACATGCTGACTGCAGGAATGTCCACCAGAGCTGTTGCCATATAATTTAATGTTCATTTCTCTACCATAAGCCGCCTCCAACATTGTTTTCGAGAATTTGGCTGTATGTCCAACCAGCCTCACAACCGCAGACCATGTGTAACCAGGCCAGCCCAGGAGCTCCACATCCAGCTTCTTCACCTGTGGGATCGTCTGAGACCAGCCACCCGGACAGCTGATGAAACCGTGGATTTGCACAACCGAATAATTTCTGCACAAAATGTCGGAAACCGTCTCAGCGAAGCTCATCTGTGTGTTCGTCGTCCTCACATGTGTGTTAACCTGACTGCAGTTCGAGCGTCGTAACCGACTTCAGTGGGCAGATGCTCACCTTCGATGGCCGCTGGCACGCTGGAGAAGTGTGCTCTTCACGGATGAATCCTGGTTTTAACTGTACTGTGCAGATGGCAGACAGCGTGTATGGCGTGGTGTGGGCGAGCGGTTTGCTGATGTCAACATTATGAACAGAGTGCCACATGGTGGCGGTGGGGTTATGGTTGGGCAGGCATAAGCTACAGACAACAAACACAATTGCATTTAATCTATGGCAATTTGAATGCACAGAGATACCGTGACGAGATCCTGAGGCCCATTGTCGTGCCATTCATCCGCCTCATGTTTCAGCATGATAATGCACGGCCCCATTTCGCAAGGATCTGTACAGAATTCCTGGAAGCTGAAAATGTCCCAGTTCTTCCATGGTCTGCATACTCCACAGACATGTCACCCATTGAGCATATTTGGGATGCTCTGGATCAATGTGTACGACAGTGTGTTCCATTTCCCGCCAAAATCCAGTAACTTCGCACAGCCATTTGAAGAGAATTGGGACAACATTCCACAGGCCACAATCAACAGCCTGATCAACTCTATGCGAACGAGACGCATGAGGCAAGTGGTGGGCACACCAGATACTGACTGGTTTTCTGATCCACGTCCCTACTTAAAAAAAAAAAAAAAGGTATCTGTGACCAACAGATGCATATCTGTATTCCCAGTCATGTGAAATCCATAGATTAGGGCCTAATGAATTCATTTCAAGTGACTGATTTCCTTATATGAACTGTAAATCAGTAAAATCTTTGAAATTGTTGCATGTTGCATTTATATTTTTGTTCAGTGTATATGGGGATAGTTTAGTAGCAAAAATAAGGGGTCAAATGCATGTACAAATATAAATAAAAATATTGTTTACTGATCTTTCTTATATCTCTCAGATATAGGACAGACACTTCAGAACAAACTTCCTTTAGATTTTTGGGGGACTAACTGTGGTTCCATTTAGTGAATCTGTTATTCAATGCGTTTGTATGGGCTAATAGCAGTAAGCCCAAATTCAAATGTTTTTTTATACTTCAAGGGGTCATAAAATTCCAAATCAAATAGCAAAATGATCCTTGGTATGACCTTCTTAAAACAATTCCATATATTTTAGAAAACCTTTGGTGGCATCCCATAGAATTCGGGGGTCATCGAAGTATTTGAAAGTAAGTCTGTTAAGCTTTTTCCTGCTGCTGCGTTTCTTACCGTATCCAGTCAGCTTGAGTGCAAGACGTTTTCCAATTGCTTTTTATGACATCCACAAAATTACCCAAATTACATTATGTATGGATTGCCTGCTACGAAGTGCCGAGCCGAGCCCGGGTGTGTGTCTTGTTTTGGCCGGCTGATTGAAGTCGACTGGCCTGGTGTCTTGGCATCGTCCAGCTGGGCCCATAAAACCTTTTCTGCAGGCTGCAGACTGTCACGTCCACTTACACTGAGTGATGTCAGAGGCCTCCCTTCTCCCTCTCCTTCTCCCCAGCACTATTACTATTAGGAAAAATTATTTCTACGATTAGTCTTATTTTTTACACAGGCCCTGTCACATGTAACAGTAAAGGAAGCAACGTTCTCACAACATTGTTGTGCTAATGCCATTTGGTGGTGGTGGTGTTGGGGGAGAAGGTTTTGGAATAGGTCTCTAACTATAGGGGTGTTGGAACCCTATTCCCTTTAGTGCACTAGTGCCCCCTTAGACCTCTAATAAAAGTAGTGAATAGGGTGCCACAGACCCTGGTCAAAAGTTGTGCACAACATCTGGAATAGGGGGCCATTTCAGACGCAACCTACGTCTTCCCTGCATGGCAATCGGGGCGAGAGGAGGGGGAACATGCAGTGCACATCCCATCCCCGCTTCTCTTGAGGAATGCTCTCTGCTGTGTTGAAAGATTTAACTGCCTGTTGTCCTAACACATGGGCCGTAGAGACTGACGGCAGCTCCCTCTCTCTTACCCGCCTTTCCTCCTTCTCAGTCGGCTCGGAGTGAGGCCAGCTTCCATTATCACCACGTCGCGTGGCGGCCGTGAATTTCTCCCCCAACACGTCGTCTCTCCACGCGATTTACTGGCACTCTGCGATAGCTCTAAAATAGCAGTAAGCTCCCTCGAGCAGCGTATAGTAAATCACTTCCACAAACGGCTTCATGCAACAACATGTAGCCTAATACCCTCCACTCCCCCTTTCCAGAAGGGGAGAATGTAGTGTAGGTCTGGAAGAGGTATACACTTCAGAGGGGCCAAGTCCATCAAGCAAAGCCCAGAGAGTCAGGATGAGAAGTTGTTTGCATCCCAAATAGCACCCTATCCCCTATATAGTGCTCTACTTTTGACCAGGGCCCATAGGACCAGCATATAGGGCACTGGTCAAAAGCGCACTATGCCATGTGGGCTTTGGGACGCAACCTTGTTTTATTTGTGCTGGATTTTTGTTGGCTTTTTTTGGGGGGGTCACAGAAGCCCCCCATTTTACTAATTTGGACTATCCGAGTCTTACATTGTCTTAATTTTCTAATCTCCGTCATTCACCCTTCTCCTCAGAAAAGGGCAAAATCCTCATCTCAGGATTTTAGTTTCCATTTCCAAAACAGATGGTGTCGAGGCAAAACTCTCCCAAGTGTGTGCCGTTGCTCATTTCTGACCTGTTGCCCAGCTCATTTCCATAGTTACAGTACCACCATCCATTTTGCAATGAAGAAACGGAATACTAAGGCTCTAATCATAGAACATTAAATCATCAATTCACATTAAATTAACAAGTGAGTGAAATGTTCTTCTCTTTTATTCTGGAGATCCCCTTACATAATTGTATTGTTTTATGATGAGACAGATGTAGATACAGATAAGGAGGGAGGGAAAGAGAGGGGCACAGAAAGGATTTAAGGAATAGACAGTTGGCCGAGCCGAGGTCTCAAACCCCCGTCTCCATGGGGGCACGTGTGGTCCGGAGTTGGGAGCGTCAGACTCCGGTGCACCACTTCACTTTTCTATGTGGAACTGTGTTCATTGTAAGCTGGTTAACATAAGCCTGAAATTTACTTTCCACTTCTAGGCATGAGTCAGGTGACTACTTCACTAACAAAACAAATAGCCTAATCATAGGCCTAATCATTTGGCCTATTGTCATGCTATTCACTCATTTCTGTACAGCAAATGCATGAATCAATGAACTAACGTAGAGAAAAACAGTTGTCCTATGCAGATCTCAAAGCGATAAGGTGCTGGCAATTGAATTGCTCTTTTAATGAACTAATGTCACCCACCTATAATCATCATTGTGTTCCCCATTAACTGTTTGTGGCTCATTTTCCTTTTTCTGTATATACAGTGAGGGAAAAAGTATTTGATCCCCTTCTGATTTTGTACGTTTGCCCACTGACAAAGAAATGATCAGTCTATAATTTTAATGGTAGGTTTATTTGAACAGTGAGAGACAGAATAACAACAAAAAAATCCAGAAAAAACGCATGTCAAAAATGTTATAAATTGATTTGCATTTTAATGAGGGGAAATAAGTATTTGACCCCTCTGCAAAACATGACTTAGTACTTGGTGGCAAAACCCTTGTTGGCAATCACAAAGGTCAGACGTTTCTTGTAGTTGGCCACCAGGTTTGCACACATCTCAGGAGGGATTTTGTCCCACTCCTCTTTGCAGATCTTCTCCAAGTCATTAAGGTTTCGAGGCTGACGTTTGGCAACTCGAACCTTCAGCTCCCTCCACAGATTTTCTATGGGATTAAGGTCTGGAGACTGGCTGAGGCCACTTCAGGACCTTAATGTGCTTCTTCTTGAGCCACTCCTTTGTTGCCTTGGCCGTGTGTTTTGGGTCATTGTCATGCTGGAATACCCATCCACGACCCATTTTCAATGCCCTGGCTGAGGGAATGAGGTTCTCACCCAAGATTTGACGGTACATGGCCCCGTCCATCGTCCCCTTTGATGCGGTGAAGTTGTCCTGTCCCCTTAGCAGAAAAACACCCCCAAAACATAATGTTTCCACCTCCATGTTTGACGGTGGGGATGGTGTTCTTGGGGTCATAGGCAGCATTCCTCCTCCTCCAAACACGGCGAGTTGAGTTGATGCCAAAGAGCTCCATTTTGGTCTCATCTGACCACAACACTTTCACCCAGTTCTCCTCTGAATCATTCAGATGTTCATTGGCAAACTTCAGACGGCCCTGTATATGTGCTTTCTTGAGCAGGGGACCTTGCAGGCGCTGCAGGATTTCAGTCCTTCACGGCGTAGTGTGTTACCAATTGTTTTCTTGGTGACTATGGTCCCAGCTGCCTTGAGATCATTGACAAGATCCTCCCGTGTAGTTCTGGGCTGATTCCTCACCGTTCTCATGATCATTGCAACTCCACGAGGTGAGATCTTGCATGGAGCCCCAGGCCAAGGGAGATTTACAGTTATTTTGTGTTTCTTCCATTTGCGAATAATCGCACCAACTGTTGTCACCTTCTCACCAAACTGCTTGGCGATGGTCTTGTAGCCCATTCCAGCCTTGTGTAGGTCTACAATCTTGTCCCTGACATCCTTGGAGAGCTCTTTGGTCTTGGCCATGGTGGAGAGTTTGGAATCTGATTGATTGATTGCTTCTGTGGACAGGTGTCTTTTATACAGGTAACAAGCTGAGATTAGGAGCACTCCCTTTAAGAGTGTGCTCCTAATCTCAGCTCGTTACCTGTATAAAAGACACCTGGGAGCCAGAAATCTTTCTGATTGAGAGGGGGTCAAATACTTATTTCCCTCATTAAAATGCAACTCAATTTATAACATTTTTGACATGCATTTTTCTGGATTATTTTGTTGTTATTCTGTCTCTCACTGTTCAAATAAACCTACCATTAAAATTATAGACTGATCATTTCTTTGTCAGTGGGCAAACGTACAAAATCAGCAGGGGATCAAATACTTTTTTCCCTCACTGTAAATGAATGAATATGAGTGAACTAACTAGCTTCAGTACTATAGTCATTGTGATCCCAGTTGAGCTGTATAATGACAGTTGTATTGTGTGGTTTATTTCCCCTGCAGCCCACACGCCAGACAACAGCTTCCTGGGCTTTGTGGTGGAGCAGCACCTGAACGCCAGCGACATCCGCCACATTGACGAAGTCAAGCGGCAGAACCAATCGCTGGTCTACGGCAAGGTGGATAACTTCTGGAAGGTAAGCCGCTTCAGCTCATGTATCCCGTGTGGCTGGCATAGCCAAGGTTTTGCGTTATACTCCGGCAGGGAACAGTGTTCAAATGAACAGTGACTCTTGGGGTGTCTAATGTGTCTTGGTGGTGTCTGAAGTTGAAATCTGATCACCTACATACTTAAAATGTATGTATGCACTCACTGTACTGTCAGTCGCTTTGGGAAAAAGTGTCTGCTACATAGCATTTATTATTATGTTATTTACATTGTGTACAAACTCTGCTCAGCTCTTAGTGATTTGGGGAGCAGTTTTGTCTTGGACAAAAATATAATTTAGTCTACATCAGCATTGAGGGTGAAGCTGAATATGGTAGAGTAGTGTTCTTCAGTTGGAATTTTGAATACCATGTCACCACCTGGAGACTCTTCTTCTTTAGAACAAAAAGAATTAAGTGATCTAGTTCCCAGACATCAACACTACTAGAATAGAGCCCAAAGAGAAGGAAGTGCTGCTCGGTTGAGTTCAATAGGAAACTGGTCCCATTGGCTTCAGCAGTCCCGTCCATTGATCACAGGGAAATAGACAACACTGTGGATGCTTTTAAGGAGACTGTCAGTGACTGAAGTGACAGTGTCCACTGAGACTTGCTTTGCACAGAATGCCTTTCAAGATGAAAGCACCAGACACACTACAACATAAGTCTTTGGGAACCAGCGTATGAAATCTTATTGTAACGCAGTTCCTTAACTCTTGAAAGAAAGTCACTGGAACACTTTGAAAACCTTGGGCAAAGTTTTTTGGGGATTTAATGGAGACTAGTAGTGTTCCTTTATAAACCTTATTCCTGAGTTTCTGATGTGATAAATAGTATAATTCAGCTCTACTCTCTGATTAGTTACAATATATACCTACTCAGACTCTGTTGTGCAGAGGCATTGTCGCCGGGATTATTTCATCTAAGACAAAAAGGGTTTAGAGATTGTAACTACACCAGCCACAAGCGTTTTGCGTTGCGATTGGCTCATTGTTGGCACATTACACATTGTTGGATTACTGCCTAATCTGTATATTCTTGGTAGAGTGACAAGGGCTGCGATGATGACAAACATTGTAATGAAGCCGGTTGGAACATTTTAAGCCAGCCATCTTTTGGAGGTCTAACAGACAGGGGATGCGTCCCAAATGGGCCCTGGCCAAATGTAGTGCACTATAAACGGAATAGGGTGCCATTTGGGATGCAACCAGAGTAACTCAGGCAGAAACAGATTCTACAAACAAAAGAGCAGAGGTAATCTCAACGCCTAGCTTTTATCATAATCAGCTTGCACAAAGCCGGCAGATGAGAGTGGTAAGATGCCAGTCATGCCACCCACAACCCAACCTGGTCATCCAGGTTAAGGGATGAAGGACATATTCCTGGGGATATAGACCTGTGTTCAAATAGTATTTATTTTCTCTAAAAGGTGTATTAGATTGAGCCTGTGTACCAGATGTGTGGGGTTTGAACTTTTGGGACTATTGGAGTGGTACGCATTACGCCTAGGTCAGCTCAATCAACAACAAATGCTATTTGAACTCCGGTCTGTGACCACACAATGAAATGACCATGTCTTGCAGAACCAGCACCCACACACAACACTGATTTGTCTAACACAACAGCCCATATTAACCATGCAGTGCGGCTTGCCACACGCTCTCTCAAACCTGCATATGGCACAGCACAGTGGGGCCATTTAGTCTGCCTTCAAAGGTAAGAGTGCTGAACTCCCATCACTTCTCCTGAAAAACATTAGCAGCTAATCAGATGCCCCGGTCGTGTTCATTACCTCAGTTTTTAATTAAACAGCCATTTCAGAGGAGTCTGGTAATGAATGAACATGAGGAGAAAGGCCTCACTCGCACTTTCCCACCCGATCTGGGGGGCTGGTTGCATTGCCTTGTGAGGGACTATTTGCTTTTCATCAGGGAAACCAGGGAACAGCCTTTCAACTCCTCATATCTTGGGATTGTGGTATTTACTGCTCTCTACAAGGCTAGAACATGATGAGGAGTGGCGTACAAAAATAAGAGGTCAGAGGTCTCACTACACAGGACATCTAGTA
Organism: Coregonus clupeaformis; assembly: GCF_020615455.1. Taxonomy (NCBI): domain Eukaryota; kingdom Metazoa; phylum Chordata; class Actinopteri; order Salmoniformes; family Salmonidae; genus Coregonus; species Coregonus clupeaformis. The sequence continues at coordinate 60,894,757 of NC_059220.1, read as the reverse complement.
CAAAGTGCCTTTGCTACTTTGATTTTATTTTACCTTTATTTAAGTCAGTTAAGAACAAATTCTTATTTACAATGACAGCCTACACCGTCCAAACCCGGACGACGCTGGTCAATTGTGCGCCGCCCTATGGGACTCCCGATCACGGCCGGTTGTGATACAGCCTGGAATCGAACCAGGGGGTCTGTAGTGACGCCTCAAGCACTGAGATGCAGTGCCTTAGACCACTGCGCCACTCAGAGCAGTGGTCTAACAACATTCAGTGACCAAACAAACGTCATTGCCTCCAATTGCTTTGTCTCTGACGGACATTTGTTTTTCATATGTAATGTTACACAGAACCCAGAAGCTCTTCACTAAGGGGAATATTCCCTGTCTCTTATCAGTAGGCAAAGTGCACCACTAGCCTCTCTCTTCCCCTCTCCTACAGGTGTGTGAATAGAGCTGTCTGCATCCCAAATGGCACCCTGGTCCAAAGTAGTGCACATATATAGGAATAGGGTGCTGTTTGTGGTTCAGCAATTGTGTGGGGAGGTCTGATTTATAACGGGTTCAGAATGGACGTAATTGCTGTATCCATATAGGAGATTTATCATCTTTATGAGTGGCATTAAATGTAATTAGACACAGCAGAGAGGAAGCATCTGTCTGCCGTCACTGTGTGGCCTACATACTCAAGCACAACTTTCAGATCATTTCACCGGCAAACTCTAATGAGAATAATCCACTATTGTTGCTGTCTGGAGTGCCTCCGTGCATATCGCTGCTCTCGTGCGGTTAATAAATGTGTTGCCTAAGAATTACATCTCAATTAGAGCAAAATATATGATTTATTACTTATGCTACACAATGTTTTTTTTTGGTGAATTGTTTTAAAAGGTCTGGTGTGATTCGGTAGTTGTTAACTGCAATGAAAGATGAAGTAATGGTAGGCTGTTAAATTCCTACATTGAGTTATCATTAGTTATCAAGTGCAATTTCCTTAACATCAACCTTCAGACCTAATTTTCCCCATGAACATAGGTGTCATTTGAGATGTGGTGTACTAAATTATACAACGGGTGGTTCCTAATCCTGGATGCTAATTTGTTAAAACCGCATTCCAGCCCGTGTCTATTCCACAAGTTACCACCGGCTAAGGCTATGATGTTGAAATGCCTATTTACTGTTCCATCTCACTGCACAATCCACTGTCTCATCAGCCCAACCAGGAATTTATAAACTTGATCTCCACTGTAAAAAGAATCTAGACATCATCTCCCTTTCTTAGACTAGCATTTGGTTTTCACCAGCGGAGATTTGTAAAAACCTTGCTGTCTGTCTCTCCGACCTTTGCAACATGGTTTCAATATTGAAATTCAATATCCACTGTGTAAGGACAAGATAAACCACTTCATGAAATCATGAATCAGTTCATTTTGGATATATACAAAGAAATGTCAATTGGTCAAACGAAACGTCCTGTCCTGCTGAAAGGTGAATTCATCTCCCAGTGTCTGCTGGAAAGCAGACTGAACCAGGTTTTTCCTCTAGGATTTTGCTGGGAAAAACTCCCCACCCAGTCTTTACAATTACTAGCATGCCCATAACATGATACAGCCACCACTTGCTTGAAAATATAGAGAGTGGTACTCAGTAATGTGTTGTATTGGATTTGCACCAAACATACCACTTTGTATTCAGGAAAAAATGAATTGCTTTGCCACATTACTTTGCAGTATTACTTTAGTACCTTGTTGCCAAAACGATGCATGTTTTGAAATATTTTTATTGGTACAGGCTTCCTTTTTTTCACTCTGTCAGTTAGGGTTAGTATTGTGGAGTAGCTACAATGATGTTGATCCATCCTCAGTTTTCTCCTATCACAGCCATTAAACTCTAACTGTTTTAAAGTCACCATTGGCCTCGTTGTGAAATCCCTGAGTGGTTTCCCTTCCTCTCCGGCAACAGAGTTAGAAGGACGCCTGTAATCTTTGTAGTGACTGGGTATATTGATACACCATCCAAAGTGTAATTAATTACTTCACCATGCTGAAAGGGATATTCAATGTCTGCTTTTTTATTTTATTTATTACCTATCTACTAATAGGTGCCCTTCTTTGTGAGGCATTGGAAAACCTCCCTGGTCTTTGTGGGTGAATCTGTGTTTGAAATTCACTGCTCAACTGGGGGACCTTACAGATCATTTTATGTGTGGGGTACAGAGATGAGGTAGTCATTCAAAAATCATGTTAAACACTATTATTGCAAAGAGTGAGTCCATGCAACTTATTATGTGACTTGTTAAGCAAATGTTTACCAAGGAACTTATTTATGCTTGCCATAAGAAAGGGCTTGAATACTTATTGACTCAAGACATTTCAGCTTTTAATTTTAAATTAATTTGTTAAATTAATTAATTTGTTTAGGATATATTGGCACGGTTTGCCGGCCCTCAAATTCATCTTGGGCCTAACAACAATCGTGCCAATAAATCCCCCAAACACCCGCTTCTCTGGCATTATCACTTAAATATCTTACTCCTCAAGTGCACAACGGCAGTAGGTAGCACGTGGGATAATTGATGCCTTTGGCTGCTGGTTCACTCCCTTTACATTGTCCCGGTCAGCCATGGGATGCGAACCAGCAACCCTCAGGTTAATAGCCCTAAACAACAACACCAACAGCGCCCAAGAGCTGCAATGCAAATAGTTGAATCTACCAGGTCTCCTATGTCTCGAACAGTCACAGACATATTTTAAGTGTTTGACGTGGGAGAGGGAAGGTGATAACCGAGCAGCCAAAAAGCAGGCTTCTCAAGGAGCCGATTACACATGGCAACCGGCTCGAGCCGAGCACTCACCGAGGCAAAATGAAGGCTGACTGTTGGCTGCGGCTCTGCGACTCTCTGAAACAGCAGTTGTTTGAGTCTTGTTGTTGTTTTTGTGAGATTATGTGGTTGAGGTTGAGACTGTGTGAGTAATTGAATACACGAGAGTGAGTGTATGCAAACCATATATACTGAACAAAAATATAAATGCAACAATTTCCAGATTTTACTGAGTTACAGTTCATATAAGGAAATCAGTCAATTGAAATAAGTTCATTAGGCCCTAATCTATGGATTTCACACTTGACTGGGCATAGGCCCACCCACTGGGCACCCAATCAGAATGGGGTTTTCCCCACAAAAGGGCTTTATTTCTGTCCGAATGGCTGGTCTCATACGATCCCGCAGGCGAAGAAGCCAGATGTGGAGGTCCTGGGCTGGCGTGGTTACACGTGGTCTGCGGTTTTTAGTCCGGATGGACGTACTGCCAAATTCTCTAAAAGCGACGTTGGTGGCGGCTTATGGTAGAGAAATTAACATTCAATTCTCTGGCAACAGTTCTGGTGGACATTCCTGAAGTCAGCATGCTACTTGTAAGCTCCCTCAGAACTTGAGACATCTGTGGCATTGTGTTTTATGACAAAACTGCACATTTTAGAGTGGCCTTTTATTGTCCCTATCACAAGGTGCACCTGTGTAATGATAAGGCTTTTTAATCAGCTTTTTGACATGCCACACCTGTCAGATGGATGGATTATCTTGGCAAAGGAGAAATGCTCACTAACAGGGATGTAAGCAATTTTGTTCATGCAATTTGAGAGAAATAAGCTTTTTGTGCATATGGAAAATTTCTGGGATCTTTTATTTCAGCTCATGAAACACTAGGACATGTTGCGTTTGTATTTTTGTTCAGTATAGAAAGTGAGATGAGAAGATAGACTGAGAGAGGGGTGGGTGAGAGAAACAGAGAGAAATAGAGGAAGAGAGAAAGATGGAGAGGTAGAGGGAGGGTGTGAACAAGGAGATGGAGAGAGAGAAATAAGAGTTAGAGACAGAGAGGTAGAGATTCAAAAACACAGGTCCCCTGGCCTTAGATCAGGGGAGGTGGACGCTGGTGTTTGGAAATGCTAATGCTGGCTGACAGACAGCGTCCCACAGTCCTTCCAGTGCACAAAGATCCATCAATGTAACCCTGACACATTTTTTCTCACTGAGCCACCCACACACACAGACACTAGGGTGCATACACTAGCGTGAGCACGTACAAATACACAGACTTACAAACAAACCCCACACATATTCACCCAGCCATACAGAAAAAGCCACTCATATATAGGCTACACACACACACACGACTGATGAATCATGAACAGACTTACAAACGTACCAAGATACGTTATCTGGAGATTCAAGGGTGTGATTCTCTACAACTGAATGCAGTTCTGTTTTGTAAAACAAAAGAAGTTGATGCTGGATAGTGAACAATGCTGGAAAAGCCTTTGTGCAAACAAACTTCCAGAAGTAATCAAATAGTTTACATTGTTTACTAACCAGCATCTACTTCTTTTTGTTTGATAGTATTTCATCCCATGATCAAAGAGCACCTCATGGATGAACTATAAACCAAAGAAGCCCTCCTCTCCTGTGTCTCTGTAGTTCTATTTTAATTGGATTCAATGATGCTCATAACCCATTACAAAATGATTTAGCGTAAGGTCATATTGGCCCTGGGAGAGTACATGGTTGTATTCACACTTGGCAGGTTCTCTCCACTGCCAGAATAATCTACCCCAGTATCCCAACACGTGCTGGTGAGCCCTGCATGACGCAAGGGTCTCTTAGGCTTAGCTCAATGGGCTAACACAGTCTTGTCAAACAATACAAAACATCAGAACAAACACACATACCAAACACACACATTTACGCACACACATTCACACACACACTTTTCCAGGTGATTTACAATGTAATTAAAACCTATCCTCTCCGTTTTGATCATCAAGCCGGAATGTACTGGTTTGATTATTTCCCTACTACTACTCCCCATAAAGGCTAAGGAAGGCAGTGAATCTCCTTCCTCCCCAAAGTCAGCCTGACATCATGTTGTCTTCATTATCTTGGTCCTCGGGTCAATGTCCCTCAGTTTTCATGAACAGGTGGGAGGTAAAACAAGCGCACACACGCACTAGTGTTTGCACACTGGCGCACACCGCCAGAGACATGCACACACACACTCACACACACACTGACAGGAGTTCTCAGAACAACACAGAAAGTATGAGTTAGCTATAATAAACCAGTTAAGTGTGTCCTCATTCCAGAAACAAACACACACACTGAAGTGGAATAATGTTATCTAAGAACCTTTATGAAGTGAGATTCTTAATTCGGTAAATATACTGTATGTGCCATGATTCATGAATATATTCAACATAACTCACAAATAAAACCATGATCTATGAACATATTACAATATTTCACAAATAAAATTGTGATGCGAAAGTATTCACACACCTTGACTTTTTCCACCGTTTGTTGTGTTACAGCCTGAACTTAAAATAGATTACATTGTGAATGTTATTGTCACTGAACTACTACTACACACAATACTCCATAATGTCAAAGTGAAATTTTGTTTTTAGAAATATTTACAAATTAATTAAAAATGAAAAGCTGAAATGTCTTGAGTCAAGTATTCAACCCTTTGTAATGGCAAGCCTAAATAAGTTCAGGAGTAAAAATATGCTTAACAAGTCACATAATAAGTTGCATGGACTCACTCTGTGTGCAATAATAGTGTTTAACATGATTTTGAATGACTACCCCTCATCTCTGTACCCCACACAATTATCTGTAAGTCCCCACGCAGTGAATTTCAAACACAGATTCAACCACAAAGACCAGGGAGGTTTTCCAATGCCTGCAAAAAAGGGCACATATTGGTTGATGGGTAAAACATATATTTATAAAGCAGACGCTGAATATACGTTTGAGCATGGTTAAGTTATGACACTGAACAAAAAAATATAAACTTAACATGTAAGGTGTTGGTCCCATGTTTCATGAGCTGAAATATACGATTTTCCATACGCACAAAAGCTTATTTATCTCAAATTGTGTGCACTATTTGTTTCACATCCCTGTTAGTGAGCATTTCTCCTTTGCCAAGATAATTCATCCACCTGACAGGTGTGGCATTTCAAGAAGCTGATTAAACAGCATGACTATTACACAGGTGCACCTTGTGCTAGGGACAATAAAAGGCCACTTTAAAATGTGCAGTTTTGTCACAAAAACACAATGCCATAGATGTCTCAAGTTTTGAGGGAGCGTGCAGTTGGCATGCTGACTGCAGGAATGTCCACCAGAGCTGTTGCCAGATAATTTTATGTTAATTTCTCAACCAAAAACAACATTGTTTTAGAGAATTTGGCAGTATGTCCAACCGGCCTCACAACCACAGACCACATGTATGGCATCATGTGAGCGAGTGGTTTGCTGATGTCAACGTTGTGAACACAGTGCCCAATGGTGGTGGTGGGGTTATGGTATGGGCAGGCATAAACTGCGGACAACGAACACAGTTGCATTTTATCGATGGTAATTTGAATGCACAGAGATAACGTGACGAGATCGTGAGGCCCATTTTCGTGCCATTCACCCGCCGCCATCACCTCATGTTTCAGCAAGGATCTGTACACATATCCTGGAAGCTGAAAATGTCACAATTCTTCCATGGCGTGCATACTCACCAGACATGTCACCTATTGAGCATGTGTCGCTGCATGAAGCAAGTGGTGGTCACACCAGATACTGACTGGTTTTCTGATCCACGCCCTACTTTTTTTTAAGGTATCTGTGACCAACAGATGCATATCTGTATTCCCCGTCATGAAATCCATATTTAGGTACAAATGTACTTATTTAAATTGACTGATTTCCTTATCACATTTACATTTTAGTCATTTAGCAGACGCTCTTATCCAGAGCGACTTACAGTTAGTGAATACATTTTTTTTTTATACTGGCCCCCCGTGGGAATCGAACCCACAACCCTGGCGTTGCAAACGCCATGCTCTATCAACTGAGCCCTGGACAACGCTGGGCCAATTGTGCGCCGCCCATGAGTCTCCCGGTCGCGGCCGGCTGCGACAGAGCCTGGATTCGAACCAGGATCTCTAGTGACACAGTTAGCACTGCGATGCAGTGCCTTAGACCACTGCGCCACTCAGGAGCCCCTTATATGAACTGTAACGCAGTAAAATCTTTGAAGTTAGCTTGCATGTTGCGTTTTATATTTTGTTCAGCATAATTACACTTTGGAGGTTGTATCAATGCACCCAGTCACTACAAAGATACAGGTGTCCTTCCTAACTCTGTTGCTGGAGAGGAAGGAAACCGCTCTGAGATTTCACCATTAGGCCAATGGTGACTTTAAAGTTACAGAGTTTAATGGCTGTGATAGGAGAAAACTGAGGATGCATCAACAACATTGTAGTTACTCCACAATACTAACCTAATTGACATAGTGAAAAGAAGGAAGCCTGTACGGAATAAAAATATTCCAAAACAAGTATCCTGTTTGCAACAAGGCACTAAAGTAATACTGCAGAAAATGTGGCAAAGCAATTACCTTTTTGTCCTGAATAGAAAGTGTTTTGTTTGGGGCAAATCCAATCCAACACATTACCACTCTCCATATTTTCAAGCATAATAATATGCCATTTAGCAGACGCTTTTATCCAAAGCGACTTACAGTCATGCGTGCATACATTTTTTTTTGTGTATGGGTTGTCCCGGGGATCGAACCCACTACCTTGGCGTTACAAGCGCCGTGCTCTACCAGCTGAGCTTACAGAGGACCACATAATGGTGGCTGCATCATGTTATGGGTATGCTTGTAATGATTAAGGACTGGGGAGTTTTTCAGGATAAAAAAATAAATGGAATGGAGCTAAGCACAGGCAAAATCCTAGAGGAAAACCTGGTTCAGTCTGCTTTCCAGCAGACACTGGGAGATAATTCACCTTTCAGCATGACAATAACCTAAAACACAAAGCCAAATCTACGCTGGAGCTACGTACCAAGAAGACAGTGAATGTTCCTGAGTAGCCTAAAGTTTTGACTTAAATCTACTTGAAAATCGATGGCAAGACCTGAAAATGGTTGTCTAGGAATGATCAACAACCAATTTGACAGAGCTTGAAGAATTTTGAAAATAATAATGGGAAATGTTGCACAATACAAGTATGCAAAGGTCTTAGAGACTTACTTTCATAAGTCACAAATAAATATATGATCTGTAAATATATTAAACATACAGTAGCTTAAAAAATAAAACCACAATTTGAATAAATGTACAATGATTTGTGAAGAAATGCATGTGGATCTGTATTCGTTGTTTACAGGATTTTCAGACTCTCTTTTCCACTGGTTTTATGTTGTACAATCCACAAATGTGGCTATAGTGTCCATGTTAGGACAGCCTCAGTCTAAGCAGGAGATGACTCTCCTTTCCTCCATTTCTAGCTTAATTTCCTCCTTTCTTAGATCCCTTTCCTCCTTTTCTTTCCTAGATCCCTTTCCTCCTTTTCTTTCCTAGATCCCTTTCCTCCTATGATGGCTCCCTTTCCTTTCCTCCTTTCCTCCAGTCCTTTGCTATTCTAACTTTTTCTAGTGAATGTTCCTGAGTGGGCGAATTACAGTTTTAACTAAAAAATCTATGGCAAGACTTGAAAATAGCTGTCTAGCAATGATCAACAACCAACTTGACAGTATAATGGGCAAATATTGCACAATCCAGGTGTGCAATATACCCCAAAAAACTCAAAAGGTGTTTCTAACATGTATTGACTCAAGGGGGTAAATACTTATTTAATGAAGATATAGTAGTCTTTCATTTATCTATTTTTTTTTCTTTTTATGTTTTCTTCCACTTTGACAGTATATAGTATATAGTGTAGATCATTGACAAAAATTATAACTGAATCCATCCAAGACTATAGATCAAGACTAGAAAGCATGCACACACATTTATTACATTTACATTTTACATTTTAGTCATTTAGCAGACGCTCTTATCCAGAGCGACTTACAGGAGCAATTAGGGTTAAGTGCCTTGCTCAAGGGCACATCGACAGATTTTTCACCTAGTCGGTTCGGGGATTAGAACCAGCGACCTTTCGGTTACTGGCACAACGCTCTTAACCACTAAGCTACCTGCCGCCCCATCACACACATTTGTCGGAAGAAAATAGTTACGCTAATCAAAAATTGTGGACATGACCCCCTCGTCCCTAGTGAATGTTCCGCCCCTGTGTATTTGTATTTGAAATACTTATTTTCTGTGTATTTAAGTAATTTTCAAATGTGGCCGAATCAACTACTTCTATTTGATGTATTATTTTCAAATGATTTCCTATAAATAGCCTACTATTTAAAACTATTTTCAAATACTTGTTTACAAATACATTATTTCAAATTCCCCTGGGTTCAAATACATGGAGTATTTAAATATTTGTATTTAAAAATGCACAGACAAATACATACCAATACTTTTGAAGTGTATTTCCAAATACATTCCAATGTGACTTACTTCAAATACAAAAATGTCCAAGTACTTACTTCGAAATGTCTTTGAAAATAATTGAAATACCCAAAATAGTATTTGAAACCAGGTCACTCACACACACACACACTGCAGCCCCCGTCAGGTGCCATCAGTGTTACTGTGGGTCTTTGTCACTGTCCCTCCCCGTTGGAGCCAGACTGAGCTGCAGGCCGCAGGGGAACAGCTCTGTGACTGTCTGATGTGACAGTCAGGGCTGCAGTCTGGTGCAGTGGGGAGTATTACTGTACCCTCTCTCTGTGACAGCTAGACTACAAACATCAGAGCCCTAGCCTGTATCCATACTACTGGCCTAAACCTCCCTCACCTTACCCTCAGAGGCATGGCACAGAGAATGACCAATCAGTCTGCACTGCAGTGACTTTGTGGGATTCACTGTAGTAATCATGTATCATCATCATCACTGTTTCCCTACTTCTGCCATTCTCAGTGCCACATCATGGTTTAGTGTGTGTGTGTGTGTGTGTGTGTGTGTAGATGTGTACGTACATATGCACGTGTGTGTGTAGACAATCCACTCCTTCCTTCCCTCCACTCTTCCACCGTAACCTTCCTCTAACCCTCCACACGCACACCTATTCAGGCACATATTAGAAAGTAGACATTTCACTATCTAATTACAGGTAGCCACCTCCACACTACCCTCAACCCTGCCTGGATCTCTGCTCTCTCTAAGCTGAGTCCCAAATGGCACCTATTCCCTTTATAGTGCACTACTGTTGACCAGGGCCTATTGGGCTCTGGTCAAAAGTAGTGCACTATATAGGGAATAGGTTGCCATTTGGAATGCAACCTCTAAGTCTCCCATTACAACAGGCTGCCAGGAGGCATCTGATGGAGGCATCTGATAGGGCATCCCAAGGGGCCGGGCGACTGGCCTGTGTAAGACCCACTCAAAGGAGAGCCTGATGTACTGTAGTCACTCCACTGTTCTCCTTCCTGTTACTAAAGCTAACAAAGGATGCCGTGTGCGCTGGAGACATACTGTATCAGCCTGCTTTGCTTAGAAAGAATTAGCTTGGCGGCAGGTTGATTTGTATTTGTTTTTGGAATGTTGTTTAGAATATGGATTTTCATAGAAGTTATAATTTATTTTGGGAACGGTGTCTAAGATATTGATTTGTATGGTAGTTAGAATGTTGTTTAGAAATTGATTTGTCTTGGAGTTAGAAGGTCAACGGATGCTGTGTGCGCTGGAGACATAGCTACTACTCTGTGCTAGAGGTCTTCACGGATCTACCCGAACCCGATTACCCTTGATCCGACCCAGGATCCAGAATGTTGTAGTTAAACCTCAGATCCCTGTGTGAAAATATGTGAAATTCTGACCAGATCCTAAATTATATTTGAAGAGTTTCGTTCCTGAACAACATAAATGCAAATTTCACACATTTACATTTTATTATCTTAAATGATTGTCATTGGGTCCCCTTTCATCAAACCAAATATGGCAAAATATAATTTTGTGGCAAAACCCACTGAGGGTTAACTAGGCTACTGTTGTGAGAGAGGAGGAGGACGCAGCGGAAAAGAGTGAAAGCCTATATAAAGTGTTTCTGAAATATGGAGTTGTTTCTTGCTGATGTGAAGAAGACACTGAATGAAAGCGAGTACAGGGAGGAAAAATCAAAAGGCAAATCTTCTAAATGGGCCTCATTTATGCACATTGTGGATACGGAGGTGAAATGGGTTGCCAATATTTTCAAGACCTGAGCTATAAAAAATATTTTTTTACAAATGTGGGCTATTTTGTGTAAAGTCGGGGAGGATGTCACAATCGATGCTTGATCAAACTGGTTATCCCCTCCCGCTGTCTGCTGTCGCCTGAATCCTATCCTTAGCTATTGCATTTTTCTTTCTACGAGCAGTGCAGTGAGAAATATGCCTGAGGAGTACTAGCCTACCTTATGGACTAATTTAGGAATGTTCTCCATTCAAAGCATTAGGTCTGACTGCTCAGGAAATTGTTGCATACACTAGGCCTTCCCAAAGATTTCTCAAATCGAATGAACTAATCTCTTATTTGATATTTACTGTATATTGTCGCCAGCCCAAAGAATATCCATGATTCCAGTTTCATCTTTCATCTCTCAGTGGATATTAGTATCCATCATCATTCTCCTGAAACGTATTTCTGCATCCACTTTTCCTACTGCATAGTGCACTACTTTTGACCAGAGCCCTATGCGCCCAAGTCAAAAGTAGTGCACTTTATAGGGAATAGGGTGCCATTTGGGACGCAGGGCTCTCTGCTTATCTCCCTTTGTTTGTGAGAGAGATCATGTTGATCCAACAGTACACTCTCTCCGTTTGTTTTGCTCGAAAGTGTTTTGAGTCAGTTTACTCCAGCGAGGAGCCATCTCTGATTAGCAATGAGCTCCTTGCCTGAAATAATTTCCTGTGGTAGTCTCAGCTAAAATAGTCTAGACATTTCCAGTTTGAGGGAGGACACTTTTTTTGTAATAAGCATGTACGAACCTTTATGTCTTATAATAGGCCTTATAATATGTTATGGCTGTTATTTAATCAGAATAATTTTAAGGAGGTTATGTACTGTGTACAATACACAGTGTGGACTACAGTATGTACAGTGGTAGGGTCTATCTGACTGGTTGTTTTCTTACTGTGTGTTTCAGGACAAGAAGACCTACCTTGACATCATCCACACCTACACGGAGGTGCACGCCACTGTGCACGGCACCAGCACTGTGCACTTACCCAGCTATGTGAGAAACTACGGCATCCTGAGCGGCCGTGACCTGCAGTTCCTCCTCAGGGAGACCAAGGTGAGAGCATCACACACACACACACAAACACACAGGGTGAGAGCTTGCAAACACACACACACACACACACATATACAGTACACAGGACACACACACAGACACCAGAGTTGAAGACTCCTGCCCTAGAGAGGAAACCACACTTGCCACACTGTAGGACTCCGGGGGCATAGGTTCCTGATAAGATAAGACGTAAGAAATACTTTATTAATCCCCCGGATGGAAGTTGGTTTGCCAGTGAACAGCATGTACACACAGTCACGAAAAAGACAACAATCAACAATAAGTGGTAAAAAAAAATCCTGAAGTTTCGTGGGCAGTGGGATGATTATTCAAACGAGAATGTTATGAGCAGTTTGTTCTTAATAGCAGTTAGCTGAACACCACAGAATGTTCTAAGATGTACATACACACACACACACACACACACACACACACCGACACTCTGTTTGTTGGGAGTGCGACACACCCCCGTGGATGGTGTGTGATGTCGCTGCCATAATGAAGTCACTCAAAGTGTCCAAGGCAGTGTCAGGATCTCTCAGCACGTCATCATTAATCATAGTGATCTCGCCCAGAGCGCCTCAACAGGGCCGTATGCTAGCCAGGGGCCTCCATTCATGTCATGCCCAGACCTGCGACTGCTCTTGACACAATGCAACTGCTCAAGGTTCACTTCTTCTGAGCGCCTCCAACCACACTGCCTGATTTCTAGCCATACAACTGGTCCCAGATCTATTTGTACTGTATAGCCCAATGACCCTCTGAAGCTCCAACCACAATGCCTGTTCTCAAGCCACACAACTGGTCTGTTTGTGCTGTATAGCCTAACTCCTATGGTCGGCACACAAACAGATCTGGGGCCAGGCTACACCTGTCCTAAATAGTCTGAAAAGATGCTGTGATTCTGTGCAAACCTGTCAACTGTGTAAAATCTGGAAACCAGCAAGATCGGCTTGAAAAGAGAGAGCGATCGGATATCTTTGGAAGGAGAGGGAGAGAGTGGAGAGATCTTTGGAAGGAGAGAAAGAGATGAGGGAGATCTTCAAGATCTTCTCATTACCTCGTTATGGAAGCCCGGACGGGGGAGGGCTAATTAATTCGCCATAAATCCGACCTGTTTAGCAGCAGTATTGTGTTGTTGAGATAACAAGAACGAGGCAAGGTGTTTTCCAGCCACCTTTCCTCCCTGCTCCTCTTTATGAATAAAGCATTTACCCTGCTAACAGATTGCTTGTGTTAATTGTTCCCCCGAGATTTTTGGCAAAACGACACGGAATACATAGATAAAGTATAAAATAGGGCAGGGGTGGAAGGGACTTTTGAATGAAATTAGCCAGCATTATACTGCCTTAGTATAATATTATATGGCATTGGTATTAAGAATGCTTTGGCTGTAGCTAATGCGGATCCTAATTAAATACTAAATCTCACAAAACATATACTAATTTGCGTTTCCAACTGAATCGAAGACAGGGCTCATGTTGTCCCGCTTTCATTGGCTCTAAGGTCCTATTCTCTCTTTATGACTTGTGAGAAACAGAATTCAGCTTTGTACCTAGAAGGAAGTTGGCTACAATTATTGTCCTCCCGCTCTACATGCAATTTGCCTTCCCTTTGTGTGGAATGTGGATGGAGGTTTAACCATGGGCTGTTTGCATCTCCTCTGTCATGCTATGGAAAAGTGCCCTTCTATTGAAATACCAGTTCAAGATGATGCATTGGTCTGGAGTAGGGTGACGTTGCCTGTACACTCTGATCTTGGGTCAGTTTGGCATTTTTCCCCACTAATTGTTATGGTTAAGATTCAGGGACCCTTGAACAAAATCAAATCAGAGTTTATTTGTCACGTGCACAGCATACAACAGGTGTAAGCAGTACAGTGACATGCTTGCTTTACAAGCATCTATTCTGTTACTAGGGGGAAACTTCACTCCAGAACCATGCCATTGCAAAGGGCCCTTCTGTTGAAATAACAGCCCAATGTGATGCATTGGTCTGCAGTATTTAGTGGTGGATCACTGGCTTTTCTCTCCTAGGTCTCAGCCTTCTTTATACTGGCATATGACCACATTCTTCTTCTGAAGTTGTTCACTGTAGTTGAAGTACTGTATTTCATTGAAGGGCACTTACAACTAGCCTGGTTGCCTCTCACCTTCTCACCACCCCCCATATAGATTCCTTCTCACAATATCCATTTAGCATATACTATGCTATGCTTTTGTATGCTGTGCAATTCTATGCTGTGCTATGCTACACTACACTATCTGAGAGGAGTTTGCTCTATAAATAGCAGCTGTTTGTCAGGCCTGTGTGCTCACTGGACTGCAGTCTTCCACACTCACTGCCTTGGAGGAAACACCACCACTCAGCCTCTGCTGCCACCTGTTGACAAAACGCTGACAGCTGCAGTCAATACTGTCTGTCCCACTGCTGTTCATTGTTTGCATTGGGGTTCTCCAACTCCGGTTCTGGGGAGCTACTGTCCTTGGACTGCAGGCTTTTGCTCCAGCTCGTCACTAACACACCTGATTTATATAATCATGATAAGGATTTAACTCTGGACCATGACTAGCTGAATTAGATGTGTTACTGCAGGGCTCGAACAAATTCCTCACACCCAGTAGCTCTTAAGGAGCAATTTGATTTTTCAGTTGTACAGTGTGTGAGGTACAGTGGCTGAGTGAGGTACAGTGGCTGAGGAGTGAGGTACAGTGGCTGAGGAGTGAGGTACAGTGGTGAGGGTGAGGTACAATGGTGGGTGAGTACAGTGGCTGAGGTGAGGTACAGTGCTGAGATGAGTAATTGAGGGTGAGGTGCAGTGGCTGAGGGTGAGTACAGTGGCTGGGGTGAGGGGTACAATGGCTGAGGGTGAGGTACAGTGGCTAGGTGAGTCAGTGGCTGAGGAGAGGATATATGGCTGTAGGTATAGGCTGAAGAAGGGATGTATGGGAGACTCCATGTACAACAGTGTTGCCAACAGTGGTCCGAACTAAAACCCTCTGTCTCCCAGGCAGGGCCGACCTGACCCAGTGGGATCTGGCTCTTGCCGACTCACAGACCAGCCATTGTGGCCGTCGCCGGCCCTCCGCTATAACAACCACGGCTCCAATGGCTCTCTTTTTACTAATGGGGCCTCAGACAAACACATTATTGTGGCACGCTTCACGGACTAGTCACCTCTGGTTCCAGCCTGTTGGGAGCCTCTCAGATATTTGCTTTGGTCATCCAACTCAATGGGTTTGCTATTGTCCTCTGTGTGTATGGAGTCTTTGTTGTGATGATTGGCATGGCCTCTTCTCTCTCCAATGACAGGGCCGTATTTGTGTGTAGAGTGTGTTTCACGAAAGTGCTAGTAGAACAAGTAATACAAGTACTGTAGCTACAGTACTTGTATCAGTGCAAGAAGTGCTTGAACGAGATGGGTTCAATGTTAAGTACATAAAACATGACACACTTATTTACAGAGTCTGTCCATTTTCTGCTGGCTATGCCAATATTCAGCTTTTTTAATACAGATCTGTATTGCTATAAAAATATATAAATAAAAATAAACATAATCACCACTCACTAATTCAGTCACTAACATTTTACCCCGGCATGCTTATGGTAACAACACCACTCCCCTTACTTCCTCCTCTGGTCATTGTTTGTATGCGCACATTTTCATTCACTCAGCGTTAGCCCCTCCTTGGGCCGACACCACATACACGCTCAAAAGCGACTGAGAACTTGTGGCTCTGCTTACCAGACAGGAGAAGCCCTCTTTTACGACACCGTTTTATAGCAGAACACTGTGGAATAGTTAAAAACCAATAAAAGCCGTCTGAGCCTCTGTATGCTGCTGGTGCAGACCAAACAAACGAAAACAATGGCAAGGCTGTGGGAATTCTAGGAAATAAGAGGTGTCTGCTCTTATTTCTCAGAAGAAAAGAAAATATTGTCCTGCAATAGTTTTTTCTTCCTGGCACTGATTCTGCTGATGGGGGCTATTTCAAAGAAGAGTCTACTTGCAATAACTTTGATATGTAGTTGTTGTTTCCTACCTAAACTTAGTTGAATGCATTAATTGTAAGTTGCTCTGGACAATAGTGTCTGCTAAATGTCAATGTCAATGTAAAAGTAATGCTCTTTTGCTCCACAGCTGTTTGTTGGCCTGTCCTTCCCCCTCACGAAGGCCCCTCCCCCTAGAGGCAATAGCTAATGGCTGTGCCTTCCTCAACCCCAAGTTCACCCCGCCCAAGAGCAGCAAGAACACAGACTTCTTCAAGGGAAAGCCCACCCTGAGAGAGGTGAGAGGCGCCACTCCGCCTAGGGACCCCAGTCAAAGCGTGTGTGTGTGTGTGTGAGAGGAGACATAACCTATTCTCTTCTGTGCTGCTACCTCTCCTTTCTTTTATTCATGACAGGTCCTCTGTAATAAGTCAGTCTGGTGTTTGCTAAATGATAGGGTCTAGTTTGTTGAGCATGTGTGCACAGTAGTTCTTCATCTGTGATGTGACTCGAAACCTCAATGCTCTCCTACTACTGAACTACTGTGTCATGTGTTTGATTCTGTCATGCGTTTATCTGTTTTTAGCCTGCCAAGGGGCTACAGATGAAAAATAGCTGTCTATTATTAGCTGACTAGCTAATTCAGCTACTGTGACTCTTCAGTATTGTCTGATGTTGATGATTGATTGTACACAATAATCACTCTGGATAAGAGCATCTGCCAAACCTGCTAAATGACTCAAATATAAACGTAAAACAATATATTGTGTGCTTTCTTCAGCTTGCCAAATATTTTTATGGCAGTCGAAGAAATTAAATAAAAATGTGTTCCCATGCAGTTGACCTCCCAAAGCACCCATATGCTGAGGTGTATATTAGCCAGCCCCACGTGTGGACGGTGAACATCGACAACCCTGCAGAGGTGGGAGAGAGCCATCCGCTCAATCCTCAGTCAGAAGGTACCCTTAAAACACACACACAGAGACACACAAACATAATAGGTTTCCCTGCTCACATTCTCTCCTTTCTATTCTTTTTAGCACAGTCTGAAATGAAAACTCTCCCCAGTCTCATTTCCTAAAGCCTCAGATACACAAGCGATTGTACCAGTCAGGGAAGCAGAGAGCGTGTTCACAAGGGGGCCCGATTAGAATAGAAGAATAAGACAAATTCACAGAGAGATGAATTGAGAATAGCAAAGTGAGAGCTTTTCTTTCTCTCTCCCCTCTCACTGGGACCATGCATATTTAAGTCCAGGGGCAAGCAGACCTCGTGTCTGTGTTCCCAATGGCACCCTATTCCCTATATAGTGCACTACTCTATGGGCTCTGGTCCAAAGTAGTGCGCTATGTAGAGATTAGGGAATATGGTGCCATTGGGGACACACACACTTCGTGTTCTTCTGCGGGTGCCCGAACAATGGGTTTGTTCATTAGAGAAGGCTACTGTGTCTCATGGTTTCTGACCTATGTCCAGACTAACAGCCCTCAGCTTAATTTTCTCTCTCTGTATGCATCCCAAATGGCACCCTGTTCCCTTTATAGGGCACTACTTTTGACCAGGGCCCTATGGGCCCAGGCTCTGGTCAAAGGTAGTGCATTACAGTGCATTCAGAAAGTATTCAGACCCCTTGACTTTTTTCACATTACAGCCTTATTCTAAAATTGATTAAATAATTGTTTTTCCTCATCAATCTACACACAATACCCCATAATGACAAAGTGAAAACATATTTGTACATTTTTTTGCATATTTTTTGGGGGTGTGCAAAAACTACAAAATGAAAAACCTTATTTACATAAGTATTCTACAAACCTGTTTTGGTTTTGTAATTATGGGGTATTGTGTGTAGATTGATGAGGGGAAAAAACAATTTAATCAATTTTAGAATAAGGCTGTAATGTAGCAAAATGTGGAAAAAGTCAAGGGGTCTGAATACTTTCCAAATGCACTGTATATAGGGAATAGGGTGCCATTTATGATGCAACCTCTGTCTCCCGCTCTCTACGGCTGAGAGCATGAATGTTATTCCACCAATCACAAATTGATCTCAGAGTTTAGTTCGACCAAGTGAGTGTTTCCCACGCACTGTATAACAAGTTGTTTAGATGGAACAAAGATGCAGCTCAGTAGTTTGTCTCATTGAGTTTTGCTCTATCGAGCTACAGAACATAATGACTATAGTGTATGTTGAGTTCTCGCTGATATCCTCGGTGCTACTGTAGGTAGTTGTATATATATATTTTTCTGGAGTGTTTCCGTCTAGAGGACCTCGGTCAGGGTTGGAGAGTTGTGGACGCGCATATACACACACACTACTCTCTCTCTCTCTCTCTCTCTCTCTCTCTCTCTCTCTCTCTCTCTCTCTCTCTCTCTCTCTCTCTTCTCTCTCTCTCCTCTCTCTCTCTCTCTCTCTTTTCTCCCCCCCAGCCTCTTTCCTTTCCTCACATCAGTACCTGTCCCACCATAGGCACATCTAAAGCAGACACAGGCCCATACTCTAAGCAAGCTGAGTGCCATTCTACAGCCTAGAAGAGCTTTATGTCCAGCTCTAGCCTGACTCACCTCTCTATCCCCAGATCGAGCCCTACCTGCCCTATGAGTTCACCTGTAGGGATGCTGCAAAGAGTCAACGCCTTCATTGAGAATCAGTCGACCTCACTATAACGGTCCTCTCCATTCCGCAGTACAGCAGTCAGAGCCTTTTCACCTATTGTGCCGACCCTAACTGTACTTTTTTGGCTCACTTTCCGGTGAGTACAGTTCGGTACAAGGTCAGCATAGTTTGTTACAAACTGCTTATTTCCAGCATGGGTTAGGCAGGGCATGGCTAGCTAACTATGCCTCTCTGCTTGCTTAGGCGGACTGGCGCCAGGGCCCATATTAACAAAGTGTCTCAGAGTAGGAGTGCTGATCTAGGATCAGTTTGTTGTTTTACGTCATCATAAATAGAGGGGGAGACCTTTATCCTAGATCAGTATTCCTACTCTGAGACGCTTCTTGATTACAGGCCCATATATGTTAGCGGGCCAGCTCGGCTCCCCTTTTAACGAACTGAGCCTTACTAAAATGGACAATATTGAAAGAAAGTATCTGAGCCAGGACAGTATGGTTCCGTTTGGCACAATAGTGTGAAAGGGGTTATCAGAGCCTCCGGAGTATTCTACAGTGCATTTTCACTGAAAAAAGGAACTCTGTCCTGTTTCAGACTAGAGCCCAACTGGCCTCTCCTTCTCCTCCCATCTGTCTATTTGTCATGCCCATGTATACTATACCTCTGTCTGGTAGGGAATCTCATCTTTCTATCAGGTTCTTATCTTGGTGTTGACTTTGTAGCTACTAATGACAGCATGCAGCTGCTTCTCTCTTCATCGACTGTGAACAGATTGGTTCTGAATGTATCTTTTTGCAGAGTTGGCTCTGTGTCCGTTCCTCTCTCGGTGTCTCCCTCCCTCTCTTCCTCTGCATCTGTTCTGCTGCACTTTGTGAGAAATGCTGATGTAAAAAGGGCTTTATGAAATACATTTGATTTATCCTGTCTGCATGAAGAGACGTCCCTATGCACCCCTGTCCTGTCCCAAAAGGGTCCTATGCCAGCCCTGGGAAATAGGTCTCAGGAGAAATGTCACTTTACACACTGTGAACAAACAAGCTGTCAATAGTGCCATCTGTCCTATAGAGGGATATTGCTACAGCAATGCAGCCACAATATGAGCTTTTTTATGCAATTGATCCACGTTCTATCTTTCATTCACTCATTCTTGTATTTTGACTATTCAGTACTGAATGTGAAATTACTTTAATATAACTCTCCAGTTTTCTCTCTCCCTGTCCCCTCTTTCTTCCCTCCCTGTCTCTCTCGCTCTCTCTCCCTCCCGTTACCGTTCCCTCTCTCCCATCTCCCCCTTTCTCTCCCCCGCCCCCCATTCACCCTTTCCTCCCTCTCTCTCCTTTCCTCCCTAGGATTTCTGCCATGGCCAGGTGATGTGGCCTCCCCTCAGTGCTCTGCAGGTGAAGCTGGCTGAGCCGGGGAGCTCCTGTAAGCAGGTGTGTCAGGAGGAGCAGCTCATCTGCGAGCCCTCCTTCTTCCAGCACCTCAACAAGGACAAGGACCTGGCCCGGTTAGTGTGTGCACATAAAGTACACCTAAACCTGCATGCAAACGCGTGCACTCGCACACACACAAATGCACATCCGAGACACACGCACACATGCATTTTGCTTTCTACCCAACAGATGGCGGTATAGCATAAATATACGTTCAATACCTGTCTGATGCTGTGCTGAATATGTTTTGCTCTTAAACCACTAGAGGTCGCACACAAGTTATTCCCTTAATAAAGATTCAGAGACAAAATGATAGACAGATCTCAGAAGGAAACAGAATTTATTGCAATTGTCAAATGTCAATATAAGCAATCTCAAATTAAACTCACTCGTCAGTGTCAGCAGTGAGTGGTTATTGAGACGTCAGGACTCAATGTAATGGGGATTATTTAAAGGAATTTTCTCTTTGAGCTGTAGTGCATCATAGCAGACACAGTGATGCTCAATCTGTCCGTCTGTCTGCCCTGACTGTGTCTACCTGTCTTTCTACCTGCTTGTCTGTCTGACAGCGTCTGTCCATCTGTCTCTTTCTGTCTGTCTATATGATATCCCAGATGTACAGATACATTTTTACTTGTGTTTCTTTGTTATGTGTATACTGTATATTGTGTCTTGTGTACTCCCAGCAGCATAATGAATTTCCCTGTGTGGACAATAAAGTAGAATTGAATATTTACAATTTTCTGTCTCAGGTTCGGCATGGACTGCCAGACGGTGGAGTCGTCGGGCGACACGGTGGTGCCGGCGTACAGCGACGCGCGTCATCACTGCGTCTTCCAGTCGGACCTGCTGCTGTTCAGCTGCGCCGGCGCCCACCCCTCCCTCAAACGCGTCTGCCCCTGCCGGGACTACATGAAGGGCCAGGTGGCGCTGTGCAAAGGCTGCCTATAGCCCCTGTCTGTTTGGGTGTGGAGAGGATCGAATTGGATTAGATTGGAAACCGTACCCTACCAGAGCGCTGCAGGGAATGGGGGATGGGGTTTCTCTAGTTCTAACCACTCAGACGGCTTGACTCCTCCCCCTTGCTCCACACCTGCAGTCCTGCAGCCTAACTCCTCCCACAGCCAGGCCTCTGGAGGGAGGAAGAGCAGCCTGGGAACCAGACAACCAGGAGACATCTGTATTATTTACATCCGTTTTTAATTGCCTGAACTTTGACCTTTAAGGCATTTTGATCAGCTTGTCAGACGGACAGAATCGGCAGTAAACTGTGGAAATTAAAACGGTGGACAGAGAGAGGCCAGTGAGCTACATACATACTCTGGGAAACGGGAATGTCAATGGAACAGTTGTCAGTAAGACACGGGCAGGAGGAAAGGAGGGTAAAGAAAAAAGAGACATTGCGCATCGGCCTGAATTACTTGAATCAATGGGAGTCGCTGTATATTTGAGGCGGAGCGCATGGCAACAGAGCTCCCTACTGCCCCTTGGCTGTGTGGCAGTGGGTGGTACTGCAGTCTGTGGTCCAGTGAATCCACCCACTGTATCTCTCCAAGCTTGTAGTCGCATCGTGTGTGTCGTCACACTCAGCATGCTTTCCTTTCTGCCCCCTGTCCCCTTTTATCTTTGAACTATTTTAGCTATGTAGGTTTGCACTGGAGACCCATAAGGGGCCGGCCCAGGCAATAAGGCTCTGTTCCAATGTCCACACTAGCATACTACTTAGGATGAAGCAATGCACAGGGCATGTATTCTGAATGGTATGTTCCATTTGGGAACATAACCTAAAGTATTGTGAAGTTGCCCATAGACCCTGATCTATGGCCAGTTTAGCATTTCCCTTATTTATGGTTAAGGTCATGATTGGGGGAGTGGAAGCTGATCCTAGATCTGTACCTAGGAAACTTCACCTAAAGGAATGCTAGTGTGAAGAAGAAGAAGCAGAGCCAGTTTTACACTGTAACTGTACCGCTCCTCGTAGACGCGTCTGGACAGGGGAGCGGTCAGATGTAGATATAATGTCGCTTTTAAATGTTCCAAATCGCAAATCACTTTTAATCCTGAGGCATTGTCCCTCGTGGTCATTCCCAACTACAGCTCACATACACACAGAAACACACACAGTCCACCATGGCTCCTCTGTAGCCCTGCATGGTAGATTGACCCCTCCTCATGTTCCCAATGTACAGACTAAAGGCTGAGTTTTCAGCTCGCACACATTCACAACCACACCCACCTGACTGACCAGCTGGGATGTGCTGGGGTGTGTGCCAAAACATTGCCAGTAGCCAATGAAAATAATAATTTGTCATTAATACATTTCAATCAAATGTTTCAAGAATTGATCATCAGGAGGTCAGATCAGTCACATGCAATAGCTACAGTGAGGGAAAAATTTATTTGATCCCCTGCTGATTTTATACGTTTGCCCACTGACAAAGACATGATCAGTCTATAATTTTAAAGTTAGGTTTATTTGAACAGTGAGAGACAGAATAACAACAAAAAAATCCAGAAAAACGCATGTCAAAAATGTTATAAATTGATTTGCATTTTAAAGAGGGAAATAACCCCTCTGCAAAACATGACTTAGTATTGGTGGCAAAACCCTTGTTGGCAATCACAGAGGTCAGACGTTTCTTGTAGTTGGCCACCAGGTTTGCACACATCTCAGGAGGGATTTTGTCCCACTCCTCTTTGCAGATCTTCTCCAAGTCATTAAGGTTTCGAACCTGACGTTTGGCAACTCGAACCTTCAGCTCCCTCCACAGATTTTCTATGGGATTAAGGTCTGGAGACTGGCTAGGCCACTCCAGGACCTTAATGTGTTTCTTCTTGAGCCACTCCTTTGTTGCCTTGGCCGTGTGTTTTGGGTCATTGTCATGCTGGAATACCCATCCACGACCCATTTTCAATGCCCTGGCTGAGGGAAGGAGGTTCTCACCCAAGATTTGACGGTACATGGCCCTGTCCATTGTCCCTTTGATGCTGTGAAGTTGTCCTGTCCCCTTAGCAGAAAAACACCCCCAAAGCATAATGTTTCCACCTCCATGTTTGACGGTGGGGATGGTGTTTTGGGGTCATAGGCAGCATTCCTCCTCCTCCAAACACGGCGAGTTGAGTTGATGCCAAAGAGCTCGATTTTAGTCTCATCTGACCACAACACTTTCACCCAGTTCTCCTCTGAATCATTCAGATGTTCATTGGCAAACTTGACGGGCTTGTATATGTGCTTTCTTGAGCAGGGGGACCTTGCGGGCGCTGCAGGATTTCAGTCCTTCACGGCGTAGTGTGTTACCAATTGTTTTCTTGGTGACTATGGTCCCAGCTGCCTTGAGATCATTGACAAGATCCTCCCGTGTAGTTCTGGGCTGATTCCTCACCGTTCTCATGATCATTGCAACTCCACGAGGTGAGATCTTGCATGGAGCCCCAGGCCGAGGGAGATTGACAGTTCTTTTGTGTTTCTTCCATTTGCGAATAATCGCACCAACTGTTGTCACCTTCTCACCAAGCTGCTTGGCAATGGTCTTGTAGCCCATTCCAGCCTTGTGTAGGTCTACAATATTGTCCCTGACATCCTTAGAGAGCTCTTTGGTCTTGGCCATGGTGGAGAGTTTGGAATCTGATTGATTGATTGCTTCTGTGGACAGGTGTCTTTTTTTTACAGGTAACAAACTGAGATTAGGAGCATTCCCTTTAAGAGTGTGCTCCTAATCTCAGCTCGTTACCTGTATAAATGACACCTGGGAGCCAGAAATCTTTCTGATTGAGAGGGGGTCAAATACTTATTTCCCTCATTAAAATGCAAATCAATTTATAACATTTTTGACATGCGTTTTTCTGGATTTTGTTGATGTTATTCTGTCTCTCACTGTTCAAATAAACCTACCATTAAAATTATAGACTGATCATTTCTTTTGTCAGTGGGCAAACGTACAAAATCAGCAGGGGATCAAATACTTTTTCCCTCACTGTACTTGGACGGGAGTCTGTGTGACATAGATGATATAGTGTGGTATTGTGCTGTAGACAGTAGAACACCATCAGAGCTGCAGTGGGGAAGGGCACACCTAGACCCAGGCAGATCGAAAATCAGTCATCTCAATCACCGGTATCACACAGGCCCATTGCCTTGGCCACAATAGATTTAACAGAAAAATATTCTAAATTCTAAATAAATATATTGATCATGAATATTTGTACTCTAGATATTTACATCTTTATGTATACATTAGACCGAAAGATCACATACACACGTCATTTCTATGGATATACTGTAAGTTATAGCTCTTGACAGAGCAACACACACACCTGCGACTTCAGTTGACTTGTTTCCTTCATTTGGAAATCGTTTAGGGTCCTAATTTGCCTGCCAATTCGTTTTTTCTAAAAGCGTCAATAAAAGTTTGAATTAGTAGTCCTTGTTGTGAATGGAAATAATGCACTACTTTAAAATATTTACTGAAGTTTAACAAAATATATTACTAATACTGTATATTCTTCATATGGGTTTTAAATTCTTTTTTTATTTATTTTGTATACAGATCTTTATCTCTGTGTTTGCTGAATTGTTTCTTTTTATTTATAGAAAAGGAGTTTTCTTTTTACAGAGGGTAATTTTATTTATCAAAATATAATATAACGCGTACATTCAAGTGGATGGATGAGACGGGAGTTGTTTGTCCAATCTGACCACCCCCCAGCAACAGTGATGAGAGAGAATGAGAAATTGCAAAGATAATATCCAAATGCTTTGGAAACATGGCTGCAAAAGGCCATGTAGAAACATAGAAACTGGTCAAAAGTAGTACACTATACAGGGAATAGGGTGTCATTTCAGACACACCTTGAGACCGTCCACTTAGACACTGATGAAATGTGTTAGACCGGACAGTAGTGACATACACGTCTCTCTCCTCTCATCACTGTGCTTTCGGGGTGATGATAACATTGGTACAAAAGCAGCACACCCTTTTTTTTATTGTAAATACCAGCAAGAACCTTGTGATGTTTTTATTTTCAGATCTTAATGCAAACCATTTGCACATTTGTAAATATAGATACGTTGTCTTTTAATTGGTCACTTACTTTTTACGACTTGCTTTTTTCTCCGTACTGTCCAGATCATTTTTTATTAAGTTTGTGTATACGATCTGCAGCCAAGCTACCATTTTAAAAAGTACATGATGTGCCTTTTAATGGTTATTACTAGACTCCGCTTATCGTACCTGCCCAATAGATCTACCGGACCTACTGCCAGAGAAAATTGTTAGTTGAGTTCACATAGTTTGCTAGAAGGATAATGTTTCTTGTAAAATGTACTGTGTAGGTAAACAGTAACGTATGCGTTGGACTTAGTGGTGATGGTTAAAGCAAATGTGTCTTAATGCGGTTGTGGACATGTTTACCGAAGGCTTTTAGTGGGGTAAAATACAGCGTATAAAAGCATCTGATTCTGTGTGGCAGTGGCCTTGTTCTATTCCTATTAGAGTCAGGCTTATTTAGAGTATGTTGTCAACTGTTTGCTTCTTTCCTTTCATTGGTTGTTATTTATAAATTAGGGATCTTGAGCACCAATAGAAATAGCCTCTGTAATTGTCTATTTTAAATTGGTTTGTCCTAAAACCGTTAATGGAACTCAAAATGATAGCTGAAAGGAAGATGTATTATGGGCATGAAAAGGTTTCCTGAAGTCTCTTTAACCCAACATCAAATGTCTCAGTTGTCAAATCAGCATTTGCATTCATATATATCCATAATTACCTTTCTTTTCAATCTCAACCTTGTTTTAAGCTATCATGGAAAAGCTAAAGCAACGATTGTTCTGGGACTAAATTATGACCGTACAAAAAAAAGAAACATTTTGTTTTCACAGTTTCTGACGAATAAGCAGGATATAACTTTATTTTTTCAATAAAACTTTTTCTGTGACAAATGGGTCTCAGTCTTGTGTGTTCTATAGAAATGTACATTGTTTACACTACAGGCATTACAGTTGCAATATTTACATTCGCACATAAAACTACACACTTCATGACCGAGTGGCCAACATTGTCCTGACGCTCAGCTGTGCGTGTCTGTGTTAGCAAACACGAGTAGTCCGCCTTTCTGCTGAAATGTTTTCCTAACAGTTGATTGTGTACAAGCCTATGCAAATCTTAACTGCTGCCATCTCAAAAACTTTGAGACCACTGAACCACATTGTAGATACATTGCAAACCAAATATTTTGGGGGTTAGATTCAATCCGTAGCGCTGAAGTTCCACGTTGTAGCCTGATTGACATTTAAAGGCAATGTTCCCACGTTAGCGGAGACTGCATTCACGGTAAACGCTGCTGCGTACAGTATGTCGGCCCAATGGGAAATTACCTTTACATTTCAAGCGCGCTATGTGGCTGAACTTCGGCAATACGGATTGAATCCAGCCCTGAGTTTTGTGTGATTACTGTTCAAAGTAGGAGCTCAAATGAACTATTTTGCAGTACCTTAAAAAAAAACCTGGGTCGCGTTTATTAAGTAATGCAAAGGAAAACATTTGAATATGTTTTCCAATTGAAAATAAAAAGTTGCGTTTCTTATTGGCCAAGTTCAGGTAGTCACTCCCGGTTTCTGTCCGTGTTCTTACATTTGGTGCCTTCTGAACACAACCCTGCTCTCCCAAAAAGTGAAGTTCTCTCAGATGTGTAGAAACACCCCTAACACATTGACTGTTACAGTGAGTTTAAAGTGTAACAAATATAGAGTACATACAGCAGCAAGCATAGACCTCACATGAACCATAAACACTGAATAATTTCTGTGAATGCATTACCAACTATGCTAGACATTAAGTAGACAATCACAAACAACAGCATTTCCAACTGTTTACAAGAGCAATTCCCTGCAAGTAAAATTTCAAAGTTCATATTCTACAGTTTCCAGAATTCTGGGGTCTGTCCAGATGTGTGCAATGTTATACTATATTAATATGTAATTATCATAGAAATGCATTTTGTAGAGCAGATATGATCTTCTGTCTTGTAAAGTTACACATCATGTCAGCTCTATTCATTACATTTCTATCTGCAAAGTTCTGGAGCAGTTTACTTACAGAATGTGCCCCAGGTCAATGGTTAAGGCTTTGTTTCTGTGCAGTGCAATTGTGGCTTGGAAAGGATGACATTTCCATCTGCTAATAAAGGACATGCCTCCTTTGATACCTCACTATCTTTGATTGGTGTCCGAGACCAGCGAGCCATGTAGCCCAAAGGCCTGGCAGATGGCGATATTGAGTCATTTCATCTTACCGTCCAAACACATTGTATGCAGCCGGTATCCACTGGCCTACCACACACCCCCACAAGGCAGGGGGCCCACAAGCTCTGAGGGACCATGTGCCTGACATCGGTCTATTTTTTAAAATGTAATACATCATTTTGACAGTAACCCTCCTAAAAGTCATTCATAAAACTTTTTAATTTCCATATGTACTAGGAAACTAAGTGTTTGTTTCTTGGGCTTCAGGAATGTGACTGGAAAAGTGCCTCCCCACTGGGCACACACTGATTGAATCAACTTTGTTTCCACATAATTTCATTGAAATTAAGTAGAACCAATGTGGAATAAACGTTGAATTGATGTCTGTGCCCTGTGGGTCAGGCCTTGAAAAAGAAAAAAACGAACCTTGCTGTGGTCCAGAGAAACTGCGTTATGCCAGTGCTCGTATCCCCCGTGGACTGGTTCGTACCTAAAACATTCTCTATTCAGGCTGCAAAGGTGTCGATTTCCTCAACTATATTTAATGGTGAGAAGGTGGGTAAAATATGCATACTTTCTTTATGAAATACCATTTTCCACCATCATGCTAGAGTGGCTAATGCTACTTCCTGATGTTGCGCCCTGCATTCAGCCAGGGGTAAACAACAGACTGCTGCAACCTGATTGGCTGAACACGATACGCAACATCCGGGACTACCATTCCTAGGCATTAGCCACTCTAGCATGGTGGTGGAAAATTGTGTTTTATAAAAAAAAGTTAGCATATTTCCCCCTTTTTTTTTGCCTTCTCACCATTAAATATAGTAAAGGAGGAAACTGACGCCTTTGCAGCCTGAATGGAGAATGTTTTAGGTATGAAACGGTCCACGAGCGATACTGAGTGAATTGCAGGCTGCATACAATGCCTTTGGAAGGTAAGATGAAATGACTCAATATCGCCACCTGCTGGCCTTTGGGCTAAGAGCCATGGTGCTCCAAGGAGCCTGTGATTTAGGTCACGTTCCATGCCGACTACATTGCAGACATGCATTGCATGAACCAATGGTTGTGTGCCACATCATTGGCTGCAGAGTCGGGTATCAAGATTGTTTTATCATATGATATGGTAAACTGATATTAGGGTTAGGCGTTGTGAGATCTGGCATGCTTCTGCAATGTAGTCAGCCTGGAACGCAGCATTTACATTTTTTTACATTTTAGTCATTTAGCAGACGCTCTTATCCAGAGCGACTTACAGGAGCAATTAGGGTTAAGTGCCTTGCTCAAGGGCACATTTACGTCATTTAGCAGACGCTCTTATCCAGAGCGACTACAAATTGGTGCATTCACCCTATAGCCAGTGGGATAACCACTTTACAATTATACTTTTTTTGGTGGGGGGGGGGTAGAAGGATTACTTTATCCTATCCCAGGTGTTCCTTAAAGAGGTGGGGTTTCAAATGTCTCCGGAAGGTGGTGAGTGACTCCGCTGTCCTGGCGTCGTGAGGGAGCTTGTTCCACCATTGGGGTGCCAGAGCAGCGAACAGCTTTGACTGGGCTGAGCGGGAACTATGCTTCCGCAGAGGAAGGGGAGCCAGCAGGCCAGAGGTGGATGAACGCAATGCCCTCGCCTGGGTGTAGGGACTGATCAGAGCCTGAAGGTACGGAGGTGCCGTTCCCCTCACTGCTCCATAGGCAAGCACCATGGTCTTGTAACGGATGCGAGCTTCAACTGGAAGCCAGTGGAGTGTGCGGAGGAGGGGGGTGACGTGAGAGAACTTGGGAAGGTTGAACACCAGACGGGCTGCGGCATTCTGGATGAGTTGTAGGGGTTTAATGCAGCCTTAGTGTTGTGCTTGACAACAGGCATAAAGTTTTGGGGTAGCATTAATATCCATACTTTTCGACTGAAAACAGTCACAAAAAACAAAGGTTACAGTGGTGCAACTCATGCTCAATCACATTATCGTAGTAAATTCAAACAGATCCTAGATCCTGAACTTCCAGTGCATCTAATGACACTTTCCTTTGAGAAGACAAATATAGACTTTTATCTTAAGCACTCTTAATACAGAACAACACCGCAACCCTTTATCTAACAAGTTTCTGTTTAAATTGGCAATACCAATGTAAACATATCAACTTATATTACATTATGTACAATAATTCATTGCTATGTACAAAAGGTGCTGGTCAGAATTAGAGTAAGGCCGGGATTCAATCCAAAGCGCATTATAAAGCAGCACAGTTGACATGCGACAATGCACCTTTGAAAAGCAATTTCCCCGGCATTAGCGGAGATCACATTCATGGCAAATGCTGTGAATGTCAGCTCAAGTGTAAATTAACTTTAAAAAGTGCATTGTCGGCTGTCCAGCGCACTGCTCTATAATGAGCCTTGGATTGAATCCTGGTCTAAAAAGCCATTTGCAGTGAGCGCAATGACCCGTCCCACCTGTAAACAACATTCCCTTTCTATATGTACAAAAATGTATTTGTGTTATAATGCACTATAATAACTAATGACTTATGGACAACTTTCATTGGTACAGTATTATGAAAGACGGCATAAGTATACACATCTTAATAGCTTGATTTCAATCATCTTAATTTAGGGCTCTATTCAATATGTATCCTGAAGATTTACAGAAATGTAAAGGTAATTTCCTATTGAGCCGACATCTGCCGTGTTTACCGTGAATGCAGTCTCCACTAACCCGGGAACATTACCTTCAATCATGCTGTAACGCTGAATTTCCGCGATACGGCTTGAATAGAGCCCTTAAGCACACTCCTTGTGCAATGGGTCAACATTGTATTACCGTATTCATGTAATTCATTTAACAATGATTTATGTGGATTATTTTCATTTTGCAAACCACATACACTATATATACAAAAGTATGTGGACACCCCTTAAAATTAGGCCACACAAGCTCACAGAACGGGACCGCTGAGTGCTGTCCTCGGTTGCAACACTCACTACCGAGTTCCAAACTGCCTCTGGAAGCAACATCAGCACAAGAACTGTTCGTCAGGAGCTTCATGAAATGGGTTTCCATAGCCGAGCAGCTGCACACAAGCCTAAGATCACCATGCACAATGCCAAGCGTTGGCTGGAGTGGCGCCATTGGACTCTGGAGCAGTCTGGCAGTCCGACGGACTAATCTGGATTCGGCGGATGCCAGGAGAATGCTACCTGCCCCAATGCATAGTGCCAACTGAAAGTTTGGTGGAGGAGGAATAATGGTCTGGGGCTGTTTTTCATGGTTCGGCCTAGGCCCCTTAGTTCCAGTGAAGGGAAATCTTAACGCTACAGCATACAATGATATTCTAGACGATTCTGTGCTTCCAACTTTGTGGCAACAGTTTGGGGAAGGCCCTTTCCTGTTTCAGCATGACAATGCCCCGTGCACAAAGTGAGGTCCATACAGAAATGGTTTGTCGAGATCGTGTGGAAGAACTTGACTGGCCTGCACAGAGCCCTGACCTCAACCCCATCGACCACCTTCGGGATGAATTGGAATGCCGACTGCGAGCCAGGCCTAATCGCCCAACATCAGTGCCTAACCTCAGTAATTATCTTGTGGCTGAATGAAAACAAGTCCACGCAGCAATGTTCCAACATCTAGTGGAAAGGCTTCCCATTAGAGTGGTGGCTGTTATAGCAGCAAAGGGGGGACCAACTCCATATTAATGCCCATGATTTTGGAATGAGATGTACTTTTGGTCATGTAGTGTCCTACATCCAGCGTGGCAGATTGTGAAAGCTTAAAACAACATAATTATATATGGTATATTTACTTGCCAGGATGACCGTATTTCCCCCTCAGATTTGGTTAAGGAATTAGATAAAGAAGAGGGAATGGCCTAAAAGGGATGACCTGTTGTGTTCTAGCCAACAGATTTGGCTGCAGTGCACAGAAAATGACTTGTTTTAATTCCAGCGTAATCATCTCTGGCTAGAGTCTTTGGCTCCAGTCATGTTGTTTGTTGATGGTCTGCCACAGGCTTTTATTCAACACCCCTTAATGTGACCCTCTTAAGCAATACAGCAAACATGAGCTGGCGACAGGGACATTTGTGCGTTCATATTCACTAATCAAACGATACAGGTTTTGTCCCAAATAGCACCCTATTCTCTATAGTGCACTATTTTTGACCAGGGCCCATAGTGACTATGTAGGGAACAGGGTGGCATTTGGGACACCCCAATAGAGACGAGTCTTCTGTCATGTTGTTATTGCACACACTGTACTGTGCATCTGTGCTACACTATTTTCCTCCATACTATACTCTTGTGTCTACAATTGATAATACAATGGGCATCTCAGAAATCACTTTTCCCTGCAGATTTTTTTGGGATAGCAAACATGTCCTATAGCTACTAATAGTAGTAACTACCACCCTAAAATATACTTTACCTGCTACTACATCATGCCTACATAAACGCAACACATCTACTTTGAGCAGTGGTGTCATAAACAGAAATAGGCTGTGTGCCAAATACCACCCTATTTCCTACATAGTGCACTTTTTTATGGGTCCTGGTCAAAAGTAGTGCATATAAAGGGAATAGGGTGCCATTTTGGACACACAGTGTTACTGAACAAAAGAAAAGGCCTATTAGAAACCATTGAAATCCCATAAGGAGAGAGATCCTACAATGCATATCTGAATCGGCCATCTTGTCCAAGGGGAGCTAGAGATACAGTGGGGGAAAAAGTATTTAGTCAGCCACCAATTGTGCAAGTTCTCCCACTTAAAAAGAGGAGAGAGGCCTGTAATTTTCATCATAGGTACACGTCAACTATGACAGACAAAACGAGGAAAGAAAATCCAGAAAATCACATTGTAGGATTTTTAATGAATTTATTTGCAAATTATGGTGGAAAATAAGTATTTGGTCAATAACAAAAGTTTCTCAATACTTTGTTATATACCCTTTGTTGGCAATGACACAGGTCAAACTTTTTCTGTAAGTCTTCACAAGGTTTTCACACACTGTTGCTGGTATTTTGGCCCTTCCTCCATGCAGATCTCCTCTAGAGCAGAGATGTTTTGGGGCTGTCGCTGGGCAACACGGACTTTCAACTCCCTCCAAAGATTTTCTATGGGGTTGAGATCTGGAGACTGGCTAGGCCACTCCAGGACCTTGAAATGCTTCTTACGAAGCCACTCCTTTGTTGCCCGGGCGGTGTGTTTGGGATCATTGTCATGCTGAAAGACCCAGCCACGTTTCATCTTCAATGCCCTTGCTGATGGAAGGAGGTTTTCACTCAAAATCTCATGATACATGGCCCCATTCATTCTTTCCTTTACACGGATCAGTCGTCCTGGTCCCTTTGCAGAAAAACAGCCCCAAAGCATGATGTTTCCACCCCAATGCTTCACAGTAGGTATGGTGTTGCAACTCAGCATTCTTTGTCCTCCAAACACGACGAGTTGAGCTTTTACAAAAAAGTTATATTTTGGTTTCATCTGACCATATGACATTCTCCCAATCCTCTTCTGGATCATCCAAAATGCACTCTAGCAAACTTCAGACGGGCCTGGACATGTACTGGCTTAAGCAGGGGGACACGTCTGGCACTGCAGGATTTGAGTCCCTGGCGGCGTAGTGTGTTACTGATGGTAGGCTTTGTTACTTTGGTCCCAGCTCTCTGCAGGTCATTCACTAGGTCCCCCCGTGTGGTTCTGGGATTTTTGCTCACCGTTCTTGTGATCATTTTGACCCCACGGGGTGAGATCTTGCATGGAGCCCCAGATCGAGGGAGATTATCAGTGGTCTTGTATGTCTTCCATTTCCTAATAATTGCTCCCACAGTTGATTTCTTCAAACCAAGCTGCTTACCTATTGCAGATTCAGTCTTCCCAGCCTGGTGCAGCTCTACAATTTTGTTTCTGGTGTCCTTTGACAGCTCTTTGGTCTTGGCCATAGTGGAGTTTGGAGTGTGACTGTTTGAGGTTGTGGACAGGTGTCTTTTATACTGATAACAAGTTCAAACAGGTGCCATTAATACAGGTAGCCTCTTAAAGAAGAAGTTACAGGTCTGTGAGAGCCAGAAATCTTGCTTGTTTGTAGGTGACCAAATAGTTATTTTCCACCATAATTTGCAAATAAATTCATTAAAATTCCTACAATGTAATTTTCTGGATTTTTTAAAATCAATTTGTCTGTCATAGTTGACGTGTACCAATGATGAAAATTACAGGCCTCTCTCATCTTTTGAAGTGGGAGAACTTGCACAATTGGTGGCTAACTAAATACTTTTTTTCCCCACTGTATGAACACCAGACTGTAATCAGTGGAAAAGGTGCAGTGCCTTTGTAGCATCAGTGACATAATTTTCTGACGACTCAGCAGCCCACGTCCTTCTGTCTGTCCTTCTACCTCCCCCTGCTTCGACAGAGGAGGAGGAGAAACATTGAAGGAAAATTCCTCCATCTTCTCTTTGACTTCGTAATGACTTCTATGGACGGTCAGGTTTGGAGTCTGAGACAGACAGGGGGAACGCTGCAGAATGGACCACTTGGGTCTAACTAAAATGCCACTCGGCGGGCACCTTGAGGTCTAATTCAATCAATAGGTTTGTCATGGTGACTGGAGAGATCTAGCAGGAAGAATGGAGCTGAGCTGGATAGGGACTGGGCGTAGATATACATATCCTAGAACCGACACTGGACGTACATATACTGTATGTAGTAGCCTAGAACCCATCCCCCTCTGTGCCCTCGCTGCCCTTCCGTGTTCTTCTGTCACTCAAATCGCTCGTAGTTCCTCGTCTGTCGTACTCGAGGGACCATATCAACCAGCAGCCTGTGATAGGAAAGAGACATTCATACGAATGAAATTACTAACATACACAGGCACACACACAGTGAGAGCTGCAACTGCATTTCATTGCCAATATTCAATTAGTGAAAAACGTAGTTTCTTCTGAAATTCTGAAATGAATCTAAAACAGAATGTGTTGAGTAAATGAATTTATCATGTCGGATTATTTAAGTACATTTGTATAACCACTGCATCTGCGTTTGTTGATGCATTTGTTGATGCACCCTGGAGTGTCACGTTTTGATTTATTTTCCTGGAAGTTGTTCCCCTGAGTCTCCCCCGAGTCTATTTCATCACACTCTACTTAACAGGTGAGCTCATGTGAGGCAAGCTGAAGTTCTGTGATTGGAATGCTCCCTGGGACAGAACACTGCCAAGCCTAGTGACAGGCTGCACTGCCAGTATAGTGCAGTGTTTCCCCTAGGATTTTCTTCAGCAGCAGTGGAAAAGTTAGCATGAGGGGGGGTTGTGGTAGTGGGACCAATGGCGCAGTCTGTGACCAATTTTTTTTTAGGCCCTCCTCTTGACCAGAGACACAATTTTGCTGTTTTAAAGTTTGTTTCCTTCAATTCTACACATTTTGTCATTGGACTGAGATAAAAAAATTCAGTTGTAAAGCTAATTTCATGCAATTCTACACGTTTTGCAATGGCTTATGCCGTGTTATTATGCTATCTGAGTGACTC
Organism: Coregonus clupeaformis; assembly: GCF_020615455.1. Lineage (NCBI taxonomy): Eukaryota > Metazoa > Chordata > Actinopteri > Salmoniformes > Salmonidae > Coregonus > Coregonus clupeaformis. Next base: position 60,859,736 of record NC_059220.1, on the reverse strand, counting down.
AAACATTATAACAAAATCAATGGGCGCCCCATGCCATGACATTTTTGGTAATTTTAGAGTCTCCCTAACTGTCTGGTTTTTATTTTGGTGGTTGTTATTTCTCAAAGATGATCTTATTTAAAAATACACTGAGTATACCAAACATTAGGAACACCTTCCTAATATTGAGTTTCACCCCATTTTGCCCTCAGAACAGCCTCAGTTCGTCAGGGCATGGACTCTACAAGGTGTCGAAAGCATTCCACAGGGATGCTGGCCCATGTTGACTCCAATGCTTCCCACATTTGTGTCAAGTTGGCTGGATGTCCTTTGGGTGGTGGAGCATTCTTGACACACGGGAAACTGTTGAGCCTGAAAAACCCAGCAGCGTTGCAGTTCTTGACACAAACTGGTGCGCCTTACACCTACTACCATACCTCGTTCAAAGGCAGTTAAATATTTTGTCTTGCCCATTCACACTGAATGACACACATACACATCTCTCATCTCTGACCATAGGCCTGACTAACCTTGTAATCCAAGATTTGTTGATGTTCATGAAATCACATTTTAAGTTCTTGTTACATAAAGCAGAATTAAACCTTCATCTGGATTAATTTGTCCATAATGAAGTATATGAGGTGCTTTCTCCTGTACAAATGAGTCATACACTAAGTTCATTTATGTATTCCTTTTGTGTTTACTTGGTCCTGTGTTTTCCGTCTGTATCTGAGATGCAAACAGGTTATGGTACATTGACAGCGTTTTCCATACCCCAGGCATGTACTCTCCTGTACCTGTTTTTCCATCTTTAAAGTTCTTCAGTTGAGCAGCTATCAGTTTGCAAAGATAAAGATTATAAGGATATGTTTTTAGGTCACAAACATCATCTGTAATGATACAGTTGAAGTCGGAAGTTTACATACACTTAGGTTGGAGTCATTAAAACTCGTTTTTCAACCACTCCACAAATTTCTTGTTAACAAACTATAGTTTTGGCAAGTCGGTTAGGACATCTACTTTGTGCATGACACAAGTAATTTTTCCAACAATTGTTTCCAGACAGATTATTTCACTTATAATTCACTATCACAATTCCAGTGGGTCAGAAGTTTACATACACTAAGTTGACTGTGCCTTTAAACAGCTTGGAAAATTCCAGAAAATGATGTCATGGCTTTAGAAGCTTCTGATAAGCTAATTGACATAATTTGAGTCAATTGGAGGTGTACCTGTGGATGTATTTCAAGGCCTACCTTCAAACTCAGTGCCTCTTTCGTTGACATCATGGGAAAATCAAAAGAAATCAGCCAAGACCTCAGAAAAAAAATGGGTTCATCCTTGGGAGCAATTTCCAAACGCCTGAAGGTACCACATTCATCTGTACAAACAATAGTACGCAAGTATAAACACCATGGGACCACGCAGCCGTCATACCGCTCAGGAAGGAGACGCGTTCTGTCTCCTAGAGATGAACGTACTTTGGTGCGAAAAGTGCAAATCAATCCCAGAGGACCTTGTGAAGATGCTGGAGGAAACGGGTACAAAAGTATCTATATCAACAGTAAAACGAGTCCTATATCGACATAACCTGAAAGGCCGCTCAACAAGGAAGATGCCACTGCTCCAAAACCGGCATAAAAAAGACAGACTACGGTTTGCAACTGCACATGGGGACAAAGATCGTACTTTTTGGAGAAATGTCCTCTGGTCTGATGAAACAAAAATAGAACTGTTTGGCCATAATGACCATCGTTATGTTTGGAGAATAAAGGGGGTCGTTTGCAAGCCGAAGAACACCATCCCAACCGTGAAGCACGGGGATGGCAGCATCATGCTGTGGGGGTGCTTTTCTGCAGGAGGGACTGGTGCACTTCACAAAATAGATGGCATCATGAGGAAGGAAAATTATGTGGATATATTGAAGCAACATCTCAAGACATCAGTCAGGACGTTAAAGCTTGGTCGCAAATGGGTCTTCCAAATGGACAATGACCCCAAGCATATTTCCAAAGTTGTGGCAAAATGGCTTAAGGACAACAAAGTCAAGGTATTGGAGTGGCCATCACAAAGCCCTGACTTCAATCCTATAGAAAGTTTGTGGGCAGAACTGAAAAAATGTGTGCGAGCAAGGAGGCCTACAAACCTGACTCAGTTACACCAGCTCTGTCAGGAGGAATGGGCCAAAATTCACCCAAATTATTGTGGGAAGCTTGTGGAAGGCTACCCAAAACGTTTGACCCAAGTTAAACAATTTAAAGGCAATGCTACCAAATACTAATTGAGTGTATGTAACCTTCTGACCCACTGGGAATGTGATGAAAGAAATAAAAGCTTAAATAAATCATTCTCTCTACTATTATTCTGACATTTCACATTTTTAAAATAAAGTGGTGATCCTAACTGACCTAAGACAGGGAATTTTTACTACGATTAAATGTCCGAATTGTGAAAAACTGAGTTTAAATGTATTTGGCTAAGATGTATGTAAACTTCCAATTTCAACTCTCTCTCTCTCTATATATATATATATATATATATATATATATATATATATATATATATAGCTATCACTGTAATGTCTGCACCTGTTGTATTCGCGCATGTGGCCAATAAAATTTGATTTGATTTGACATACATACTCAGCGGAATTGTCAATTAAAAGTCTGGAGATAAGGCAAGAAGTGCAGGAGAGCTATGAGGAAGAAGCGAGACCTCTTCCGCCAGCTTAAGTAAAACAACACTGCTAACAACCATTTAAAATATGCCCAAGCAAGACAATCCTACAACCAGGCTGAGAAGCAGGCTAGAAGGAAGAGCAACGTCATGCTCAATTATCAGCTTACTGATAAGACCTTAACCAGTAGGAAATGGTGGAAGCACGTCAACTCCCTCTCTGGAAGAGCTGCAAATTCCCTGGACAGAAGCCCCCTACAGTCTGCTGTCTGAATATGGAACTGCCTCACAGAACACATTGTTGCTGATATCACTGACACTGGTCTTCAGGCCTTCAAATGCCGAGCACATAGATATCAACTAACTTCACCACACGCCTTGTAGGATTGAGTCCTTGATCTGCAGTAAACCAATCAGGGGCGGTGTGTTCATTAGGGCGATATGGGCGACGCACTGCCAAACGGGAAAAGGAAGGGATTTTTTTTCTAATCAATTATATCACGGCAACAGTAGTTATCAGTGTTCTAATCTAGACGTCTGATCTGCCACTAAATGTCCAATCAGGCTAAAGTCGTGCTTCAAATGGCCCCGCCCGTTTTGGGGCGATTTCAGTCAGGTTGAAAATCGCCCAGAAGTCTCTCATAGCCTCTCATGTAATTTTTTTTTTTTTTCAAATATCAGAGCTTTCAATACAATCTCTATGGGTTCCGGGAGGGCTTGCACTTACGCGCTTTCGTCATACGTAACATAACCATGAACGTAACTAAGAAAAGAGCGGGTAGCAGCGTCAATCAATTCACGTACTACTGCCCCAACGATGAGGTTAGCAAGAACCGCCACATCCTCAGCCGGCTAATCCAGCGTGTGAAGTTTTGCGGAGTGTTTGAGTTAGCTTTGCGAGGCAAAGATGAAACTGAGGGCTCCACCAACCCTGGTATTTTTCTTGGACTTGTCAACTTTGTGGCACAATTAGATGAGGTGTTTGATGACCATCTTAAAAATGCTAAAGTTTTCAAGGGCACATCAAAGACCATTCAAAACGAGCTACTGGAGTGTATGCTAGCGGTCATGAGGGAACATATTGTGGAGGAGGTGAAGTCGGCGAACTTCGTAGCTATCCAAGCTGACGAACCACGGACGTTTCTACACAGACACAGCTGGTGCTTGTGCTGAGGTACATAGATAGCAAGAAGATTTTATTTTTTTCCTGGGGCTTTTTCACAAAATCATGCCCCACGTCGACATTCTGTACCAGAAGCTACAGAAGAAGGACATCGATGCTGTCTTCATCAAACGTGCCCTCGACAGCTTCACAAGCAGTGTGTGCAGGCCATAAGGTAAGATTAAACAATATCATTCGATCTTTCTCAAAGCAGAGCTTTATTTGAAAATGTATGCATGAAAGGAGACATCATCATATTTACAAATCTATACAATTGGCCAGAATATGGTTGTTCATTTTTACAAAGCCATACAGATAGCTGTGTTTACCTTTTCTAGAAATTATTTTCAAATTCTGTTTTCAGGCAAAATGTCTATCACTGTTCATTTTCACAAATCTATACAAGAGGGCAGAATATGGAATATTACCAATAACTTGCATCAATGTTTTCAGTAGCCTCTATCAAAAGCTCCTGCTTGCTTGTTGTGAATTATGCTCAGGTGCACATATTTCCAATTCAACCATGAGGCCTTTTTGAAGCAAGTAATGTGTATATCAGTATTGACTTATATGCTGCCCCTGTCTTCATGTTGTTGCTGGACATATCTTTTTTTTAAATGTGTGTAGGTCACCTAAATCATCCGAAAAATTGCCCCCCCTGAGAATTTTTTTCAGGAGCCGCCACTGAAACCAATAATTGTCAATTGGATGTTGTCTGATATTGCTTTTGTTCACAATTGCACCCAATAAAAAAGCAAAAAAAGATGGATAGCTAATTTAAGGTGGTCCAATACTGATGATGATTTGTAAGCCATTTTCATCCAATACTGATATGAAAGCTGATATATCATGGCATCCTGATAGATACCGCCATAAACAGAATCTTTCTAGATCCTTTCATAATTGTTGATGTAGTTCAACAGTAGTGCTGTCAGGGGACATTTGAATCCCTCTCTGCCTCCAGTGATAGCATATTAGGTCATTTTAATAATGAAGTGTGAAGCATATAAAATGTTCTATATTTCCATAGTTTCCCTTTTAGTTTTCTAATGCAAATAGGTCATGCCTGAGAGACACCTGAAATCCCTGGCTCTGGTAGCTTGTCCAGCATTTGAGCACCTGGACGCTGAGAGAGAAGATTTCACTACGAGAGCAGAAATGCAGTTCCAGTTTACTGAGGTGAGTTACTTGGCCTTTGCCATAGTCAACTTTCCTCTCGCTGCTCTCAACATATTGGCAAACTTATTTTAGTCCTTTTGCATGCTCCGTCCACCGCCAGGCAGAGAGAGACTGAAACAGCCTGTGAAGATACCAGTGGGATCTATGGTGTGATTCACCACAGTCTACCTGGTCTCTGGTATTGCAATGGGAAGTTTGCAGCTAGAGCTCATCTTTACCTTTTATCTGATAGTGGGGTACACTGTATCCGGCAGCATGTCAAACTCTATTTGGATTAATTGTTTCTTCTACACCCAGATCGTCTTTGCCCAGAGAGCGCTCTTCACCTGGGTGAAGAGGAACATCAAAATCATCATCTACTGGGCCCTATTTATCGACAGGGTGTAGTTCTGTTGGTTTGACTTTGCTGTTGAACTTTCAAATATCGTTTTTTTTTTTTTCAAGATTTATCAGGAAAGATTAACAGCACTTATACATCAATGAATGGCCCTGCTTCTGGTCCTCCAAATGGCCTGTATTACACAAGGAACGCATATCTTGTTTTGAAAACAATCGCTAAAATGTTATGTCTCTGTCTGATGGTTTGGTTGAGTTGTGGTACGGTGCGCTACCTGGGAAGACACATGAAGAGGATGAAAGAGAGTGGCAGCACCTTCTCCTCTCCCCGACTGCACAGTCAGATGAGGGTCACCATCGATGGGATCGTGCAAGGAATGCTCTATTTCTTTGCCGCGCTGTGGTTCTACATTCATTACTGCTGCAAGAATTGTTCCTCTACATACTTTGACATTACTATTCTCTGGACAGTCAGAAAAAAAGGGAAGTGGATTAGGTCAAAATCTGTAAAATGTTAACTACCTTTCTATTTTTGGAAGCATGTTATTGACACTACAGGCAAAAAAATAGTTTAGAGCAGTTGCTAACTAACTGTAAATAATTGTAGCTAGCTAACTAACGTAACTTTTTTTACAGTTAGTTAGCACCAAAACGATGCCTCCAAAAGTGGCTCCACTAATGTTTACAAGCGTTTTGACAGTTTTGGTGGATGAATGTTGCTTTCGGCCCCACCTGAAAACCAATCTAAACGAAACACTGGCCGTGTTTGTTTTGCATCACCAGGTGCCCCTGGGGGCAGAGTTTGCACATTTTAGACCATTCCATTGGTCATAAAGTGGTGAAATCTCCACCCACTGGGGCACCGGGCAATGTAAAACGTCGCACCACTGGTATGTACAATGGAAGTTTTACCCAAGGGCCTTCTGAATGGTTACAATTTAAATGACAATATTTCTGTGTGTTCAGCGTTTAAATGCAGCTTCCCCCTACACCAGGGGTACTCAACTCTTACCCTACGAGGTCCGGAGCCTGCTTGTTTTCTGTTCTACCTGATAATTAATTGCACACACCTGGTGTCCCAGGTCTAAAATCAGTCCCTGATTAGAAGGGAACAATGACAAAATGCAGTGGAACTGGCTTTGAGGTCCGCAGTTGAGTTTGAGGGCCCTACACCATGTACCCACTTACTTGACTCCGTAGGCCAGGATGATGAGGCCTATCAGGACCCCTATGGACCCGTCCAGGTACCACACTTCGGGATCGTGCTTGAACACCTCGGCACTGATTAGGATGGAGAAGCCCATGACCCCGCCCACCAGGGAGTTGAAACCTGTAGATCGGAGGGAGGGAGGGAGGGAGGGAGGGAGGGAGGGAGGAGGGAGGGAGGGAGGGAGGGAGGGAGGGAGGAGGGACAGGTAGACAGACAGCTTAGTTTAGTCAACTGTATTATCCCACATGGGGAAATTCATTTGATTCCAACACACCATATAGTAATAGCTAGAACATTAACAACAACAATGAACACATGTATGAACATATATTTCATGAAATTACATGTAGTCTGCCACAGAGTCTTTATCCAAAAGTCCATCAGACAGACGGACAAACGATTTTGAATCCTTTTCTATTATGTCTCTCTCTTCATTCGATTCATATAAGAGCCCACTCAACTGGCTCTCTCTGCACCTCAAAAACACACCGACTGACGAGGACCTCTGCCAGTCTTTTACATACGTGTGAATTGACCAGACTGGGCACGTCAGTTACCTCAATAAAGAATATCATCTATGGCACTGCATTCCTAGGGGCAATCTGCAGTTCAAACAACAACAAAGGGGCACCCCGCCACTGTTACGGTAAACAGCTAAGGGATGGGCTATGGATGCAAGGACTGACCATCTATGAGATCAAAATTATACTGAGGCTATACAGTGCATGTTTACAATGACATTGATTAAAAACAATGGAGTAAAACTAGATTATATTATGGGTTCTGATGGGGTACGACAGTTGAACTAAGCTTATGAAGCATTTATAAGTTATATTCTTAAAGAATTCATTTAAAAGTCCAAAAATGTATGTAGCAATCACAGATTGCCCCTTTTATGGCTTGTTCAATGTCATGCAGCACGAGGTAAGCTGGTAGGTAATTAACTCCCTATCTATTCTGCTAGCTGTCACTCTCACACACACTTTAATGAGCCCCACACACACACACTTTAATGAGCGAGTGTCTCCATCCAAAGCTGATCTTTCAAACTGGTTTGATGTCAGCCTGTCTGCCACAAATGTCTTATTGAAACGAGAAGGGACATTTTAAGGAGCTAGGGAGTTGTCCATAGAGACTCATAAGTAGTGAACAACTTTCTCAGGTGTCCAAGTAAATAGATGTGGCCCAGTACCTGAGGGTGGCCTTGCGGTTAAGGCCGCTGCCCTCAGCACATACTATATACGATTATCCTGTCCGTGTGGGTACGATTAAGTGATAATGCCAGAGAAGCCGGTGTTTGGAGGATATATTGGCACGAGTGTTGTTAGGCCTGAGATTAAGTCTAAGGCCGGCAAACAGTGCCAATATATCCTCCAAACACCGGCTTCGAAGGCATTATCACTTTTATACGGGTTACCAACATATTAAAATAATGATTTACATATTTTCATTACAAACGTTATTTTGATGAATTTATCAATACTATTTCATCCTTCCACAAGATATAGTTCCGACACAAATCTAGGGTTGTTACCCAAGCCGGCTGGTTGTTTGTTTGTTCTAATCTGTTCGGTTGCCAGAGATGCGACCAAGTCAAGTCTTTTTGTTCTGTATCTATGGTCATTCATTCTAAATGTTCTATTGCCATACTGGCTGGCAACGTTCTTATCCCTTGCTTGATAGCTAGCCAACTACGACTAACTTACAGCCATGTCAAACAGTGCAGCCAGAACAACAACAAAGTAGCTGCATTTGCATTTGTTTAAGCTGTTTTCTCGTGACAATCATTTGGATACATCCATAACAATGAGCTAAACATGCACGATTTCGCCTGGCATAGAAAATGTGCTCTCTCGTCAGGACACTGTTATTCAGAGGAGCTAGCCAACAACACAGCTAACACAATAATTTCAAACTGAAGCTGGAAAGACTGCAAACTAGCTGACCTGTTTTCTATTGATATTTCTTTGTATATATCCATAAAAATTATGCTGATTCATGATTTCAACTAGCTGAGAAAATCTGCCTGCCTGTCTGTCTCATCCCGACGCATTCATTACTATGCGACAGCTGGAGATCGAATTTGAATATTGAAACATGGTTGCAAATGTCGGAGAGACTGACAGCAAGGTTTATACAAATCTCTGCTGTTTAAAATTAAATGTTAGTCTAAAAGAAATGTGAGATAATGTCTAGATGCTTTTTATAGTGGAGATCAAGTTTATACATTGCCTGGCTTTGTAATGAATACTCAGGGAGAAAAAGGTGTAAATTTACGCGCAGAGCACGGCAGGTGTTTATTTCGCCTTCGCAGAAGGCAGGAATTGTGGTCACAGGCAGGCAATGGTCATACACAGGTAGGCAAACAGGCAGGTGAATCAAAACTAGGACTGAAGACTATAACTGGTTCTCACAAACGAGCTAGGAAAAGGCTTAGTAGAGTCAAAACAAACAATACCTCACAAGGCACAAACAGAATGAATTGAACTAAATAAGGAGCTGATGAGACCAGTTGAGTAACTAACACAGGTGAAATCAATGAACAAAAATGCAAGACAGGGCTACGTTCAAGAACACAAAGAAACAGGGCTATGTTCAAGAACACAAGGTTGACTAAGAAAATAAATACAGAACCTTACAGGCTGGGCTGATGAGACAGTGGATTGCGCAGTCAGATGGAACAGAGTAAATAGGCATTTAAACGTCATAAATGTAGCCGGTGGTAACTTGTGGAATAGACACCGGCTGGAATGCGGTTTTAACCAATCAGCATTCAGGATTAGACCCACCTGTTGTATACAGTGCCTTGCAAAAGTATTCATCCCCCTTGGCGTTTTTCCTATTTTGTTGCATTACAACCTGTAATTTAAATGGATTTTTATTTGGATTTCATGTAATGGACATACACAAAATTGTCCAAATTGGTGAAGTGAAATTTAAAAAATCACTTATTTCAAAAAAGTATAAAAAATAAATAACGGAAAAGTGCTGCGTGCATATGTATTCAACCACTTTGCTATGAAGCCCCTAAATAAGATCTGGTGCAACCAATTACCTTCCGAAGTTACATAATTAGTTAAATAAAGTCCACCTGTGTGCAATCTAAGTGTCACATGATCTGTCACATGATCTCAGTATATACACACCTGTTCTGAAAGGCCCCAGAGTCTGCAACACCACTAAGCAAGGGGCACCACCAAGCAAGCGGCACCATGAAGACCAAGGAGCTCTCCAAACAGGTCAGGGACAAAGTTGTGGAGAAGTACAGATCAGGGTTGGGTTATAAAAAAATATCAGAAACTTTGAACGTCCCACGGAGCACCATTAAATCCATTATAAAACAAATTGAAAGAATATGGCACCACAACAAACCTGCCAAGAGAGGGCCGCCCACCAAAACTCACGGACCAGGCAAGGAGGGCATTAATCAGAGAGGCAACAAAGAGACCAAAGATAACCCTGAAGGAGCTGCAGAGCTCCACAGCGGAGATTGGAGTATCTGTCCATAGGACCACTTTAAGCCGTACACTCCACAGAGCTGGGCTTTACGGAAGAGTGGCCAGAAAAAAAGCCATTGCTTAAAAAAATTACCAAATACGTTTGGTGTTGGCCAAAAGGCATATGGGAGACTCCCCAAACATATGGAAGAAGGTACTCTGGTCAGATGAGACTAAAATTGAGCTTTCTGGCCATTAAGGAAAATGCTATGTCTGGTGCAAACCCAACACCTCTCATCACCCCAAGAACACCATCCCCACAGTGAAGCATGGTGGTGGCAGCATCATGCTGTGGGGATGTTTTTCATCGGCAGGGACTGGGAAATTCTTGAGGGAAACCTGTTTCAATCTTCCAGAGATTTGAGACTGGGACGGAGGTTCACCTTCCAGCAGGACAATGACCCTAAGCATACTACTAAAGCAACACTTGATGATTTAAGGGGAAACATTTAAATGTCTTGGAATGGCCAAGTCAATGCCCAGACCTCAATCCAATTGAGAATCTGTGGTATGACTTAAAGATTGCTGTACACCAGCGGAACCCATCCAACTTGAAGGAGCTGGAGCAGTTTTTCCTTGAAGAATGGGCAAAAATCCCAGCGGCTAGATGGGCCAAGCTTATAGGGACATACCCCAAGAGACTTGCAGCTGTAAATCCTGCAAAAGGTGGCTCTACAAAGTATTGACTTTGGGGGGGTGAATAGTTATGCACGCTCAAGTTTTCTGTTTTTTTTGTCTTATTTCTTGTTTGTTTCACAATAAAACATATTTTGCATCTTCAAAGTGGTAGGCATGTTGTGTAAATCAAATTATACAAACCCCCCAAAAAATCCATTTTAATTCCAGGTTGTAAGGCAACAAAATAGGAATAATGCCAAGGGGGGTGAATACTTTTGCAAGCCACTGTAAATCCCAGCACCAAAATATGGAAGGAGAGTGCATGTCCACTCAGATACAAGTAATGCAATCTGCCTGCTACACAGTAAAGCATTCATAGGGATGCATCCAAAATGGCACACTATTCCCTATATGTTTTATTTGTTATTATTATTGTTGAACATAAAAGACTGTAAAAACACAAGAAAATCAGCTCCAAGTGATTTTAATTTTGGAAATCTGTTCCAAAGTATTCCCACGCATAATAGAGAGATATATATGATCATATACTGTACAGATGTAAGCAAGGTTTGAAATTATTAAGTTTTAGTCAAATATTATATCTGTTTGGGTTTCTTTTGGGCAGTTTGCATCTACAAATTATTTGTAATTATGTTCCGGCCCCCTGACCATCCACTCAAGAAAAAATCGGCCCACAGCTGAATCTAGTTGATGACCCCTGCCCTATATCCCCCAATATTATTATTTATATTATTATTATTATTATTATTAGTATTATTATTATTATTATTATTATTATATAGTGCACTAAGTAGTTCCCAATATATTCCACAGATTTCATGATGGTGTCTTTAAGGCCAATCACCTTCCATCTTCGTGCACTATGGGAATAGGGCACCATTTCAGACACAGCCATAGCCTCCTACCTTTTCCCATTTTCATTTTTCTCAATGATTCCCTATGGAGTTTTTCACCCTCGTGCCCCACCTTCCCCTTCTTCTCTGACTGGCCTGAACTCGAGTGGGAGTGGCCTAGGTCAGGCAGATGTATGCGTTGTTACCACGGTGAAGTGGGAGGACGAGTTCTGATTGGCTGCCTCGGAGTTAGGTAGCTCCGGGGTGAAGTTTCCCCTAGGTACAGATAAAAGATAATCTTCCCCTCCCCAAAATCGTAGTTGGAAAAATTCTAAACTGACCCAAGATCAGAGTCTAGGTGCAACTACACTGAGTTAGGTACCTACCGTCTGTGATGAGGGCTCTGCTGGTGAGCACCCTGCCCAGCATGAACTTGAACACGGACAGAATGACACACACCACGCCACTGACGATGGACACACTGAAGAGGAAGTCATCCTGACCGAGAGAGAGAAGCAGATGAGAGAGGAGAGGAGGCAGTGAGAGAGAGAGAGGTGATGAAGAGGGAGAGAGAGAGAAAGGGAGAGAGAAAGAAAGAAAAAGAGTGAGAGAGAGAGAGAGAAAGGGAGAGAGAAAGAAAGAAAAAGAGTGAGAGAGTGGGTAAGTGTTGCATAGTACTTAGTGCCTCCGCAGTAGCATTAATATTGCACTATAGATTTGAAAGCATGAAAAGGTGCATCTCTGCAAGGTTAATAACCTCATCAGTCTCATTAAATCCCCCAGTGAAAAAATTCACTACTTTCATTCATCTGCTTGCTCTGCCCTCCTATTTAGCCTCACATTGAAGTGTTTTACCATTTTATTAAACAGTTTCATTTATGAGTTTTATTGAAAAATGTAAACTAAAAAATAAGGCTTCAGATAAAAAATTGTTTTTATAAGAATGCTGTAAGTACAGGAATTGTCTGCTCAGTGGGAAATGAATATCCAACTAGTAACTGACAACTGTGTGGAGTTTGGAGTTTGTGACAGAAACTATGTAAGCTTATTACAGTATTATAGTCCTGGGATTTCCTATGATCTTCTATCTAGAAGAACCCCTTGCCTTCTAACGACTCTTGTGTGGCCTGTGAGCGTCAGAGCAAAACAGGTTACATGTGCGTGTTCTTGAGAGTCTCAGTTTTTCATATATGGGTCATAATAGTTAGTAGGTCAAACCATTCGGACGTTTTTGTTGAAAGAACCGTTTTCGGGATCCGCCCTTGTCTTACAAACACCGCTCTAGCTCAGTACCCGTTAATCACACAGCCTAATGGTTGGTATCAGCTGATGCAGAACAAATAGACCAATCAAATGCAACAAGCAGTCTGTAGCTCAAACACACAATGTTTACAAGGGGTTAGAAGCCCTAAATCCTGCTGGCTTGATGTTGGGACTCAAAGCTTTTAAACAGGCAACAAAGAACAGCCAGAGATAGACTACAATTAAGTAGAAGGACAGTGAAACCTGTAAGCCCAGTAAACACACAGTATATTCCCGAGTCATTGTTGAGCTTAGAAAGAAAAACCTTTGTTCTATATTACTGAGATGTTAGTGCAGGGGCGCAACATCCACTATGGATGGGGGAGGTCATGACCCCCTCACATTCTGAAATTCCATTGCTAGTTTTATCATTGTACTGTGATACAAAAAGAGGCAACAGTGTTCTTTAGGACCATGCGGATGCCTCGGAGCGGTCGGGCAAGCTGTGTGAAATCAAACTGAAAGGCTGGCTTTAGGACCACGGGAGAGTTGAGGCAGCTGCTGTCAGTGTATGTGTGTGGCGCTCTTTCTATAGCAGAGAGCTAGCCAATAGTTAGCTAGCTCACTAGCTATTATTTTTGTCTCACTCACACTGGACCATAATCAATCAAAATGAAACCAGCAGCCAAGCGATTAAAGACCGATATTCAGACGTTTTTTAACCGCAATGTGAGTCTGTATAGCCATGTATTGCTCTGTAAATTTCCCTAGCTAATTCATTTCAACTTTGTTGTTCTCACACTGACACTGTAATACTGTAATATGCCGGAAATGAGCTTTAGATGACAAATCATTTTTGTTTATGTCCCACCCACTTCTAAAACCATTGTTGCCCCCTGAGTAAATATATGTAGTTAGCTATGAGTATACACAGTCTATAAAGATAACTGTTTATATGAGATCAACTTTTTTTAAATGCCATTGTTTTCTATGAGGATTTTTCAATTCATGAATTGAATCATTCCACTTCCTGTATTTACAGAATTGAGAACTGAATTGACCCCAATCCTGCTATGCTAAGTCTTCAAAAAGTCCTAGATGGTCCCAGATCTATTTGATCTTCTACGGCCGTAGAAGCTAGCTATACAGCACAAAGAGACCTGGAACCAGGCAAGGGAAGTCCTGCTCCCCCAATGACTTCTTCTGACACTCCTTTTAAGATTGAAAATTCATAGCACTGAGGTGCTTCGGTTGAACAAAGCACCGGTACGTGGCATTTAAAAGCCATCTGAGGAGATGAGATGGGAGATGGCTAAACAGAGATCAGGGCCGTATGGAGGAGGGTGAGTCACTCTCTCTCATGCACAGGTTGCGTCGCAAATGGCACCCTTTTCCCCATCTAGTGCACTACTTTTGACCAGGGTCCATATGGCTCTGGTCAAAAGTAGTGCACTATGTAGTAGGGAATAGGGTGTTGTTTGGTATGCAGACAGAGAGACACACTCAACATTCTAACACAGTGCCTGACATTTACAGTTGGCAGGCCAGGCTTTTCTGTGAGGAATCAAATGCACACTTCATAGGCTACGTCCCAATTCTCTACCCTTCTCCCGAAGTGTGCACTTGTCTTATCTTACGATGGTAAATCTATCCAGCCAATGTAGAAGGTGTGTCCAATCCAATGTAGAAGGTGTGTCTCCTCTTAAACTGAATTTGAATACACCCGTTTCGGAACGACAGCCCCAGCACCCAACAACTCAGGCCCTTTTCTCACTATAATATGGAGAGTCTGAGGAGCGGGGCTGGCGAAACAGAATTCACATTTTCAATTCACATTACATCCTTACCTTACCTTTCATTGTAGCTGTCAATGCGACATTCTTGGTCCGCAGCTCAAATTGACCATAAATATCACAGTAGCCACTACCAGTAAGAACAAACTATTCAACAATGACAGAAATGTTTCTTCTAAAATATATTACACTGTTGAATAGTGCAACCAAACCATATTACACTCTTGAATAATGCAACAATTCACAAGCATGTGCAGACAATTAAAGGGTATATTTTCTCGTCTGTAGGCTACACTCATTACATTTTAGCTTCAAGACAAAAGCACAGAGTTGCTATAGCAGCATGTCTTCATCAAGTAACGTTAGCCTATCAAAAATAAATGATTAACCCTCTCATGCAGTTGAAATCGGAAGTTTACATACACCTTAGCCAAATACAATTAAACTCAGTTTTTCACAATTCCTGACATTTAATCCTAGTACAAAATCCCTGTTTTAGGTCAGTTAGGATCACCACTTTATTTTAAGAATGTGAAATGTCAGAATAATAGTAGAGAAAATGATTTATTTCAGCTTTTATTTCTTTCATCACATTCCCAGTGGGTCAGAAGTTTACATATACTCAAATAGTATTTGGTAGCATTGCCTTTAAATTGTTTAACTTGGGTCAAATGTTTCGGGTAGCCTTCCACAAGCTTCCCACAATAAGTTGGGTGAATTTTGGCCCATTCCTCCTGACAGAGCTGGTGTAACTGAGTCAGGTTTGTAGGCCTTCTTGCTCGCTCACGCTTTTTCAGTTCTGCCCACACATTTTCTATAGGATTGAGGTCAGGGCTTTGTGATGGCCACCCCAATACCTTGACTTTGTTGTCCTTAAGCCATTTTGCCACAACTTTGGAAGTGTGCTTGGGGTCATTGTCCATTTGGAAGACCCATTTGCGACCAAGCTTTAACTTCCTGACTGATGCCAGAGTGCAGAATAACTGACGAATTTACGAACGCTCAACACCCGCTGAATATGGCCGGTGTCAGTAAACGTTGGCAAAAAAACTTAATTAAATTGTTACCAGCAGCAGAGTTGCAGTCACCAATGCTTTGGATAACATAAAAACAGCCTAACCAGCTCTGCTAGGGCAGGTAAAATGGTCAGAGTGAGCTGTTCTCTCATTTGTGTCTGGAAGTAGCTAGCAAGCTAGCCAACGTTAGCCAGTTAGCTTGGGTGCTTGACTGCTGTTAGGTCAGAACGCTCGGATCAACCCTACTTTTCGGCTAGAGCGTCCAGTAGGCACCTCCTCACTCACAGTCTGGACTAATCATGATCCTATTGGTGTCACCTGTGTCTACCTGTTCACCTGTGTATTTATGCCCTCACTTCCCTGTGTTCCCTTGCTCAGTTTTCTCTGCTAGTTTCTCGATGCCAAGCAGTACGAATCAGTGTCTGATTGCGAGACGTATGTACAGGTACTTGAGAAGTGTTCTCCCTGTTTCATTGTTATTTCAGTCGTAGTTAGTATTTCGCATTTTTGCTGTCAGCCTGTTTTTGGAGACCAATTTGCTCCTCCTTTATTTTATCGTGACAAGTCCAATGATGAAAAAACCCCAAACACCAGAAGTGCTTATGACATCAATGGCCTTAGGCTACCTTGTTTGCTTTCTATTATTAAAAACGGGCTCTTAGCTTTGACTTAAGTGAATGTATTCTCTCCCTGATGTTTCTACACAGACTGACTGCTGTTTATTGCCTGGCAACAGAGTAATGCAGCTAGCTATTCTAGTAGTGTGAATGCCACGGTTCTCTCTTCACACCTGAGCTCTGCCACATTCCTCCTTTAATTACCCAACAGGAAGAGAGAGACCACAACAACTTGTTTCACTTCACAGATCTCTCTGTTTCTCTCTCTCTGTTTTCTCTTGCTCGCTTTTCTCTCTCTTTCTCTCTCTTTCTCTCTCTCTCTCTCTCGCTCTCTCTCTCACACACCAACAGCTGCCAGATAAACACTTATTTCTCTTCACAGATCTAGTTTTTTCTATTTCTCTCTCATACATGTCTGTCTCTCACTGTCTCCCTCTCTCTCCCTCTGTCTCTCTCTCTCACTGTGTTTCTCTCCCTCTCTGAGCCTCTTCACACGTACTACACTTTTCGTAAAAATACAGTCGGCTACACATATTGCTCAAATGTAAACGTGCGTACTTGCTACGTCTCGACCGTTACCTCCGAAGGTAGCACACGACACTAGCCCGACAGTTGCCCCCGTTGAAGTAGGGCAGTGTAAACAGAATTGTCTTATTTAGCCAACAGTCCTTCAGTATAAATGGTACTAAAAAAAGGATCATATTTGAGACTTGTTTTATTTACTTATTATCTAAAATTGCAGTAACAACCTGTTACATTTTGAAATTGTTACAGTAGCTGCCGGCTGCACTGAGCCATGTAAAACTAAGGAAGCCCATCCCCACCACCAAAGACATGTAAAATGTTTTTTCATTTGTAACATTGTGTGGTGATTTCAGAGATGGCACCACAGGTCCCAGAGTGGTGGGGAGGAAATCGTTTTTCCTGATCTGGTAGTAGGCTAATATAACCAACTCCGGACCGTAGTTGCAGCGTATGACATAGTAATAAATCAGCTGTAAAAAAATGTTTTATATGGGCTATGATGGGACCAGATAATTTTTTTCGAATCAGGTCATATGGTTTAAAAAAAACTCCTTGCCCTAGGGAGGATGAAAACATTAAAACTCTTTACACAGACAAAAAGACAACAACTGCGATAAATAAAACTAACAGGGCTGAGCTCACTGTATGCAGGGTTGCATCGTTTAGGCCTTTGCATCTGTAATTAAAAATATACTCATACAGTATGTCATCACTATTGTGTTGATTGATTAATTCCCGATGTCACAGGAAGGCCAAAAAGATCATCAAGGACATCAACCACCCGAGCCACTGCCTGTTCACCCCGCTATCATCCAGAAGGTGAGGTCAGTACAGGTGCATCAAAGCTGGGAGCGAGAGAATGAAAAACAGCTTCTATCTCAAGGCCATCAGACTGTTAAATAGCCATCACTAGCACATTGGAGGCTGCTGCTGCCTATTGAAATCACTGGCCACTTTAAGAAATGGAACACTAGTCACTTTAATAATGTTTACATATCTTGCACTACTCATCTCATATGTATATACTGCATTCTATTCTATAATATTCTTCTGTATCTTAGTCCATGCCGCTCTGTCATTGCTTGTCCATATATGTATATATTCTTAAATCCCATTCCTTACTTTTTTGTGTGTATTGAGTATATGTTGTGTAATTGTTAGATATTACTGCACTGTCGGAGATAGAAGCATAAGCATTTCGCTATACAGAAGATAGGCCTATTTGGTAAAAGACCAAGTCCATATTATGACAAGAACAGCTCAAATAAGCAAAGAGAAACGACAGTCCATCATTACTTTAAGACATGAAGGTCAGTCAATACAGAACATTTCAAGAACTTTGAAAGTTTCTTCAAGTGCAGTCGCAAAAATCATCAGGCGCTATGATGAAATTGGCTCTCATGAGGACCGCCACAGGAATGGAAGACCCAGAGTTACCTCTGCTGCAGTTCATTAGAGTTACCAGCCTCAGAAATTGCAGCCCAAATAAATGCTTCACAGAGTTCAAGTAACAGACACATCTCAACATCAACTGTTCAGATGGGACTGTGTGAATCAGGCCTTCATGCTGCAAAGAAACCACTACTAAAGGACACCAATGAGAATAAGAGACTTGCTTGGGCCAAGAAACACGAGCAATGGACATTAGACCGGTATACATGTGTCCTGTGGTCTGGAGTCCAAATTTGAGATTTTTGTTTCCAACCGCTGTGTCTTTGTGAGACGCGGTGTGGGTGAACAGATGATCTCCACATGTGTATTTCCCACCGTAAAGCATGGAGGAGGAGGTGTTATGGTGTGGGGGTGCTTTGCTGGTGACACTGTCTGTGATTTACTTAGAATTCAAGGCACACTTAACCAGCATGGCTACCACAGCATTCTGCAGCGATATTCCATCCCATCTGGTTTGGGCTTATAATAAATGCCATTTAGCAGACGATTTTATCCAAAGCGACTTACAGTCATGCATGCATACATTTTACTATCCAAGCTGTGTGTAAATTAAAAAGTGAAACAATTATAATAGGATATAAAGACACAATTAAAATAGGAAGTGACCACACCTTTTTTGCTCATTCTATTACAGTGGAGGCTGGTGTGTGTGGCTTAGTGGGACTATCATTAGTTTTTCAACAGGACAATGACCCAACACACCTCCAGGCTGTGTAAGGGCTATTTTACCAAGAAGGAGAGTGATGGAATGCTGCATCAGATGACCTGGCCTCCACAATCTGCCGACCTCAACCAAATTGAGATGGTTTGGGATGAGTCGGACGGCAGAGTGAAGGAAAAGCAGCCAACAAGTGCTCAGCATATGTGGGAATGCCTTCAAGACTGTTGGAAAAGCATTCCAGGTGAAACTGGTTGAGAGAATGCCAAGAGTGTGCAAAGCTGTCATCAAGGCAAAGGGTGGCTATTTGAAGAATCTCAGATATAAAATATATTTTCGATTCGACACTTTTTTGGTTACTACATGATTCCATATGTGTAATTTCATAGTTTTGATGTCTTCACTATTATTCTACAATGTAGAAAATAGTCAAAATAAAGAAAAACCCTTGAATGAGTAGGTGTTCTAAAACGTTTGACCGGTAGTGTATATACCTAAAAAATATGGGGGATTCGAAATGATGCAGACAATTACATTGATGGAAGCTACAATCTATCTGCAATATGAAAGCTGATCTAACCCCTAAAATAATAATAAATAAATAAATTAAAAAACTGCTTGTAATTTTGAAAGGTAGGCCTACTGTACTTTTATATTCGTATGAGAGGGTTAATCGTTCATTTTTGATAGGCTAACATTACTTTATGAAGACATGCTGTTATAGCAACTCTGTGCTGTTGTCTTGAAGCTAAAATGTAATGAGTGTAGCCTACAGACGAGAAAATATACCCTTTAATTGTCTGCACATACAGTGCTGTGAAAAAGTATTTGCCCCCTTTCTGATTTTCTCTATTTTTGCATATTTTTGATACTGAATGTTATCAGATTTTCAACCAAAACCTAATATGGATGACATGGGTCCCATTATGCCTGGCAAAAACCAAACACTGCATTCCACAGTAAGAACCTTATACCAACGGTCAAGCATGGTGGTGGTAGTGTGATGGTTTGGGGATGTTTTGCTGCCTCAGGACCTGGATGACTTGCCTTAATAGAAGGGACCATGAATTCTGCTCTGTATCAGATAATTCTATAGGAGAATGTCAGACCATCTTTCTGTGAGCTGAAGCTGAAGCGCAGCTGGGTCATGCAGCAAGACAATGATCCAAAACACACAATCAAATCTACATGAAAATGGCTAAAAAGCAACACATTTGAAGTTTTGGAATGGCCTAGTCAAAGTCCAGACCTAATCCCAATTGAGATGTTGTGGCAGGACTTGAAACGAGCAGTTCATGCTTGAAAACCCACAAATGTCGCTGAGTTAAAGCAGTTCTGCATGGAAGAGTGGGCCAAAATTCCTCCACAGCGACATGAGAGACTGATCAACAACTACAGGAAGCTTTGGTTGGAGTTCTTGCAGCTAAAGGTGGCACAACCAGTTATTGAGTGTAAGGGGGCAATTACTTTTCACACAGGGGCATTGGGTGTTGCATAACTTTGCTCATGAAATAAATGAAATAAGTGTGTAATTGTTGTTTGTTCACTCAGGTTCCCTTTTTCTAATATTAGGTTTTGGTTGAAGATCTGATAACATTCAATATAGAAAATATGCAAAAGTAGAGAAAATTAGAACGGGGGCAAATACTTTTTCACAGCACTGTACATGCTGGTGAATTGTTGCATTATTCAACAGTGTAATATGGTTTGGTTGCACTATTCAACAGTGTAATATGTTTTAGAAGAAAAGGTTCTGTCATTGTTGAATAGTTTGTGCTTACTGGCTAGTGGCTACTGTGATATTTATGGTCAATTTGAGCTGCGGACCAAGAATGTGGCATTGCCAGCCACAATGAAAGGTAAGGCAAGGATGTAATGTGAATTGGAAAGTAGAATTCTCGTTCGCCACCCCGTTCCTCAGACTCTCCTTCATATCTCGTAGTGGGAATAGGTCCTCACTCTCTCTCTCTCTCTCTGTCTCTCTCTCCATTCTGGAGGTGTTGTCTCTTCGCATGTTCCCACCTGAGAGTCTTGTAAATGGAATTCACACCTGATGTGACCAGTCTGGCGATACAAGAATGAAACTATATATTAGCTCTCTGAGTTTATACTAAGCTGTGTCCCAAATGGCACCATATTCCCTATAAAGTGTACTACTTTTGACCCCGCCCATAGGGCTCTGATCAAAAGTAGTGCACTATGTTGGGAACATGGTGTCATTTGGCATTGGATGCCATAATGACAACTTTGAAGATGGAAAAGACTACATATTTCGGTTGATTTAGACTGATTTACTATACAGTATGTTGCATTTCAGTGAATCTTTATTATATTGTCCATCCAACAACAACAACAACGATACAATAAGAGTTTGTAAAGATTTGTAGATGCATTTGTGTTGTCCCAGTAGTGAAATGTACAGTACACTGTCTGTACTCCCACTGCCTTGACAAATTACACCCAACACATTTGTCATGACATGAACAAGACACAAGCAAAGCTGTGCAACAAGAAAAACAAGTCACAAAACCGAGTTACACTCCTCTGTTTTTGACAAGCAATTTCAGCGCTCCAACCAGATGTTCATTTTTTGCAGTAAAACCTCTTTGCCAAGGCTGCTGGCGCTGCCAAGGCTGACAAGGGCGGGTATTACAGTACCCAGAGCTGGCCTTAATGAACGACCACATGCCCAGACATGTGGAGCAGAGTGGAGAGTAGGGCTGTGTCTCAAACGGCACCCTATTCCCTACATAGTGCACTACCTTTGAGTCTTTTCGTTGAGTTTGGCTCTGTTCACCAAAAAGAGCTTTTCATGTGGCTTCCATATAGCTTTTCGTTCAGTAATACATCAAAATAGACAGATAGATAGATAGATGCAGTGCAGCGCCCCTGGATTGAGAGTTATAGATGCAGTTAAGGGTAAGTGCCTTGCTCAAGGATACATTGGCAGGAGATGGTATCTCTTACCACTTCAGGCAGTAGCTTGGTAGCCAGGTCATGGATTGCCTTTCCCAGGATACACAGGGAGGACAGGATGAAGACCACACCCAGGATCGCACAGGAACTGTAGAGAGAGGGAGAGATAGATAGGGGTGGAGAGGGAGGGAGGGGGGAGTTAGGAGGGGAGCAAGAGAGAGGAAGGGAGGGGGGAGAGAGGGGAGAGAAAGTGAGGGAGGTAGATAGAGGGGAAATGGAAGGAAAGAGAGTGAGAGAACAGTGATTAAGGATATTCTGCTTTGAAAATCTACAGTTCCATGAGACAAAGGATATGTCACTCGTTTACATTTACCAGTCATTTATATAGATGTGAGAGTGAGGGATTATATATTGTATTTTGAAACATTCCTAAATCATTGGCCACAGGGAGACCTTTCCATGACAAAGTAGACCTACTGCAACTACCCATCATACAAGCATAATGCAACGTAATACAATAGCAAATAGTCTCCATTACTTCTATGCATGTGGAAGAGAAAAGGCATCTGTTAAATAAACAACTATTTTGCTTTTCTCCGTCGCTGATTTAGAGAGTGAACACAGTCTCCGAGGATCCATTTGAGAAGAGGGGATTTTCTTTAAACACAGTTTTATCCAATTAGGTAAGCCTGGCTGGGAGAAGCTCTACAATCTGTCAACTGTGTCATCTGGGGTGGTCAGGCATGGTCGGGTTAGCACACTGTTTATACTGTCTGTCTGCTCTCTCTCTCCCCTACTTCATCTCCTAGCCTAGCGCAGACTTACTATACACACCATACACATTATCACAAAGAGCCCATGAAAAGGCCAAAAACAAGAGAAAGTGTTGAAAGTAGCCAGTGTATTATAGATATAACATACATGATGTTCAGACAAAAACATAATGGATGGAAAAGTGTGTGTGTGTGTGTGTGTGTGTGTGTGTGTGTGTGTGTGTGTGTGTGTGTGTGTGTGTGTGTGTGTGTGTGTGTGTGTGTGTGTGTGTGTGTGTGTGTGTGTGTGTGTGTGTGTGTGTGTGTGTGTGTGTGTGTGTGTGTGTGTGTGTGTGTGTGGGAGTGCATGCGTGTGTGCGTGTATGTTTATGTTTATGCTCGCAGCTGGCTCACACTCAGCAGCACTCAGTCCCCTGGGTCCAAGCCAGAAGGTAACTAGGCAACACAAAGTAGAGCGAGAGGAGAGGAGCCATGTAGGAATGGTTTCAGTGGTGCAGCGGGAGAGACAGAGACCCAGAGCTCTGTGTGTGTGTGTGTGTGTGTATGTGTGTGTGTGTATGTGTGTGTGTGTATGTGTGTGTGTGTGTGTGTGTGTGTGTGTGTGTGTGTGTGAGACCTCCTAGAGCTGTGTAAAGCTCAACAACAGAGACTCTCCCTCACAACGCACCTGCCCAACCAACAGCTCAGCTGACAGAAACATCAGTTTGATCATCATTGGGCTATGATCCTGCTGCTTAGAAAAGTCAATTGTTTTGGTCTCATCAACTCAAGGCAATTGGCATCAAGCACATTGCAAGTTAGATTTTCTTCAAACATCACAAGACAGTCAATTTAGTTTTGATAACAAAGTCGCAAATGCAAGGACTTGACCGGACTTGGCCGAACTGTAGTTGACTAGTCTGAGGATGCGCACACACACACACACACACACTCATCCAATCTGTGTCTACTCTTTCCCTCCTGCTCTGTGTGTCACGTCAGCAGGCTAATAAAGCAATATTCCTCCAATTACAGTGGAAGAAAAACATGCTGCAAATTCACGCTGCTCGCTCATTCGTCTCCAGACCTGGTAATTTTATTGT
Organism: Coregonus clupeaformis; assembly: GCF_020615455.1. NCBI lineage: Eukaryota > Metazoa > Chordata > Actinopteri > Salmoniformes > Salmonidae > Coregonus > Coregonus clupeaformis. The sequence continues at coordinate 60,836,151 of NC_059220.1, read as the reverse complement.
CTAGTGGCCTAGTGCCTTACTCCTCCCTGGCCTCTCCCCTGAGGGATCACACATACACACGCGCACACATGTTCACCCCCCACCACACACACCTAGGAGAGGCTAATTACTAGCTGCTGGGTAACACAAACCTTCCAATTAGGATTCTGAACCCAAGACATGTTCACTGGTACAACTGAAGGCTCATATTAGCCTGGTTAAACCAGATTGAATGCTGCCCTCACAATGGTGAAAGCAGCATTCAAGCTGGTTTAACCAGGCTATAGACTTATACAGTAAACCAGAGGCTGTCAATCTGCCGTTGTGATGCTGGTTAGCCTGGTTAAACCAGACTAAATCAAATCAAATCAAATCAAATTTTATTGGCCACATGCGCCGAATACAACAGGTGCAGACATTACAGTGAAATGCTTACTTACAGCCCTAAACCAACAGTGCATTTATTTTTAACAAAAAAGTAAAAATTAAACAACAACAAAAAAAGTGTTGAGAAAAAAAGAGCAGAAGTAAAATAAAATAACAGTAGGGAGGCTATATATACAGGGGGGTACCGGTGCAGAGTCAATGTGCAGGGGCACCGGCTAGTTGAGGTAGTTGAAGTAATATGTACATGTGGGTAGAGTTAAAGTGACTATGCATAAATAATTAACAGAGTAGCAGCAGCGTAAAAGGATGGGGTGGTGGGGCAGTGCGAGGGGATGCAGAGGCTCGCCTCGTAGGGGGCTTTTCCGGACTACTGCCGGGGTGTGGTGGTCTTACTGGCACTTTTACAGTCACCAAAATATCACCCAGGTGGGTGCTACACTTCTGGTAGTGGACGATCCAGCCTACCTACGAAGGAGGAGCTGTGAACATAAAGACAACGATGTGCCCGATGAAGAGCTCCGGGGCCTGTCTGTCAGATGTTTTCTACCTCCCTGCCTGACTGCACCATCAATGCTCCCTCCACTCAAGATACTACTTTTCCGAACTGCCTATCACATGAAGTTGTGGAAGACCAACACCAACTGCCAGATTTACATTTACATTTTAGTCATTTAGCTCTTATCCAGAGCGACTTACAGTTAGATCCCTACATTTAAAAAAATTATTATGATTATATATATTTTTTGTTAAGTGACTTTCAGATTCTACTTGTAATGAAAAGCGCTATATAAAATGAATCTATTATTATTATAAAGAGGGCTCTGTCAAATCACGTGAAAAAAAAGTATAATAATCACGAGTCAGACGTGGTTTTCGGAAACATGCAGCATTTCAGGTAGGATTTTTACCTTGACCACGACTATCCATTTTAAGGACATCTCAGCAGAAATATCTATTTTAAATTACGTTATATTTTCTGCAGCAGTGGCAACAATTTAGCAGTGGTGGGCGACCGCTGCTAAATGAATATAGGGGAAAAACTGACGTATGAAATTTCACATGTTAATTTTTTATATTTTTTATTTAATTAAATTCCCCACATTACATTTTACACATTATTATTTTTCACCCACTTCCAGCTACAGTGCCTTCAGAAAGTATTCATACCCCTTGACTTATTCCACATTATGTTGTGTTAAAGCCTGAATTCAATAGATTTTTCTCACCCATCTACACACAATAAGTGAAAACATGTTAGTTTTTTTTTCTAATTTATTGAAAATGAAATACAGAAATATCTCATTTACATAAGTATTCACACCCCTGAGTCAATACTTTGTTTGGCAGTGATTACAGCTGTGAGTCTTTCTGGGTAAGTCTCTAAGCGCTTTCCACACCTGGATTGTGCAACATTTTCCCATTATTCTTTAAAAGATTCTTCAAGCTCTGTGAAATTGGTTGTTGATCATTGCTAGACAACCATTTTCAGGTCTTGCCATAAATTTACAAGTAGCTCCATTCCGTTTCTTTTGTATCCTGAAAAACTCCCCAGTCCTTAACGATTACAAGCATACCCATAACATGATGCAGCCACCACTATGATTGAAAATATGGAGAGTGGTACTCAGTTATGTGTTGTATTAGATTTATATTCAGGACAAAAAGTTAACTGCTTAGACACATTTTTTGCAGTATTAGTTTAGTGCCTTGTTGCAAAATGGATGCATGTTATTGCAATATTTCTGTACAGGCTTCCTTCTTTTCACTCTGCTTAGTATTGTGGAGTAACTACCATGTTGTTGATCCATCCTCAGTTTTCTCCTATCACAGCCATTAAATTCGGTCACTGTTTTAAAGTCACCATTGGCCTCATGGTGAAATCTCTGAGCGGTTTAGGAAGGACACCTGTATCTTTGTAGTGACTGGGTGTATTGATACACCATACAAAGTGTAATGAATGACTTCACCATGCTCAAAGGGATATTCAATTTCTGCTTTTTATAATTTAATACATCTACCAATAGGTCCCCTTCTTTGCGAGGCATTGGAAAACCTCCTTGGTCTTTGTGGTTGAATCTGTGTTTGAAATTCACTGCTAGACTGAGGGACCACTATGATTGCACACAGAGTGAGTCCATGCAATTTATGGAACACACCATCACAGTTTATTATGAAATAGACAAAATTACTTATTCAAAATTCGGACAGGCACACAAAAAAATTCACTTTTTCGTGTATATTACACAATTTTCTTTCTTCTTAACGTACAGTGGGGAAAAAAAAGTATTTAGTCAGCCACCAATTGTGCAAGTTCTCCCACTTAAAAAGATGAGAGAGGCCTGTAATTTTCATCATAGGTACACGTCAACTATGACAGACAACATGAGAAAAAAAAATCCAGAAAATCACATTGTAGGATTTTTAATGAATTTATTTGCAAATTATGGTGGAAAATAAGTATTTGGTCAATAACAAAAGTTTCTCAATACTTTGTTATATACCCTTTGTTGGCAATGACACAGGTCAAACGTTTTCTGTAAGTCTTCACAAGGTTTTCACACACTGTTGCTGGTATTTTGGCCCATTCCTCCATGCAGATCTCCTCTAGAGCAGTGATGTTTTGGGGCTGTCGCTGGGCAACACAGACTTTCAACTCCCCTCCAAAGATTTTCTATGGGGGTTGAGATCTGGAGACTGGCTAGGCCACCCAGGACCTTGAAATGCTTCTTACGAAGCCACTCCTTCGTTGCCCGGGCGGTGTGTTTGGGATCATTGTCATGCTGAAAGACCCAGCCACGTTTCATCTTCAATGCCCTTGCTGATGGAAGGAGGTGTTCACTCAAAATCTCACGATACATGGCCCCATTCATTCTTTCCTTTACACGGATCAGTCGTCCTGGTCCCTTTGCAGAAAAACAGCCCCAAAGCATGTTGTTTCCACCCCCATGCTTCACAGTAGGTATGGTGTTCTTTGGATGCAACTCAGCATTCTTTGTCCTCCAAACACGACGAGTTGAGTTTTTACCAAAAAGTTATATTTTGGTTTCATCTGACCATATGACATTCTCCCAATCCTCTTCTGGATCATCCAAATGCACTCTAGCAAACTTCAGACGGGCCTGGACATGTACTGGCTTAAGCAGGGGGGACACGTCTGGCACTGCGGGATTTGAGTCCCTGGCGGCGTAGTGTGTTACTGATGGTAGGCTTTGTTACTTTGGTCCCAGCTCTCTGCAGGTCATTCACTAGGTCCCCCCGTGTGGTTCTGGGATTTTTGCTCACTGTTCTTGTGATCATTTTGACCCCACAGGGTGAGATCTTGTGTGGAGCCCCAGATCGAGGGAGATTATCAGTGGTCTTGTATGTCTTCCATTTCCTAATAATTGTTCCCACAGTTGATTTCTTCAAACCAAGCTGCTTACCTATTGCGGATTCAGTCTTCCCAGCCTGGTGCAGATCTACAAAAAAAATTTCTGGTGTCCTTTGACAGCTCTTTGGTCTTGGCCATAGTGGAGTTTGGAGTGTGACTGTTTGAGGTTGTGGACAGGTGTCTTTTATACTGATAACAAGTTCAAACAGGTGCCATTAATACAGGTAACGAGTGGAGGACAGAGGAGCCTCTTAAAGAAGAAGTTACAGGTCTGTGAGAGCCAGAAATCTTGCTTGTTTGTAGGTGACCAAATACTTATTTTCCACCATAATTTGCAAATAAATTCATTAAAAATCCTACAATGTGATTTTCTGGAAAAAAAATTCTCAATTTGTCTGTCATAGTTGACGTGTACCTATGATGAAAATTACAGGCCTCTCTCATCTTTTTAAGTGGGAGAACTTGCACAATTGGTGGCTGACTAAATACTTTTTTTCCCCACTGTATTTGTGTACATTAAACAAATTCTAATTTGTTGTATCTAACATTAGCTAGGCTAGCTAGGTGGCTAACATTAGCTAGGCTAGGGGTTAAGGTTAGGGTTTAAGGTAAAGGTTTAGGAGTTAGGTTAAGGTTATGGTTAGGGAAAGGGTTAGCTAACATGCTAAGTAGTTACAAAGTAGCTTTAAAGTAGTAAAGTGTTGCAAAGTAGCTAATTATTCTTTCAGTCTTAAGTAACCTACTGTCTTTATCTGTGATTGAAATGCACTGTATACAAAATTGTGTACTGCACACAAAATAATTGACTTTTTTCATGTGTCTGTCACAAATTTTGAATAAGTAATTTGTGTCTATTTCACAATAATCTGTGATACTGGGTTGACTTATAATGTGACCTGTTAAGCAAATGTTTACCCCTGAATTTATTGAAGCTTGCCATAACAAAGGGGTTGAATACTTATTGACTCAAAAGTTTAAAAATATATTTCCACTTTGACATTATGGGGTATTGTGTGTAGGCCAGTGACACAAAATCTCAATTTAATCCATTTTAAATACATGCTGTAACACAACAAAATGTGGAAAAATTAAAGGGGTATGAATACTTTCTGAAGGAACTGTTCATCTGGTCTCCCATTCAGGGATCGACCAGGGCCGATTTTCACATGTGAAACTGCAAATTTGTCTTTTTTTTGTATGGGCACACACACATTGCCATTTACAGTGCACTGAGTAAGGGGGATGAGAGACAATGCTGGGGTTGTAAATACTGTACACTACAGTCCCAATCCCCGCACCAAGAATGAAATGCATTGTAATAACTGCAGCGCTTGTGCTGAAGAGAGATTAGTATGTGTTGAAGAGACAACATAATGTTAGTATGCAGTATAATTTGTAGGCTTTATATAGTTTTGCTGGTCATCAAAAACAACAAATATGATAAATATGGCGGTGATATATCTACTCACATGTATTCTCTGTGTGCAGAGTGAACGGCGGCAGCGTTACTATAGCGCCACACCACGATGATGGAGGACAGCACATCCAGGGCAGCGTCAAACTGCAGAGGGTAAACAACAACAACATCCACAACAAGACTGACCAGCTACTCAACGGAAACCCATGAGAAATAAGGGTTCACTTAAACATTTTTACCCTTTAGTTATCCTCATCCCAATAACTAAAAGCTAATGCCAATCTAGCCTAAATTACAAGCTTAGACTCCTAAGGCAGCAGGACTCGATATGGCCCTTGTGGAACCAATGTGTGTTTTTGAGATCGACTACATTGCAGTTGGTCTGCGCAGAATCATTCATCTACAAATCACCTTGCATCCCAAATAACTAGAGCTACTACTCATTATGTGATCAAGATCAGTGATCCTGTGCCTCGCCTTGCTCAAACTGACCCCCTCAAACACACTGATTGTAACGTGTTGGTAATGACTAACTCTCTGCCCTATAGCACTCAATAGCAGATTAATTTTAAATGCATTTTAAAAGTACCTACAGCGAATCCGAAAGCCGAGGCACTGTGTCTCATGAAGGAAACAGCTGGGGAAAAAACAAGAGAAAAACAAGTTTTACTATACATGAAGAACATTCATATATGAAATGCATTTATATCAGTGCTACTTGAGAATACCCATTGCATACCAAACACTGGCGGCCGGTTTGCTCGAAACCGACTCAGCCTGCCGGTAGTCCCTGGAGTCAAAAAGTGTTTGTTTTCTTTTAACTACTTTAGCTGCACTTGATTGAACTTGTCTAAGACTGGGACAATGGGACCAATAGAATAGTCCCAAAAGTGCAAACCCCGCCCATCTGGCAGTCCAAAATAACAGACAGGCTCAATTAAACGCTCAAAGTATTTAAACCCAGGTCTTATATGGCGCAACTACAACACTGTTATATTCAGCAGGTGTAGTAGTAAGATATAATGTAGTGTTATCATTCAGCATCCACACCATTGTCAGGTTTACAGGGTTAAAATCCTTAGTTTGCCCTTGAAAACAACGGGGCTGCTGCTTCTAATTGGCGAGTAGTGAGCAGGACTGAGTACCCCACCAATGTGGACACACAGCTGTTTGTAACGCAGATTTTTCCTGAGGCTACATTACATTACCCCCACCTTTACCCCAAGTTGAACTCCAGAGTGATTACCATATACAGGTCATGAGAAATAATGGAATTCAAAGCACATCCAACCCTAACCCAGAGGGATTACCCAGCACTGAAGACTAGACAATGTCCATACTAATGCGGTCCAGGCTAATGACTACTGGCTTTGCTTTCCAAATGGCATCCTATTCCCTATTTAATGCACTACTTTTGACCAGGGCCCACCTACTCATTCCAGGTTTTTCTTTATTTTTACTATTTTCTACATTGTAGAATAATAGTAAAGACATCACAACTATGAAATAACACATATGGAATCATGTAGTAACCAAAAAAGTGTTCAACAAATCAAAATATATTTTATATTTGAGATTCTTCAAATAGCCACCCCTTTGCCTTGATGACAGCTTTGCACACTCTTGGCATTCTCTCAACCAGCTTCACCTGGAATGCTTTTCCAACAGTCTTGAAGGTGTTCCCACATATGCTGAGCACTTGTTGGCTGCTTTTCTTTCACTCTGCGGTCCGACTCATCCCAAACCATCTCAATTGGGTTGAGGTCAGGGGATTGTGAAGGCTAGGTCATGTGATGCAGCACTCCATCACGCTCCTTGGTAAAATAGCCCTTACAGAGCCTGGAGGTGTGTTGGGTCATTGTCCTGTTGAAAAACAAATGATAGTCCCACTAAGCCCAAACCAGATGGAATGGCATATCGTTATAGAATGCTGTGGTAGCCATGCTGGTTAAGTATGCCTTGAATTCTAAATAAATCACAGACAGTGTCACCAGCAAAGCACCCCCACACCATAACACCTCCTCCTCCATGCTTTACGGTGGGAAATACACATGCAGAGATCATCCATTCACCCACACCACGTCTCACAAAGACAAGGCCGTTGGAACCAAAAATCTCACATTTGGACCAAAGGACAAATTTCCACTGGTCTAATGTCCATTGCTCGTGTTTCTTGGCCCAAGCAGGTCTCTTATTATTATTGGTGTCCTTTAATAGTGGTTTATTTGCAGCAATTCGACCATGAAGGCCTGATTCACACAGTCCCTTCTGAACAGTTGATGTTGGGATGTGTCTGTTACTTGAACTCTGTGAAGCATTTATTTGGGCTGCAATTTCTGAGGCTGGTAACTTTAATGAACTTATCCTCTGCAGCAGAGGTAACTCTGGTGGTCCTCATGAGAGCCAGTTTCATCATAACGCTTGATGGTTTTCTTGACATATTCCATATTGACTGACCTTCATGTCTTAAAGTAATGATGGACTGTCGTTTCTCTTTGCTTATTTGAGCTGTACTTGCCATAATATGGACTTGGTATTTTACCAAATAGGGCTATCTTCTGTATACTCCCCCTACCTTGTCACAACACAACTGATTGGCTCAAACGCATTAAGAAGGAAAGAAATTCCACAAATTAACTTTAAGGCACACCTGTTAATTGAAATGCATTCTCATGAAGCTGGTTGAGAGAATGCCAAGCGTGTGCAAAGCTGTCATCAAGGCAAAGGGTGGCTATTTGAAGAATCTCAAGTATAAAATATACTTTGATTTGTTTAACACTTTTTTGGTTACTACATGATTCCATATGTGTTATTTCATAGTTTTTATGTCTTCACTATTATTCTACAATGTAGAAAATAGTAAAAATAAAGAAAAACCCTGGAATGAGTAGGTGTGTCCAAACTTTTGACTGGTACTGTATATATATTTATATTCAGGACTCTGACATTGCTCGTTCTGATATTTCTTAATTTAAATGTTTGGGATTTGTGAGTATTGTTTTGTATTGTTAGGTATATTGCACTGTTGGAGCTAGAAACACAAGCACTTCGCTACACCTGCGATAACAAAATATGCGTACGCCACCAATAAAATTTGATTTGATTTGATCTCAGGGTAGACACTCTAACCACAAGGCCACCGAGTTGGTGTGTAACTGCGACGTGCAGTGAATATATGCAGTAGCCTATATCCCTTGTAGCCCCGGTCTTCCCTAATCTGCATAGGATGCGCTCATAAATGCGCTGCTACTCACAAAATGTTTCAACTTATGATAATGCATGCATTTCATCAAATGCTCGCAGTCAAAGAACCAATAATACTGCAAGCCTCTTGTTCTTTTCCTGTGTTTGGTCCAGACTGCATTCTCACCTGCAGCGAACTGCACCATGGTATGAATGGAATTGGACCGAGACCACACTTTTTGAGCGAACCGCGGTGCGTTGTTTGGTGTGCTCCCGCGTACGGATAGTGTGTTCACACCAGTCCAAAGAAACTGAACTAAGGGGGTAAACTCTGCAGTTTTCGGAAAAACTGCTCCAAACCAATTTGGTGTGAAAGCGCCCTGAGTGTACTTTGATTTGGCCTTTCCACTACAGTACTATTTTATTTAAGAAACCAATAATGATAAGGCTTTTATTCTAGTTCGTGTTCATTAGGCACCAAACAGAAGAAAATTGACTGAAACAGGGAGGGACTACCTCGACATGTCCAATAAGAAACTATCATTTTCGTTTTTCATTTAAAAACGATTTCGCTTGAGTGCCGTAATGAACAAGACCCAGGTTTTCTCTTTCTGCAGTCCTCCTGGGGTGTAAAGCCCCCATCCATTTATGTTTCTAAACACAGTGACACACGGTGGGTGACAGACAGATCTTTCTGGGTCATCCCAGTCCATATGTCACATGTCAGACCTCCCACCCTTCAGTCGTCATCACGGTGACAGAGGCTGGCACATCACCCTGACAGAACACCAGCCACACCGAGAACAGAAGGACTACACCCCAAATGGTCCCCTATATAGTGCACTTCTTTTGAACAAGCACTATATAGGGAATAGGGTGCCATTTCAGACACAACCAGGGTCTCCATGTGACAGGACAGATCTGGTTAGTGACCAGTCATTTACAATGAAGGCAGGAGTGATCAATTCTCCTCACCTTGTCAAGCCAGATCAAGTGTCTCAGAGAAAGGGTTTACGAGGAGGGCCTCTGGGTGTTTCTCAATATGCATACTATCGCGCTCCAAACTCTCATGCGTCGAGTTCGTACTCCGAGGACGTTCTCTTGAGTACGTTCTTGTGAAGACGAGAGTGTGGAGAATGCATAAAAATGTACATTTGAGAAGCACTGCGCACTCCCGTGCTATTGCATTACCTTTGACCAATACAGACGAAACAAGATAACTACATAAAGAAAATGCAACCTAGTTTTACATGTAAGAAACAACCTAAAACAAATGTTGTTATGAAAGGTAAATGGCCAGTGTTAGCTACAAATTCTTTGTGGGTAGCTAGCTACACATTTTTCGTCAGTCTACGCACACTATAGTGGATATTCTATGCAGTTAAACAGGCCAAAATGAACACATTATGGTTAACATATCAATATAAAATATTGTAGTCAGGCATTATATGAGATGTGAGTGGGCAACTTTTCATTCCGAAGTTGGAGTTCATTTTCTCTCACTTCAGCTCAAAACCAGCCGCCATTGACTTCAGGACATTTTGCGTAGTTTTTTATGTGGTTGCGTCTTATTACGTCAACAATACTGGGAATATTTCAGTTGAAGCTTGCGTCGACGCATGCTTCGAAATATGTACAAACGAAGTACACATCTGAGAATTGCCCTCCGTGTTCCGTTTCACATACTTTGATTTTGACTCGTACTCCGACCGTTCCGTGGTTCAATTTGCGCGCTCGGAGCATATTGAGAAACACCCCTTGTCTCACAAACACACGTAACTTCCCTATTGACAAACCTTAACCAGCTGCACCACCGAAAAGCTAGCAATTCAATGGCTCAGGCAGCGGTATTTGAGGTTGAGGAGTTAGTTTACCAATTCATCTCGTTTACAATGGCCAAACAATATATTATAAGCACTCCATTTCTTGAGGAAAACAGTCCTATTGTTGGAAACAAACAGCCTTATAATGTCACCCAGAGTCACATTTCTTTACTTTCCAAGCTATAGCGCACAACTAGTGACAACAACACTAATCTCTCTCTGTCTAATCACATACCTGTACATCTCTCTGTCTTTCTCTCTCCCTCAATCTCTCTCTGCCTCCCTCTGCCTCTATCTACTCCAGTCAGTACTCGCCCAGAGTGACAGAGACATCAGGGCAGATGGGAGATGTGTCACTCTCTCTGTCTCTCCGGAGACCTAAGTCAGTCCCTTTCCACATCATAGAGACAGATGTCATTGGTTCCTCACAGCCACTCCAGATTACTTCATTTCTGTGTCAATTGTCTCAGTCAGATCCTCTGTCTGCATTGACACTGACAATTACAATGATAAAATCCTTTGTAGCATATTCTATATTTTCTTTTCTTTTATTTTTTATTTTTGGGGGGTAGCATATTCTTGGACAGGGATCACAGATCTGACAAAAAGATTATATACAAGTGTTATGATATACCCATGTGACATTGGTTTATGATATTAAATCATACAATTTCCAAGAGAATGCCATCTCACAGTCACAAGAAATACATCAGGAGTGGAGAGAGTTTTAAAACCAAATATGCTAGCTCTGCCTAGGTTTTGAAAGGTTCAAAGATCCTATATGGGACAGTGGGCAGTGTCAGAAAATACGCTGAACAGACAAGCTACCCAGCCAGACTATTGTTGTAGTAGCAGTGTGTGGGTATAATCACTGGGGAAGCCAAGCATGAAAAAAGCTATATTACCACCTATGTGTTGTGATCATTGCGTTGTTTGCTCTATAACCTGTTAGGTCATATGCCTTGCCACTGTGATATATAGGCCTAAGGCAGAGACAATAAGAAGACAGAGTGGCAGAATAAATTCAACCACAACTTGGTTTCATCACAAAACCGGAGAGCAACATCTGTCCACAAAGCATATTGCATGTAACAAACAGTTACATGACCTACAGCATGGTCTAGCAAGTTAATGTTTCCTACATTTTCGGACTACTAAACAACGATTGATTTAGAACACGGAGAGTTACCGCAAGTCGCAAAGAAAACAGGAGCTGCCTCCACTATTCCACCACCATTTCAACTTCAACATCATCAAATCACCTATGCTTAGTCTAATACAGTGACAATTAAAAGATAACAAAAACAATTTAGTCCAATCAACATAAGCTAAATATGATGTGGCTGTCCATGGTACTGGTGTGTGTGTGTGTGTGTGTGTGTGTGTGTGTGTGTGTGTGTGTGTGTGTGTGTGTGTGTGTGTGTGTGTGTGTGTGTGTGTGTGTGTGTGTGTGTGTGTGTGTGTGTGTGTGTGTGTGTGTGTGTGTGTGTGTGTGTGTGTGTGTGTGTGTGTGTGCGTGTGTGCGTGTGTGCGTGTGTGTGTGTGTGTGCGTGTGTGCGTGTGTGCGTGTGTGTGTGTGTGCAATTAGAAAAACATATTGACTCACTTGTAGAGAAACGCCAATGCCATCCTCCTCTTTTTCATGTTGCCGAAATGGTCTGACTCAGTAGGCTACACACTTTATGTTTTCCTTTCATGGGCAACGATGAGCCAGCTAGTTAACATTAGCCTACTATACTGTATCTAGCTGCATATTGAACTTCCATCCTCTCAGGCCAGGGTCACAATGTATGAATATATGGTTGGCTCAGAATCGTCATTATAATCATAGGCCAGTACAGAGAATTAAGTAAAACCACAAGTCCAAATCCCATCCATGGCTAATTTAGGAAATTGTCAATTTTAGCTAGCTGGCTAGCTAGCCACTGGTGGACAACAACACAACGAGATGCAACAATTCCAGTTTTTTTCTGTCAATTATGTTTGGTTTTTATTGTGATGTGATTGGTGTGAAGCCAAATCCAAACTGGCTTCCCTTGACACTTTTTTGTTTGCGCCAGGACCATTCACAGAATATAGCCCTTTTTGGTAAAAGACCAAGTCCATATTATGACAAGAACAGCTCAAATAAGCGAAGAGAAAAGACAGTCATCATTACTTTAAGACATGATGGTCAGTCAATACGGAACATTTAAAGAACTTTGAAAGTTTCTTCAAGTGCAGTTGCAAAAACCATCAAGCGCTATGATGAAACTGGCTCTCATGAAGACCGCCACAGGAATGGAAGACCCAGAGTTACCTCTGCTGCAGATGATAAGTTCATTAGAGTTACCAGCCTCAGAAATTGCAGCCCAAATAAATGCTTCACAGAGTTCAAGTAACAGACACATCTCAACATCAACTGTTCAGAGTAGACTGTGTGAATCAGGCCTTCATGATCAAATTGCTGCAAAGAAAACACTACTAAAGGACACCAATCTTACTTGGGCCAAAAAACACCAGCAATGGACTTTAGACCGGTGGAAATGTGTCCTTTGGTCTGGAGTCCAAATTAGAGATTTCGGTTTCCAACCGCCATGTCTTTGTGAGACGCGGTGTGGGTGACCGGATGATCTCCGCATGTGTATTTCCCACCGTAAAGCATGGAGGAGGAGGTGTTATGGTGTGGGGGTGCTTTGCTGGTGACACACTTAACCAGCATGACTACCACAGCATTCTGCAGCGATACGCAATCCCATCTGGTTTGGGCTTAGTGGGACTATCATTTGTTTTTCAACAGGACAATGACCCAACACATCTCCAGGCTGTGTAAGGCCTATTTTACCAAGAAGGAGAGTGATGGAGTGCTGCATCACATGACCTGGCCTCCACAATCCCCCAACCTCAACCAAATTGAGATGGTTTGGGATGAGTCGGACCGCAGAGTGAAGGAATAGCAGCCAACAAGTGCTCAGCATATGTGGGAACTCCTTCAAGACTGTTGGAAAATCATTCCAGGTGAAGCTGGTTGAGAGAATGCCAAGAGTGTGCAAAGCTGTTATCAAGGCAAAGGGTGTCTATTTGATTTGTTTAACACTTTTCTGGTTACTACGTGATTCCATATGTGTTATTTCATAGTTTTGATGTCTTCACTATTATTCTACAATGTAAAAAATTGTGTCCAAACTTTTGACTGGTAGTGTATATATCTATTTTTTTTAATGGTAAATATTTGGGGGAAACCTGGCTTCCCTTAGCATCAATGAATACACGCCACTGTTGTGTTGGGGCCAATGCCAGTGTGTTTACCACCAATAGCATTAGGCTTAACCTATGGTCCGTACAGCAGTGTCATTGTGCCAGCTGCATCTCTATCAGTGGTGGAGCAATTGACAGCAGGTTAATCAGTTGAAATTGAGTTTACCGACATTACACTCTTTACTATCAGAGGGTAATATAACTGCAAATGTGTTTTTCCCATAATATTCTGCCATATTCCACAATATTCCGCCATTTGTTTACCAACATGAGACAAATTCCACTCCCAGATTACACTATTTACTATCAGAAGGTAATCTATCCGCACAGCGTTTTCCCGTAATATTCCATAGTTTCTATAATATTACGATTTAATTTGTATATTTGTTTACTGGTGTGGTTTAATGCTTGCTTGGTCAGCATGATTTTAAAATTGCTGACAAAACAAGCGCTGGTGAACTATGTGAAATTGTATTGTGATTTACAGAAATACAGTACATTATACATTGTTTAATAATTCAGTATGTGTGTGTGTGTGTGTGTGTGTGCTTCAAATCTGGAGTTTCTGCACACCACCACCAACACCCCCCACCTCAGGAATTGACCTGCCCAGGTATGAGGACATACTGCGTTTGATGTCATGTGACAAAGCCCAACAAACCACACTACCTCCACCTCCCAAAAGTAAAATCACAACTCATTGGGCACTCCAGTCAGGCTTAATCAAATGGTAAAAGTAGGTGAAAAGAAGCAAATACCCAGCCTATCCATCCAAGGGCAGGTAGGTGAAGTGGACATGGCAGAAGACAATCATCACTCAGTCAACTCCATGCCTCCACACCCACTACTCTGAGCCTCCCTCCCTCCCTCTGCCTGCTCCTGCTGTTCATGTGGGAACAGAGAAGGGAGAGCTCCCCTCCCTCTCTCTCTCTTTTTCTCCACATGCACCTCCTGCCGCTCTTATTTTTAGACTGCAGACTCTTTGGGGGCTTAGAGGCGCACAGTTCTGAATGACTTAATCTGTGATGCCACTCTCTCCCTCTCTCGCTCTCTCTCCCTCTTGTTTAGATTTGTCCTTTTTGGTTTGTTTTTACTGTGCATGCGGCCTTGAAGTTCTATGTAGCATCTTAATTACGTGTGTATGTATGTGTGTGTGGTTGTGGGTGTGGGTGTGGGTGTGGGTGTGCGTGTATGCGTGCGTACATAACTGCATGTGCGTGCATCTGTGCATATTTGTGTGTGTGTCTTTCTCTGTCTCTCTCCAGGGTACACAGAGCGATGTGATCTGTATTCAGGGTCTGCCTCAGGGCTGTGTGCCCTGGCATCCGTCCCTCAGCCACCACCTAGAGTGGTAGGGCACTCCCACTCAAAACACTGGGAACAGACAGCATGGTGACATTTGGCTGGTATTTCACTAAACCCTGTGTTGGGTAATGTGATGTGTGTTGTGAAATTGACATTCAGGCTAGCCAAAAAGCAGTCAAAGGAAAAAGGTATTTGTAAAACAAACCAAGGAAAAGCTATTGAAATTCGAAAGGTACTGTATTATTTAGTGTAATCCAACAAGCACAACACATTTTCAAAAAGTGCACACACACAAACATGGCAATTGTGGGACCTGATTATGCTATGACATCCAAAGAATGAGGGGGCAGGAAGGAAGAGAGAAACAGTAGCTCCTCCTGGAACAGGGGAGCTGCTAGTGAAAAACTAAAATAAACAGAAACTGACACCTGAATGAAACCAACAAGGTAAATAAAGTGGGATGATATGGTGAGTTTTCATAAGCAACGTACATTTGGGATGATATCTAGGCTGTGTCCCAAACGGTACCCTATTCAAGTGCACTACTTTTGACAAGGGCCAATATGGCTTAGGGATCATCACAAGGCTTGACATGCCAAAGTGACATTCATATTGTATAATGGCAGATTCAAATTGTTTACTACTTAGAGCTACATAACGACCACAAAGTCAGTCATCAGTCAATCAGTCAGAGTTGAGAAAGTTGACACACACACACACATTAGGGGAGAGAGAGAGAGAGAGAGAGAGAGAGAGAGAGAGAGAGAGAGAGAGAGAGAGAAAGGGCCTCCATGCATCGACTGGCCTCAAATGAAATGCAAATGAGAGCCGACGACGTGCCACTGAGTGCTTGTTAATTGGATCCTGAGGAAGCTGTGAAGTATCTGTGGAATATTTGTTCGTAATTCCTACATCACAGCCTGGCTGGTGTACGTTTTCACATGCACACGTCTTCCTCCCTACCTCCCTCCCCCTTTCCCCCTAAAAACCTGTCACAGATGACAAGCAGCTTAGAAAATACAATTTCCGTAGTGTGATTTAATTGTAGTTGAGTATCTTTGAAATCACATGAAGACTCAGAAAGCAGAGGACAATTAAATAACACACACAAGTAAACTACTGTAGGTGTGCTGTCCACGTTGCTCACCTTGTACAACAAACACACACACACATATTGGCCTATTGATCTGGGCAGCAAGGAATCTATGTGACCCAAGCCAAGTGTATTTGTGCAACTGCATGCCTCACTGAGAATTCCCACCAAAACCGGAGCTGGTTGCAACAGTGTTTGCTTAATGCTATTGTTTTCCTGTTTGCATACCCGAGTTGCCATCGTTCAGGTAGACATCTATAGAGAAAGACTCCAGGTGCTATAGATACCCATAATAGCCAATCAGTCACTTTTCTTACTCAGAACATACACACTGAAGAAGGTGACACAGTACACACCATTTTACATTACAGTCATTTAGCAGACGCTCTTATCCAGAGCGACTTACAGTTAGTGAATGCATACATTATTTTTTATTTTATTTTTTCCTACCCCCTGTGGGAATCAAACCCACAACCCTGGCGTTGCAAACGCCATGCTCTACCAACTGAGCTACATCCCTGCCGGCCATTCCCTCCCCTACCCTGGACGACGCCGGGCCAATTGCGCGCCGCCCCATGGGTCTCCCGGTCGCGGCCGGCTGCGACAGAGCCTGGATTCGAACCAGGATCTCTAGTGGCACAGCTAGCACTGCGATGCAGCGCCTTAGACCACTGCGCCACTCGGGACACTTAACATTCCATAAAGGGTAGCAGAGCCATATAATCCCATTCCATCAAATAACGTTGTATACTTAGCCTACACCACTGATGTGATAATGCAATATTGTCAATCAATATTTGATTTCATTGTATTCAGAACTGTGAAGAGGTGTGTACTGTGTATATGTGGTTAATGTATCTCTGCATCCCAAATGGCACCCTGTTCCGTATATGGGCCCTGGTCAAAAGTACTGCACTACATAAGGAATAGGGTGCCATTTGGGACGCAACCTATGTACAGTATATTTACAATGCTGGATTGTAAAGCCACTATTTGGACTTATGTCATTTATTGCAGGTTCTTGGGTCATGCTATGAACAGAACATCATGTACTAAGCATTGTTTACTAAGCAGGGAGAAAGAGAGCGAGAGTGAGAGAGAGCGAGAGAAAGAGCGAGAGAAAGAGAGAGTTTTTTTAACCGAGAGAGAGAGAGAGAGAGAGAGAGAGAGAGAGAGAGAGAGAGAGAGAGAGAGAGAGAGGGAATGAGAGTGGTCTTAAAAGTAAAGTAACTTCCTCCAAACACACACACAAAAAAGAGCTTGTGAGAGCTATAGAAGTTACTATACTCTAATATAATACTGAGAAATCTGAGCTTTTCAAGAACTATTCGAACATGCTTTGTTTGTTTGCTTTATTGTCAATGTGTCCAGCTCACAGATGATGTAGTGTTACATTGAGGAGGAAAGACCAATAGAAACACAAACTAGTAACAGTCTAGAAATAACTCTCCATGACCACCAGCACAATTAAAGCCTCCGGGGTAGGCAGGTGGCATAGAGGTTAGAGAGGCAGACCAGTAGCCGTATGGTTGTTGGTTCGAATCCCATGGCCAGGCATGAAAGAAAAGTGTCCACTCTGTGCCTAACTGAACTGGCAACCGGAGGACTGACTCTAGGCACTGAACTGTGTGTGTGGACAATAAAGTGTATATTCTATTCCTGTCAATTTACTGTAGCTTGGCAGTCAGATCTGTTTCTACTTTAGCCAAATGGCTACCAAGCTTTGTTTACTGATATTAGACCATCATAAACCATTTGAATAGCATTATGCACATTTCAGGAGTCAAAACATTGTAAGATACACTACAAAAGTATGTGGACACCTGCTCGTCGAACATCTCATTCCAAAATCATAGGCATTAATATGGAGTTGGTCCCCCCTTTGCTGCTATAACAGCCTCCACTCTTCTGGGAAGGCTTTCCACTAGATGTTGGAACATTACTGCGGGGACTTGCTTCCATTCAGCCACAAGAGCATTAGTGAGGTCGGGCACCGATGTTGAGCCATTAGGCCTGGCTCGCAGTCTGCGTTCCAATTCATCCCAAAGGTGTTCGATGGGGTTCAGGTCAGGGCTCTGTGCAGGCCAGTCAAGTTCTTCCACACCGATCTCAGCAAACCATTTCTGTATGGACCTCGCTTTGTGCACGGGCGCATTGTCATGCTGAAACAGGAAAGGGCCTTCCCCAAACTGTTGCCACAAAGTTGGAAGCACAGAATTGTCTAGAATGTCATTGTATGCTGTAGCCTTACGATTTCCCTTCCCTGGAACTAAGGGACCTAACCCGAACCATGAAAAACAGCCCCAGACCATTATTCCTCCTCCACCAAACTTTACAGTTGGCATTATGCATACGGGCAGGTAGCGTTCTCCTTGAATCTGCCAAACCCAGATTCATCCTTTGGACTGCCAGAAGGTGAAGAGTGATTCATCACTCCAGAAAAACCTCTCCACTGCTCCATAGTCCAACGGCAGCGAGCGTTACACCACTCCAGCCGACGCTTGGCATTGCCCATGGTGATCTTAGGCTTGTGTGCGGCTGCTCGGCCATGGAAACCCATTTCATGAAGCTCCCGACGAACAGTTATTGTGCTGATGTTGCTTCCAGAGGCAGTTTGGAACTCGGTAGTGAGTGTTGCAACCAAGGACAGACGATTTTCACGCGCTACACGCTTCAGCACTCAGCGGTTCCGTTCTGTGAGCTTGTTTGGCCTACCACTTTGCGGCTGAACTGTTGTTGCTCCTAGACGTTTCCACGTCACAATAACAGCACTTACAGTTGACCGCGGCAGCTCTAGCAGGGCAGAAATTTGACGAACTGACTTGTTGGAAAGGTGGCATCCTATTACTGTGCCACGTTGAAAGTCTCTGAGCTCTTCAGTAAGGCCATTCTACTGCCAATGTTTGTCTATGGAGATTGCATGGCTGTGTGCTCAGTTTTATACACCTGTCAGCAACGGGTGTGTCTGAAATAGCTGAATCCACTAATTTGAAGGGGTGTCCACATACTTTTGGCCATGTAGTGTATGTTTAGTAAATATTTGCAGTTTGGTATGTGTACTGTATTTTATGTGTTAGAGTAGATACACCCATACAACAGGTGGCGTGCTATCTATAGTCATAAGAGTTGCAAAATTGACAGGTTCATCACAGTCTATTGGGAACATTGTCGAATATAAAAATCATCACCAGCAAGGCATTGCCTCAAAGCCTGGTCCCAGATCTGTTTGTGATGTCTTATCAACTCACCAGAGTTGGAAAGGCAGCAGAAACAGATCTGGGACCAGGCTAATTCCCTTCATCCCTCAGAGAGAACGAGAGAACGAAGAAACGTATACTCACTGAAAGCTGCTACTGCCAGGATCAGCGTCACAAAGATGGAAACCCAGGAGACCCACAATGCTTTCTTGCGGTAGCTTTGAGCTTCGTGGGGCTTTAGCCTCATGCTGCTCTCCAGCAAGCCTGTCAAAAGGAACACAGTATTCTGGAACGCTTTTAGCACTCATATAATTATATTTTATCCATTGCCTACAATAGACTTAAGGTTATTTGAATGCTATGAAGCTTCCTGGTTTATGGAACAAAGAAAAATGAAGCAATACACGAATTTGAAGCATCCTTGTATTGAAGCCTACTGAAAGCCCAAAGGTGTGAGGACTGGAGCTGGTGTGATAATAGTGTATGGTTACACAGTAAACTACTGTTTCACAATAGTGATAATGATGAGGTACTGTGGGCCATAAAGGAATTCACTTCAAGACATTACATTAAGTTGGTCACTAGCTGAGTCCTACCGACTGCAACCTCACGAGCCTGGGGTGGATTCACTACAACAGAAACCATTTTACCATTTAAGAACCAAACAGAAGCAACCAGAACAAATGGAATGAAATGGGGAGGGACCTACCTGAATTTGTCCAATAGAAACGCTCTTTTTCGTTGCAAAACTTTTTCCGTTTGGAGTAAACCGTTTCTGTTGCAAAATGTTTTGCAACAGACGAAACATTTTGCAACAGAATCATAAATATATCCCTGATCTGACCTTCACGTTGAGCAGAGAGGTTAAATCACTGGAAAGGTGTGCGTAAGGAAACGTTTGGATTCACTATTTTTATATTTTATACCTTACAATAATTCACTCTGTAACATGTTGATACCCTCAAACAAACTAAACAATATGCAAACTGATCAAAGTTATCTCCGGGGAAAATAAAGTTATTCTATTCTATTCTATGGATTCCTATTAGTTTAATTCAAATCAATCTCAGGGTGAATTGATCAATTAATTGAGTGACTACATAGTCCTTTAAAATGTGTTTTGAATTAGGTTAATTGCATATAGGAGCTAGAGGGTGTGAACATTATTTTATTTTAGAGTCAGCTGATCAGAGTGCCAGCATGTAGGCTATACTATAATGGTCAGTCATTGAGACAATGATCTCAGAGATGTGTTGCTTAGATGTGTTGGATCAGTGATGGAGATAGTGCCCTGCTATTATCAAGCAGTTTGTCAGTCAGTGTAAAACTTCATAAATGTGTTATGGATGCCTTACTATACCCCCTTTAAGTAAAGTCTTATCCATAATTGTTTCTAGTCTGCTTAAAGAGACTACTTATAATGTATAATGGTAATTATTGACACGTGCTGGGAGTAGCCCATAAGCGTTTAGAGTAACTCAAATGCATTGCTATGACAGTTTAGTTTATTGAGATACTTCTGCTAAAAGAAAAACAATACGAAACGTACATAGAATGTTGGTTTACTTTGTACTATCGACAGACTATTATATTGTGTTAGTGGACTGCAATACTTTCTGCTGCACAAAGCATTCATAAAAACGTTCCTTGAATAATTCAAAAACAATAGATATTATATTCTTTATTTTCTTTGCAATATTATCCAAGGAAGGCGCACAGATAACACACATTTTTGTTAGATTTCTCATAGTTATCCGCCTACCTTGCCCCTCCACGCTATCACTAATCTTCATCTCCTGGTCCATCTTGAATTTAGGTTCCCCCTGACTTGCTCTTTTGGGTGGCTGTTGATTTGTCGGGTCGCACTGGCAGTTCACAGTCGACGGATCGACAATAGTTGGATCCGGGATGGTGCTCACCGGGTATGGGGCTGTGGAGTCCGTCATTGTCCTAAATTGCGGTACCAATTTGGCAACTCCAAAAATCTCACACCAAAGCGTGAAGTGCGGTCCTCACGCGCCTGATAGCGAGCGCAATATTGTGCGTATCAATAGCGTCCCCCAATGCCAGAAATGAATTCGAAGTCAAGTGAGAAGACAGCAGCAAGAGGACTCTAATTACGAATCTAGTTTAGTTAACGAGACCTCTGGGTTGTGTGGAATCCGTACCCATGGTCATGTCAAGGCTGCTTATCAGTGGAGACAGGAGACTGTAGACATGTTTGCCACGCGACAACAGTTCCCGGTTCCACTCCGCAGCGCATGATGAACAACATCTGTCCCAGTTAGTTATAGAGACAGCATCGAATTGTACAGGCGCACTGTAGCCGATTCCAAATAGGAGCACCGATGTCTCATAAGACAGAAGAATGTTAAAAGAAAACAAATACATAAAATGATAAATATATGTGCTTTTGTATTTATGTAGTGGCCTATATCAGTCCATGGAGTGTTCCTGCACATGA
This sequence comes from Coregonus clupeaformis, assembly GCF_020615455.1. Lineage (NCBI taxonomy): Eukaryota > Metazoa > Chordata > Actinopteri > Salmoniformes > Salmonidae > Coregonus > Coregonus clupeaformis. The sequence goes on along the minus strand of NC_059220.1, from coordinate 60,814,696 downwards.
ATTAGGGCCAAATATCCCCAAAATGCAACAACAAAAAAACAAGGAGAACCAAGGCACAAAAATGCACTCTAGTCTGGACCAATGATCATGTTAGCCTAATAGACAAACATTTTATGTCTATTATTATGCCTGGACAGTATGGGACATTGGACTGTGAATCACTCTCAGGTAAACAGCTTCTTGCTAACATAAATATCCTCTTTGCAAAGTGATTATTCACATTCCAAGTGACTAGAGGAATGACATTCAATAATAACACACTAAAGTGGCAATGGATGAAGTAGCCCATAGAATAGCTCAGACCACTGTCCTTAAACTATTGGCCTTTATCTAGCTATGTACTTTCCCAATAATAATAGACTATAACACTATGGCTTGAATGCTGGAATGTTATGTCGTTTTGCTCAAAGATCAAGACTAAAAACTGCAAGCTTGAATCTCTTTGATTGCAGACCGATATAAGTCAGTAGCACAGACCATGCAGACAGAAAGGATACTTACTGTAAGGTACAGCCTGCCCCTATGTGGAATATTGCAATTATTACAGCATAAGGTGAAAAAGGTTTTGAGAAATAAACTGTTTTCATTTGTACTGTATTATTATCCATAAATTGGCCTATTCTTTCAATTTTGCTATGATTATAAACATACCGTAGACAATATAACAGAGAGAAAATACCCTTTAGTGTTCAAGCAGGCCAGATTGCATTCAAGCGACACAGTTTCTCAACACGACCTATGACCCTGCATCATTTCCCTTGCTCTGAGGATATGCTGTATCACCCCTTTAGAGGATGTGTAAAAGCATCATTATTAAACATATTTTTTTTCAAAGCAAATGTATGTTATGATCATGTTCATAGCGCACAGTGTTCTATACTGAAAGGTTTTACTATATGTGGGTATCTGTATTGTCAATGTTTAGGAACAGAAGGAATAACTGTTATAACTGGTCTGTAGTTGGTCTCTTTTGCAGGTTTGTACACAGTAAACAACAAATTCACAGCTGGTTCTATGTCATGTTGGCTTACAGTTTAATCAAAACATACGCACACAAAATAAAACTACTGACATTAGATGTATGCTGAAATTGGGGAAGAAAGGCTCAATGAAATTACAAGTTATGGCTTTGTAAATTAATTACTTATTTATTGATTCAAGTGAAAGTGAACACAAGTAGGCAAAGCAGTACACATATAAAGTTAAATAAAAAAGTTGTATTAACTCGAAATTGCATTTGTGAGACATACATATCATGTGTAATACGTATCATGTGTGGTGGTATCCATGAGTTAATCTGACTCTGGGTAAGTAGAAAAAATGGCTTGATTGCCAAAATATCGCACTAACCCTTTAATGTGAGATAGTTAGGCCTACTGTATGCTGAAAGACTTGGCGGTCACAATTTGTTTGGATAGTTCGGATAGTCCATCTGTAGATGCTCTACAGATGGTCATACTATCAACAAACTATCTGTTGATAAGCAACTGCTTGTTAAGGTAACAGTTAGGGTTAGGGTTAGAATAAAGATTAGGGTAAGGGTTAGGGCTAGGGTTAGGATAAGGGTTAAGGTTAGGGTTAGGGCTAGGGTTAGTAGATAGTTAGTTGAAATATTACTGATAGTCTTAGAGATTGTCTGTAGAGCATCTACAGATGGACTATCCAAATAAAGTGTTACTGACTTGAACATTATGGGGCTTCTGCAAAAGTAATATGAAATACAGTTTTGAAAGTCATTTCAAATATGAAACAGAGAAGAGATGTTTAATAAACCTATCAACTCAAAAAAAAGAGTTGATAGGTGGACCAGCATACATTTTGGTGGGCTCAAATTGAAGCACTCAAATCATCATTCAATTATCAATATAGCTGTAAGCAGCAATGAAATGGGGTGCTGGCTTATGAGCAGTCTGAAAGAGACAGTTGCATGGAAACATTATACGTCCTCCCTCGTGTACATGTAACAATTCAAAACACTTTATGTGCAACCTTGAAAGGAGAAGTGAAGTTGTGAGGGTTTGATTGAGGATGCAATATATATATATATATATTTACAAAGTTAACATTTTTTCTTCTATCTTTTGACGTATCGTTTTGTGGTTGTACCTGCAACTAGGCGGCAGGACTTGCCCTTAGACATATTTTTATAATTAGCATAAATGCTAACAGTTTCAGGTTCACAACTGAATTGCATGCTGTTTCCATGTTTTTGGAGATACACTGTATCAACACCTACTTTTTTGACATACACCTTCCTACTAGTGCCCTCAAGACACTCAATAAGTCTCAAGTTGATAGAGCGAAGAGAAGTTGAGTTATTAGGTTGAGAACGCAATATTTATTTTTTGAAACCTATTGTTTTTTTTGCCTTTTTAACTCACCTTGTGACAAGGGGAATGGAAGTGTGTTGTGTCCAACAGGGAGGGGCAATTGAATGCAAGCTTAACAAAACATTTTAACTTGTTAAAAAAGTTTTAGCCTATCCATCTATGGGTAACAGGGTTGATGTGTTATGCTCGACGCGACTCAGTTGTCCACCACAAACTAGTCAAAAGAGTAGAACCAGCTCACCTCCTTTTACACTATGATTTGACTATTAGATGGTCAATGTTTCTTTTGGAGATAAAAATATATTTAAAAGGAATAGTTTTACCATATTAAAAAGAGAGTTCAGTTCACGTGACAGGGTTGACCATAAACCTGAGCGACGAATGTAAATTAATAATCACATTAAATAAGTAAAACATCTTTAGAGATTACTTTCCCAAAGTAACAAAATAACTTGGGCTTTACAATGATGGTGAGAAGTTGGAGAAAATCTTGTGGTTAGCGTTAAGTGGCTTAAAATCTTTCTAGAAGTTGCCAAAATAGGGATTTTCTGAGAAAACAAATTCCACATTTTGCTGAAAACACACTGCTATTGGATTTTTTTTAAATGTGGTTTAGTTTAGTTAGAGCATAGATGCACTGTGATCCAACTGTTAAATTTAGTGTTTTATCAAAATGTACACACGTAATGTCTGAAGGACATAAAAGGCACTCTATTTGTGGAATGACTCAGTTATGTTGTCAATATTGCACAGGTGTTGAATAATGGAGAATTGTGGCAGAATTAATTTAAAGGTCCAATGCAGCCATTTCTATCTCAATATCAAATCCTTTCTGGGTAACAGTTAAGTACCTTACTGGGATTGTTTTAAATTAAAATGGTAAAAAAAAATTAACAAATACAGCTTCTTAGCAAAGAGCAATTTCTCTGTTTGGGAGTGGTCTGAGTGGGGAGGGGGAAACTGAAAACTAGCTGTTATTGGCAGAGAGGTTTGGAACTCTCTTTCTTATTGGTCTATTAACTAATTTACCACCTGGTGATGTCACTCAAGGACATTCAGAGACTTGTCCTGAAGTCCCTCCTGTGTTGTCTTGGCTGTGAGCTTAGGGTTGTTGTCCTGTTGGAAGGTGAACTTTCACCCCAGTCTGAGGTCCTGAGCGCTCTGGAGCAGGTTTTCATCAAGGATCTCGCTGTACTTTGCTCCGTTCATCTTTCCCTCGATCCTGACTAGTCTCCCAGTCCCTGCCGCTGAAAAACATTCCCACAGCATGATGCTGCCACCACCATGCTTCACCGCAGGGATGGTATTGGCCAGGTGATGAGCGGTGCCTGGTTTCCTCCAGACGTGACAATTGGCATTCAGGCCAAATAGTTCAACCTTGGTTTCATCAGACCAGAGAATCTTGTTTCTCATGGTCTGAGAGTCCTTTAGGTGCCTTTTGGCAAACTCCAAGTGGGCTGTCATGTGCCTTTTACTGAGGAGTGACTTCCGTCTTGCCACTCTACCATAAAGGTTTGATTGGTAGAGTGCTGCAGAGATGGTTGTCCTTCTGGAAGGTTCTCCCATCTCCACAGAGGAACTCTGGAGCTCTGTCAGAGTGACCATCGGCTTCTTGGTCACCTCCCTGACCAAGGCCCTTCTCCCCCGATTGCTCAGTTTGGCTGGGCGGCCAGCTCTAGGTCTTGGTGGTTCCAAACTTCTTCCATTTAAGAATGATGGAGGCCACTCTGTTCTTGGGGACCTTCAATGCTGCAGAAATGTTTTGGTACCCTTCTCCAGATCTGTGCCTTGACACAATCCTGTTTCGGAGCTCTACGGACAATTCCTTCGACCTCATGGCTTGATTTTTGCTCTGACATGGACTTTCCACTGTGGGACCTTATATAGACAGGTGTGTGCCTTTCCAAATCATGTCCAATCAATTGACTTTACCACAGGTGGACTCCAATCAAGTTGTAGAAACATCTCAAGGATGATCAATGGAAACAGGACGCACCTGAGCTCAATTTCAGTCTCACAGCAAAGGTTTTAAAACCTGTTTTCGACTTTGTCATTATGGGGTATTGTGTGTAGATTGATGAGGATATTTTTTTATTTAAGGCTGCAACGTAACAAAATGTGGAAAAAGTGAAGGGTTCTGAATACTTTCCAAATGAACTGTAGAAAATGCTAACTGTTCATCTGCTCTGTTTTTGCATAGCGTCGCTGTCAGATGAAAACATCTTATCTTCAAAACATAAAGTTTTTAAGGAAATTGAAAAAATTGCCATATTTGGTAACATTTTATAATAACACCTAGTAATAAAGCATTTATAATGGATTAATAAATAGTTAATTCCTAAATGTTTAAATATTAGTAAGATATTCATAAATAGTATTTTCATAAACACTAAAATATTTTGTCATCATTAATAAAATAATGACTAAGGTGTCTGTTAATTGTATTTTCATACTTTATAAATGATTTATAAACCAGTTATAAATGACTTATTTCAATTACAAACCAGTTGTAAAAGAGTTATTGGTTCATGAGATCATTTAGAAAGCATACATATAATGAATAGGATATTTACTAATGGTTATTAAGTATATTTATAACTACACTGAACAAAAATATAAACGCAACATGCAACAATTTCAGTTACAGTTCATATAAGGAAATCAGTCAATTGAAATAAATTCATTAGGCCCTAATCTATGGATTTCACATGACTGGGAATACATACAGTGGGGAAAAAAAGTATTTAGTCAGCCACCAATTGTGCAAGTTCTCCCACTTAAAAAGATGAGAGAGGCCTGTAATTTTCATCATAGGTACACGTCAACTATGATAGACAAATTGAGATTTTTTTTCTCCAGAAAATCACATTGTAGGATTTTTAATGAATTTATTTGCAAATTATGGTGGAAAATAAGTATTTGGTCACCTACAAACAAGCAAGATTTCTGGCTCTCACAGACCTGTAACTTCTTCTTTAAGAGGCTCCTCTGTCCTCCACTCGTTACCTGTATTAATGGCACCTGTTTGAACTTGTTATCAGTATAAAAGACACCTGTCCACAACCTCAAACAGTCACACTCCAAACTCCACTATGGCCAAGACCAAAGAGCTGTCAAAGGACACCAGAAACAAAATTGTAGACCTGCATCAGGCTGGGAAGACTGAATCTGCAATAGGTAAGCAGCTTGGTTTGAAGAAATCAACTGTGGGAGCAATTATTAGGAAATGGAAGACATACAAGACCACTGATAATCTCCCTCGATCTGGGGCTCCATGCAAGATCTCACCCCATGGGATCAAAATGATCACAAGAACGGTGAGCAAAATTCCTAGAACCACACGGGGGGACCTAGTGAATGACCTGCAGAGAGCTGGGACCAAAGTAACAAAGCCTACCATCAGTAACACACTTACGCCAGGACTCAAATCCTGCAGTGCCAGACGTGTCCCCTGCTTAAGCCAGTACATGTCTGAAGTTTGCTAGAGTGCATTTGGATGATCCAGAAGAGATTGGGATAATGTCATATGGTCAGATGAAACCAAATAGAACTTTTGGTAAAAACTCAACTCGTCGTGTTTGGAGGACAAAGAATGCTGAGTTGCATTCAAAGAACACCATACCTACTGTGAAGCATGGGGGTGGAAACATCATGCTTTGGGGCTGTTTTTCTGCAAAGGGACCAGGACGACTGATCCGTGTAAAGGAAAGAATGAATGGGGCCATGTATCGTGAGATTTTGAGTGAAAACCTCCTTCCATCAGCAAGGGCATTGAAGATGAAACGTGGCTGGGTCTTTCAGCATGACAATGATCCCAAACACACCGCCCGGGCAACGAAGGAGTGGCTTCGTAAGAAGCATTTCAAGGTCCTGGAGTGGCCTAGCCAGTCTCCAGATCTCAACCCATAGAAAAACTTTGGAGGGAGTTGAAAGTCTGTGTTGCCCTAGCGACAGCCCCAAAACATCACTGCTCTAGAGGAGATCTGCATGGAGAAATGGGCCAAAATACCAGCAACAGTGTGTGAAAACCTTGTGAAGACTTACAGAAAACGTTTGACCTGTGTCATTGCCAACAAAGGGTATATAACAAAGTATTGAGGAACTTTTGTTATTGACCAAATACTTATTTTCCACCATAATTTGCAAATAAATTCATTAAAAATCCTACAATGTGATTTTCTGGATTTTTTTTCCTCATTTTGTCTGTCATAGTTGACGTGTACCTATGATGAAAATTACAGGCCTCTCTCATGGCTGTGCGAAGTTGTTGGATATGGAACTGGAACACGCTGTTGTACACGTCGATCCAGAATATCCCAAACATGCTCAATGGGTGACATGTCTGGTGAGTATGCAGGCCATGGAAGAACTGGGACATTTTCAGCTTCCAGGAATTGTGTACAGATCCTTGTGACATTGGGCTGTGCATTATCATGCTGAAACATGAGGTGATGGTGGTGGATGAATAGCACGACAATGGACATCAGGATCTCATCACGGTATCTCTGTGCATTCAAATTGCCATCGATAAAATGCAAATGTGTTCGTTGTCCATAGCTTATGCCTGCCCATACCATAACCCCAACGCCACCATGGGGCACTCTGTTCACAAAATTGACATCAGCAAACCGCTCGCCCACACAACACCATACACATGGTCTGCGGTTGTGAGGTGGGTTGGACATACTGCCAAATTCTCTAAAACAACGTTGGAGGCGGCTTATGGTAGAGAAATGGAAATTCAATTATCTGGCAACAGCTCTGGTGACCATTCCTGCAGTCAGCATGCCAATTGCACGCTCCCTCAAAACGTTAGACATCTGTGGCATTGTGTTGTGTGACAAAACTGCACATTTTAAAGTGGCCTTTTATTGTCCCCAGCACAAGGTGCACCTGTGTAATAATCATGCTATTTAATCAGCTTCTTGATATGCCACACCTGTCAGGTGGATTGATTATCTTGGCAAAGGAGACATTCTCACCAACATGGATGTAAACAAATTTGAGCACAACATTTGAGAGAAATAAGCTTTGTGTGCGCATGGAAAATTTCTGGGATATTTTATTTCAGCTCATGAAACATGGGACCAGCACTTTACATGTTGCGTTTCTATTTTTGTTCAGTATATTATCATCAACACTTACTAATACTGCAATTGATGACGCATAGATATGGAAAATCAAGAAGATTGAATTACTGCAATGTTTTTGTTAAACTGCCTTTTTCGTCAGCATGCTAGGCTAGCTAATGCTAAAACTAGCAGTATTTCAATATTCTTGATTTTTCATATTGGATAATGGGATCATTAAGAGTACAGCGACATCTTCCATCCCTGGATTGTGGTACGTTTTCTAGCCATATCCACATTCATCACCGCGGTGCAAACATTAGGACTGAAGATCGTTTTGACTTGAAGGGGAAGATGTATTTACTGCTGAACCTCAAGTCAAACGCATCGGCTAATAAAAACCTATTTCCATGGTTTCAGTCTTTCTGTCTCTCTCTGAAGCTGATCTATCTCTTTAAGTCAGGTTGTTGTGACTGGTTTGTAGTTGGTCTCTCTCTTTAGTCAGGTTGTTGTACTCATCACAGTAGACACATATGCGTATGATCCCAGCCAGTAGGAGAACACACAGCAGCCCCAGACACACTGCAGCAGCTCCAGAGGGTCTCTTTGAATATACTGAGGCACACATTGTTATTATTATAATATCAATCTGACAGACATTTTCCTCTCTTGCAACCTCGTCTTTATTTGTGTCTCAGCTTTGGTTACATGTTCAGTTGCTATTTCAAGCACTGAGAAAAAAAAATCATACTTTCTTCTGGTAAGAGATCTGATGTGTGTTTGTATTGTTACTTGAATGATGAGCACCAGCTCCAGCCATCTTGCTGGGCTTCAAGGTTCTCGCTTTAGCATAAGCTAAATGTCCAAAAGTATGTGGACACCTGTTTGTCGAACATCTCATTCCAAAATCATGGGCATTAATATGGAGTTGGTAACCCCTTTGCTGCTATAACAGCCTCTGCTCTTCTGGGAAGGCTTTCCACTAGATTTTGGAACATTGCTTAGGGGACTTGCTTTCATTCAGCCACAAGAGCATTAGTGAAGTCGGGCACTGATGTTGGGCGAATAGGCCTGGCTCGCAGTCGGCGTTCCAATTCATCCCAAAGGTGTTCGATGGGGTTGAGGTCAGGGCTCTGTGCAGGGCTCTGTGCAGGCCAGCCAAGTTCTTCCACACTGATCTCGACAAACCATTTCTGTATGGACCTCTCTTTGTGCAGGGGGGCACAAAGTTGGAAGCACAGAATCGTCTAGAATGTCATTTTATGCTGTAGCGTTAAGATTTCCCTTCACTGGAACTAAGGGACCTAGCCCGAACCATGAAAAACAGCCCCAGACCATTATCCTCCTTGACCAGGGCAGCTCTAGCAGAAATTTGATGAACTGACTTGTTGGAAAGGTGGCATCCAATGACGGTGCCACGTTGAAAGTCACTGAGCTCTTCAGTAAGGCCATTCTACTGCCAATGTTTGCATGGCTGTGTGCTCAATTTTATACACCTGTCAGCAACGAGTGTGGCTGAAATAGCCGAATCCACTAATTTGAAGGGGTGTCCACATACTTCTGTATATATAGTATATCGTCCACATACTTTTGGTCATGTAGTGTATGTTCCCTGCACTGCTCTAGTCTGTGTGTGATTTATTGTGAACTATTTTAAATTGTCAACTACAATGAAGAGGAAACTAACACGACTCTGATCACCTTGTGACATCTACCAACCTTAGTTTCCCACGGTGCATCGTAGTTTTAAACATTCGATTGAAGAATTGAAGTCAATATGTATTAATAGGACCCAGTGAAGTGACACATATAGCATGACTGAGGTTTTGACAGTTCGGCTTGCACGTGACCGGCCAACAATGGCCATAAAGGGGTCATTTTTCTATCTATGCGGACTGTACATGATAATGACATCTGTGTGAAGAGTATTCTGAGATGTGTGTGTCACCATAGCAGTGCAACGATGGTACGTTTTCTAGCCATGCTTCAAACTAAAGGGAAGCCAGTAAAAAAATTAGCATTCTCAGAAAGGCCAAAACATCAACATTTGAATATCTAATTTCATTATTGTTTTCTGTTGGACCATTCATCTTGTTACACCATTAGAAGCCTACACACAGAGAACTGTCAACACAATTATAGTTTTAAGCTTTAAAACTGTAGGAGGATATACAGCTGGAATTAAAAAAATAAGAAAGGAATTGAAAGAGAAAGATTTCATTAGTGGCTATGATTACTTACTACAAAACATGAATACTGTGCTAGGGTGGCCTTGCGGTCTAAGCCGCTGCCCATGGAACACAATGTGCTGCAGCATGGGTTTGAATCAGACCCATTGCTATTTCAGCACTCTCTCCCCCGTCTTTCCTCTCCTCCAACAAACAACTAATTATGTAATGAGTGTGACTGCCCCACTCCTTTAAAAAAAACATGAATACTTTTTTAGGCGATGATACAATTTAAAATCATGTTTGACAGACACGCACACAAAACAGACTTTGATAAAAGGCATTACTTTGGACCAAATCAGACGTGAAACTGCTCAGGTTTACACAGCCAACTTCTCAGGAGCATAAAGGGTTAGGGTTGGGGTTGTGTTTTCTGAATGACTCTGACAGCTATACTCTTAACAGCGAGGAGGGCTTCATTGCAGGCCTTGGAGATGAATGATGGCGGTAGGAGGAAACCATATCGACCACGGTCCTCCAGCTCAAAGGTGAAGGAGTAGTGGATACCCAGGTTGTAGGCCCAGTCGTCAGATCCTCCGGGGGCTAAGTCTGGAGAAGGACAAAGGGAGAACGAGGAATTTTACTTGTTTTGTAGTGACAGTTTATAAAGCAATAACTTATAACAGCTTTACAAAGCAATTGTCAACATTTTATTATAAAAGAGCTTGGTCTCATAGATTATACGTAACATAGTAAACGTAAATCCGGGACACTCAAATTAGTATGATATGTTGCGTTTGGTATAGTTACATGATGGTTGCTTAAGGCAAAAACTAAAGTAGGGTGGTTGGTCAGGGTGGATTGGTGGGCGTGTAACGCGAACGTCTACCAACCCAAAGGTTGCGAGTTTGAATCTCATCATGGGGAACTTAAGCATTTTAGCTAATGAGCAACTTTTCAACTATATACTACTTTATAGCTACTTTGCAACTACTTAGCATGTTAGCTACCCCTTCCCCTAACCCTAAACTTAACCCTTTAACCTAACTCCGAAATATTGTACATTTTGCACATTCGTAACATATTGTACCTTTTGCAAATTCGTAACATATACACTGAACAAAAATATAAATGCAACATGTAAAGTATTGGTCCCATGTTTCATGAGCTGAAATAAAAGATCCCAGAATTTTTCCATACGCACAAAAAGCTTATTTCTCTAAAATTGTGTGCACACATTTGTTTACATCCCTGTTAGTGAGCATTTATCCTTTGCCAAGATAATCCATCCACCTGACATGTGTGGCATATCAAGAAGCTGATTAAACAGCATGATCATTACAAAGGTGAACCTTGTGCTGGGGACAATAAAAGGCCACTCTAAAATGTGCAGTTTTGTCATACCACACAATGCCACAGATGTCTCAAGTTTTGAGGGAGCATTTTGAGGGAGCATGCAATTGGCATGCTGACTGCAGGAATGTCCACCAGAGCTGTTGCCAGAGAATTGAATGTTACATTTCTCTACCACAAGCTGCCTCCAATGTCGTTTTAGAGAATTTGGCAGTACGGCCAACTGGCCTCATAACCACAGACCACATGTAACCACGCCGGCCCAGGACCTCTACATCCAGCTTCTTCTCCTGTGGAATCGTCTGAGACCAGCCACCCGGAAAGCTGAAGAATGTCTGCACAAACTGTCAGAAAACGTCTCAGGGAAGCTCATCTGCATGCTCGTCGTCCTCACCAGGGTTTTGACCTGACTGCAGTTTGGCGTCGTAACCGACATCAGTGGGCAAATGCTCACCTTCAATGGCCACTGGCACACTGGAGAAGTGTACTCTTTACGGATGAATCCCGGTTTCAACTGTACTGGGCAGATGGCAGACATTGTGTATGGCATCATGTGGGCGAGCGGATTGATGATGTCAACGTTGTGAACAGAGTGCCCCATGGTGGCGGTGGGGTTATGGTATGGGCAGGCATAAGCTACGGACAATGAACACAATTGCATTTTATCTATGGCAAATTGAATGCACAGAGATACCGTGACGAGATCCTGACGCCCATTGTCATGCCATTTATCCGCCCCCATCACCTCATGTTTCAGGATGATAATGCACGGACCCATGTCGCAAGGATCTGTACACAATTCCTGGAAGCTGAAAATGTCCCAGTTCTTCCATGGCCTGCATACTCACCAGACATGTCACCCATTGAGCATGTTTGGGAAGCTCTGGATCGACGTGTATGACCGCGTGTTCCATTTCCCGCCAATATCCAGCAACTTCGCACAGCCTTTGAAGAGGAGTGGGACAACATTCCACAGGCCACAATCAACAGCCTGATCAACTCTATGCGAAGGAGATGTGTTCCGTTGCATTAGGCAAATGGTGGTCACACCAGATACTGAATGGTTTTCTAATCCACTCCCCTACCTTTTTTTTGTTTAAGGTATCTGTGACCAACAGATGCATATCTGTATTCCCAGTCATCCATAGATTAGGGCCTAATTTATTTATTTACATTGACGTTATATAAACTGTAACTCAGTAAAATCTTTGAAATTGTTGCAAGTTGTGTTTATATTTTTGTTCAGTGTAATACAAATTGTAATTCATAACATATCATACGAAATGGGTGATGGACATCCACAAATTAATACATACTATACGAAAAGTAACATATCATGTCAACGGATTTACGTACAGAATAATACGAAATGCTCTGAGACCAGGTTTTATAAAACTGTATATTTGGATCCTGGATGCTAATTGATTGATAGCCAGGAGTTATTCAAGATAATCCACGGGTAATGCCTGTTAACATTTCCATTTGAATTATCCACTGTCCCACAGCCCAGCCAGCCAATTCATAAACATAATCTCCATTATATCCCCATGCTTCTAGCCAACATTTGGTTTGCAACAGTGGGGGTTTGTCTGAACCTTGCTGCCTGCCACTCCAACCTATGTGATGCAGACAAAAATTCTGTGAGTATCACAATGTTGTCTTTGATGGAGACCAGGCTTGTGGTCAATTCCAGTCCAATGTTTCCTGAGTTTACCAAATTTAAAATGGAATTGACCCCAACTCTGATGAAGACTGACTCACATATTGTTTTTGCTGATGCGCCATATTTGTAGTTGTTCCTGTAGTGTCTTCTGATTTTCATGGCTGCCTCCTGTGCAAGCTCAAACTGTTAAAAAAAACAATTGAACACAGTTAATACAAATAATAAAAAGAGGCCCCTATTCATAAAAAAAAATCCATTATATACAGTGAGGTCCAAAAATGTATGCACTCACTAACTGTAAGTCGCTCTGGATAAGAGTGTCTGCTAAATGACTAAAATGTAAATGTAAATGTCCAAAAGTATTTGGACAGTGACACATTTTAATTTTTTTTCCAGCCCTTTGGATTTGAAATGATACAATGACTATGAGGTTAAAGTGCATACTGTCAGCTTTAATCTGTGGGTAATTACAGCACTTTTTGTACATAGTCCCCCCATTTTAGGGAACCAAAATAATTTGGACAAATTCACGTAGTGTCATTTTGGGGTCACTTTAATTGTAAATAAGAATATAATATATTTCTGAACCCTTGATTACCATGATTACGGATAAGCCTGAATGAATCGTGAATAATGATGATTGAGAAAGTTACAGAGGCACAAAGACACCCGCAAGACATGCTAACCTCTCACCATTATCATTAACAGGGGAAGTTAGCATTTTTGTGGGTTATGATATTTACTGACTGATCAAAAACCAGTACATGGATCACCATATAAGCATTTATAAGTAGCGAATTATGCCATTTCGGGTACTATTAGCCATTTATTAGGCCTTTATTCAGTGTTTGTGTGAATAGGACAACACTGAATAAAGGCTTAATAAATGACTAATTATACAGAATATAGGCCTAATTAGCTACTTACAAACACACTTATCAACTACAAATGAATGCCTAATATGTGATCCCTGGGTTTCATCCGCCCATTCAGCTCTCCCAACAACTCACCAGCTCGGCATGGTTAGGCACCTCCTCATTGGAGCAGGAGTATGGGAAGAGCAGCATCTGACCATAGGAATGGATGGAGAGGTAGAGCTTTACCGAGTCTTTGTGGCTGCGCAGGAAGTTAGCCACGGCTTCCGCCTCAGGCTCCGACTCTGGGAACTGGCCGCAGTATATCTCATCACAGGGCCTGTTGGAGGCGCCCTTCGCTGCAGAGTGAATAGAATAGACAGTTTATTGTCCATTTGGTTAGAATGGAAAGTCATCTGTCCATTTGGTTAGAATGGAAAGCCATCTTCTGCCTTTTTCCCAACACCCCCAGAAACACACACATGTTGAGTGACACAGAGTCAGTGGTGGTGCAACGCCCCTGGATGGAGAGCAATTTTGAGGATAAGTGGCTTGCTCAAGGGAACAACGGCAGTAGTTTGTATGTGGGATCAGAGACCAGTAGCCCTCAAGCTACCAGTTCAGTTCCCATTTCAGACTTACTGCACCAGTTTGCATCAAAGTTTCTATTGAGGTCGGTTCCAACACAGTTGCTTTCCTTGTTCGAGGAACGATTCTTTCTCCACATTCGGTTCTGGTCAAATAAAGCAGCACACAAAGTATAATCACAAAACAAATACTGACATACTGTATACACTCATAAAACCTATAGCCTACTGCCATATACTCATAAAACCTATAGCCTACTGCCATATACTCATAAAACCTATACTGACGTAAACTCACAAAATCTCTCTGACATTCTGTATATTCATTATGCAGAATAAATGAAGTTGAGTTGTTTAGGAGTGAGTGGAATGGATCTGTGTGATAAAAATTATATATATATATATATTTATTAGATCATGTGCACAAAGTACACTACATGGCCAAGAGTATATGGACACCTCTTCAAATTAGTGGATTTGGCTATTTCAGCCACACCCGTTGCTGACAGGTGTATAAAATCGACATACCGCCATGCAATCTCCATAGACAAACATTGGTAGTAGAATGGCCTTACTGAAGAGCTCAGTGACTTTCAACGCGGCACCGTAATAGGATGCCACCTTTCCAACAAGTCAGTTCGACAAATTTCTGCCCTGCTAGAGCTGCCCCAGTCAACTGTAAGTGCTGTTATTGTGAAGTGGAAACAACGGCTCAGCCGCGAATTGGTAGGCCATACAAGCTCAAAGAACGGGACCGCCGAGTGCTGAAACGCGTAAAAATAGTCTGTCCTCGGTTGCAACACTCACTACTGACTTCCAAACAGCCTCTGGAAGCAACATCAGCACAATAACTGTTAGTCGGGAGCTTCATGAAATGGGTTTCCACGGCCGAGCAGCCGCACCCAAGCCTAAGATAACCAAGTGCAATGACAAGCGTCGGCTGGAGTGGTGTAAAGCTCGCTGCCATTGGACTCTGGAGCAGTGGAAACACGTTCTCTGGAGTGATGAATCACGCTTCACCATCTGGTAGTCCGACGGACGAATCTGGGTTTGGCGGATGCCAGGAGAACGCTACATGTCCCAATGCATAGTGCCAACTGTACAGATTGGTAGGGGAGGAATAATGGTCTGGGGCTGTTTTTCATGGTTCGGGCTAGGCCCCTTAGTTCCAGTGAATGGAAATATTAATGCTACAGCATACAATGACATTCTAGACGATTCTGTGCTTCCAACTTTGTAGCAACAGTTTGGGGAAGGCCCTTTACTATTTCAGCATGACAATGCCCCCATGCACAAAGCGAGGTCCATACAGAAATGGTTTGTCGAGATCGGTGTGGAAGAACTTGACTGGCCTGCACAGAGCCCTGACCTCAACCCCATCGAACACCTTTGCGATGGATGAATTGGAACGCTGACTGCGAGCCAGGCCCAATCGCCCAACATCAGTGCCCGACCTCACTAATGCTCTTTTGGCTGAATGGAAGTCCCCGCAGTAGGGCTGACAGCAATTAGTCGACTGGTCCATTTTTTGGTTATTAGGCTGTTGGTCGACAGATTGTTTTAGTCGAGCAGTAACAAACAAACTAATGAATAAATAAATGAATAAATAAAAATATATATATGTATATATACACACACACTACTAGTCAAAAGTTTGGACACACCTACTCATTCAAGGGTTTTTCTTTATTTTTACTTTTTTTTACTTTGTAGAATAATAGTGAAGACGTCAAAACTGTGAAATAACACATACGGAATCATGTAGTAACCAAAAAAGTGTTATATTTGAGATTTTTCAAATAGCCACCCTTTGCCTTGATGACAGCTTTGCACACTCTTGGCATTCTCTCAACCAGCTTCATGAGGAATGCATTTCAATTAACAGGTGTGCCTTCTTAAAAGTTATTTTGTGGAATTTATTTCCTTCTTATTGCATTTGAGCCAATCTGTTGTGTTGTGACAAGGTAGGGGGGGCAGAAGATAGCCCTATTTTGTAAAAGACCAAGTCCATATTATGGCAAGTACAGCTCAAATAAGCAAAGAGAAACGACAGT
This sequence comes from Coregonus clupeaformis, assembly GCF_020615455.1. NCBI lineage: Eukaryota > Metazoa > Chordata > Actinopteri > Salmoniformes > Salmonidae > Coregonus > Coregonus clupeaformis. Next base: position 60,798,618 of record NC_059220.1, on the reverse strand, counting down.
CCATGAAGGTCAGTCAATACAGAAAATGTCAAGAACTTTGAAAGTTTCTTCAAGTGCAGTCACAAAAACCATCAAGCGCTATGATGAAACTGGCTCTCATGAGGACCGCCACAGGAATGGAAGACCCAGAGTTACCTTTGCTGCAGATAAGGTAATTAGAGTTAACAGCCTCAGAAATTGCAGCCCAAATAAATGAGTCACAGAGTTCAAGTCACAGACAAATCTCAACATCAACTGTTCAGAAGAGACTGTGTGAATCAGGCCTTTGTGGTCTAAAGGACACCAATAATAATAAGAGACTTGCTTGGACCAAGAAACACAAGCAATGGACATAGACCGGTGGAGATTTGTCCTTTGGTCTGGAGTCCAAATTTGAGATTTTTTATTCTAACCGATGTGTCTTTGTGAGACACGTTGTGGGTGAACGGATGATCTCCACATGTGTATTTCCCACCGTAAAGCATGGAGGAGGAGGTGTTATGGTGTGGGTTGCTTTGCTGGTGACGTCTGTGATTTAATTAGAATTCAAGGCACAGTTAACCAGCAGGGCTACCACAGCATTCTGCAGCGATACGCCATCCCATCTGGTTTGGGCTTAGTGGGACTATCATTTGTTTTTCAACAGGACAACGACCCAACACACCTCCAGGCTATGTAAGGGCTATTTTACCAAGAATGAGAGTGATTGAGTGCTGCATCAGATGACCTGGCCTCCACAATCACCCGACCTCCACCCAATTGAGATGGTTTGGGATGAGTCGGACCGCAGAGTGAAGGAAAAGCAGCCAACAAGTGCTGAGCATATGTGGGAACTCCTTCAGGACTGTTGGAAAAGCATTCCAGGTGAAGCTGGTTGAGAGAATGCCAAGAGTGTGCAAAGCTGTCATCAAGGCAAAGGCTGGCTTTTTGAAGAATCTCAAATATATTTTGATTTGTTTAACACTTTTCTGGTTACTACATGATTCCATATGTGTTTTTTCATAGTTATGATGTCTTCACTATTATTCTACAATGTAGAAAATAGTCAAAATAAAGGAAAACCCTTGAATGAGTAGGTGTGTCCAAACTTTTGACTGGTACTGTATATTTACACCCATCTCAGTGAACTAATCCATTGCGGAGGCCTAGACTAAAAGCCTATTTATGTTTGACTCTAAAATGTGGTCAGAAGCTCCATATGGAGGGTGTTGCAGAGCCTCCAGAGGCATGCAGAGGCCAAATCGAGCTCTGTACGCATCGCCATGCGCCTCCCACATTTTGTAACAATGTGGAGGGCTCTGCGAAGCGCAAGAAGTATGAATGCCCTGACTTCTGCTGAGGCCATTCTTGCCCTGACTTCTGCTGAGGCCATATCACAGTAAATGCAGACATCGGATTGACCATGCGCCCAGATGCACAATGCACTTCTCTCTCCAGAACGCGCACTCTCCCGCCAATTTGTGCATATTCATTTTTTCATAACTTCATTGTGAGAATTGTTTGCATTTGATTGTTGGTGTATATCAATTCCCCATTACATATATCACCAGTTGTACATTTACCATTAATTCTTATAATTTCTAATCTACAATGTTTGTTACTTTGATTACAGTCATTTATTTTAATGCATTCAATATTAGTATTCCAGTCTTCCTGTTCTCATTGTCGGAGTGGACACATTGTTCGCAGAGTGCACAACCTATGCTACGCTTGTGAAAAACAAGTTTTGGTTTATTTAATTCAATTTACGAGTTCTGTCAATTTAGTCCATTGTCTTTTGTTTGGAGTGCTCCTGTCAATGTTGAGTAAGGACGCGCACACATAGAATTAGGCCTATTGGCTACCTGGCCTGCTAGCAAATGTAGGCATATAAATGTGCCCATTTGGGGATCTGATTGTCACGATCGTCTTGACGAGAAGGAGTAGACCAAGGCGCAGCGTGTGAAATGAACATGACTTTAATAGTTAAAGCACAAAATACAAAACAAAACACGATCGAGAAGTCCACAGTAACACTGACTGAACACGGAACAAAAACCCACAAACACAAGGTGAAAACACACAGTTTAAATATGGCTCCCAATCAGAGCTAACGAGCCAACAGCTGACACTCGTTACCTCTGATTGGGAGTCACTCAATACAACCAAGGAAAAACAACCACATAGACAACCCAACCAAACAGAACACAACGAAACGAACACACCCTGGCTCAACATACAAAGTCCCGGAGCCAGAGCGTGACAGTACCCCCCCCTAAAGGCGCGGACTGCGACCGCGCCTCAACAACCCCAAACAGGGGAGGGCTGGGTGGGCATTACTCCTCGGAGGCGGCTCCGGCTCCGGGGCTTGACCACCACCCTTCTTCAATCCCCCGTAGCGCCCCGGTCCGATCTGACCCAGCTGGTAGGATCTGGACTGACGACGCGCACCCCTGGCTTGGCGCGTGAGGCAGGAACGGACCGGACCTGGCTGACGATACGCACCCTAGGCTTGATGCGTGGAGCCGGAACGGGCCTCACCAGGCTGACGACTCGCCTCCCTGGCTTGGTGCGAGTAGCAGGAATGGGCTGGATCAGGCTGACGGCTCGCACCCTTGGCTTGGTGCGAGTAGCAGGGACGAGCTGAACCAGGCTGACGACTCGCACCCTTGGCTTGGTGCGAGTAGCAGGAACGGGCTGGACCAGGCCGACGACTCGTACCCCTGGCTTGGTGCGAGTAGCAGGAACGGGCTGGACCAGGCCGACGACGCACACCGTAGGCTTTGTGCGTAGAGCAGGGACAGGCCGGACTGGGCTGGCGACGCACACCGTAGGCTTTGTGCGTGGAGCAGGAACAGGCCGGGCTGGGCTGGCGACGTACACCGTAGGCTTTGTGCGTGGAGCAGGGACAGGCCGGGCTGGGCTGGCGACGCACACCGTAGGCTTTGTGCGTGGAGCAGGGACAGGCCGGGCTGGGCTGGCGACGTACACCGTAGGCTTTGTGCGTGGAGCAGGAACAGGCCGGGCAGGGCTGGCGACGCACCCCGTAGGTTTGGTGCGTGGAGCAGGAACAGGCCGGGCTGGGCTGGCGACGCACCCCGTAGGCTTGGTGCGTGGAGCAGGAACAGGCCGGGCTGGGCTGGCGACGCACACCTTAGGCTTAGTGCGAGGAGCAGGAACAGGCCGGGCAGGGCTGGCGACGCACACCGTAGGCTTGATGCGAGAGGCAGGAACAGGCCGGGCTGGGCTGGCGACGCGCACCGTCACACTTCGAGTGCGGGAAACAGGAACGAGCCGGGCCGGGCTGGCGACGTGCACCGTACACTTAGTGCGGGAAGCAGGAACGGGCCGGACCGGACTGGTGACGCACACCACTTGCTTGGTGTGAGGAGCGGGACTGGGTTTCATCATAACCTTCCGCTCCCTCAGCTGCCTACCGAGTTCCTCTCGCCGTGCCTCATTTCTCACCCTTTCCCTAATCGCCTCTAATAGCTCCATCCTCTGCAACATTAACTCCTGCTCCCTCTTCGCCAGTAGCTCCCTTAACCTGGTGGCCTCCTCAACTAATCGCCCTGTGGCAGCCTCCTGCTGCCCAGTCGCCCCTGCCGTGTGCCCCCCCCTAAAATTTTTTTGGGGTTGCCTCTCGACCCTCCGACGCTGCTCCCACGTCCAGGCTGCCGATTCCTGGACACACTGCTTGGTCCTTTGATGGTGGGTTTTTCTGTCACGATCGTCTTGACGAGAAGGAGTAGACCAAGGCGCAGCGTGTGAAATGAACATGACTTTAATAGTTAAAGCACAAAATACAAAACAAAACACGATCGAGAAGTCCACAGTAACACTGACTGAACACGGAACAAAAACCCACAAACACAAGGTGAAAACACACAGTTTAAATATGGCTCCCAATCAGAGCTAACGAGCCAACAGCTGACACTCGTTACCTCTGATTGGGAGTCACTCAATACAACCAAGGAAAAACAACCACATAGACAACCCAACCAAACAGAACACAACGAAACGAACACACCCTGGCTCAACATACAAAGTCCCGGAGCCAGAGCGTGACAGTACCCCCCCCTAAAGGCGCGGACTGCGACCGCGCCTCAACAACCCCAAACAGGGGAGGGCTGGGTGGGCATTACTCCTCGGAGGCGGCTCCGGCTCCGGGCTTGACCACCACCCTTCTTCAATCCCCCCGTAGCGCCCCCGGTCCGATCTGACCCAGCTGGTAGGATCTGGACTGACGACGCGCACCCCTGGCTTGGCGCGTGAGGCAGGAACGGACCGGACCTGGCTGACGATACGCACCCTAGGCTTGATGCGTGGAGCCGGAACGGGCCTCACCAGGCTGACGACTCGCCTCCCTGGCTTGGTGCGAGTAGCAGGAATGGGCTGGATCAGGCTGACGGCTCGCACCCTTGGCTTGGTGCGAGTAGCAGGGACGAGCTGAACCAGGCTGACGACTCGCACCCTTGGCTTGGTGCGAGTAGCAGGAACGGGCTGGACCAGGCCGACGACTCGTACCCCTGGCTTGGTGCGAGTAGCAGGAACAGGCCGGGCTGGGCTGGCGACGCACACCTTAGGCTTAGTGCGAGGAGCAGGAACAGGCCGGGCAGGGCTGGCGACGCACACCGTAGGCTTGATGCGAGAGGCAGGAACAGGCCGGGCTGGGCTGGCGACGCGCACCGTACACTTAGTGCGGGAAACAGGAACGAGCCGGGCCGGGCTGGCGACGTGCACCGTACACTTAGTGCGGGAAGCAGGAACGGGCCGGACCGGACTGGTGACGCACACCACTTGCTTGGTGTGAGGAGCGGGACTGGGTTTCATCATAACCTTCCGCTCCCTCAGCTGCCTACCGAGTTCCTCTCGCCGTGCCTCATTTCTCACCCTTTCCCTAATCGCCTCTAATAGCTCCATCCTCTGCAACATTAACTCCTGCTCCCTCTTCGCCAGTAGCTCCCTTAACCTGGTGGCCTCCTCAACTAATCGCCCTGTGGCAGCCTCCTGCTGCCCAGTCGCCCCTGCCGTGTGCCCCCCCCTAAAAAATTTTTGGGGTTGCCTCTCGACCCTCCGACGCTGCTCCCACGTCCAGGCTGCCGATTCCTGGACACGCTGCTTGGTCCTTTGATGGTGGGTTTTTCTGTCACGATCGTCTTGACGAGAAGGAGTAGACCAAGGCGCAGCGTGTGAAATGAACATGACTTTAATAGTTAAAGCACAAAATACAAAACAAAACACGATCGAGAAGTCCACAGTAACACTGACTGAACACGGAACAAAAACCCACAAACACAAGGTGAAAACACACAGTTTAAATATGGCTCCCAATCAGAGCTAACGAGCCAACAGCTGACACTCGTTACCTCTGATTGGGAGTCACTCAATACAACCAAGGAAAAACAACCACATAGACAACCCAACCAAACAGAACACAACGAAACGAACACACCCTAGCTCAACATACAAAGTCCCGGAACCAGAGCGTGACACTGATAGTATTTCTGATTGGCTTAACGCACCACCACTAATGATCTGTGGAGCTTCTCAAAGTAATGTTTTCTTCACCTCAAACAGCAAGCAAACAAAGTCTGTTTTTACATCCATTGAGAATTACAATAGTTCCTCAATGTATTTGAAAATTATTTCCAGCTGTCTCCCTTTTGATAACCACTCAGCATGAAAGGGGAAAATGGCATGCTCTGATCCAGCGGAAACGTCATAAAATAGGCTTCTTATCAGAGCTTGACTTTGACTTAAATAGGTTCCGGTACTCATTTTGGATGCTGTTACTGTTTATATTTAGGTGCAGGAGCTCCACAATACTTTTGAGCTAATATTCTATAAGAGGAACAGGAGCTCAAGCAGTAGAAATGTGTAGGTGCCGGTACTCAGCTCCGGTGAGCTCCTGCCCAAGTCAAAAACAAGCACTGCTTCTTATGCCTTGCACAAATAGCGTACAGTTGTGTCTGTCCGAGCTCACTGGTGTGGGAAACTGAGGGCCCAGAATATTTTATACAATGTTGCAAATTTGCTAGCACAAGCTTTGGGCCAGACCCAAGTTAATAGTTGATACAATGTTTCAAGTTCGTTGCAGACAGGCCATGTGTAGCCAATGTGATTTATAGGATATTTATTTTTATCAGGATATTTTCTACCTGCAGGCTGCAATGTTTTTATTTGTTGGCTTGATGTAGGCTATTTTTACATAGTTGGCAATGGCAATAGAAGTTACTTTTTAGGTTTGTATCATTTTTATTTAGATTTGGATAGAATTTTGATTAACCACATGACAATGATTTTGAGATATGAAGACATTATTATAAATTAAATGAAACTGTTTCACGAAAATGTGCATATGAAAACCATAACTTGCACGCAGATCGGTAGAAATGGTAAGATACATTTGCATTCCACATGAGAAAGGTTGCCAACGACTACTGTAGCCTATTACCGGCAACTTCGGGAGAGTAATGGCAGAATCTGCGAAAGCCAGCTGGAGCGGGAGGAGAATAGTTGGGTCAGGTTACGTTTTTTTTCTTCTTCTGGTTATCTAGATCTCTGGCGTCCTCGAGGCATTAAACCATAAGCTTAAAGCATCAGACAAGCTCAATGCATATAGTTGATCTTATTAAAACACATAGGGTGTGTCTAGATTTGGAAAAATACAAGTAAAAAATTGTTTTGCAATCGATTGGTCGAAAGAACAGCCGACTTTCGGTCAACCAAGATTTGTTTTCCTTCGGGGACAGCCCTACCCCGCAGCAATGTTCCAACATCTAGTGGAAAGCCTTCCCAGAAGAGTGGAGGCTGTTATAGCAGCAAAGGGGGGACCAACTCTATATTAATGCCCATGATTTTGGAACGAGATGTTCGACAAGCAGGTATCCACATACTTTTGGTTATGTAGTGTATGTCCATATGATGCACAGTGCCCATAGAGATGACAAATGTTGTGTAGCTCAGATTGACATATTTGAAGGCACTGGCGGCATTCCAGACAGACTACATTGCAGACTCATGCCAGATCTCACTGGATAGGTGTTTATCATATCAGCTAACCACATCATATAGCAATCTGATGCATGACTGCGCAGTCGATTACGTGGCACACAACTATTGGTCGATACCACGTCTGCAATGTTGTCGTCCTGGAACGCAACCACTGACTCAATTTCGATACATCTTATTAATTGTCATATTTTTTACCGTTGTCCATGTGTACTTGTATCCATCCGGGTTCATGACAGGCAGAACATAGATGTCCATACTGTTCAGCATCTCAGTGATGTCATTGTTTTGATTGTAGAAATTCAAGGACTGAGGAAAGAGCACAAGGAAGATTCAACAATTTAATATATCTGTCTGTGTTCCAAATTAAAATAGTGTGCAATACAATTTTATATTCCAGAGCCATCATAAAATTTTTAAATTGTACTTCATAACCAATGAGTTATGAAGATACTATATAACCAAAGATGTATACAGTATCAGAATAGATAGAGTGTAAGTTGGTAGAGAATCTGGATTTTAGGAACAAGGTACTGACATATTGCACAAACCACAGGCAGAAGGCTGGGGAGATCCACTCTCTAGCATGAATGCCACAGTCAATCCACATTGCTCTCTTTTCAGCTCTCTCTTGTCGTCCGGACAACTGAAAAAGACAACAGAGAAATGCAATCATTTGATCAGATGATGAACATGTGACTGTTGCTTGTATAAAATGATTATGACAATTACATTATTTCAAAATATAATTATTGTATCAATCATTGCTAAAAAGGCAGCTTGGGGCACCTTGAGAACATAAAGTGGGCGTTTCTCATACGATGAGCCAATCAGGATGACTTTGACCATGTCTGAGTGTTCCTGGGCAGTCTTGTTGATCCAATAGTATATCTATAGAAGAGACAGCATGATAACATTTTCATCTACCAGCTGGGACCACAAATGACCAGGGCCTTGTATTCATAAAGCATCTCACAGTAGTAAACTGATCTAGGACCAGCTGCCCCGGCCATATAATATTATTCATTATTATCTAAAAGGCATCATAATGATCCTAGATCAGCACTCCTACGCTGAGACGCTGTATGAATACGGGCCCAGAAAAGGTTATGACATTGAAGTAATGTTAATGGGATGTTACATTGAGATTATGTTAATGTTACATTACATTAAGGTTATGTTAATAACATTTGGTAATGACATGACACAATCAGGTCTCTTACGTCCCCCAGAGAATGGTATCTCTCATAATAAGATGTGCTGCTTCGAGGGTCCGCCGATTCATTCCTGGTCTGCATCTCAATCAGTTCCTCTGTGTTGTCCAGTAGCACTCTGAAACAAACACACATTATTGCTCTTGGGGAATTCTCTGAACTATTAAAAACATTCTACATGCATTTCATAATACTGAAAGCTTATTCAATATCATGGATATGACCTTAAGGGCATAACATAACAAAATCAACATTGAAGTTAAAGCGAAGTCGGCTGGTAGTCCCAACCGTGGCTTGAACTCAAGATCTTGCTGCAGTAAACGCAACACCTTAGCCCTTAAGACAAGAAATATGATATTCTTGATGAGCCAGTTAGGTGTTGTGTTAAAGTTGCTAGTCTCGCTAAAATATGAGCATTGATCACATGACATACTGGTGTGTTATGTGGTGTGTATCCAGCAGGTCTGTGACAGTCCCCAAGTTGTTGGCAGGAACAAACAGGTGCACCTCAGTGTCTGCTCCAATGTGCTCAGGTGAAGCAGGTGACCACAAAACTGTCTGGGAGACACACACAACACACACACACGTTCATACACACACAAACACATGAATAAACTTTTTAAATAATGTATCCTAATTGTGAGTAACAATAAGTCTGAAAACAACACACCGTAACCTATTACAGAAACAAAAATAGTAATTGCACAATGTTCTTGGTTCAAGACCAGTGAAGTGAAAAGTTATTTTTAAACAGAAGATAATTATTTGTTTATTATCACATCGTTATTGTACCTCATATTGGCTGGATATGTTTCTCACAATATCTGCCTGTTGGTGTGTTGTGACTTGGATTGAGAGTACTTGGTCACTGTGAAAGACAAAGGAAAAATAGGCTAGGTCTCAATAGTCTAATGTGGCTTCCTTTCCTCGTCTCCTCTTCATCTGCACATATGAAAGGAGATGAGGAGAGGTCACAAGACTATTGAGATGTAGGGGAGCGTGAGGTGAGTTGAGCTAAAGGGGTAAGTTCCCTTGTTTCTAGGAAACCATACACAAAATTATTAATTTGACCAAATATTTAGGAAGAGGTCATCATTTCATGGAGTCTGTGAAGGAATAAACCACATGGAAAAAGTGGTAAGCGAGTTTGTAAAAAAACTGATTTTTACCAAGTCAAATTAATTATTGGGTTAGAGGTTTCATGATGCTTGTATCTAAACCAAAGTATATCATTTTAAGATTGTTCTATACACCAGTTGGGGTCTCTATACGCTTCAATATGAGGTCTTAAACCTAGCATGAAAGTGCATCCTTGTAGCTGTGTGGGCTAATATAGTCAAAATGTTTGCCTTGGGGTAAATTGAGCCAATGGCAAATTGAGCAAATTGAAGTGTTATTCTTCCCAGATCCATATAGTTTGCTATTCATTACAGTTCTGTATTATAGCAACTACATGGGTTTAGATTTGTCCTGTCATCTCATAATTTCTTGTGAATGTGAATTCCTTAAATCATGTCAATGATGTCAACGTCATGTCAATGATCACTTCAATTCTACTTTAAACAAAATACAGTTGGTGAAAACATGTAGGAGGATATACAGTGGAACGAGTAAACATTATCATGTGATCATGTGGTGGTCCTTCTGGATCTGTCAATCAAATGCATCTATTTTTCATTTAGGTTAAGCAAAGTCTCCTAAACAATTATGACAATGTTTACTGTAGGAAACTTACTGTTTTGAAGTGCAGTCACCTGTCTTAAGGAGTTTGTAAAAGTTCAGCAAAACAGCCCATATTAGAAGAGCCTTCATGTTTAATGTGTCCAAAACTTGTGCAAGATGTTTGGTTAACATGGTAGAGAGAGAGATAGAGAGAGAGAGAGAGAGAGAGAGAGAGAGAGAGATCTGTGTTGATTTAGCCAGAGTAAAGTCTAAGTTAAACTTTACTTTTTTGAGGAGGGCTTTGGGCTGCTTTGCAATAACAGTGAGCTGTTTAATACGCCATGATTTCCCCCAAAAAACAAGATTCAATAATATAGGTCTTTGTTTTAAAACCTTTCCACATCTTGATTAACAAAATGATTTATTGTCATTTATGTGGGTTTAAACTTTATCCTGGAACTGCCTTTTACCAGAAAAGAATGTGCTTTAGTAGGTCTACAGAATATTGTATATTCATTATGCAAAATCTGTCAGCTCACAGAGAAATTCACTGTCCTATACCCAATCACTATATAAACCCTAGATAACAAATGCTATGTATTGGCCATTGAGAGGCTTTGAAGGCACCGGTCGGCTATATTGGCACTCCGTAGTAGGAGTAGTTCTCCATAGGAATGAATGGAATTCGACAGTATTTCAATTAAATGTTTCAAGGACAAAATTCCATGTATTTAAGTATTTTGTTGTTGTAGTGGGGACAGTAACATTAGTACTCTCTAAAAAAATGCTTTAATACTTTTTCATTTATTTTTATGTTTAGCACACATAATATAATTTAAAAGTATGCATTAAGGTGTATAATAGAATAAACGTGTCAAAAACTAATGTAGACATTAATAAATGTCTTTCTATAGCTTTCAAAATATTTTGTACAATTGAGTTGGAGTGCCAAGATGGCTACGCGGTGGCTTCAATACAGCGCCCCCTGTCAATCATCCAGGGTTTATACACATCATTGACTACACCAGGTGGCGCTATGCGCTCACTGAGGTATAATATGAACGTACGCGCTAACCTAAAATAAAAACCGATAGTGAACTCGCAGCACAAACAGTTCCGGTTTAGAGGTTGTGTTGTCAAGATGTCTGTCCATGATCAACTTGCTCAATGTTTGTGTGATCTAATCAGGTTGGTATTTTATGTACATATTTTTGTCTGAAGATGTTAGATATTTGCCAAGCTAACTAGACAAAACATTGTGCGATTGATTGCTTTAGTCAGCTAGTTAGGTATTATAGCTAATCAGCTGGCTAGCTAGCTGTCAACAGCACATCACCTACGTTACAGCTAGCTAGCTAACGTTAAGCCAGCTATTATTTTATCAGAAGTAATTCCTAGCCTATGTTCATCTGTTTATCAATATCGACTCGTGTAATTTTTCTTACTAAGCTAACGTTAGCTCTCGAAATCGCGTATTATCCGTGACGTAGGGTTTTCAGCGGTTAGCTTCGCCCACGCACGGTTGTTGGCTGCGTGAACTACAATTCCGACGCTGAGTGTGTGTTTTAACGTATAGAAACGTCAATCATCGCTTGCAAAACGGTTTCTGAAACATACGCTGATATGCCACCCCGTATCTTTCATGTCAGCTAGAAAGATGCATGATACATTTACACTTACTGTAGCAGTTTTATACAGATCCATAAACTGTGTGTGCATCCAATTGATGAACAACTACACTTCCTCCCCAGTTACGCTTACACACAGGTGTTCAGAGCAAGTTAGATAGCTAGCTAATTAGCACAGGTCATCACTAGTTACCACAGTCATAAACCCTGCCTATTTCTACAATTTCTCTTCTGAAAAATCTGATTTTAAACCTAACCTAAAATTAAGAACAAAAAGCTACTTTTTATTTCCATGAATTTTTACAATAGCCAATTTTGACTGTGGCTGTGTGGTAACAGTGACAACCAGATGACCGCCTATTTCTTCAATCTTTCTGTAAACAAGCAATGTAACATGGCCGTGTGGGAACACTAACACTATCAAGATGTGTAGTAATTTAAACATTTGTTTTTTGAAAATTATTTATCTGATATGAAAGATACGTTCCTTATGTTTCCATAACCTTACAGCAAGCAATGCGTTTTTAGCATTCAGAACGATCGTTGGGGATCTTAACAAACCTCCCCTGGCCAGAATATACTGTCCTCAATAGGGTATATCAGCATATGTTTCGAAAACCGGTTTGAAAGCCATGATTATTTACGTTTAACGTTAAAACACATGGAGCCAATGGTGGGCGAATGTAACCGCTGAAAACCCTACGTACAGAGAAGGTTTTTCGAGAGCTAGTTTAGAGTATAGATAATCAGTTTGACAGGGTTCCTGGGCCTTGTTCAGTAGTAACGTTAGGCGAACGTTGCAGGTAGAAATGTCATGAATAGAGCTGCTATAGGTCATATATGGTTCTGATATAGCTTATTCGACATGTCAGAGAGGCATGTTTGCTCTAGCTAGCTACATATCTGAGCATTCAGTAGTAAACAAACGCAGATGGTTGCAGATAGAAATGGCATGAATAGAGCTGAAGTGATTCCATATTCTACAAGTCAGAGATGCATGTTTGTTCTAGCTACATTATACATTTCTATCTGAACGTTCCACAACGTTGTCTTACTGAATGGGCCCCTACCTTTTCTGTAGAGCAGGTCTGTCACCTTATCTCTTATAGTTCTCTCATTACCCCAGGTTGTTGTGGACATTGCTTCTGCCATGCGTGTTTCTGTGCATGCTCCTGACCGCCATCCTGGTTGCGCTCGTCATGGGTGTGCGCGTGTGGCTGCAAGCGAACAGGAACGCACGGCGAGCGCGTGATGGGCGTCCCACAGTGGCCTTCTTTCACCCGTACTGCAACGCGGGAGGTGGCGGTGAGAGAGTGTTGTGGTGTGCCCTCAGAGCTTTGCAGAATAGGTAAGGGAAAATTGCACATTCAATGCATGTCATCGCACCTTGATTAAGCTAAGCCACACCAGCTAATAATCACTGGTGACAAATATTCCTAGCTATAGGATTTACTACAGAGTGCGCAGTGCATTCAGCATGAATAAGTTACTTTGGTGGCTTATCTACCTAATCTCAGCTTGCTACCCATGTTCAAGCATTATGTTGATTAGAATGTTGAGACAGTATGAAAAAAATCCATCTCCAACAGTAATTTGTTGCCATGTTCATTAGGCACCAAAGGGAAGAAAACAGATTGGAACAGGGAGGGACTTAACGCCCATTTTAGTTTCCCCTTGCGTAAAATTTTCTGTTATGTGCCCTAATGAACATCTCCCAGTCTTCCACATTAATTCACACACCTGGGTCATATTCACTAGGAACCAAATAGAAGCAAACAAACATACAGGGGAGGGAAGTACTACCAACGGGGAGGGACTACCTGAACTTGTCCAATAAACTATTGTTTTCGTTGCAAAAGGGTCCATTGCAAAAGGGTTTACTACTGTATGCAATAATAAATATGGTCTTCTCCACGTCCCAGGTACCAAGATGTCAACTTCATGGTGTACACGGGCGACCAGGGTGTGACGGGTCAGCAGATTCTTGATGGCGCCCGGCTGCGCTTCAACATCCTTTTACCTCGACCCGTCCAGTTTGTCTTCCTCAAACACCGCCTATTGGTCGAGGCCAGCCTCTTCCCCCACTTCACTCTGATTGGTCAGAGTGTAGGCTCAATCTTCCTTGGTTGGGAAGCCCTTACGGAGTTTGTCCCAGATGTCTACATTGACTCCATGGGTTACGCCTTCACTCTGCCTGTGTTTAAATACCTAGGGGGATGTCAAGTGGCTAGCTACGTGCACTACCCCACCATCAGCACAGACATGCTGTCAGTGGTGCGCGAGAGGAACCCCAGGTAGGTAATCGGCTCAGAAGCCTGTTTCCCACTACAGACCCCGCAGCCCTTGAGACAGTCTTAACTAGGGGAATATACAGTGGCTTGCGAAAGTATTCACCCCCCTTGGCATTTTTCCTATTTTGTTGCCTTACAACCTGGAATTAAAATTGATTTTTGGGGGGTTTGTATCATTTGATTTACACAACATGCCTACCACTTTGAAGATGCAAAATATTTTTTATCGTGAAACAAACAAGAAATAAAACACTAAACTTGAGCATATAACTATTCACCCCCCCAGTCAATACTTTGTAGAGCCACCTTTTGCAGCAATTACAGCTGCAAGTCTCTTGGGGTATGTCTCTATAAGCTTGGCACATCTAGCCACTGGGATTTTTGCCAATTCTTCAAGGCAAAACTGCTCCAGCTCCTTCAAGTTGGATGGGTTCCGCTGGTGTACAGCAATCTTTATGTCATACCACAGATTCTCAATTGGATTGAGGTCTGGGCTTTGACTAGGCCATTCCAAGACATTTAAATGTTGCTTAGGGTCATTGTCCTGCTGGAAGGTGAACCTCCGTCCCAGTCTCAAATCTCTGGAACACTGAAACAGGTTTCCCTCAAGAATTTCCCTGTATTTAGCGCCATCCATCATTCCTTCAATTCTGACCAGTTTCCCAGTCCCTGCCGATAGAAAAACATCCCCACAGAATGATGCTGCCATGGGATGGTGTTCTTGGGGTGATGAGAGGTGTTGGGTTTGCGCCAGACATAGCGTTTTCCTTGATAGCCAAAAAGCTAAATTTTAGTCTCATCTGACCAGAGTACCTTCTTCCATATGTTTGGGGAGTCTCCCACATGCCTTTTGGTGAACCCCAAATGTGTTTGCTTATTTTTTTCTTTAAGCAATGGCTTTTTTCTGGCCACTCTTCCATAAAGCCCAGCTCTGTGGAGCGTACGGCTTAAAGTGGTCCTATGGAAAGATACTCCAATCTCTGCTGTGGAGCTTTGCAGCTCCTTCAGGGTTATCTTTGGTCTCTTTGTTGCCTCTGATTAATGCCCTCCTTGCCTGGTCTGTGAGTTTTGGTGGCCGGCCCTCTCTTGGCAGGTTTGTTGTGGTGCCATATTCTTTCAATTTTTTAATAATGTATTTAATGGTGCTCCGTGGGACGTTCAAAGTTTCTGATATTTTTTTATAACCCAACCCTGATCTGTACTTCTCCACAACTTTGTCCATTACCTGTTTGGAGAGCTCCTTGGTCTTCATGGTGCCGCTTGCTTGGTGGTGCCCCTTGCTTAGTGGTGTTGCAGACTCTGGGGCCTTTCAGAACAGGTGTATATGTACTGAGGTCATGTGACAGATCATGTGACACTTAGATTGCGCACAGGTGGACTTTATTTAACTAATTATGTGACTTCATAGCAAAGGGGGTGACTACATATGCACGCACCACTTTTCTGTTATTTATTTTTTTGAAACAAGTAATGTTTTTCACTTCACCAATTTGGACTATTTTGTGTATGTCCATTACATTAAATCCAAATAAAAATCAATTTAAATTACAGGTTGTAATGCAACAAAGTAGGTAAAACACCAAGGGGGATGAATAATTTTGCAAGGCACTGTAGCCTGGTCCATATCTGAATGTGCTTTAGCCAACGCCTCTCTGACTGTTATTGTCAATGTCATCTGACTACCATTGCATGACAATGTTAGTCAGAGAAGTTGGCTAAAAACTCACCTACAGATCTGACCTAGGCTTGACCTAGGCTAAGATCAGGATCAAATCAGGCTAAGGGGAATATGGGATTTGCAAATACTCTGGGAATTTACCAGCACTAACTAACACGTTGCACTGCTATCATTGTTATGACTGTCATCAAGCCTGCATCAATCAGTGTTGTTCATGTTGTAACTTCGGTCCACTTTTCACTTAGTGAGTCATTGACATCAATACATGACTTCCTCTTGTTGTGTATGCTTCCTTTTACCTCACCTGATCCTATCATGTTATCTTTCACCATTCCCTAACCAACCTCCCACTATGTTTCCAGGTTCAACAACGCAGACTACATCTCCAACAACCTGTTCCTGAGCGCGGTCAAGGTGGTCTACTACTGCCTGCTGGCGCTGCTCTACGGTCTGGCCGGCTCCTGCAGCGACGTGGTCATGGTCAACTCCAGCTGGACCCTGAACCACATCCTGACCCTGTGGCGAGCAACCAACCGCACCTGCCTAGTCTTCCCGCCCTGCGACACCCACGCCTTCCTCCAGCTCCCATTGGAAGAGGACTCGGACCGGAAGTGCCATTCCATCGTTTCCATTGGTCAGTTTCGACCGGAGAAGGACCACCGGCTTCAGATTCGCGCCTTCCGAAAGGTGCTGCAGAGGAAAGAGGCGGGGCCGGGAGGAAGGGAGTCGCTGAGGTTGGTGCTGATTGGTGGATGCCGGAACCAAGAGGATGAGGATAGGGTGTTGATGCTGAGGGGGCTGTGCCAGGAGCTGGGCGTGGCGGACAGGGTGGAGTTTAAACTCAACGTACCGTTTGAGGAGCTGAAGAGGGAGTTGGGGGAAGCTACGGTGGGACTGCACACCATGTGGAACGAACACTTCGGCATAGGTAAATACAGAAATAGAATTACTATCATTCTATACTACTGTCATTCTATTTCTATTATTAAAAACACCTGGAGTGGCTATTATTCCAATGCAAAGCTCGTTCTCTCTACATACTCAACATTTAGTACTGTATAATCCTGTACTGAATGGAGTCCTGATACGCTCTATTCAACAGCCCATTCTGAAATTGTAGTACATTGTTCTGTTACAATATGCTTTTGTTAATCACCAGTGCAAAGACCTTGTTTGATTGCTAACATCCTCCTCGATATAAATGAAAGATGAAGACATACAGGCATTTTTACTGCCCATAGCAAGTTTCCCAAAATGGTTAGGTTGCTAGCCAGGTGGCGGTTATCACTAAAATGCTTGTGTACCTTCATCTTTCAGTGTTCAAAATAAATGCAGTCTTAGGTAATGCAGTTAAACATCCAGTAATGTGTCTACCTAACTTTAAAGCCAGCACTTACCCTGTACCTTCTGCTCTCCTCTGTTCCCAGGGGTGGTTGAGTGCATGGCAGCTGGGACCGTCATCCTGGCCCACAAGTCTGGAGGCCCCAGGCTGGACATTGTGGTGCCCTACGAGGGCGGCCAGACAGGTTTCCTGGCCGAGGATGAGGATGGCTACGCAGATGCCATGGAGCGGATCCTGGCCCTGTCACCCTCAGCCCGCCTGGAGATCCGACGCAACGCCCGCCTCTCAGTCACCCGCTTCTCCGACCAGGAGTTTGAGGCCTGCTTCCTGGCCGCCATGGAGCCTCTCATGGGGACACTGGAGCGATGAGGGGAGGGGTATGGGTGGAGGAGTGTCTGTGGGTGGAAGTGTGTGTGTCACAGGCTCATGGGTGTGTGTGTGCAGGTGCACGCATGCGCATTGATACCTGGTTGATTGCATAGATTTGTGTTGGTGGTTGAGGGACTAAAACTCATGCTTGTACTGCCTTGGCACATTTTGGCATACTAGCCATTCCTTTAGTTGACATAGGATACAGATTGCGTTAAAATGCACAAGGAATACCTTGACTGAAATGAAAGAGAGATGTATTTATTGACATGCCAGTCCAGGCGGCCAGCACTCTTTCTAGAGGGCCGTACTTATGTTTATATTTATGTTTTCAAGACCTATTCCATTTTTCCAATGTATTTGTACTTGAGGCATAACATTTTTTTGTGCTCGTCGAACCTCCTTCAAGTTCCCAGTCTCAATTGTTAAAAGCATACGGAAATATGGCTAGTAGACTAGATGAGTGCTTGTCTACAAGGACTGGACACAACTGCTCACTGTGGATTTTGATGGCATTCCAGGTTGTCTTTTTAAGTCAAACCACAAATCTCAGAAGATTTGTTATAATAAGAAAATTAGGTGGTGACGCTTGTCCTATTTCACACACGGTGCATGTGTGAAATTGATATTTTTGTTTTTTTTCATACTCCCACTCAGTCAGGGATCAGCCACAACGACGGCCACCCTGGAGCAAATTAGGGTTAAGTGCCTTGCTCACGGGCACATCAACATTGTTGACCTTGTCGGCTCTGGGATTTGAACCAGCTACCTTTCAGTTACTGGGAACCCAGATCCCCTAACCGGGGCCAGGCTACATACAGTATTAATGTGGTTCTTGGGATGAGAAACACTTCTCAGGGCGTTGTGAGATCCTATCTCTTGTGTAGTGTGACTACAAAAAAAGACAACCTGGAATGCCGGCAGTGTGTCTGACATTGATGATGACATCCCTGAGAGGGTAGGACGAGCCTGTAGAGACGAACTTCACAATCCTGATGATGACTGTGCTGTAATAATTATTTTGTTACTGCTTAAAATAACCAAAGTACTGTTCTGTATCCTAAGTAGGAAGTATTTTTTTATATTAAAACATTTTATAAAATTGTTTTTGTCATCTTTAGTGCAATGATAAATTAATCAACAAGCATTTTAGAGTACAATGAACATGTGGACGTCAGTGTTTCAACTCGAATGATGCCGGGAAAAAAGGACATTTTGGCTATTGTCAAAGTAAAACAGAATGGGACGCATCAGAAAACACAACTGTTGTACCGGTCTTCTTCTTGCACCCACAATTTTTTACTTATCTATTTCTACTTAACACTTATTTTAACTGCATTGTTGGTTAAGGGCTTGTAAGTAAGCATTTCACAGGTCTACACCTGTTTGTATTTGATTTGTCTGTTTTTCTAGCACTGCCCCTCCGCATATGGCGGCTATTTTGAAGGTTTTACTTGCAATTATTGTGATATGTAGTTGTTTGCACTGATTGTAAGTGCATCTGCTATATGACTGAAATGTAAATGAACATGTGGCAAGTTTAGTTTCAGGAAGAAGACTACTTCAAAGTAATGAGATTTCAGCCTGTAGGTCAATACTGTTGGCATTGAAATAAACCAAAATAACTAAGGTCAGTCAGTGCCTTGGCAAGGAGGGAGGTGACAGGAGGGAGAGGGCAGGGTAGAGGGCTGATCGTACTGTATTTAAGGAATGGGGGAGTTGATGATCGAGGTGTTTTGTTTTATGCTGGACAGAAGATGAAGTGGTGTGTTGTTCTCCTGCTGGCCTTGCTGCAGTCTTTGTGCTGCTCAGGTAAGTGATATACAATCCTTTCTGGTGTAGAACTCAACTTTGCAGCTGCCTCTGATAGTGCTATACATGCCTCATTCTATTTACTGTAAGTCGCTTTGGATAAAAGCGTCTGCTAAATGGCTTATTATTTATTTGATTTGTAATTTGCGTCCGGTCAGGTGAAGTCAGGGTCAGGTGAAGTCTGGGTTGTGTTCATTGGGCACCAAACTGAAGAAAACAGGAAAATGGGGAGGAATAAGAAATGCTTATTGTTGGTTGTTGTTGCAAAACTGTTTGCTACGGTGAGCCCTAATGAACACGACCCAGTTCAAGGTATTATATTAATCAATGACAAAAAATAATCATTCACAATGCTGACAACAGGGACCCAGGACAATATTACCTCCCAAATACCCCTGATGTGAAATGTACTGTATGTGTGCTCAGTCTCCTCTGTTACCTTTGACCTCTGCAGGCTTGCCCCTGTACCAGTCAGAGCTGGCTTCCATGGCAGACAAGGCTCTTGTCGTGACCATGACCCAAGTCAACAATCTGTACGCCGGCCTTCGTCTATACCGAGTCACCCGTGGCTCTGTCAAAAGGGTAGGTGTCTTCTCACCCCTAACCTCATAGTGGAATGGCTACATTTACAGTGCCTTCAGAAAGTATTCATACCCCTTGACTTATTCCACATTTTCTTGTGTTACAGCCTGAATTTAAAATTGATTAAATATACTTTTTTTTCTCAACCATCTACACAATACCCCATAATGACAAAGTGAAAACATGTTTTTAGAAATGTATTGAAAATGAAATAAAGCTAACTGAGTTAGGAAGGACGGCCTATATATTTAGTGACTGGGTGTATTGACACCAAAGTATAATGAATAACTTCACCATGCTCAAAGGGATATTCAATGTCTGTTTTTGTTTTTTTACTCATCTACCAATAGGTGCTCTTCTTTGCGAGGCATTGGACAATCTCCCTGGTCTTTGTGGTTGAAATTCACTGCTGGACTGAGGGACCTACAGATAATTGTATGTGAAGGGGGAAAGATAGTCAAACACTTATTGCACACAGTCAATTCAACTTATTATGTGACTTGTTAAGCAAATTATTACTCCTGAACTTATTTAGGCTTGCCATAAGAAAGGGGTTGAATACTTTTCAGATTTTCATTTTTAATTCATTTTAAAAAATGTCTAAAAACATTCCATTTTGACATTATGTGGTATTTTGTGTAGGCCAGTGACACAAAATCTCAATGTAATATATTTTAAATTCAACAAAATGTGGTAAAGGGGTCTATTCAATCCACATTGCGGGAGTTCAGCCATGAAATTTAAGGGCAATGTTCCTGCTTTAGTGGTAAACACTGCATATGTCAGCTCAATCAGAAATTACCTTGACATTAATACAATTTATTTATGGTACTTTTTCTCCCTGCCTCATGGGTCTCCCGGTCACAGTTGGCTAGGACACAGCCTGGGATCGAACCTGGGTCTGTAGTGATGCAGTGCCTTAGACTGCTGCGCCACAGGCCTTACCTTGACATTTCTATCGCAGAATCTGTAACACTTCAGCTTTACAGATTGAATATAGCTCCTACTATAGGAAAGTACTATTTCTCAAACATTTTGTGCACAACTTTGTTTACATCCCTGTTAGTGAGCATTTCTCCTTTGCCAAGATAATCCATCCACCTGACAGGTGTGGCATATCAAGAAGCTGATTAAACAGCATGATCATTACTCAGGTGCACCTTGTTCTGGGGACAATAAAAGGCCATTCTAAAATGTGCAGTTTTGTCACCAACACAATGTCAGATGTCTCAAGTTTTGAGGGAGCGTGCAATCGGCATGCTGACTGCAGGAACGTCCACCAGAGCTGTTGCCAGAGAATTGAATGTTCATAAGCCGCCTCCAACATCATTTTACAGAATTTTGCAGTATGTCCAAGCGGCCTCACAACCGCAGACCACGTGTATGGTGTCGTGTGGGTGAGCGGTTTGCTGATGTCAACGTTGTGAGTGTCCCATGCTGGCAGTGGCGTTATGGTATGGGCAGGCATAAGCTACGGACAACGAACACAATTGCATCTTATCGATGGCAATTTAAAATGCAGAGATACCGTGACGAGATCCTGAGGCCCATTGTTGTGCCAGTCATCTGCCGCCATCACCTCATGTTTCAGCATGATAATGCTAAGCCCCATGTTGCAAGGATCTGTACAATTCCTGGAAGCTGAAAATGTCCCAGTTCTTCCATGGCCTGCATACTCACCAGACATGTCAGCCATTGAGAATGTTTGGGATGCTCTGGATCGACATGTACGACAGTGTGTTCCAGTTCCCGCCAATATCCAGCAACTTCGCACAGCCATTGAAGAGTGGGACAACATTCCACAGGCCACAATTAACAGCCTGATCAACTCTATGCGAAGGAGACGTCGCGCTGCATGAGGAAAATGTGGTCACACCAGATACTGACTGTTTTCTGATATGTGACCAATAGATGGATATCTGTATTCCCAGTCATGAAATCCATAGATTAGGGCCTAATTTATTTAAATTGACTGATTTCCTTTATGAATGGTAACTCAGTAAAATCTTTGAAATTGTTGCATGTTGCGTTTTAGATTTTTGTTCAGTATACATTAACAAGTCTATCTAGCCTACCAATTCCCTCACATCCCTGAATGGCCTCACAGGCACCATCCCACTTCTGACACCAATGTAGCAAATCAAACTTTCTAACCTCTGCTCACTTGGTGAAGATCGTAGCAAGCATACCTAGGTATGGGTCGTTACATTACTGGTTTTTTTTCATAAACGTCATCACATAGATGGGTTAAATACGGAAGACACATTTCAGATGAATGCATTCAGATGTACAACTGACTAGGTATCCCCTTTTCCCTTACCCTAATGTTTCTTGTCTTCCAGGTTGTTCCTATAGGATTGAACACATATGACCTGATGATGAACTTTGGGATAAAGGAGACAGACTGTCTGAAGAGCTCTGGAGAAGACCCACAGAGATGTGCTTTCAGACTGGGCTTCTTTGTGGTGAGACCCAATCCTAGCAATCTATGGCTTACACAGGCAGCCCAATTCTGATATTTTTCCTGATTATTGGCAAAATAAAATAAATGATTTGTCAAAAGACCAATTAGTGAATAAAAGTTCAGAATTGTGCTGCCTGTGTAAACGCAGCCTATGACCTCAGTACAAGAAGTAGATCAGGGGCCGTATGTATCAAGCATCTCAGAGTAAGAGTGATGATCTAGGATCGGTTTTCCCTTTTAGATCATAAGTAATAAAAATACACTATGGACAGGGAGGACCTGATCCTAGATCAGCACTCAACTCTATACACTACTTTGAGACTGACATTTTCTGATAAACTACCACACTGACTCAGTACAATAACTAATTCCTCCCCAATACATAGCTAACGAAGGATTGGGACTGATAAATACATGACCACATCTCTTTAGCAAATTATTTTCTTGACCCACAAATTCAAAATATTTTCTAAATCTAGGACCAGATGAACAGGAAAAATACCTACATAAACTGCAGTAGCTGTATTTTACATCAATACCGGATAACAATATGAGCAAATTGTTTGCGTTTGGTCCTGGACAGAGATAACTGTGATAGTCCGCTAAAGGGTTTGTGGGGTTCATCTTTAAACTGACGGTTTTTAGGACATAGTCTACTGTTGACAGACTCCACACACTGTTGATTTTGGCATGGGATGCTGTGTTTGTTGTGACAGACAGGGGAGAACAGAATGTCACCAAATTAGTTTTTCTCTGTCCTGATCATTCCAACAGGACTGGTGCCTGTTATAAAAGCTAGGTTTATAAACGCTAAAGATATAGATTTTTAGATAGAGGGAAGCCTTCATTGTGCATTCATACTGTACTAGCATACTGATCAAAAGTGCTTTAATGTATGCCCATTCTTTCTTCTCTCTT
Source organism: Coregonus clupeaformis (assembly GCF_020615455.1). Taxonomy (NCBI): domain Eukaryota; kingdom Metazoa; phylum Chordata; class Actinopteri; order Salmoniformes; family Salmonidae; genus Coregonus; species Coregonus clupeaformis. Next base: position 60,775,686 of record NC_059220.1, on the reverse strand, counting down.
AACTGCCACTAATCCTCCTTTCCCTCGTACCCTCTCTCCCAGCCGGCCGCTCCTGCGCCGCACGTGTGCGCGTCACTGCAGAGTTCACCCAGGTTGTGTCCCTGAACTGTGGCCAGGACAGCTCCAGCAGCTCCGAGTCCAGTAGTGAAGAGGTGAGAGAGGGAGGGACAGAGAGAGGGGGATGCCCAATAGATGAAGAGAATATAAGGGTGTTTTCACCTTATTCCTCTCTTTAAAATAACCGATCTCAGTCCTCTTTAAAGTGAACTCTGGGTGAAAAAAAAGAAAAATAACACTGCCCTTGGATTTGAATGAGGACTCAGCTCTCTTGCCAGTTCACTTTAACATTTATGTGGTCTGAGTCCTCTTTGCATTCACATTGCTATGCTTAGAAAATAACCAAGATTTCTTTCCAACATTTACTCAATGCACTCTGCGTAAATATACAGTGTACGACAAGCCATACATACCATCAGAACCTGTTATCGGACAGCCAGGGATGTCCCTACATACATTTTGGAAGCTAATAATGTAGTTTGCATTTAGTTACAAAATAAGACATACTAATTATAATCAAAATATAATATTTACATGTAAAAATTACTGGTAACAGGATAAATGGCAGAACAATCATTGCAGATTAAATAATGCTTTAATTGAAAATGTTATACTTAAAATTGTACCGCTAACCTGCATCATCTTTTTTTAGTTTGTGGCACTAATGTGAGGGGCTATGGCAGGGGAAACGGTTTTGCAGGAGCTTGTAGTGCTTGGTGGGGAAGTAATGATAAGTGAACCTGGAGAGCTTTGTGTTCACATTGCACAAGAAAAGTGAGCCACCTCTCGAGATGGTCTCAGTTCGGTTTGCTTCGGGGGCTCTTCTGAGGGGTCTGAGTTCCTTTGAAGCATTCACACTGCACAAAAATGTAAGCAAACCGGACTGAGTTCCCAAAAATTGTCTTAAAGGGACCAAGTGCGAAAACACCCTAAGAGATGCCCAATCCCAAAATCAACCCCTTTTAGGGCCTTTATCTTTAAGGATTTGATACGTACAAGTGATATGATAAAAATTCCACCTAGCCTATCAGAGGGCAAGGTTTAGTTAATACCATTCATCTGATACCTATCCAATCCTTCAGATGGACATTGAGTGCCTAGAGGTAGAGGGTTCAGTTTGGGATTGATCATCAAACCCCCGTTTATACCTGGTTATAACTGCGTCATTTGTCCTGATCATGTCCACATTGTGATTGTGCCCACACTTTTAGACAGGCGTAGACAATCAAGACACATTGTGATCTGCTTGTGATCAGATCATCCTGCCCACCTCCGGAGGTAGTCAGACACACTTTGTGTATGGATATCTTACAAGTGTAGAGCAGATCTTGACAGAGAAACCATTTAAAGGGTGGAATAATGATGACTTAAAGTCATTGATTGTGTGCACAATCAGAATGTAGACAAGATCAGGACAAAGGATCCATGTTAGCACCAGGTATAAACAGAGCTGAAGTGTCCGGCTGGGCCATACAGAAAAATAACTAAATCCAGATTCTCTATCAACAGAACTTCACGAGGAAGAGGCAGCAGTTGAATGTGCAACCATTCGGGGAACAGGGTAAGCAAACCTAGCCTGTTCCCAAATCTGTTCTTGCGGTCTTTCAATCTCCTTTGGTCAGTTGGCAAGACGGCGCAAACAGATCTAGGAACCAGGCTAAAGCAAACCTGCTTCAGGTGACACCAATGTATAGAACACAAAAAATAATCATTGTGATAACCAAAATAATTTCCTGCTGCAGGCCCTGCCCCAACTGGCTTCTCTGAGGCCCCTCTCTTTACCAGCCACTCTTTCCCCAGACAGGAAGTGGAGCCTCAGCTGATCCCAAGGGGCGACAGCATCAGCAACCACCTGGAGTGACTCGGCAAGACACACAAAGAATACACTATTCAGTGATGTGAAACATTCGGAGTGTTGCAGATATAATTGTACTGTATAGAGCTGACACAATTCCCTATTCTATCTGACAGACAACTGTGTCTGTTCTACACAATACATGTATATCTGAACATTCTGTAACGTGATCCTCCTGATCAGGCCCCTGGGGACTCTCTCTGTACCATCAGGCCCTGACAGTACTTGTAGGAGAGCAGGGAGCTTAGGAAGTTCTGATGGTAGCGCTGGAACATTATAAGAGAACATTTCCAATTAAATTGATTACTCGTCTGAATGAGAGTCGTCATTCATTTTCATGATCAGTAAGTGGGACATACACGTTTCTTTTAGGGGAAATTGTATCCTCTGATGCCTCTGGAATGTAATAGATGTGATCACTTCTATGAATGACAAATGATCCACTGGCCATCGTCATTGAAATACACATGCAGGGATCTGAGTGATCCTGTGTCACCTGTGTATGCAGGACATGTGGCGACCACAAGGCGGCACTCAAAGCCCATCAACGCTGAACCCAGAGCTACATTCCATCTTATTATCATAGATATGTGTTTGGCTGTGTTTATACAGGCCGCACAATTCTGATATTTTGCCAAATTATTGTCAATAGAGCTGATTTGACTAGTCAAAAGACCAATTAGTGGAAGAAAATGATCAGAATTGGGTGGCCTGTGTATAAACGCAGACTTTGTTCTACACTGAGTGTACAAAACATTAGGAACACCTTCCTAATATTGAGTTGCACCCCCTTTTGTCCTCGGAACAGCCTCAATTCATCGGGGCATGGACTCGATAAGGTGTCGAAAGCGTTCTACAGGGATGCTGGCCCATGTTGACTCCAATGCTTCCCACAGTTGTGTCAAATTGGCTGGATGTCCTTTGGGTGGTGGACCATTTTTGATACATGGGAAACTGTTGGGCTTGAAAAACCCAGCAGCGTTGCAGTTCTTGACACACTCAATCCGGTGCGCCTGGCACCTACTACCATACCCTGTTCAAAGGCTATTAAATATTGTCTTGCCCATTCACCTTCTGAATAGCACACACAATCCATGTCTCAAGGCTTAAAAATCCTTCTTTAACCGGTCTCCTCCATCTACACTGATTGAAGTGGATTTAACAAGTGACAACAATTAGGGATCATAGCTTTCACCTGGATTCACCTGGTCAGTCTATGTCATGGAAAGAGCAGCTGTTTTGTACACAGCGTATATGTATGTTTATTATACCAGTGACGTGTAGAATACTCTTCTAGAATACAACAGGACACGCCGAGTGGTGTAGCACGTAAAAATAGTCTGTCCTCGTTGCAAATCGTTCCAACATCTAGTGGAAAGCCTTCCCAGAAAAGTGGAGGTTGTTATAGCAGCAAAAGGGGGGAACAACTCCATATTAATGTCCATGATTTTGGAATGAGATGTTTGATGAGCAGGTGTCCACATACTTTTGGTAATGTAGTGTATGTCAGATCAAGGAAGGAAGCATTAGATGCTCTAGCCTCAATATTTAAATTTCATTCTTTCACAACAGTAGGGATAAAGGGACAATCTGGGATTGGTACATCCAATTTGACTTTTCAATTAATTATACATAGCCATTGATTATTTTAGAATAATGCCTTTTGAGCTTAATTACACCTGCCACAATCAAAACCCAAAATATAAGCTTGTTTTACTCCATTGCATTCCCGGTAAACGATGCAGATGTCGGCTCAATCGTAAATTACCTTTAGATGGCGCATAGTTGACAGGCGCAAGTGAATTCAATCCCGGCCCTGGTAAAAAAAAAAAATTATGAATAGTTTGCATCCATCTAGGAATTCTTGAGTGGTTAGATTGCTCCAGCCCCATTCCTTAGCTATTTTGCAAAAATGTGTGTTTGAATTGCAGATTGCCCCTTTAAGGTAACCAATAAATGAACCATAGACTTGGTGATAAACGAGACAGTGAGACATGGTCGAGGTATGACTTGAACATTTATATTGTGATCTTCGGTTTATATGCAAGAAGAGACATTCAGTCTGCAATCTCCCCCCGTTTTCTTCATTTACTTTCATTTGGCCCCCAAAATCAGATACACAACACTTCAATAATTTAATGCCTACTTCAGTTTGACATACTGCAAACCAACAACCTGAAAAGGATGATATTCAGTCATGAAAATACACAGGCTCTGGGGGTGAAGTTTCCCTAGGTACAGATCTAGGATCAGCTTTCTGCCCCCAATCTTAAACATTAGTGGTAAAAATGCGAAACTGACCCAAGATCAGCGTCTAGAGCCAACTTCACCAATACAGAGTCTCTCAAGGGCATTAAGCAAGATTAATATGACAGCATGTTTTAAATGTGTCTAGTAGTGGTCCCAAAACATTCATGGCCCACTTAAGTTCAGTACGGTCATTCAGCTTTATGTGGTTATGGTCACCATCTATTGCTCTGGTGTTCCGATTTTCCACCCTTCTCCCAAAGTGTGCACTAGCATACTTCCCGTCATGGATTTAACAATGTTGGAAACCGTAGCTAATGCTTATATCGATCCAATCCTGGATGGTCACACTTCGGGAGAAGAGTGGAGAATTGGGACGAAGCCTACATTTACCTTTTAAGATGTCAGCACCTTGATGCCCATTGATATCCAGGCTTATTAGGACAATAAGCACTAGCACCCTTGAAATGAAGGCATTGCTGCAAGACCCCCCCCTCCCCCCCCCGATCCTCACTGAGTGCGAGACAGTGAGCGGAGTCGCCGCACTGCACTTTGGCAGGAGAAGCAGGAAACTGCACAACACTGGGATGTTTAGGCCATAAAATCAGGATATATAGGACAGAGTAGAAAGCAACATTCCATTTTTATGCGAGCCAGGCAGGAATGTGTGGGTTAATTTTGCCAGTCAGGTCTAGTCTAATGGTCCTGACAACATAATTCAATGCTCAGTACCTTAAAGCAACAATGTGTCATTTCAATTTTAGCCACCATGTCTCGAAGAACTGAGTATAACGCAAACTGCACCTGGAGCACAGCTGTCCCCACTCTATACACTATTTCTATGATTTATAGGCCATGTGACAATCTAAAGGCGGCGGGGGCCAATGGGAGGGGAGCAGAAGCTGTTACTGTACAGATAAACAGAAGCAGATGTTCGTTATGCACCAAACATTTTAAAACATGTTGCAAACGAAAAGCGACATTTTTTGTTTCTTATTGGACAAGTCCAGTGAGTCCCTCCCAGTTTCACAGTCCGTTTTCTTCTGCTTGGGGGCCTAATGAACACGACTCCAGAGGCAGGTCGGTCAAACCAACACAGCACACAACCCACAGACTCACAGGGCCTTTGAAGACATACACACGACATGCCTCATGCCGTTTCTGTCTTCAGTTAAGCAAAAATGTTATTAATTAAATAAAAAATGTACTATGAAAAAAAAAATCCAAGTCACAAATGTTTCCAGTTGCACAGTCATGGTTTCATGCCTTTGGGAGGAGGGAATCTCCTTTTTTCGTTTGGAGATTATTTCGAGAGAGTGCAATAGCCTGTGAAAAAATCCGTCCTTCTGATTTGCGTGTCGCCCAATCGCAGCACAGAGAGCGAGACACTTGTAAAACATTCAGGGAATACTTCGGAAACGTTAAGAAAACTCAGGGAATTCTTAGATCATTAATTAAAAATAACCTTTCAGCCTATAAGCTACAGTTTTTCGATCTTATCTGCATCTCTCCAACATACTTGCAGCTTTCTCTTCATGATTTCCAAACAAATTGATCTTACCTTTAGCAACTAGCTTCAAAAAAACTTAACTATAAAATAAGAAAATCCTTTCATGTATTAAATAATTTCATATAAAAACAGAGGCAAAATAACAATCCCTATTACAGAGAGGCCTTCCTTTATGGGCTGTCCCCCATATCCCCTTCTATCGCTCGCTCTCACTCACACACACGCAAACATACACGGGTACGCACAAACGGATACACACACACGCACATTCACCAAAGAGCTTCACGTTTTACAGCTTGTCTTTACAGCATGTCCATGCAGTACCAATGCAGAATAAATCCTAACGGCATTATGGTTTTTCTGATTACGTGGCACAAACATATGGCGAAGAAGAAGAAGCTGATTCATGGTTTGACGTTTCCTTATTTACATGTTTAAGTATTCACCATCATAATCATGGAACACGAGGAGTTCAGTTTGTCAATGTCCACTGACGGTCCTGTGATAGATATGATAGATCGAAGCTCCTCTCCAAGAGAGGTGTAAAGTAGGCATCATCCAACAGTCTCCTTTTCGACCACTCCCCTGGTCAGTGTGTCAGTTTGGTGTTGCCCCCCCTCTTGGGTGGGGCCGGCGGGGGCCCCCGCCGTAGTGTTGCATAGCCTGAGACGTTCCCCCCGACAGCAACTCGGGCGGTGGAGGGGGCAGCGCCAACTCCATGTCGTCCATGGTGCCCGCGGCGGGCTCCAGCTTGGCGCCGGAGAGGCGGGACGAGGAAAGCGAGCCCTGCCGGCTCACCGACTTGCGCTTCAGAGTCTGGTTCAGGTCGTCCATGAAGTTGCCCGGCTGGGGGGTGCCGTTGTTGCTGTTCCCCTTGGGGGGCGAGGTGGGCAGGGGCAGCTTTGGAGTCGGGGACAGGGCCGGGGGAGGCGGCTGGTTCCGCTGCAGCGTGGGGGGAGGGGCCTTCTTCAGGGAGCCCTTGCCCCAGGAGGAGTTGATGGTGGAGGGGGGAGGGGGACCAGGAGGGGCGGGGGGTACTTTCGGCTGGGGGTTGACCACTGCCACCTTAGGTGCCCCGACGTGGCCGTCACTGGGCAGCGGGGGAGGGGGGAAGAGATCAGAGGCCGGCGGGGGAGGGGGGAAGTAGGCCACGGCGCACTCGGGCAGAGGGGAGGGGATGTCGGCGGTGGACTGGCGCTGCTGGCCCACTTGACCCACTTTGGCCTGCAGGGCCAGGGGCAGGTTGGCCAGGTTCAGCTTGCCTGGCTTGGGGGGCGCCGGGGGGCCGGCCGGGGAGGAGGAGTCCTTAGAGGGAGAACTACCGAAGGATACGGCAGGGAAGGAAGGGAAAGTGGAGGGGGACGAGGAGGACTTGGGGGCAAACTTGCTGAGAAGGTTCTTGCGTGACTCCTGGTATTCAGCCGAGGAGTTAGACTTGATGCTGGAGGCCTTCTGGGGGGGTGGTGGGCGGGGGCCTGCCCCCAGCCAGAGGAGCCCGAGGAGGAGGTGGAGGAGCCTGATGGGGACCTCTTCAGGGGCGAGCCCAGGTTGCCGGGGGGAGAGAGGGGGAGGCGGAGGGGTGGGGCCAGTGATGGGAGGGGGAGGTGGAGCAGGAGGGACAGGACCGGTGACCGGAGCAGGTGGAGGCGGGGGAGGCGGAGGGTAAGGCAGGCTGCTCTCGGAAGGGGGTGGGGGGAACTCAGAGGCCTGTTGCTGGGCCTGTCCACCGCCTGGCTGCCATTTTGGTTTGGCCTTCACCGCAGGAGGGGACAGGGGGACTTTGGGGCTCTCAATGTGATTGGTCGACAGTGTGGACCTTGGGAACTGGCTTGCCATCTGTTTGACCAGGGAGGTGGTGGTGGGCGGAGCTGTGAAGGACAGGGGTGGTGGCTTGGAGAGGCTGTGCTGCTTGGGAAAGGTGGGAGGGGGCTGGTTGGGGGTGTGGCCTATCTGGAGGCTGTGCTGCTTCTTCATTGACACCGGAGGAGGAGGGGGCGGGGGTGGGGGAGGAGTTGGGACGGGGGAGGGAGAGGGGGAAACAGGGTAGAGGGGCTTCGGGGCACCGTGGTGGAGCAGAAAGCCTGGGGAGAAGGTTTTGGGTAGGGAAGGGGGGGGAGCAGGTGCAGGTGAGTACTGCTGCTGGGGAGGTGGAGGGGGGGCGGGCACAGAGAGCTGCTGGGGAAGTGGCGGGGGAGGAGGGGGAGGTGGCGGGGGAGGAGGAGGCGGAGGAGGTGCCGGGGGCGACTCAACCAGTCTGGCAGCGGGGGGAGAGAGGTCCTGGGGGGGAGGGCTAGGGAACTTCTGGGCCAGTGTCTGCTGGAGGGCGTTGGCACCGTAGGGCGATGGGCACAGGCCTGGCATGGGGTCTGGGGGGGGTGGAGGAGGAGGGGGGGATGCTGTTGCCCTGCGGCGGTGGGGGGTGGTGGGATGAACTGGGGCAGGGCGGCCGAGCTGGAGGGCCCGAGCCTGAGTGCGGCCAGGCTGACCCCAGAGCGGGCATGGAGGGCGGGGAAGGGGGCGGAGGGGGAGGCGGGACATTGATGTTGTTGACCAGCGGTTTGACAGCCGCCTGATGGGGAGGAGGCGGGGCTTGGGCTGGCGCTCTGGGCGGGCTCTGGTGGTTGTTTTGCGCCCTGTGGTGATTGGCGGCCTGGTGGGCGGCGTTCTGGTTCTGCAGCCGGGTGATGGTGCTGTACTTGGCGAACACGGTGGGGCCCGAATGGTGAGGGGTGCTGCTGGCAGGCAGGGGTGGCGGGGGAGGGGGCGGCGGGGGTGGGGGAGGTGGTTGTGGAGGGGGCACAGCTTGGTTGTAGCTGCTGCAGGGCTGAGGGGACAGCTGTTGGGGTGGTGGAGGAAAGTCCTGTTGGGGTGGTGGAGGAAAGGGCTGGGGGGGCAGGGAGGGCAAGACCTGGGTGTAACTGCTGCAGATCTGGGGGGGCCAGCTGTTGGGGTGGTGGAGAAAGCTGGGGGGCAGGGAGGGTGGTGGAGGGGCAGGCTGGGGGGGGGGTGGTGAAAGGGAGGGCTGGGGGGGGGGTGGTGAAAGGGAGGGCTGGGGGCGGGGCAGAGGGCAAGACCTGGGTGTAACTGCTGCGGATCTGGGGGGGCAGCTGTTGGGGGTGGTGGAGGGGAGGGCTGGGGGGCAGGGAAGGCAAGACCTGGGTGTAACTACTGCGGATCTGGAAGGGCAGCTGTTGGGGTGGTGGAGGGGAGGGATGTTGGGGGTGGTGGAGGGGAGGGCTGGGGGGGGCAGGGGGAGGGGAGGGCTGGGGGGGGCAGGGGAGGCAAGACCTGGGTGTAACTGCTGCGGATCTGGGGGGCAGTTGCTGTTGAAGCGGCGCGAGGTACCCCCTGTAGAGTGTGGGGTGAGCTGCTGCGAGTCTGGGGAGGTGGCTGCTGTTGGGCGCTGGCGAGGCAGGGGGCTCCAGTTGTGGGGTCTCGGTGCACAGCGTGGGCAGGGTGGGGGGAGGGTGGCACTCGGTGGACTCCCTCATCTGTGTGGGGACAGAGGAGTACACACAATGAGCACAGGATGACCATGGACTATCTGTTGATAAGCAACGGCTTGTTAAGGGTAAGGTTAGAATAAGGATTCGGGTAAGGTTAGGATAAGGGTTTAAGGTCAGGGCTAGGGTTAAGTTCAGGTTGGTAGATGGTTGAACTCAGCCCCGCGTTATGAGTGGCATTAGGGGGCCTGGCCCACCCTACCGTACCTCCTGCCCGTCCAAATCAAATATTTTAATATTTATCATTTATCTGACCGAGATGCGCCACAGAAAGATGCAAAAATCTCAGATAAATCATCCAACGAGCGGAACAGCGCACCTCTGTCTCAGTATGTGTAGCCCATGTATCTGATGCTGGCTGGATCTGATGCGGCTGTATGGCATACTCTTTTTGGTTAGACAGCATCACATACACGGGCTAAATAAATCAATTCAAATCGTATTGGTCGCATACACATATTTAGCAGATATTATTGGGGGTTTAGCGAAATGCTTATGTTCCTAGCTCCAGCAATATCTAACAATTCACAAACAATACACACAAATCTAAAAGTAAAATAATGGAATTAAGAAATATATGAAAATATTAGGACGAGCAATGTCGAGTCCGAGTGTATATGTATATATATATATATATATATATTTTGTGATGGGATGTATAGACATTTGGACAGTATGTGGATGGAATACTTAGTGTATCTGTAGGATAGAATAGTATATATACAGCAATAGTTGAGTAGGATGGCATTGACTAGAATACAGTATATACATATGAAATTAGTAAAACAGTATGTAAACATTATTAAAGTGACCAGTGTTCCATTATTAAAGTGACTAGTGATTCCATGTCTATGTACATAGGGCAGCAGCCTTTAAGGTGCAGGGTTGAGTAACCGGGTGGTAGCCGACTACTGATTGCTATTTAACAGTTGGATGGCCTTGAGATAGAAGCTGTTTTTCAGTCTCTCGGTCCCAGCTTTGATGCACCTGTACTGACCCCGCCTTCTGGATGATAGCGGGTGAACAGGCCGTGGTCAGGTGGTTGATATACTTGATGATCCTTCCTTCTTTTTTGGCTTTCCTGTGACATAAGGTGCTGTAGGTGCCAGGCAAGTGATACAGCCCGAAAGGATGCTCTCAATGGTTTATCTGTAAAGTCTGTGATGGTCTTTGGGGCCAAGCCAAATTTCTTCAGCCTCCTGAGGTTGAAGAGGCGCTGTTGCTCATCTTCACCACACTGTCTGTGTGGGTGGACCATTTCAGATTGTCAGTGATGTGTACGCCGAGGAACTTGAAGCTTTTCACCTTCTCCACTGCGGTCCCGTCGATGTGGATGGGGGCGTGCTCCTCTGCTGTTTCCTGAAGTCCACGATCAGCTCCTTCGTTTTGTTGACATTGTAAAACAGAGGGGCGCCCCGTTTCGTTCGCTCTGATGCTTTCTCCGGTGAGATAGTAGTTTCAGCCACTTGCAAATTGAAGGAAAGTTGGCGGTTTGGATGCTGGAATAATTTTGAGTGAAGGTAACCTACTTTTTAAAGTGATTTGTTTGACAAATCAGTTGAAAACATCATGACTGGTTGTATTCATGCCACATTAAAAGGGGGAAAAATGTGTATTACTCTGACATGTTTTAAGTCTATAAAACACACTGCCGTTGTTAGAATCTTAATATCACAAACCAAACTGGTGTTACAACCAGTGTTAGGAGGGCATGTCATTTTCTTTATGGCTTTCCCCCGTTGCCCCTCCTTCTCCCGATAATTAAAGGTGCCGTGCCCAGTTAATAATTACCCCGATAATTGCGTAGAAACTGAACAAATACCTAAACTAATTTCACACATATAACAGATGAAATAAATGAAGGGAAGTAAAGTATGATGAGGAAGAAAGGGGCAAAATGGGGAGTTGATGAACGAGGGGAAGCGAACAATGCATAATTATGTAACCACCAATTGTAAATGAAGAACAGGGCGAGCCATTCTATTGTATTGATCTATTCTAATTATAATCTCAAAATTGTATGTACCCTATATCAGTCCACCGAATCCAAGCAGTCTTATCAGTCTACTCTGGCCTACTTGGAGTACACAGTGAGAGCGGCCATCATTTACAAAAGGCAAGGAGACCAAGATTAATGGATGCACATGCAGCGTTAGCGTTGCTACAAAATTTGAATCAAACCACTCAGATGGTGGGGAAGAAATTAATCATGATGACATCTCTGATGATTATTCTTCTGATTCTGAGCCTCAGCCTAAACCTAACCCTCCAAGGCCTAAGTGCAAAAAAGCCAAAACGGTGCGCACTGAGCAGGTGCCCGCGCCACCACCAAATGAAAACGGAGAGACAGGAGAAAGGAAGGGACGGCACCATTTGGATAGAACAAGCCGGAGACAATGCTACTGGCTGATTATCAGCACAAAATGTCATAAGAGAGCAGGCCCAACATCTCAAGCAAAAAACCACATCAGCTCGCACTCACCAGCTTTCGTTGTTTATGTGACATGGACATGCTCCAACTTCAGCCATTGCGTGAAGACGCACACCTTGTAAGCACGAGCTGACAATCATTTACTATTTTTGACTGCGGTCATATATTCATTAGAATGCCATTTAAGCTTTTGTGCCGATTTTCACTATTTATCAAGCACTCTTCGCGCTTATAATGACAAGGCAACTAATGTTTTCATAATTTGACCGTGCATCTTGCTGACTGTGCATCTTGGTGGTTGGGATATTATATATTGTTTTGCCGTTATAAAAAGCTGTTACCGTACTCCAACATATGCTTTCTGTTTCATAGTTGTAACAAAGGCACTCCACAAATAAAATGTCAGTGTTTTTTTGTTTTTAAATAAACAGTAACATAAACTAATTAGGGGTCCCTCGAAGACAAGCGGTTCTAGTTTTTCACGGGAAGGAGGTCTCGCAAAAAAACTTGCCCCCCTACGGAAATCAAAAGGCGTCCAACTGATTTGTTCTGGTGCCGGCCCTGGTTGAAATGTAACTGATAGCCCATCTGTAGATGCTTTACAGACTATCAAAATAAAGTGTTACCCTAAAGCAGCACCTTAGTAGCAACAGCAGAGAGTGAAAGAAAAATTCAAGCAAAGACAGAAAGGAAAAAACTTCAGATTGAGACAAAATCAATCATTACAGTAAAGAATCTGATGGTTATACACTGAAAATAGACAAAGAGAAGAGGCGAAAGGAGGGATGTAATGGAGAGAGAGAGAAAAGGAGAAAATACAAAGGAGGGATATATTGGAGTGAAGAGGAGAGGTCAAAGGGGAGAAGGACTCACCCTGGTGTTCTCCTCCATCTGAGTTCCTCTCTTCCAGGCCTCAGAGAAGATAGAGCTAACCACGCTCTGGGAGCGCCCGTGGCTGGAGGCCGTGTCCACTCCACTGTCTGACTGGCCCGAGTGGTTCGACTGGGACTCTGGAGGACACACACACAGTCATGGGAGAGAGCATGTTAGACTCAATAAACACAGAGCAGGGTGAATTTGCCGCTAGATGCTGATCTTGGGTCAGTGTTGCATTTTCCCCACTAATGGTTAAGGTTAGGATTGGGCAAGCTGATCCTAGATCTGTACCTAGGGGGAAACTTCACCCCGGAGCATATAAACACTAGATTGCTGACCTATGCATTTGCTAACAAGAGACTCTGAAGCCACCGAACCGCCATATTAGGGAAAGGGGGATACCTAGTCAGTTGTACAACAATGCATTCAACTGAAATGTGTCTTCCGCATTTTACTCAACCCCTCTGAATCAGAGAGGTGCGGGGGGCTGCCTTAATCGACATCCACATCATCGGCGCCCGGGGAACAGTGGGTTAAGTGATTTGCTCATGGGCAGAATGACAGATTTCTATCTTGTCAGCTCGGGAATTCGATTCAGCAACCTTTCGGTTACTGGCCCGACGCTCCTACCTGCCAGTACTCCGTCTTTTGCAGATTTGAGTAATGGGAGTGAATGTGTAAAAAAGGGGTGAATCCACGTGTCTATAGTTAAACTAGAGCTTTATCGTGTACCCTCAAAGCCACAAGAACTGATTCAAGATCAGAACTAGAATCAATGTACCTACTGCTAGACAGGGGTTGTGGTCAATCTGAACTCCAATTCAGAAATTGAATCGAAAAGTTGTCATTGAAAATAACGGGCAATCAATTAATTAACAGCATATCAATCTCTCTCCTGAATCGAACTGAATTCAAATTGACCTCAATTTAAGATCATGGTTACCAAGCTAAGCCCTGGAAGGCTGACTCACCGGGCAGACTGGCTGAGCCGGAGCTGGAGCCCGAGCGGATACTGGAGGTGGAGAGGAGGACCAGTCGTAGGCCGCCTCCGTGCGCTTCATGGCCTCCTGGTAGTTCACATACAGCTGTTTCCCGTACTACACCACCGTGGGGGAAAGAGAGAGGTCACAGTTGTTTATTTAATTGTTTACATTGAATTTTGTACATTGGTTGTATGGTTCATATAAATATATTATATAATATTTACCAATGTCTTATCTTGTAAAACACAAATCTTTAGTTTTAGGGGAAAGTAACTTTTGTTTTAAAGAAGCTTTTAGTTTAGGGGACCACTTTTGGCTCAGGAGCAAAAGTTCTATATAGCCTCTTTAATAGTCATGTTTAAGAGCTACGTGGAGGTTAAGGTTTACCTTGGCGATGCGAATGCCGTTGACCCATTGGTGGAGGGTCCTGACATCGTCACAGCACAGATACTTGATGTACTGGGACTTCTTCTGGATCTGGGGGTGCTGAACACACAGATGTGTTACCATGACAACACAAATGTAGTTTCACTTTGTTCCTAGGAGGAGGCTCGCGCAAGGCACCTTTAAAGTGGGCTTAAGATAGCTTTCCCTGTGTCTGAAATAGAACTCTGTGCATCAACAACGGTATTGAAAACAAGATGGTATTTACTTAGAAAACACTTTTGGTAGCCTGCATGTACTGAAACATCACCTACCAAAGTGAAATTGAGGTGTAATTGTTATGATTACCATTTCACCAGGCAGGTTCTGAATAAATATCAGGTAAATAATGCTGTGTACATTTTTGGCGGTAACCCATAAGGTAAATATTTTTTACATCAATGCAGCGAATCCACTAGATGGGCCAAAAGCATTGTGACAAAGCACATCCATAAGCACAGTCACAGCCCACCTGCAGTGATGTAGACAGACTATTATATACACTACCAGTCAAAGTTTTAGAACACCTACTCATTCAAGGGTTTTTCTTTATTTTTACTATTTTCTACATTGTAGAGTAATAGTGAAGACATCAAAACTATGAAATAACCCAAATGGAATCATGTAGTGACCAAAGTGACAAATCAAAATATATTTTATATTTGAGATTCTTCAAATAGCCACCATTTGCCTTGATGACAGCTTTGCACACTCTTGGCATTCTCTCAACCAGCTTCATGGAGGTAGTCACCTGGAATGCATTTCAATTAACAGGTGTGCCTTCTTAAAGTTAATTTGTGGAATTTATTTCCTTCTTAATGCGTTTGAGCCAATCAGTTGTGTTGTGACAAGGTTGTGACATACAGAAGATAGCCCTATTTGGTAAAAAGACCAAGTCCATATTATGGCAAGAACAGCTCAAATAAGCAAAGAGAAACAACAGTCCATCATTACTTTAAGACAAGAAGGTCAGTCAATACGGAACACTTCAAGAACTTTGAAAGTTTCTTCAAGTGCAGTCGCAAAAACAATCAAGCGCTATGATGAAACTGGCTCTCATGAGGACCGCCACAGGAATGGAAGACCCAGAGTTACCTCTGCTGCAGAGGATAAGTTCATTAGAGTTATCAGCCTCAGAAATTGCAGCCCAAATAAATGCTTCACAGAGTTCAAGTAACAGACACATCTTAACATCAACTGTTCAGAGGAGACTGTGTGAATCAGGCCTTCACGGTCGAATTGCTGCAAAGAAACCACTACTAAAGGACACCAATAAGAAGCTTGGGCCAAGAAACACGAGTAATGGACATTAGACCAGTGGAAATTTGACCTTTGGTCTGGAGTCCAAATGGGAGATTTTTGGTTTTGGTTTGTGAGACGTGGTGTGGGTGAGCTTGGATGATCTCCGCATGTGTGGTTCCCACCGTAAAGCATTGAGGAGGAGGTGTTACGGTGTGGGGGGTGCTTTGCTGGTGACACTGTTAGTGATATATTTAGAATTCAAGGCGCACTTAACCAGCATGGCTACCACAGCATTCTGCAGCGATACGCCATCCCATCTGGTTTGGGCTTAGTGAGACTATCATTCGTTTTTCAACAGGACAATGACCCAACACACCTCCAGGCTGTGTAAGGGCTATTTGACCAAGAAGGAGAGTGATGAGTGCTGCATCAGATGACCTGGCCTCCACAATCCCCCGACCTCAACCAAATTGAGATGGTTTGGGATGAGTCGTAACTCCTTCAAGACTGTTGGAAAACATTCCAGGTGAAGCTGGTTGAGATAATGCCAAGAGTGTGCAAAGCTGTCATCAAGACAAAGGGTGGCTATTTGAAGAATTTCCAAATATAAAATATATTTTGATTTGTTTAACACTTTTTGGTTACTACATGATTCCATGTGTTATTTCATAGTTTTGATGTCTTCACTATTATTCTACAATGTAGAAAACAGAAAAAGAAAGAAAACCCTTGAATGAGTGGGTGTTCTAAAACTTTTGACCGGTAGTGTATTTTCAGCGTCCGGAAAATACGCATTTTCAACGTTCATTTCAACGTCTGGAAAACACGTATTTTAGATGTCTTCTCAAAGTCATTTTCCTTACTGGGACTATTCTAGTTTTACTGAGGGCGACAATGTTTTTGTCTTGCCTCGGGCGGCAGAACAGCCAGGACCGGCCCTGATCGTTCCGGTAAAGACATTGATTCCAAAGCCTTTGTGCCTGTTGGTTTGACTACAGCTATAAATAGGTGGATCAACATTAATAACATAGGAGAGTGGCGCCTTAACACTTATTTTTGGTGTTTTTCAGGGTCTGTGCTTTTAATAAGAAGTGGAGTAGAGACAGGCTGAAAGTGGCAGATAAGTTTGACATCTGTCCAGTATGCCGATCATAATGGCATGGTAATGGTCCTATTAAGTGGACAGGGCATTGGCCTTAGGGCCTCACAGGATGTCATTACCTAGACAAGCCCCTGGGACCACATCCACTCACACAACAGATCCATCTTAATGGGCTTGTCCAGGCTCACCGCAACATCCCTACTCTAAAAATGTGCCACCCCTTGTATAAAAATGGGTTAGGCCATGTCGCTAATCAATTCTCTAGAAGGAGCAGAAGTGGAGTGTACCATTAGGTGAAAATGGGGGGTTTGGCTTACCTTGAGGGCCAGGCAGTAGTCTGTGGGGGCCTTGTACTTGCTGCGGTAGTCCTGGCCGTAATACACATTAACGTGGTCCAGCTGGAGAAAGCATACCAGGTCCCTGGAGGCCTATATGGAGGGAGAGAGGATTGATATATTGAGATATGATTGATTATATCATATATTGCAGGGGTACACAAATACTATTTGAGAAGGTCCGGTCACACACATTTCCTAGGTGGCAAAGATTGGGATATTGTCATTTATCGGCATAGTAACAAACCCTAACCTCGCGACCCATGCAACCCCAAACTGTTCACACCACCCTTCTTGGCGGAAATAACATTTTGTAGTTTTAAAGCTCATTTCCTGCAATTCTACAAATTTTTTCATGGGGTGCAAAGACAATTTTGCAGTTTTAAAGCAAATTTTCTTGCAATTCTATACATTTTGCCATGTCTAATGTGTATTCAACAATATATATGGGCAAAAAGAATAGCTGACATGGGCTAGTTGATCTGTACATTTCTGACAAGTTATAAATAGCTCTCTAAGGTATGCAAAGACTAACATGACAAGAGGAACTGATGATGCACTACCCAATTTCAAAATTGCACCTTGTGCATTCTACTATTACAACTTTCAAGAGTAAGTTTAAAGCCGGACTGAGTTCCTTTTAAAAAAAAATATAAAAAATAAATAAATAAAAAGGGGGTGGCGCGGCCGACGGGGACGTGCCCCACAGTTTGGGAACCACTGCTCTAAGGTCTGTCAGTGAATGACATAAGAGGAGAACTGTCCATGCACTACCACATTTCTAAATACTCCTTGTGCCGTCTACTATTACAACTCTCAACAGCAGTAAATTAAAAGGCAGACTGATTTTCAAAAAAAAAATGTAATTAATAAATTGTCTGAGGCTTTAGACTAGAGAAGTCTATATGGAGGGAGAGAGAGGAGAGTGAGTGGAGATATCTTGACATATAATTGGTTCCAGACTGGCCAAGGCCCATGCTTAGAGAGGCAAAACTGGTTTGATAAGGTATTAATTCAAGTAGAGGTTGAAATATGAACTGTTTGGCCAACACACAGTGACAGGCTTTTAGTGGTGTGTGTATGTGTTGCAACAACTCAACGTGACAAATCGTATATTTTTGTATGTTTCATTTTTTTAGGTGTATTTTACCCCCCTTTTTCTCCCCAATTTCGATCTTGTCTCATTGCTGCAACTCCCCAACGGGCTCGGGAGGCGAAGGTCGAGTCATGCGTCCTCCGAAACATGACCCGCCAAACCGCACTTCTTAACACCCGCCCGCTTAACCAGGAAGCCAGCTGCACCAATGTGTCGGAGGAAACACCGTTCAACTGACGACCGACGTCAGCCTGCTGGCGCCCAGTCCACCACAAGGAGTCGCTAGAGCGCGATGAGCCAAGTAAAGCCCCCCCGGCCAAACCCTCCCCTAACCCGGACGACGCTAAGGCCACCATTGGCGCCGCCGTATGGGACTCCCGATCACGGCCGGTTGTGATACAGCCCGGGATAGAACCTGGGTCTGTAGTGACGCCTCTAGCACTGCGATGCAGTGCCTTAGACCGCTGCGCCACTCGGGAGGCCAACGCGACAAACCTTATCAGATTTCTGGTTCACAGAATTAACACACCACAAGGTGGCACTGCATATACATAAAAAAGGGAGACGACCGATGGGATAATCAGAGAGGACAAGAAAGGAAAAGGTAAACGATGAGGAAGTGGGACACAAATTAAGGTTCTTACCTCTACCCCCCAATTGGCCTGAGGCATTTTCAATAGGCACAGAATGGGAAAACAAGTCCAAGGTTTACTTCCGATTCATGCCTTCTGAACACGACCCTGGGTTAAAAGCTAAAGCATATATCCACAACATGGGGCTGTGGTTGAGAAATATTGGTCTCCTGGGGTAACCAATGACACATGATGCAATAGGAGAGGAGGCATGTGCGCGGTTCGGTCCCTGTGGAGTCCTGTGTCATCATATCCAGAAACAGGAAATACCAGAGAGTTGGTGTGGATCGGTTTCTCATAACTGACAACATGTGAACCCCATACACAAATTCATGGACACACGCACACACACTATTCAATCAAATGTATTTTATAAAGCCCTTTTTACATCAGCAGTTGTCACAAAGTGTTTATGATTCGCGTATTCAGTGGGTGGCTAACCTTGGCTTTGCCTTTGGGCACGTAGTAGATTCCTGATGCGCGCAGTAGAAAGTATCGTTTCTTCCACGACTTCTTCCCATCCTCCTTCAGCCAGAGGAGTCCCTCTATTTCTGGTACTGACACCGAGCTGCCACAGAAACACTCCTGCACAAACACATCATCGTTATTAGTGTAATTGAAGGGGTGAGAGAGAGAGCGAGAGAGAGAGAGAGAGAGAGAGAGAGCATGCATCTGTCTGTCTGTGTCTCACCTCTAGCAGGGCCTCTTTATTCCTATCGGCCATTTCAGAGGTCTCCTTCCTCCCCAACAAGTAGTTCTGTATATAAGTGGGGAAAACAGAGAGAAGGAGAAAAATAAACAGAGGAGGAGAGGAAAGCAAAGGAGAAATAGACAAGAGTTGAAAACAGCAGATCACACACTCCTCCAGGCGACCTGGCTCACTTAGCCTTCTCATGTCCAATGCATTATTCAGTCACTTATTGCCAGAGCTGTGACCTACTTCTTAAACACACACTCTCTCAAGGGCTCTTAGCATGCATAAGAAATGTGTGTGTGTACTCTACACTGAAGCTGTGTGAGTAGTGTACACACACACACACAACACATTGGGAAGGTTTCCTAGTTCCAAGGTCTTACCTGGGGGTTCTTGAAGAGGGCGTATTTCTCGATGCGCTCGATGAACATCAGTTTGTTATGGCTGTCTCTGGTCCAATTCAGTAGGTTCTCCACCAAGTTCTCATGGTCCTCAAAGATCCGCTCTGAGGACAGAGCGAGAGAGGGAGTGTGTGTGAGACATGGTTCAATCCAGACTAAGCATGATCTGGTCAAAGGTAGTGCACTATAGAAGGAAAAAGGGCGCCATGTGTGACGCAGCCTAAACAACCATGCTGCCTGCACCTACCACGAGTGCTTCCTCTAGCATTCTAAAGGCTGGGCGCCCGTCCCCGCCTCACTCAATCACATAGACAGACAGACCAACAGTTACAGAGACACTCACGGACAGTCTTGAAAACACAAACGGATACAATACTAGCTACTACCTAGACAACACTACAAGTTGACACTGTCAGAGTTGACACTGTCCAAGTGTCCACATTTGTCTCACAGTACTTCTCCAGTATGCTTCACTCTCTCCCAATATCTCCCACCAAGTTTCCCCCTAGTATATCCACCAGTATCATCCTCAATATCTCACTCACCCTCAGTGTCTCCAGCATCTCTCACTCTCTCCCAGTATAACTCCGTATCTCCCCAATATCTCACTCTCTCCCAGTATCTTTGCCAGTCTCTGTCTGCCAGTATATCCATACCCATTTGCAGCTCGTTGATGGTCTCCACCAGTGACCAGTCGGGGCTGTAGCCACAGTGGGACTTGTCCAGCAGGCTGTCCAGCACCTGTCTGACAGTCTGTCTCTCGTCCACCATCATGGTCTTGGAGCTCTCGTCCGACATGTGCACCCGGATCACCAGCTGAGGAGGAAGACGAAGAGGGATGAGGAGAAAGAGGAAGAGGTGCAGAATGGTCAGCCTCTTTGTATAGAACAGTTCTCACTAGCCTGAGTGCCAGTCTGTTTGTGCCATCATGCCAAAACGTTGTCATAACGAATGTTTGGCTTGAGAATGATGACAATGGAGTTAGCAAGAGCTTCATCTCGTCCACCAGCTGGCTCCCTCTCGGTTGAACTGTCGGGTTTTACAGCGCCTCAGAACGGGACTTGACTGGAAGGCAGGAGCGGACTAAACAACCGCTGGTTTTAATAGGCTGATCTCTTAGTCCATCACCATCTAGCATAACCCTTCAAATCTCCCCCCTACATTGTGGACTTCAAAGCACGAGCAGCAGAAGTGATTTATTTAAACAAGGAAGTGAGTTTGGAAAATCTGAAAGTACGCATCTTAGAAATAGTTCACACATAAAAACGTGATATGCCCTAACTCAGAATCAATTGGGCTTCCTCAAAATATTATGGTCAATGTGATAACGTTTATTTTGATTGGCGATTTGCCATTTTTCAATCTAATATAGCTGTAGCAGGCTCACTCCCTCTCCTGCCTCAATTTTAAATCACACCCCTTTCAAGTCCCACTTAATTGCACAGTGTTACCAGGCTCTATGCACCAGATACTTGAGCCTGGGGACAAGGTTAGCAAGAGCATAAACAGATCTTGGACCAGGCTACTTCATAACATAATTGTTGATATGAAATCAATTTAAGAGGGATGTTTCAGTTCCCCCTAGGACAACTATTGAGGACGTGATTTGAACCTGTGATATGCACCATATGTGACAGTGTGTAGTATGGTGTCACAACATGCTGGTTAAATACAGACTGCATCCAAAATGGCACCCTATTCCCTATATAGTGCGCTACTTTTGAAGTAGTGCAACTACTGTATATAGGGAATAGGGTGCCATTTTGGATGCAGCCACAGTGTATTTAGCAAGTGGATCTAAAAAGGTAATGGCTCCAAAGATTGAAACGGTCTTCAATTGAACTTAGTCATGTCTTCATGTTGCCATCTATAAAACATATCTAACGTATACAATGTTCAACAAATTCAGGCCCCTGTTCTGCTGCATTCCTTGTCTCCAGCGCTGGTTTGGTCCATTGAATGCACCCCATAGGCTTCAGCCTTATCTAAGACCACTGCAACAAAATCCCCCTTGTGACACAACCGGGATCCCATAGCCCCAGCAGTGTGAGTGTAGGCGGCAGGTAGCCTAGCGGTTAGAGTGGTGGGCCAGTAACCAAAAGGTTGCTGGTTCAAATACCCGAGCCGACAAGGTGAAAAATCTGTCAATGTGCCTTTGAGCAAGGCACTTAACCCTAATTTGCTCCAGGGGTGCCGTACTTCTATGGCTGACCCTGTAAAACAACACATTTCACTGCACCCATCTGGTGTATGTGACAATAAAACATATTTATTTTGTGTATGACATGGTAGGGAGCAAAACACAGCCAGCACCCCTGGAAGGGCCCACAAATCCCCTCCCTCAGGGACCACAACATCCAATCACTAAGTCAGTAGAGCCGATCAAATAGATCTCTAAACCAAACAGCAGCCAGGAAGCGACTGTGCCCTAGACATGGGCATCCATTGAGTTTGACCTACATCCACAGTCATGGGATGAGTCCCAAATGGCAGGCACCCTATTCCCTATATAGTGTATTACTTTTGGTCAAAAGTAGTGCACTATATAGGGAATAGGGTGCCATTAGGGACGCTTCTGCTGAAAAAAATAAAGGGAACACTTAAACAACACAATGTAACTCCAAGTCAATCACACTTCTGTGAAATCAAACTGTCCACTTAGGAAGCAACACTGATTGACAATACATTTCACATGCTGTTGTGCAAATGGAATAGACAACAGGTGGAAATTATAGGCAATTAGCAAGACACCCCCAATAAAGGACTGGTTTTGCAGGTGGTTACCACAGACCACTTCTCAGTTCCTATGCTTCCTGGCTGATGTTTTGGTCACTTTTGAATGCTGGCAGTGCTTTCACTCTAGTGGTAGCATGAGACGGAGTCTACAACCCACACAAGTGGCTCAGGTAGTGCAGCTCATCCAGGATGGCACATCAATGCGAGCTGTGGCAAGAAGGTTTCGCTGTGTCTGTCAGCGTAGTGTCCAGAGCATGGAGGCGCTACCAGGAGACAGGCCAGTACATCAGGAGACGTGGAGGAGGCCGTAGGAGGGCAACAACCCAGCAGCAGGACTGCTACCCCGCCTTTGTGCAAGGAGGAGCAGGAGGAGCACTGCCAGAGCCCTACAAAATGACCTCCAGCAGGCCACAAATGTGCATGTGTCTGCTCAAACGGTCAGAAACAGACTCCATGAGGGTGGTATGAGGGCCCGACGTCCACAGGTGGGGGTTGTGCTTACAGCCCAACACCGTGCAGGACGTTTGGCATTTGCCAGAGAACACCAAGATTGGCAAATTCGCCACTGGCGCCCTGTGCTCTTCACAGATGAAAGCAGATTCACACTGAGCACATGACGTGACAGACGTGACAGAGTCTGGAGACGCCGTGGAGAACGTTCTGCTGCCTGCAACATCCTCCAGCATGACCGGTTTGGCGGTGGGTCAGTCATGGTGTGGGGTGGCATTTTCTTTGGGGGCCGCACAGCCCTCCATGTGCTCACCAGAGGTAGCCTGACTGCCATTAGGTACCGAGATGAGATCCTCAGACCCCTTGTGAGACCATATGCTGGGTGCGGTTGGCCCTGGGTTCCTCCTAATGCAAGACAATGCTAGACCTCATGTGGCTGGAGTGTGTCAGCAGTTCCTGCAAGAGGAAGGCATTGATGCTATGGACTGGCCCGCCCGTTCCCCAGACCTGAATCCAATTGAGCACATCTGGGACATCATGTCTCGCTCCATCCACCAACGCCACGTTGCACCACAGACTGTCCAGGAGTTGGCGGATGCTTTAGTCCAGGTCTGGGAGGAGATCCCACAGGAGACCATCCGCCACCTCATCAGGAGCATGCCCAGGCATTGTAGGGAGGTCATACAGGCACGTGGAGGCCACACACACTACTGAGCCTCATTTTGACTTGTTTTAAGGACATTACATCAGTTGGATCAGCCTGTAGTGTGGTTTTCCACTTTAATTTTGAGGGTGACTCCAAATCCAGACCTCCATGGGTTGATAAATTTGATTTCCATTGATAATTTTTGTGTGATTTTGTTGTCAGCACATTCAACTATGTAAAGAAAAAAGTATTTAATAAGATTATTTCATTCATTCAGATCTAGGATGTGTTATTTTAGTGTTCCCTTTATTTTTTTGAGCAGTGTAGAACAAATTCAAAAATACACAGCTTCAAAGCAACATTCACAAAATGTTACATCTTTTTCTGTGTTCTATACACTTAACATACTATAACTACAGTGGTGTTATACACCAACATATTTGAAGGGCACAATCTTTGCTTGCTAATATCTAGTGTATTTTTATGCTAAAATTGATCAATTTGATCTAGCAGCTGGCTCAGTCAGTCAGTGTGGGCTGAAATGGTGGGTCTACTCTCTCCATAATAATGTACTGGGAGAATAAGAGCACATCACTGTGTTCAATGGAGCCGTTTCATTTAGAGCAGTTGCACTTCATTCAAGCCCCATGGCCTGAAACTGGTGCCTGGTGTGGCTCGCAGAACCAATTCACTGACTGGAACACAGTGCAAACAAAGGACCCCAGTTGTTCACGAAACAAGACTTGTTTTAATCAACCCAAAGAATAAACTGTCTTACGGATGCCAGTGCAAAATGTCTGATTGTCTCTTGTTCTCACTCTCTTTCACACACACACACACACACACAGAGACAGGCACACACACACAGGCACACACAAACACTGCAATGACCTATTTTCTTAGCACTTCGCTGCATCTCTCTGAATGAAGTTAGTTCACGCAGTGAATCTGAAGCAGATATGGAGGAGAGGATCTTATGGAACTGTGTATCACAATGGGAGTGTACAGCACATACTGTGAAAATACAAGTGCAAAAAATCACTGTGTGTGTATACTATTGTACATTGGTTAGGTCATAACCGTACCTTTTTGACTTGCGCCTCCTTGATTTTCTCCAGGGCCACTCGGATCTTCTCGGCCTTCACTTTGGCTGCCTGCTCCTCCTACAGACACACAGCAACAGTTCACACACACAGGCAACGGCCAAACACACACGGCACACACACACGCACAAAAACCAACAGGAGCCTTTAGTACTGAACCAACCTCATCCTTTATCACTTTCTCCTACTCTTTCCATACCTCTCCTCATCGTAGGGCAGACAGTTGAGTTGATGCTCTCTGAACTCCATTTGCCAGAGTGAGACCAACACCTCACACACCTTATCACTTAGTACCACTCAGTCATAGACAGAGATACATACTGTGCATTCCATCAATGGCTCTGGAATCGTTTACCTGGCCCCTCCAGCAAGACGCCATCACCTCCATCTCTGGTAGCCACCACAACACAGAACCTGTGTGTGTGTGTGTGTGTGTCCTCACACACAGATCAGCCCAACACTTCCGACTCCAACCCAACAGTAGATAGCCCTAAATCCCCAGTGCTCCAATGCTCCATTCGTAAAAATGAAAGAAAAAAAGCACTCAAAGATGGCCGCTCATTCATCCTTTTCTCCCCATTATCGTCCTCTCTCTCTACTAGAGCAGCAGCCGAGGTGTGGATTTCCCTTTGATCTCGCTACACAGCGGATGGGAGACAATAGTGGCGGGTCCCCCAAACGGCAAGAATCTGCGGATGATATGAAGTTCGGTCCTAAAATTATCAGTTTCCTCTACTACAAAACAAAAAAACTGACGCTTACATAGTATATAGTATATAGATAAAGCCTAAATCCTACAACAACAAAAAAAAAGGGGGTTTCCCGATGTTGGAATGTCACTATTCCAAAATCCCAATCTTCTCCTTCCAAGACCGTATTGAGTCCAGATGAATGGCAGAAAGCAATGTAGTCAAGAAAAGGAAATCGATAGACTGTAGTAGAGAGTGAGAGAGAGATATTTGTTTAAGTCCTTCAGGAGTAACCGAGACCAATGCAAAGCGACTTCAACCTGCTTCCACTCACTTCTCCTCTGACTGACAGACTACAGCCAGGACAGCAAGACCGGAGTGGAGTGTGTGAGAGTACAGGCTCCTTGACACACACAGGCCGGCATACACACAAGTACTGTTCGCACAAGATGAGCACTGCTAACCCCTCTTAACGCCGAGAGACTTGGAGGCGAGACGCCCCTCCCCCTTCCATCCTCTCTCTCTCTCCCTCACTCTGTGGAACAGCTGCAGAGTCCTGGGAGCGTGCCCAATCGCCGAGCCATAATCCCCACACAAACAGGAGACCCCCTTCCCCGGCTGGCGACAGAGAGGACCCCTCTGTCCCGTCACCCAATCACAATGTTTACCCGCTCTCCTCTGACCAACCAGGAGGACCCATTCGCCAGACCCTCTTCCCCCTTATCTAATCAGTGCAGGGGTAGCTGTGACCAGCTTTGCCCCCCTCCTTGAGGGGTTTGGGGTATTAAGATCCAAGCCTCTTATCTGGGCACCCCCCCCTGACCCAGACTACCTTTCCGCATGAGTTGCGGTGTAATGCAAGAAACACACTGTTTGGCCAACACACAGCGACATGCTTTTAGTGTGGAGTGTGTTTGCTAAATGATGTAAATGTAAGGGTTCACAGGACCAATGGGGGATTACAATATGGAGTCAATCCCAGTCACACTGTTACTTTAGCCTTTGGACTTCCATCCAGAGAGACTGCGACACCCCTTCTCCATGTCCCCCTCTACAGCACTTTGCTTCCTGCATGCTCCTCAGTAAATACTGGAAGCTAGATATCCCTGCTTCCCTACTACAGGCACTTTCCTACTGCATTTTCACAGCATTCCATGGAGGCTGAATTTAAACAGGCTTTTCTGCTGCGCCTATAAAAAGCCGGTCTCGCTCTTTTCCCTTTGAAGTTTTACCCTCCCTCCCTTTCTCTTTCTCCCTCTTCCCATCTACATCTCTCTGTACTTCCTGGTTCTATTCTGACTCATGACGCAGGGAAGAAAGGATAGTGTGGTGAAACTGCAATCTATTCTCTCTTTCTTTCGCTCTCTCCGTCTCTGTGTAAAAGTGCAGTGTAACACTGACATACAAACCCGTCCATTGCCACAAACACCTCAGGCAGGCTCTCTTTCTCCCTCGCTTCTCCCTCTAAGCCCATTTGGATGGCAGTCTGAATACAGACATGGACAGACGGTTGGCTTAAAAACAGCTCATAAACAAATAGCCTTGTGCTACATTGGACTATAATAACTGCATAATTAGTCAATTATATCATACGGCCCCAAGGTTCTGGCCATGAAATTCGGGGGCAGATGAATTTTGCGTTTGTATGTGTGGTTAATAATTCGAGATACTATGTCAGATGACATACAGATGTGTGCCTCCTCCTACCCACAATCCTCCAGTGTTGTCATCCATAACATTCGAATGAGCAGCGATACAGGAAGTACCCCCTGAGAATGACTGCATAATTACGTTCCCATACATTCTGCATAAATTAAAAAGTGCTTGACGAATTTGTTTTGGGGCTTCTTTTGTGTAGAGCTAATTGTTTATTAACAGATTTATTAACGGGTTTATTAATATGTCAGATGGCCTTGGCTAGCGTTTGCGCTAATCAAGGAATGGTGAAAACAAACACTCTTGGGTCTGTGCATCTAAAACAATGTCCAAGCATCACAATAGAGGTAGATTTCTGTCAAAATGTTGTCATTTACAACATCGACAGAAATACAGTATATCTCCATACTTCACCCTAGAATACAGTATCTATCACTACTGCTCTCTGTGTATCCCAGGACAAGCACTTGGCTCAGCTGCTTTTGTTTTGAAGGCAAAATAAATCATGATAGAAAGTGGCCAACTTTACAATCCACCAAAGTCAACATCTGACACACAACCATCAAACAAATGTACCCAAATGCATGATGGGAAATGTCACTGCTACTGCCAAGAATGTACTTTACTGTGCAAATCTGTGGGAGGGAGGGGAGAAGGAGTTCTAGATTAAAGATGATGGATAAATAAACACATGACAGAGAGAGACAGAGAGAGAGAGCGAAGGAATAGTGGGGCACGGAGAGGGGGAGAGAGCAACCATCTTTTCTAACCCTAAAGAGGATTAGGCCATTCAAATAAAACAGGCCAGCAATTTCTCAGACGACATCTTAAACAACATACTCTACACTGCTCCTTATTTTATTCATGGAAATTTCCCCTCAGTGTCATTTCACTGCACCAGACCAGTCAGTAACCTATAAATGACTCGGCTTGTTATTTCTCATTAGCTTTGGAGAGGAGGGTCAGGTCAAATCCATTGACGTTTTCAGCCAAGTAGCCTTTTATCAACAATGAGGAGGAAAACATGTATAAGCCTTGGCTCCTGTTGGTTTCAGAATCATACTTACCATACCTGGCAGGGTTGGGGTCAATTCCATTAACATTATCTCAATTCAGTAAGAAACAATAAGGAACATTGGAATTGGAATTTCTGTTAATTTCCCTGAATTGATCTAATTGAAATGGAATCGACACCAACCTTGATACCAGTGTTTCTCAACCTTTTTTTGGACCAGGGGGCTGCAAAACTACTGTATATGTAAAATTACCATTCTTCCCTGGTTGACCACTTCCATTAAAACGAGCACTGGAAAGTTGACAGAATCAGTGTCAGACAACTAACCGCCTGAGGGACTGGTAAGCAACATCCCAGGGACCAGACCCGGCCCGTGGACCGCAGGTTGAGGAACACTGGTTTATACCACAGCATTAGCGGCTCACACAAAGACTTCATAATATAAAAGGGAGCGTTCAGAGTTACACACACATCCAGTTCCATTTCTCTATGCTCAGGCACATGTCAACCAGAGTCGACGCACACAGGCATGCAGTCATGCTCCAGACCTAGCGCAACTGAATGCAGCCCATATGTATGTGGTTATTATAAACAACACTCCAGATTTGGTCAAATGCATGTCAAATACTTTCAAATTCTACTCAAGAAAAGTATATGTCAGTAGGTGTGCTTGATTTAACTTGGGAGTTTGCACTTTTGGGATTATGTTGGTTCTATTGTCCCAGGCAAATCAAGTCAAGAACATTTGAAAGTATTTTACATAAAGGTATATGACCCAGGTCTGTCTGCAAGACTGACATGACAGTGAAGTTAGATACAGTGCAAAACTGTACTGGGCCACAGTGCCAGTTACCTACCCTCCATTTCTTTCCCCCTACTAGAGAAAAGGAGTGCAGGGAATCAAATGGACACATCAGCACTGGGAGGAAGACGAGGGGAAAAAAATGGATAAAGGAGGCATATAAGCAGGGGCTGCATGCAGGAAAAAGGCGAGAAAGAAAGGATGAGACAGAAGTAAAAACAAGCCAATCAGGTCAATCGAGCACAGTGGGTGGGTGTTGGCACCGTGGGAGGGGCTTAGGGAGATGGTAAAGAAGTGATGTTCAATCAAAAGCAAGCATAAGCAAGCTAATGAGGCGTCACCTTGGTAAGCAGGTGAGAAGGCTTTCCTGCAATGCTTTTCAGAATGAGGGACGTTTCTCTGTCCAGATAGGAGTGCTTGGTGGCGCAGAGGTGAGGAGAGAAACAGATAAGACAGTCAGTGCAATGATTCTCAATGGCTCATTAAAAATGCTTTTGATCCAGGGGGAGGGTGGGGTTTAAAGTGTGGAAGCAAGAGAGGTCCAAAAGTTGGAGCATTGATTGTTGTGGTAGTCATATTAGATAGTTGTGGATGGGGAAAAGAGACGATTTATCAAAAGTATACTTTCTAAAGATGATCCTGCTGTGATTACTGAAGGTGATTGGTAATACTCACCTGTACACATTCACACACATACTGTACATCCATTGTCACTATATACATGTCTTTCGTTCGCTCCAACACATGTTCACACACCCACGCACTTGCACACACACACACTTACAGTGCCCAGATCCACATCCACTTCACCCTCCCGTGAGGTGAAGTCAGCTGCCGTCTGGCCGCTTACCACTGGCCCGTTGCGGTAGTGAGGCATGCTGGGAAACGGGAGGTGCATTATGGGTGCAGAGAGGATGCAAACCCACACACAGTTAACATGCAAGGGGACGGGGAGGTGCACGTTATTCAAGCAGGGGTTAAGTTCTCTTTCTCTATTTAAAAAAGTTCACGTTTTCTTTCAACACTTCCTCAATCTCTCCATCTCTTTAATCTGTCTCAACATCTCCCTCCCAACCACCCCCCAAAACAAAGAAAAGACAACGCATACTGACTCTATATGTGGTCATGTGTGCCCAGTTGGTAAGAGTGTGGCGCTAGCAATGCCAGGTTGTGGGTTCAATTAGTGATAACGTACTACATACTGTATGTCTGCACGCACTGTACCGTTAGTCGCTTTTAGATAAAAGCCTCTGCTAAGTTGCATATATATTTTGTCCTTTCCCTCTTGTAAACCTAAACTAAGTCCCCGTACATAAGTCAAGCAGGTTGAGTTTACAGCAAAACAGGTACAGTAGATACATTGTAATCCATATCATACATGCAGACTGCAGTGATTACAATGCATTCGCTTACTGTACTGTAAATACCACACTTTCCAATGGGCAGTATACACACACAACATTGTGTGTTATACGGATAGCAAACACATGTAATACAATGAGTTGTACAGTGCACATTTGACATGCAATTGAACTTCAAAACATCATGCAGTGTAAATGTACTATGCAGGGAACTAGAGAGGGTGGTTTTGAGAGGGCACTTGCGTACGCACGCACGCACACACATTCATCATCATACCATTCATCATCATCAAACAAACAAACAAACCCCTGCAGCAGTTTATTTTCCCCCTAACCAAACAGCCTTTCACTGTCATAACTCAAATAGTCAGCCCACCCTTTTAGTCTGAATAAAGTAAGTCCCACAATTCCCCATTAACGGCAATCATTACCCTGCCCAAACTAAAAGCCTGTACATGAAAATGGGCTTTTGATAGGCTGAGATAACTGGGCCTTGTTTGCAGGCTGACTCTCATACAGACAACAACAGAGGAAGGAAATGAACAAACTGTCAGTGGTAATAATGTTTCACTTAGAGATATTGCTATCCATGGTACATCTTAGTCCGTTTTTAGGACATAATTGGGAAAACAGGATTGTGAAGATTAGAGTGTGTGTGAGTGTGTGTATGAGTGTGTGTGCCTACCTCAGTACTAGCCAGACCCTGTGGCGGCTGGGGGGCCTTGGGACCCCCCTTCCTGCTCAGCCCCTCCTGCTGCCCTAGACAGCACCTTGTCGATATCCAGAGAGTCCATGCTGGATGCGGAAGCAGAATTAACGCTGGACCTCGAGGAGTGGCCCCCCGCCTCGTGTTCACTAACCGCGCCCACCGAGCCTGTTCTCCGGTGCTGCGAGGACGAGGAACCCGCCGAAGGGCGCCGGAGGGTGGCCGAGGAGTAGGAGGAAGAGGACGAGGAAGAAGAGGTCTGGTGCGCCGCCTCGTCCATGCTGAGCGACGCCTGCTCCAACTGGGCCGTGATGTCGTCCAGCGAGAAGTTGGACGCCGACGGGCGCCCGTGGGAGTTGGAGCTGCCCCCTCGGACGGTGGAGGCTGGTGACGCCCGGGTACTACTGCTGGTGCTGCCCCCGCTGCTACCCCCTCCACCGCTGCCAGTCTGCTTGGCACTGGCGTTGCGACCCCCCGGGCCTCGCTGTTGACATTTAACCTGGCGGGCGGTGCCGGTGTTGGGCTTGCCGATGGTGCTGAGCTCCTGTTCTATGGAACACAGGTCAGCCATCAGGGCATCCAGGTCTACGGTCTCTGTTGTCTGGTTCAGAGCCTCTGGAAGGAGTGGGAAAAGGGGAGTGGGAATCCACGTTCTTGTATTCACACATGCTAGTACACACACAAACGCAAGCTAAAATATTGATTTTATGAAAGTGTGATGGTTGAAAAGGTACTTTTGCACAGCGGTAAAGCAATGCTGGGTGGGTCACACAGGCATGTCACAGACACCATGCTCTGCAGGAAGTAGGTAGGGCATACAGGTCTGAGTGTGTGTGTCTTACCGTTGATGTTGTACATGGAGAAGCGGTAGGAAAAATTAGCCATGTTGGTTTCCTGTCTGAGAGGGGCCTTCTGGACCGGCTTCTGTGGCTTCCCGTCATCCAGACTCTGTAGAGGACAAATCACACCATCAAAATCACCACCATCTTAAAGATATTCTCGGATACTTTTGTATACTTTTTAGCCACTAGTCCTGAATATAGCGCCCACGAGCCAAAAAGTGGTCCCCGAAAGTTGCGTACTACGTCACAGATTATTGCTCTCTCGCTCTACTGTGTGTGCGTCTTGCTAGCTGTCACTCAAATGGCGAGGGGCTGAAGCTCATTGAATGAAACTCGAATTGCTAGGGGGCTGGCCCACGTGGGGGTAAATGTAGGGAAAATGGCACCACACAGATTCCAGAAAACAGTCGTTTACAAACTAGGGATTTCATGGCTAACTGAGGTAAAACAGTAATTCTGCTGATAGATTATGCATGTATGAACTACACATGAAACAATTCAGCCCAAAGCAGGAGGTTTAAAAAAATACTTACTAGTTGCAAAAGTACCGGAGCATGTCTTTAATGCATAACAATACAAGACCAGATTTGAACAGGATTGAAGGAAGTGGAAGAAAGCAACCATGACTTAGCGAAAGGGTGGGAGAGGTGGGGGGTTGGTAACTAGGATAATATGGTTGCCGAGATACGGTTACCAGGATACGGTTACTAGGTTACTGTTACTAGGACATGGTTGCATGGATACTGTAACTATGATACTGTTGCTAGAATATGGTTACTTGGATATGGTTTCTAGGATACAGTTACTGGGATACCGTTGCCAAGATATGGTATGTATGACATGGCTACTAGGATACGTTTGCCAGGCTACAGTTACCAGGATACGCCCATTCTCCCCTACTGCAATACCTGTGTGAGTTTGTCCAGCTCTCCCAACCAGGCTCCAAACATTTTGTCCAGGTCCTGGTCTTCCTTATCACTGTCCTCCTCCTCTGCCCCATGGTCCAGCTCATCGTCCGACATATCTGCCATCTGGAGGCACACACACAGAGTACCTCATTTGAATATAGAAATCACATTACAATCAAAATGATTAAAATATTTCAATTCACGTGCACGCACGCATTCGCACACACATTTACTAAGAGAGAATTCCATCACACAGCGGCAGCGATGAATCCACATCTTCACCAGCGCAACCTCCTTATCTGTTACCATGGCAACCGCCAAAAGAGCTCTATAGCGTGGAGGGATACGGCTGCGCAACAGCAGGAGGCTATTCCCTGTTGTGTCTGCCAGAGATACAGTATACCACGTGCTGGAGGCCTTTGGAAGGCCTACTAAGTTGAGCCAAGGCCTATTCCCCACAAGTGGCTGCCCATACTGGTTTAGCTGTGTTGTACAGCAGTGAGCACTGAAATGACCACATGACATGTTCCACATAGGCCCCACATCAATTCATAAACCCATCATACCTATGGTCAGACATTGGTGATAAGAGTCGAAGTCGAGTGTCAGCCACAGCCAGTCATGACCTTTGTCCCAAATGGCACCATATTCCCTTTATAGTGCACTAGGGCTCTGGTCAAAAGTAATGCACTATGAAGGGAATAGGGTGCCACTTGGGACGTAGCCATGGTATTCTGTATCACCGAGCCACATTGTGCCATCTAATGATAATGACAGAGCGCCCTCTTGTGGACAGATTGGAAACAGATTATTTTTGTTTAATTTCCCACCTTTTACACAGCTGGGATCGTGTGTAAGTAATGTGTAGTCATGACTCAAAGCCACACTGGTAGAACTTGAGCCAGTGACACTACAAGCCCTTTAAAGCCCCTAGGGGTGAGAGTGTGTGCACATGCGTCACCGAAGCCCCCACTTGAATTCCCTTCCCCTAACCACCAACCACAACTATGTGGCTTAACCAATCTCTGACATCACTCCTTCCTGATCCATTACAACCTCGGGCAGACAGAAGCATATTGGTGTGGTAGCTGACCCCTTCACATCCTCTTCTGATACTATTAAAAGTATCACCAGAGACCCCTTCACATCCTGTCCCTATTGCATCACTTCCTGGTTGGATAGGGAGCCAGTTTAGTGGGGGAGTATTAGTGCCACACAACCTTAGGAATGAAAACACAGCATAGGATCTAGTCAGAGGAATGCCATCTTATCTTTATCTACTGGTAGGCTACATGAGGACATGGGGAGGCAGGGCCATGGCACGGTCGGACACAAGAAAACACTCCCTCACACATGGTCACATACGCGCACGGATGCCCGCGCGCATGCACACACACACACACACACAGTACCACTAAACTGTAACCACAGATTTAGTTTCAATAACTACGCCCCCCCTCTCTTTTTAACGCACGCACGCACGCACACACACACACACACACACACACAGGCATTCTCTGAGAGCACAACTAGTGAGAGGTGACATAGAAACATGTACGCACGCACACACACACACGACGACATGGGATCACGGGCTCAATGGCACGGCAGCAGTGTGTGACAAAGTCACCTAAAGACACAAAGGCCCAGTCTTATCGCCACAACATCTGTGTTCCTCCAGTACATTAACCCCTACAACAGCCAGGGTTCAAATACTATTTGAAATCTTTCAAATACTTTGAATGTTTGCTCTAGCCTGCCTAGAGTGCCAGACTATGGGTTCCATTGCACCAGGAGAGCCCAATCAAGCACAGATAAAGTATTTGAAATGATTTCAAATAGTATTTGAAGCCAGGTCTGATAGCAGCCCATTCAGATGGAACAGTTAGACTGTTAGAAGCTCAGGCCTAAGGTAATCTCATTGGTGTTCTAGGGGTATAGTGTTTCCCCTTAACCGTGCTGTGAGCCCCTTGATGGGGGGACTGTACTGTACCAGACAGCAGGACCCTCCACAGGTACATAAGGGGGCTAAACCCAAATTGACCCCTGCTTTTGATACTGTGTGTGTACTTGTTTCCCAACCTTATCAGGACCCCAATGTCCTAATAATTCACCTGAATGTCCTGACAGGGTAGGAAAACAACTATTTTTTTTTTTTTAAGTCTGGACATTTTTCATGTCCTGAATTTGTTCAAATGCTATTTTAAGCTTAAGGGTTAGGTTTATGGTTTTGGGGTTAGGGTTGAGGTTGAGGTTGAGGTTAGAGAAAATAGGATTTTTAATGTTCAAACTTATTACTCACCAGAAAGTCCTGAAATTCCACAAAAATAAAGCTGTGTGTGTGACTCGCAAACTGATCCAAGATCAGCATTTTGAGCTCAATTGAAATTGTATCTGTACAATATCATTTTCTACAGCATCATGTTGGAGAGTGTGTGTGAGAGGTAGTGTAATCTAATAGCAATCTGTCTCAAAGAGAGGACCACTGTGTTTAAGTGTGGCGGGGGCAGTGGAGAGGAAGGGCAGGAAGGGCTTGCTTTGAAAATCCCCTCACCTCTTATTCCCCTGAGAGAGAGAGCAGAGCGAGAGGAAGAAGCAGAAAAGACAGCGAGAGAGGAAGGGAGAAAGGCAGAGCGAGCAGGGAGGGAGGAGAGCGAGCAGGGAGGGAGGAGAGCGAGCAGGGGGGAGGAGAGCGAGCAGGGGGAGGAGAGCGAGCAGAGAGGGAGGAGAGCGAGCAGGGAGGGAGGAGAGCGAGCAGGGAGGGAGGAGAGCGAGCAGGGAGGGAGGAGAGCGAGCAGGGAGGGAGGAGAGCGAGCAGGGAGGGAGGAGAGCGAGGGAAAGAAGAGAGAACAGGGAGGGAGAAAAGGGATAGAGAGAGAGAGAAAAAGGGCTGCTGTGCTGCGTTGCAGTTAGCATCCTGTGGTTACCCAGCCTGTGACTTGGGCCTAGTTTGGCTGAGTGTGTGAGTGGGCCTGGTGGGCACTGGTACAGGCCATAAAACACACACACACACATATACCCTCACACACAACACACAAAAGGTCATGCGTGCAAAATATGCACACACACAGCAGCTGGAAAGGAGTCTGTTTCGGATCATGAGCGGACACATTCAAGATACAGTGAGGGAAAAAAGTATTTGATCCCCTGCTGATTTTGTACGCTTTGCCCACTGACAAAGAAATTATCAGTCTATCGTTTTAATGGTATGTTTATTTGAACAGTGAGAGACAGAATAACAACAAAAAATCCAGAAAAACGCATGTCAAAATGTTATGAATTGATTTGCATTTTAATGAGGGAAATAAGTATTTGACCCCCTCTCAATCAGAAAGATTTCTGGCTCCCAGGTGTCTTTTATACAGGTAACGAGCTGAGATTAGGAGCACACTCTTAAAGGGAGTCCTCCTAATCTCAGTTTGTTACCTGTATAAAAGACACCTGTCCACAGAAGCAATCAATCAGATTCCAAACTCTCCACCATGGCCAAGACCAAAGAGCTCTCCAAGGATGTCAGGGACAAGATTGTAGACCACACAGGGCTGGAATGGGCTACATTACGGTGACAACAGTTGGTGTGATTATTCGCAAATGGAAGAAACACAAAAGTCCTGTCAATCTCCCTCGCCTGGGGCTCCATGCAAGATCTCACCTCGTGGAGTTGCAATGATCATGAGAACGGTGAGGAATCAGCCCAGAACTACACAGGAGGATCTTGTCAATGATCAAGGCAGCTGGGACCATAGTCACCAAGAAAACAATTGGTAACACACTACGCCGTGAAGGACTGAAATCCTGCAGCGCCCGCAAGGTCCCCCCTGCTCAAGAAAGCACATATACAGGCCCGTCTGAAGTTTGCCAATGAACATCTGAATGATTCAGAGGAGAACTGGGTGAAAGTGTTGTGGTCAGATGAGACCAAAATCGAGCACTTTGGCATCAACTCAACTCGCCGTGTTTGGAGGAGGAGGAATGCTGCCTATGACCCCAAGAACACCATCCCCACCGTCAAACATGGAGGTGGAAACATTATGCTTTGGGGGTGTTTTTCTGCTAAGGGGACAGGACAACTTCACTGCATCAAAGGGACGATGGACGGCGCCATGTACCGTCAAATCTTGGGTGAGAACCTCCTTCCCTCAGCCAGGGCATTGAAAATGGGTCGTGGATGGGTATTCCAGCATGGCAATGACCCAAAACACACGGCCTAGGCAACAAAGGAGTGGCTCAAGAAGAGGCACATTAAGGTCCTGGAGTGGCCTAGCCAGTCTCCAGACCTTAATCCCATAGAAAATCTGTGGAGGGAGCTGAAGGTTCGAGTTGCCAAACGTCAGCCTCGAAACCTTAATTTGGAGAAGATCTGCAAAGAGGAGTGGGACAAAATCCTCCTGAGATGTGTGTCAAACCTGGTGGCCAACTACAAGAAACGTCTGACCTCTGTGATTGCCAACAAGAGTTTTGCCACCAAGTACTAAGTCATGTTTTGCAGAGGGGTCAAATACTTATTTCCCTCATTAAAATGCAAATCAATTTATAACATTTTTTGACGTGCGTATTTTTTTTGATTTTTTTGTTGTAATTCTGTCTCTCACTGTTCAAATAAACCTACCATTAAAATTATAGACTGATCATGTCTTTGTCAGTGGGCAAACGTACAAAATCAGCAGGGGATCAAATACTTTTTTCCCTCACTGTAGCTAGCTTACACAGAACCACTGCTGTGTGTGTGACCGTGCAGATTTACAGGCATGCACAGTTACATTTACATTTGACATTTTAGTCATTTAGCAGACGCTCTTATCCAGAGCGACTTACAGGAGCAATTAGGGTTAAGTGCCTTGCTCAAGGGCACAGACAGATTTTTCACCTAGTCGGCTTGGGATTAGTACCAGCAACCTTTCGGTTACTGGCACTACGCTCTTAACCACTAAGCTACCTGCCGCCCAGTTACACGCACACACAGTCTTTCCACACTGTGTCTCTACAGCCCCCATCCATCGCCCCCTTAAAACCCCCTTGGCCATCACAGTCAACCATTTATTTGGCATGGCCACCATATAGGTGATACACAATGCACAGTGAACAGTGCACACACCCGTTGTGTGTATGTAGTAGCTGTGCATGCGGAGAGGGAGGGAACAGGGTGGCAGTTGAGTGGGTCAGAACAGGAAATGGCCAAGATGTGCAGAATTCTATTTTCCCCACACGGGCTGTTCCATAACAACGCCCAAGCCCAGCAGTCCATCAAACACAAGCATCGCCATGGTTACAGTGCCAGGGACAGGGCTTCTTTACAGCATGACATCATGGCTAACCGAGGAGGACAGGAAGAGGAAAAGAACAGAATGAAATAAGCCTCCTTTCTGTTTGCAAATACGCTGGTGGTGCACCCTATGGGCTCTGGTCAAAAGTAGGACACTATATAGGGAATAGGGTGCCATTTGGGATGCAGCCACAGAGACGAGAGATCAGCCACTGCCTGTAGTCTGAGCTGTACTTGGACAGCACTGCCCTTGCTGTAATACAATTATAGACACACCACTTTTTGGGTTGTTGTCCATAAGCTTTAAAACAGGGCTGCCAACTATTGAAGATAGGAATTCACACTCCAAGTTGTTGTTAATGTCATTAGCTCCATTCCTAACCAGGGGTCTGGTGGTTTCCCCCCCCAGGGGAAAACATCTGTTTTAAAGCTCATTTCCTGCAATTCTACATATTTTTACATGGCTAAGGCCCATGACCAGGGTGGATTTTGATTTTTTTTTTTATATCCCAGGTCAGGATTCTCAACGACTTGGTTTGAAGTTACTTTGAGATTATTTGGGCATGACATTTAGAGTATGCTAACTGGCGGACATGAAATTACATTGGTTTTTGGTTAGAAAATGCTAATACTAAGTTGGTGGCTAACCATGGGATGGATTTCAGTCTCTCCCTTGTAAATATGTAATTCATTTGGGTGCGCTTATCCCTTTACAATAGGACCATAGAAAACACTATGTTTCCCAAATACTTGCGGTTTGAATATGTTCATGTGACATTTGAATTCTACAAATTACCCCACATTCAAGAAATATCTAATGAATCTCAATCTTCAGGTGGTTGAGGATTATTTGCAAAACCTTGCAATCATCTTACTCTACATAGGCAAGATTTTTGGCATTTATGCCTACTGTTTCTGTCTAGCAGCTTGTGCACAATACTAAAATAACAATACCGGATATTTGAGGCAAGGCTCATTTCAATATAGCCTATTCTCATGACTTAGCCTACACTACCCGGCCAGTGTATTAGCTACACCACCCCATTCACGAAAATGGATCGCTCCTACAGACAGTGAGTAATGTGGCCGTGGCTTGCTATATAAAGCAGGCAGACAGGCATCCAGTTACTGTTCGATTGAATGTTAGAATGGGCAAAATGAGTGACCTAAGCGACTTTGAGCATGGTATGATCGTCGGTGCCAGGCGCGCCTGATCCAGTATCTCAGAAACGGCCGCCCTCCTGGGCTTTTCACGCACAACAGTGTCTAGGGTTTCCCGAGGATGGTGCGACAAACAAAAAACATCCACTCAGCGGCAGTCCTGTGGGCGAAAACAGCTTGTTGATGAGAGAGGTCAAAGGAGAATGGCAAGAATCATGCAAGCTAACAGGCGGGCCAGAAACATACAAAAAACAGTGCAGTACAACAGTGGTGTGTAGAATGGCATCCTGGAATGCACAACTCGTCGATCCTTGTCACGGATGGACTATTACAGCAGACAACCACACCGGTCCCACTCCTATCAGCTAAAAACAAGAAACGGCTCCAGTAGGCACACCGATCACCAACACTGACAATTGAGGAGTGGAAAACATTGCCTGGTTCGACGAATCCCTGTTCCTGGTGCGTCATGCTAATGGCAGAGTCAGGATTTGGCGTAAGCAGTATGAGTCTATGAACCCATCCTGCCTGTTGTCAACGGTACAGGCTGGTGGCGGTGGTGTTCGCCTTCCAACCTGCAGCAAGAATTCAGGCTGTTCTGGAGGCAAAGGGGGGTCCGACCCAGTACTAGATGGGTGTACCTAATAAACTGGCTGTTGAATCCAGGTGAAAGCTATGATCCAGGTTAAAGCTATGATGTTTTGTACTGAGTGTACAAAAAATTATAAAAGTATGGGGAATAACAGTAGCATTCTTGCAGTAGCGTTCCCTCCTTCGCTCGCTCCCTCCTTCCTTCCTTCCCTCGCTCCCTCCTTCCTCGCTCCCTCCTCCCTCCTTCGCCGCTCCCTCCCTCCCTCCTTCCTTCGCTCGCTCTCCCCCCTCCTTCGCTTGCTCGGCTCCCTCCCTCCCTCCTCCTTCCTCGCTCCCCCCCTCGCACGCCTCCCCCCTCCTCGCACGCTCCCCCCTCCTTCCACGCTCTCCCCCTCTCGCAGCGCTCTCCCTCCCTCCTTCGCACGCTCTCCCCCTTCCCTCCCTCGCACGCTCTCCCCTTCCCTCCTTTGCACGCTCTCCCCTTCCCTCCCTCGCACGCTCTCCCTTCCCTCCTCGCACGCTCTCCTCCCTGCACGCTCCCCCTTCCCTCCCTCGCACGCTCTCCCCTTCCCTCGCACGCTCTCCCCTTCCCTCGCACGCTCTCCCTCGCACGCTCTCCTTCCCTCGCACGCTCTCACACTTTCTCTGCCTCCCTGTGTCTCTTTCTCTCTCCCCCCTGCATCCCTCTCTCCCAGGCCAGTGTCTATGAGAAGCCCGAGCATGACAGTCCCTCATCTGTCTCCCATCACTACCAGGGTCAGAGCTGGGGCCACCTCAGGGTTCAGAGGTCAACCCACTGGGGCTGTTGTGGTGTTAAGCCTCTGCCATAGTGGGAGGGGTACACAGGAAACACACACACATCTGCCCCACACTAGGCCACCAGTTTGGGTTGGCCTGTGCCTCTGAAGAGAAGAGAGCAAAGAGGGAGGAGAGAGAGAGGGGGCTGTTCTGGAAAAGCACTGATCTAAATTAAAGAAAGCAATGGCTGGCTTCCAGTGCTTAACCATGAGGCCGGGAATAGAGAACAGAACACACAGACTGTCAATGTACTGTTGAGTGCTCAAGCCGGACTAGGGGGAAGAGTGTTTCATATAGAGAAGGGACAGGATGTGATGTTGTTGGCCTATGGAGGGTCAAAAGTCAGCGTCATCAAAGGTCATACATAGGATGGTCACTGACAGTCAAGTCAGGAGGTGTGGAACCATAACCTATAGCCAATAACCACACACACCCACACGCCGTAGAAATGTGAATTTGAAACACTACATACATTAATGACGGAGACAAATACAGGCCGATATTATGTAGCATGTAGCCTAGTAGGAGAAGTAGAATAGTGTTCAACCAGGGTGTTTGGTTGACTTCTGTGTAATCTGTAGAGAAATCAGCTAGCCACCCATGCTTCACATGCAAACCAATTGATCCTATATAAGTGTATTTGAGAGAGGGAGGGAAGGAGAGAGATAAGAAGCAGCAGATAGCCTAGCGGTTAAGAGCGTTGGGCCAGTAACCGAAAGGTCGTTGGTTTGAATCTCCGAGCTGGCACGTTGGGGAAAAAATCTGAAGTTCTGCCCTTGAGCAAGGCAGTTAACCCCCAACAACAACTGCTTCCCGGGCGCCAATGACGTGGATGTCGATTAAGGCAGCCCCCCACACCTCTCTGATTCAGAGGGGTTAGGTTAAATGCGGAAGACATTTGAGTTGAATGCATTCAGTTGTGCAACTTACAGTGAGGGAAAAAGTATTTGATCCCCTGCTGATTTTGTACGTTTGCCCACTGACAAAGAAATGATCAGTGTATAATTTTAATGGTAGGTTTATTTGAACAGTGAGAGACAGAATAACAACAAAAAAATTCAGAAAGACGCATGTCAAAAATGTTATAAATTGATTTGCATTTTAATGAGGGAAATAAGTATTTGACCCCCTCTCAATCAGAAAGATTTCTGGCTCCCAGGTGTCTTTTATACAGGTAACGAGCTGAGATTAGGAGCACACTCTTAAAGGGAGTGCTCCTAATCTCAGTTTGTTACCTGTATAAAAGACCTTTCCACAGAAGCAATCAATCAATCAGATTCCAAACTCTCCACCATGGCCAAGACCAAAGAGCTCTCCAAGGATGTCAGGGACAAGATTGTAGACCTACACAAGGCTGGAATGGGCTACAAGACCATCGCCAAGCAGCTTGGTGAGAAGTTGACAAGTTGGTGCGATTATTTGCAAATGGAAGAAACACAAAAGAACTGTCAATCTCCTTCGGCCTGTAGCTTCATGCAAGATCTCACCTCGTGGAGTTGCAATGATCATGAGAACGGTGAGGAATCAGCCCAGAACTACACGGGAGGATCTTGTCAATGATCTCAAGGCAGCTGGGACCGTAGTCACCAAGAAAACAATTGGTAACACACTACGCCGTGAAGGACTGAAATCCTGCAGCGCCCGCAAGGTCCCCCTGCTCAAGAAAGCACATATACAGGCCCGTCTGAAGTTTGCCAATGAACATCTGAATGATTCAGAGGAGAACTGGGTGAAAGTGTTGTGGTCAGATGAGA
This sequence comes from Coregonus clupeaformis, assembly GCF_020615455.1. Lineage (NCBI taxonomy): Eukaryota > Metazoa > Chordata > Actinopteri > Salmoniformes > Salmonidae > Coregonus > Coregonus clupeaformis. The sequence goes on along the minus strand of NC_059220.1, from coordinate 60,733,818 downwards.
CCAAAATTGAGCTCTTTGGCATCAACTCAACTCGCCTTGTTTGGAGGAGGAGGAATGCTGCCTATGACCCCAAGAACACCATCCCCACCATCAAACATGGAGGTGGAAACATTATGCTTTGGGGGGTGTTTCTCTGCTAAGGCGACAGGACAACTTCACCGCATCAAAGGGACGATGGACGGGGCCATGTACCGTCAAATCTTGGGTGAGAACCTCCTTCCCTCAGCCAGGGCATTGAAAATGGGTTGTGGATGGGAATTCCAGCATGACAATGACCCAAAACACATGGCCAAGGCAACAAAGGAGTGGCTCAAGAAGAAGCACATTAAGGTCCTGGAGTGGCCTAGCCAGTCTCCAGACCTTAATCCCATAGAAAATCTGTGGAGGGAGCTGAAGGTTCGAGTTGCCAAACGTCAGCCTCGAAACCTTAATGACTTGGAGAAGATCTGCAAAGAGGAGTGGGACAAAAATCCCTCCTGAGATGTGTGCAAACCTGGTGGCCAACTATAAGAAACGTCTGACCTCTGTGATTGGATAGGGTTTTGCCACCAAGTACTAAGTCATGTTTTGCAGAGGGGTCAAATACTTATTTCCCTCATTAAAATGCAAATCAATGTATAAAAAAAATTTTACATGCGTTTTTCTGGATTTTGTTGTTGTTATTCTGTCTCTCACTGTTCAAATAAACCTACCATTAAAATTATACACTGATCATTTCTTTGTCAGTTGGCAAACGTACAAAATCAGCAGGGGATCAAATACTTTTCCCCCCCTCACTCTAGGTATCCCCCTTTCCCTAAGGGAGAAAGACTGGGTGCAAGGAGAGATGAGGATTAATAGAGAAGTAGAGAGAATGAGGGAGAGAATGGAAGGAGAGTTAGGTGAAAGGAAGGAGAGAGAATGAGGGAGAGAGGGAATGAGAGGGAGGGAGGGAGGGAGGGAGGGAATGAGAGAGAGGGGAGAAGGCATTAGGACAATTCCACGCTAACAGAATGATGCTGAAACTCAGATTTTTCATTTAAAAATGTATGTACTGAAAGTTAATTAATGAAGAGACCGCAGAGTTCCATCTGATCTGTGATGTAATGGGCAATTCTACAGTAACAGATTTGTCCCTTTTAAATGTATATCCTATGTCAAACAAAGAACAATGATTGCAAAGTTCAACAAACCACAACTCTATGGGCACTTTTAACCAGAACTGACACAAGGACGACTTTTTAACCATTTCCACAGAGCATTTTACAAAAACACATTTATTTGAAGAACAGTGCAGATGCAAAGTTTGGTAACAGAACAACGTTTTGTGCTGTTTGTGTTGTCATTCTGTTACTGTGGAATTGCCCATTACATCAAAGATAAGGTTAATGTGGAACTCCTGCCGTCTCTTCTTAATTCACTTTGCATCCTAGTAGGATCAGAACATAGTTGTTTATTTGGTTTTGTTCTCAGCCTTGTCCTGGGTCCTGTTCATTAGAGCTTACTGGAGCAGAACATTTTGCAACGGAAAATGAGTGTTTCTTGTTTCTCTCTGCCGTTTTGTGCCCACTGAACAAGACCATGGTTACGTGAATGCAAGTGGGCGCGCACACACACACACACACTCACCTTTCTATACTACCTTCACTATCTCCAACACAGAGGATTGTTAACCCTTCAATGATTCAAAAAGTGGAAGCAGTAGAGTTGGTGACTATGACGTAAGCTGTATGAAAACACTATTGTGCCATTATGAGCAATGGCTGAATAGATGTTTCAATAAACCAAACTTCTAAATGGGTGTGGATGTAGTCTAATTTTGGCTCAAACCCCACCCACCCACAATGCTCACACACACACAACCAACTCCTGTGTGTGTGTGTGTGTGTGTGTGTCTGACGCAAGGAGGACTGAGGGGCTAATAAAACATTGGCGGCAGTGACACATTGTCTCAACAGCTTCCTCCATAGAAAAACATGACAGCCAGACACACAAACACACACCAACCCATAATATTTTTTTCTCACTCTGCAACTCATTTTCTCTGTCTCTCAAAACTTCAAACTCCATCCTGACCCCAATGTAGATAAGAGCCTTTTCAAGTCCAAAATACATCAACATCACATCGTATCACGATGAATGAATTCTCAAAAGGAGAAATATGCTCTCATTACAACAATGGTAACATTTTGGGAAAATCAGCTACAGGGAAAGTTAATAATAATAAATGGCAATTAGAAAACACTTTATCCTAAAAGACTTACAGTCATGCATACATACATTTTACTTACGGGTGGCCCCTGGAATTAAACCCACAATCCTGGTGTTGAAAGTGCCATGCTCTACCATACAGGGTGAGTAACCGTCTAATATTATGTTGTCTTACATTAAGTTGTAAAATGCTGAATTTCCCCTTTAACCCCACTATGCCATTCTGGAGAGGTAGATGAAAAAAGAGGGGGGCATTCCTGTGAGTTTGGTAGGGCTCAACTGTATTCTCCTGAGGGGGTGGACCAAAAATTAACACCAAGAACAAATAAAACATTTAGGGAAGCCTGCTGGGTTACGAATAACACACCAGTGTGTGTGGTAATGGCCCATTACAGAGTGGGTCCCATATTCCCAGCACCGCTAATTGTCCCCTGGGAAGTGTGTGTGCGCGCATCTCAAACTAAGGCTGCTATAGATGAGTGGTTCGTTTTTCCTTACCATGAATACATGCACACGAGTCTAGTCTATTACATTTAACACTGTGGCTAAATTTAGAAAGTCTGATTCAACAGCTTTCGACACCCCTCGTACCCCCCCCATGTCACAATAACCCCCACCGTTCCTGTGGGTGAGTCACCCCTGGTCCTAAGACCTGTTCTGGAGAGGAACATGGCTAAGGGTGTGGCTGAACTCTCCCAAATTGTGGCGGGGGGGGGGGGGGGGTTATGGCTGTGTCCAGAGCAGTGCTCATTTTCTTTTTTCACCCCTCTCTATCCCATCTTTCTTCCCCTTTCCTCGCCTTCGCTCTCCCTAATCCCCTCTAGTCAAACAGGCCTCATCCACCATGCTCCAGACAGCCAATGAAAAGGGCCAATTTGCACAGTGCTGGAGGGGCTAAGAGAACATTAAACATAGCCTGAGAACGTCATCAGTTCATAACTGTAAGACTACTGTCTATGGCTAGTAGGCTACATACACACCATATAGTGTGCGAAAATGAGAAAATCGTCTCCACACTGGCTATGAAAGAGTTCCATTGACAAGAACACGGCAACAGCCTAAAATAAAATGTGGGTGTGGATCACTCCTGGGCCCGTATTCAAAAAGTGTCTCGGCGGAATGCTGATCTAAGATCCGTTTTTCCTTTTAGATGATAATGAATAAGATGACATGTACAGGGAGGACCTAATCCTAGATCAGGACTCCTAGTCTGAGACGCTTTATGAACACAGGCCCTGGACCCTTTGTGCTCTGTGATCCCTGGCTCTCAAAGCTATGTGGGACATCGGAAGAGGGGAGAGTAAATCGAGAGGAACTTACTCCAGGGCCAAGGTCATGTTCATTAGGACATACCGTAGCATAGCTTTTTCAACAGAAAAATACAAAACAAGTGTTTCTTATTGACCTTGCGTCGACTAACACCATATATCAACATCCCCTGGTAATATCAATGGGAAAACCACTAACTGACATACAGCCTAAATATATCAACAAAATGCATAAAATGAAGCAGAGATCTAATCCAGATATATTTTGCCATCTTTGTACCAGTAAAGGAAGCTAGAACAAAAACACTTCCTACAATAGGCAGAGTAAAGGGAAGGATGGGGGAGTGGGAGAGAGGAGGACAGCAATGGAGAGATGGTGAGATGATGGGGGAGGGAATAGACAATTAGAATATGAGTAGGGGAGGGTCAGAGACTGACAAAACAGCATCAGTCAAGCACGACTGACAGCCAGCAGGCAGAGAGGAAGAGAGGAGGAGAGGAGAATAGAAAGAGTATAGGAGGAGAGGATCACACACAGTGACTCTGGCATACACAGCCAATTTAACAGGAGGGGAGAGAGAAGAGAGAGAGAGAAAACATACTAACAGAGATAAAAAAAGGGGAGAGAGAGAAAGGAGAGAGATGTATGACGGGAGAAAGAAAGCAAGACAAAGACAGAGGGAGACGGGAAAAGAAAGAAAGAACGAAAGGGAGAGAGAGGAGCTGATCAGCTGATATGTTCCCACCCAAAGGCAGCAGCTAGAAGTCAGCTGGTGTGTGCAGCAGTCAGCAGGTTTCTCCATAGTAACAGCAACAGCCCTACCAACAGCCCTACCCCCATAGCAGCCACCTAACTGTGCAAATACAGTGCCTTCAGAAAGTATTCACACTACTGGACCTTTTCCACATTTTGCTGTGTTACAGCCTGAATTTAAAATAGGTTAAATTAAGATTGTGTCACTAATCTATCTACAATACCCGATAATGTCAACGTGTAATTATGTTTTAACAAATGTTTACAAATAAAAAATGTTTAAATCAATAAAGAGTCAGTAAGTATTCAATAATTTTGTTATGGCAAGCCTAAATAAGTTCAGGAGTAAACATTTGCTTAACAAGTCACATAATAAGTTGCATGGACTCACTCTGTGTGCAATAATAGTGTTTAAATGATTTTTAAATGACTACTCCATCTCTGTACCCCACACGTGTTGTTGTTTTTAAATCGCACTGCTTTGCTTTATCTTGGCCAGGTCATATGGATCGCAAAGAAGGCACCTATTCGTAGATGGGTATTATTATTAATAGCCATTATTATTTTAAATTTTACAATTTAGAAGGTGTATCAATACACCCAGTAACTACAAAGATATAGGCGCTCTTCCTAAATCAGTTGCCTGAGAGGAAGGAAATAGCTCAGGGATTTCACCATGAGGCCAATGATGATTTTAAAGATTTTAAAGACTTTAATGGCTGTGATATGAGATAACTGAGGATGGATCAACAACATTGTAGTTACTCCACAATACTAACCTAATTGACAGAGGGAAAAGAAGGAAGCCTGTAAAGAATGTATCCTGTTTGCAACAAGGCACTAAAGTAATACTGCAAAAAATGTGGCGAAGAAATGAACAAAAAGCGTTATGTTTGGGGCAAATCCAACATCACTGAGTACCACTTCATATTTTCAAGATTGGTGGTGGCTGCATCATGTTATGGGTATGCACGTCATCAGCAAGGACTAGGGAGTTTTTTGGGATAAAAATAAATGGAATAGAGCTAAAAACAGGCAAATTCCTAGAGGAAAACCTGGTTCAGTCTGCTTTCCAACAGACACTGGGAGACAAATTCACCTTTCAGCAGGACAACCTAAAACACAAGGCCAAATACAGTGCATTCGGAAAGTATTCAGACCCCTTGACTTTTTCCACATTTTGTTACGTTACAGCCTTATTCTAAAATTGATTCAATTGTTTTTTCCCCATCATCAAATAGACACACAATACCCCATAATGACAAAGCAAAAACAGGTTTTTAGATTTTTTTGCAAATGTATTCAGACCCCTTTACTCTGTACTTTGTTGAAGCACCTTTGCCAGCGATTACAGCCTTGAGTCTTCTTGGGTATGACGCTATTAGCTTGGCACACCTGTATTTGGGGAGTTTCTCCTATTCTTCTCTGCAGATCCTCTCAAGCTCTGTCAGGTTGTATGGGGAGTGTCACTGCACAGCTATTTTCAGGTCTCTCCAGAGATGTTTGATTGGGTTCAAGTCCGGGCTCTGCCTGGGCCATTCAAGGACATTCAGAGACTTGTCCTGTGTGCTTAGGGTCGTTGTCCTGTTGGAAAGTGAACCGTCGCCCCAGTCTGAGTTCTTCAGCGCTCTGGAGCAGGTTTTCATCAAAGATCTCTGTACTTTGCTCCGTTTATCTTTCCCTCGATCCTGATTAGTCTCCCAGTCCCTGCCGCTGAAAAACATCCCCACAGCATGATGCTGCCACCACTATACTTCACCGTAGGGATGATGCCAGGTTTCCTCCAGACATGACGCTTGGCATTCAGGCCAAAGAGTTCAATCATCAGACCAGAGAATCTTGTTTCTCCTGCTCTGAGAGTTCTTTAGGTGCCTGTTGGCCAACTCCAAGTGGGCTGTCATGTGCCTTTTACTGAGGATTGGCTTCCATCTGGCCACTGTACCATAAAGGCCTGATTGATTGAGTGCTGAAGAGATGGTTGTCCTTCTGGGAGGTTCTCCCATCTCCACAGAGGAACTCTGGAGCTCTGTCGGGTTCTTGGTCACCTCTGACCAAGGCCCTCCACCGATTGCTCAGTTTGGCCGGGCGGCCAGCTCTAGGAAGAGTCTTGGTGGTTCCAAACTTCTTCCATTTAAGAATGATGGAGGCCGCTGTGTTCTTGGGAACCTTCACTGCAGAAATCTTTTGCTACCCTTCCCCAGATCTGTGCCGACACAATCCTGTCTCGGGAGCTCTACGGACAATTCCTTAGACCTCATGGCTTGGTTGGTTTTTGCTCTGACATGCACTTCAACTATATAGACAGGCGTGTGCCTTTCCAAATCACTGAGCTATTATATAGCTCCGCTAAATGGCATATATTATATAATTAATTTCCGTTGTGCATGGTCTTTGAAAATGCTAATTAATATGGCAATGTATGCTGCAGGAATAAATAGGCATTTATGTATGATGATAACCACTAGCTATGTAACCATAGACTATCTGATATCAGAAGGTTTATCATTAATATCCTTGGGTAATGAGTAACATTGTTTCCAATCTCATAACAACCATCAGTTTGTTCATCGTGGGCAAATATCTTTGCTGGGTTTGATTTTCATATTGGGCAATCGTCGCTAAGCCAATTTAGACAGAGAAAGAGACTACTCACTAGGGTAAAAAACAGTCACACAATGGAAGTACAGTCACCCAGCACAGAAATAACCCATGAATGTGTTAAAAGTCCTCAATCTCCTTGCAGAGTAACACTAGCTTGGCAGCTAGCATGTCGGCTCAATAACAATGTTGCTGTACGTTTATAATTGTACTATTCGGTCTCTTTTACTAGCTATCCTAGTATTTCAGTATCAGTGTCTAACCGTGGTGTGTCTATAGTAGACATCTTGTGCGTAACACACACCTGTTTGGGAACAAAGAGCACAGTGGGTATAGAGCTGTCCAACCACACCTGACCTGTGCACATGGGCTCAGTGTCTCCTTATAGGCAGACAGACCGAGACCACAGACTGGCACCACAGCACAGATCCCAGAACAGCTGAGAATGTCCTCATTAATCCAAGCAGCCCCAGCTCCTGCCAGCTGCTCCAGCAAGCCCCTGACCTCATGACCTCTGTCAGCTGGCTGGGAATTGGTTATTGGTAACTGGCACATTGCACACACGCAAACACACAGTCTTGTCTTGTTAGGCCTCCTGACTCTAGCAACTGTCGGTAGTGTGTCACTGTCCATTCGTCTGTCTGTCCGTCAGCAGTGCCACCTCACGTCCGCCACGCTACCTCCGGCGTTACGACCACTCCACACCTTCCATCTCTGGCGTTCCATAATATTCAGGAATGCCAGCCTGCCCCTGAAGGGTGTACAACACCCCCCCCCACAACATACACATGGAATTTGGGACGTACCCATATATACACGCAAACAACTATACTGTTCCCCGCTAGTTTATTTTCAGCTCCCGAGGGCTTACTCTCCATCTTCAAGAGTCAGATTCCCTCACCACCAAAGGGGATTGTTAGCTTTTAAAGGACAGACAAACACACAGTCAAAGTCACGCACACATGTACACATGCAAACACACCCTTTGATAGCGCACAATTCATGTGTTTTGTATCATCTCCATGGAGACAATAGAAACAATAGCATCCTGCCAGTCAGTAGTATATGTCTGTCTATAGTGATACACTTCACCCCAAACCTCCCTCCCCAATCCTAACCTTAACCATTAGTGGGGAAATGCTAAACTGATCCAAGATCAGCGACTAGGTGCAACTTCACCCTACATCCCATATAACCTTAAAGGAAACTGGAAAAGGGGTTAGTTGGTGTAAATTACAGGCCACCGTCCCACTTATAAACACCCAAACACACCCCAGCTAATTAGCCTGCCTAGATAAAACACACGACGATCACGAGTGCTTCTTCCCTAACAAAACTGCTGTGTAGATTGAGTGTGTGCTGTGCTATGCTCAGATGTGTGCACTCGAGCATACATATGCACTCGAGCACACACACACACCCGCACCCTGAGTGACAGGGCAGAGTGGGGCTGGTACTGTATGTTTTGTTTACTATAAAAAGGTCCACTTCAGAAGGTTGCTTGTGTGTGAGTGTGTGTGTGTGACGCTCTGCGAGTCTACTCTCATCCCCACAGTGAAAGCATCTCATCCTCAAGGAATTAGTATAGGTCTCTAAATACACTGACATGGCACATGACTATCCTTCCCCTCACCCCTATTTGTCACACATACTTTCCTACCTACTATTTTCCCATCCTACTGATGTATTTTTCTCTTTATTTAGACAGTTAGGAATGTAGATGTAGGCTACAGTTGTAGAAGGAAGAATGTGAGAACGTGTTTGGGGTAGGATTGGATTCCATGTTGCTCCTGGACAAAACGTGCTTGGTAGACTGCAGCACTACTGCTACACCACACTGCTTTCCTACCTCTTGGTTCTTGGGGACCCAGAGGGGTGCACGTTTTGTTCTAGTCCAGCACTAACACACCTGATTCGACTTATGAAAGGCTCAATGATTAGTTGGGTCGGGGTGTGTTAGTGCTGGGCTAGAACAAATACTTGCACCCCTATGGGTCCCCTCGAGGACCAGGATTGGGAGACACACACCGCCATGAGGACAGTGTGAGAGCCAGGAGACACGAGAGAGCAAGTTCTCCACAGTGGTGGTGGAGGGGACACAAGACTGCGCAGGACACACAAACTCTCAGAGCATGCATGACAATTCACTTTAACAGTACTTCTCCCCTTCCCGAAACAGGCCGGTGCGGGGGAGCAAACTTCTTCACTACACCCACTAGGCAGCCACACAGAGACTAAGTCCCAAATGGCACCCTATTCCCTACATAGCGCACTACTTTGTATGTAGGGAGTAGGGTGACATTTGGGACACATCAAGACATCATTCCAGTCCACCCCTTCACATGGTTCCACTTTAGCCTGGAATTATCCCCGACCCAAAGACAAGATCCTCGCCTTAACTCCTTTTTCATTTTGACCCGATTTACGAGGCTAGCTAAGGGAGGCTTCTCGCCTGGGCCCCCCTGGCTGCGTTTAATTCCAGGAAGATGTTCCCTCCTTTCTGCCCTCGTTCACTCCCCTTCATGGATATGAGAAAACTGGGTGGGTGTAAAGCAACAGCTCCACCCAGTTTCCACCATATTGCTTTCACATATACAGTCCTATCAGATCTGTGAAGGCGAGTGAATGAAGGCAGAAGGGAGGGAACATGTTCCTGGGATGAAACGCAGCCCCTCTCTCCCAACTCCCTCCCCTGCCTGTCCTCTGTCTTTCCTGGGTCTCCTCTTCAACTTACAGAAAAACAGACCACGCATTGAAATAGAATAACAGAGCATTGGCTTGAATGGGAATGGCCATTCTAGTAATTATATTTCTATGAGCAAGAGCCTCTCTTTCACTGTTGAGATTCTGTCAGAAGAGTCCATGACTGGTTCCAATGGCTCACTGAGTTAGAGCATGGTGTTGGCAACACCAGGGTTGTGGGTTCGATCTTCTAAAATGTCCATATTATTATACAATAACTACAGGAGTCAGAAAGTCTCTATTGAAAGAATAGGAATGGGAGCCAATGTACTGGCTAGCCTGGTAGTTCCAGATTGGTTTGTGCCGTCTTGCCAAGTCCTATTGTCGTCAACTAACATCTACGACCACCTAGCTATGTAGTGGTGGCTGGTAACTGACTAAACATCAGGCTAAAGGAAGGTGTTAAAAGTGTATCTTACCTCTGGTGTCTCTCCCCTTTGTCCCGCTCAGGTCAAAAGGTCAAATGAAGCCAACGCAACAGTCAGGACCAAGCTTTTATGTCCTGGAGAGAAGAGAGAACAGGAGAAAAAATATCTATCAGATTTGATTCACCATCTATTTGTGTTTTAAAGTGGAGACAAAAAAAGATGGGACCTATGGATAATGGTCCCATGGCAAGGGCCATTACTGAGTGAAAAATGGGACCAATGGATCGATGGTGCTTGTTCTCATAGTGCTGTAGAGAAATCACATGGACTGCGTCGCTGTACACACACACAGAGCGAGAGATCAATCTCAACGTCACAGGGATTAGCTTCAGAGCATGCCTGGGTGTGGAGCACTCTTAGAAAGACACACTGGGCTGAGCAATTGCATCAAGCTAAGAAGCTAACACACGCACTATGGCAGCTTATGTGACAAACACACACACATAAATGAGGAGCAATGAACTTCCACAGGCAGACACTCACATTGAGTCACAGACCAAACTACAAAGCTAATCAAAACCCTGACTCGCATTACGATTCACAAATCCCGTACAGTGATTCAGACTGATGCAGATGAATCACAACCAAATATGTCTCATGTCCAGAAAGAATGCCGACTCATATGTTAAACATGATTCAAATGAATCATATAGATGGAACATTAGGCTCATGTAAAACATGCTGACTCTTGGCCTGGCTGGTCTAGCGGTTGTGCCACAACCTCTATCACACGTCTACAGTGTTGGGATAGGTTTGAATCCGGCCTACTGCCCTTTGACACAACCTCTATCTTTGCCCAGGGTCTTCCTCCATCTCTATCTGTTCAATAAAGTCCCAAAAAAGATATACATTTTTGTTTTTAATGCTGACTCATATGTTACACATTCTGTTCAACATGATTCAAATGAATCACATAGATGGACCATTAGCCTGGTGTGAAAAATGCTGACTCGTTGTGTGGTGAACATGGCCACACGGTTGGTGTTTGTTTGCCTCCGAGTACACACACTCTAGCCTTGGCTATCCCAGCTGGCCTCAGCTGTCCCTTTGTAGAACAACTGTGCAGACGGACTGTCCACACGAAGCATGTGGCTCCCACTCAAAACACAGGGGGGGTGTTCTTTCACAGTGTGTGTGTGTGTGTGTGTGTGTGTGTGTGTGTCTAATATACACACAGACATGAAAACAACTTACACACAAACACACAAAGCCTTTGTGTTAGCGTCTGTTTCTGATACTATCACTCAGCTTGACTTACAGTGAGTGATCAAGCCTTCTCTGCGTGATATCTGCCCAGCAATTATGTGCGTCAGTCAACACTGTGACATTGTAATGGAGCTGACATGTAGGTATGAACAGCTGTAGGCGCTGCAGTAGCAGCCGTGACGCCCAAAGCGGCTGCCGCTTCCCTCTCAGCACACAGGAAGTAAACAAGTGTGACATCATCCCAGGTGCTAGAGAGGATCCCAGGATCCAAAAGAGCAGGACCTTTATTGTCAATCTCTTACACTGGGTGGAGTCTAAGCGCAGGGGTTAAGTTTCAAGGGCCAAAGCCAAGGTTAGAGAATCAAGTCCTCTATTTGGGATAGGGATGAAAAACTCCTGAAAAACGTATCACACTATCCACAGTCCTATCCCTTCCCCTCTGCCAGTATTTATCCCCTACAGCCACTATGGTTGCACCTTTTGTCTCTGTTGATTTCCATTGAGACAAGTGTTGATGTTGGTGTAGGCTTCTGCGCTCCGCCCAAAAAACGAAATGTAGGGGAAACACTGCCTCTTGTACTGTATATTCAAATCTCCCTGGGATACAGGTGTGTCCTTCTCCCACCCATACTTCCTGCTCCGGCCCCAATCTCACATTTCCTGTCTGAGCAGGAAGCAGGAAGTGGGAAAGAGGGCACTATGCAGAGGTGATGATGTCAGATGAAAATAAAAACGAGTATTGTTACAGAGGAAAGTGAGAGAGAAACTAGGACTGTGTGTCCAGTAATGGACATTACCCACAACGAACGCAGCAGGTAGTAAAACATTTGTGTGTGTGCATGTGCACGTGCGTGCATGTGCGTGCGTGTGACACATCCAAACCCGTGACCTCCACCACTCCGATCACATTGCATTCACAGTAGTTAGGACATCGTTACACTGCCTCATGCTCCTCCTGCATTATCTAACTAATGCTCCGTTTACATCGTGACGCATTTCATTACACGGAGTCTTGCCCCGCTACTTCACAGGAGCGCCATTTGAACGTAAACTTTTTTTTAAATCAAAATGCAGAAATGCCTAGTGGAACATTTGAAATTTCATGTGCCTTAATAACAAACGTGTATGCCATCTGTAAATACAAATATAATTGTTAAATTACGTGGTTTAGCCACGGAAAAAAGACTGGAACCTTCCCGCTAGCCAGGATTGGCTGAGATAATGAGTGGGCTGGACATGCCGAGAGATAAATTCGGATTGGTCAGCCATGTAGCACGCTTCTGTCTATAACATGAGCTGGTCAGTATGTGTAGGTAATCCTTTCTAATGCAGCTTGTTTGAAAGATATCACATAGTAGATCTGCATAAGTGTTGCTCTCTACTTTCTGGAGGACTGAGTTTTGAAATCAGTGGAATTAGAGTATGATAGCTAAGGAGATGAAGAAAATTCTGGTGTTTGATTGCAAATATGCAGACGGAGTCGAAAAGAGAACACACAGAAGACTGTTGTATAAAACACCTGTCTCCGGATTACATCTTCAAACAGAGAGGGGGAAGCGTCCCTCCATGTATACTGGTAAGATAGTCTAGCTAGCTACATTTTCAGATATTACACGTTTCGAATTGTCAAAAAGTCGTTTTCATTTCAAGTTCAAAAGTGTACTGTTAGCTTGCTAGCTACATGTCTAAACAAAAGACTGCACTATGCAAGTAACTATTTCAATAGAATGTTTATGATTTCACTGCAACAACTATCGATAGACGTAGCTGGTAAATTCGCCATCTATCGCTGCAGAATGCTGTGGTAGCCATGCTGGTTAAGTGTGCCTTGAATTCTAAATAAATCACAGACAGTGTCACCAGCAAAGCACCCCCACACCATAACACCTCCTCCTCCATGCTTTACGGTGGGAAATACACATGCGGCGCTCATCCGTTCACCTGCACCGCGTCTCACAAAGACACAGCGGTTGGAACCAAATAACACATTTCCACCGGTCTAAGGTCCATTGCTCGTGTTTCTTGGCCCAAGCAAGTAATTTCTTCTTATTGGTGTCCTTTAGTAGTGGTTTCTTTGCAGTAATTCGACCATGAAGGCTGATTCACACATTTTCCTCTGAACAGTTGATGTCGAGATGTGTCTGTGACTTGAACTCTGTGAAGCATTTATTTGGGCTGCAATTTCTGAGGCTGGTAACTCTAATGAACTTATCCTCTGCAGCAGAGGTAACTCTGGGTCTTCCATTCCTGTGGTAGTCCTCATGAGAGCCAGTTTCATCATAGCACTTGATGGTTTTTGCAACTGCACTTTAAGAAACATTCAAAGTTCTTGAAATGTTCCGTATTGACTGACCTTCATGTCTTAAAGTAATGATGGACTGTCGTTTCTCTTTGCTTAATTGAACTGTTCTTACCATAATATGTACTTCGTCTGTTAATTGAAATGCATTCCAGGTGACTACCTCATGAAGCTGGTTGAGAGAATGCCAAGAGTGTGCAAAGCTGTCATCAAGGCAAAGGGTGGCAATTTGAAGAATCTCAAATATAAAATATATTTTGATTTGTTTAACACTTTCCTGGTTACTACATGATTCCATGTGTTATTTCATAGTTTTGATGTATTCACTATTATTCTACAATGTAGAAAATAGTAAAAATAAAGAAAAACCCTTTAATGAGTAGGTGTTCTAAAACTTTTGACCGGTAGTGTAGTTGGGAAAAAAGTATTGTCAGCCACCAATTGTGCAAGTTCTCCCACTTAAAAAGATGAGAGAGGCCTGTAATTTTCATCATAGGTACACGTCAACTATGACAGACAAAATGAGGAAAATTAATCCAGAAAATCACATTGTAGGATTTTTAATGAATTTATTTGCAAATTATGGTGGAAAATAAGTATTTGGTCAATAACAAAAGTTTCTCAATACTTTGTTATATACCCTTTGTTGGCAATGACACAGGTAAAACGTTTTCTGTAAGTCTTCACAAGGTTTTCACACACTGTTGCTGGTCTTTTGGCCCATTCCTCCATGCAGATCTCCTCTAGAGCAGTGATGTTTTGGGGCTGTCGCTGGCCAACACAGACTTTCAACTCCCTCCAAAGATGTTCTATGGGGTTGAGATCTGGAGACTGGCTAGGCCACTCCAGGACCTTGAAATGCTTCTTATGAAGCCACACCTTCGTTGCCCGGGCGGTGTGTTTGGGATCATTGTCATGCTGAAAGACCCAGCCACGTTTAATCTTCAATGCCCTTGCTGATGGAAGGAAGTTTTCACTCAAAATCTCACGATACATGGCCCCATTCATTCTTTCCTTTACACGGATCAGTCGTCCCTGGTCCCTTTGCAGAAAAACAGCCCCAAAGCATGATGTTTCCACCCCCCATGCTTCACAGTAGGTATGGTGTTCTTTGGATGCAACTCAGCATTCTTTGTCCTCCAAACACGACGAGTTGAGTTTTTACCAAAAAGTTCTATTTTGGTTTCATCTGACCATATGACATTCTCCCAATCCTCTTCTGGATCATCCAAATGCACTCTAGCAAACTTCAGACGGGCCTGGACATGTACTGGCTTAAGCGGGGGGACACGTCTGCCACTGCAGGATTTGAGTCTCTGGCGGCGTAGTGTGTTACTGATGGTAGGCTTTGTTACTTTGGTCCCAGCTCTCTGCAGGTCATTCACTAGGTCCCCCGTGTGGTTCTGGGATTTTTGCTCACCGTTCTTGTGATCATTTTGACCCCACGGGGTGAGATCTTGCGTGGAGCCCCAGATCGAGGGAGATTCAGTGGTATTGTATGTCTTCCATTTCCCTAATAATTGCTCCCACAGTTGATTTCTTCAAACCAAGCTGCTTACCTATTGCAGATTCAGTCTTCCCAGCCTGGTGCAGGTCTACAACTTTGTTTCTGGTGTCCTTTGACAGCTCTTTGGTCTTGGCCATAGTGGAGTTTGGAGTGTGACTGTTTGAGGTTGTGGACAGGTGTCTTTTATACTAATAACAAGTTCAAACAGGTGCCATTAATACAGGTAACGAGTGGAGGACAGAGGAGCCTCTTAAAGAAGAAGTTACAGGTCTGTGAGAGCCAGAAATCTTGCTTGTTTGTAGGTGACCAAATACTTATTTTCCACCATAATTTGCAAATAAATGCATTAAAAATCCTACAATGTGATTTTCTGGATATTTTTCTCATTTGTCTGTCATAGTTGACGTGTACCTATGATGAAAATTACAGGCCTCTCTCATCTTTTTAAGTGGGAGAACTTGCACAATTGGTGGCTGACTAAATACTTTTTTCCCCACTGTATATCCTGTAGTGTATATCCTGCCTATACACAATCCATAAAGATACATAATCCGTTTACATTGACCTAGCCAGCTCACACCCATCCAGTTCCCGCCCCTAGAGCAATTAGGGTTAAGTGCCTTGCACAGACAGATTTTTCACATTGTAAGCTTGGGGATTCAAATCAGCAACCTTTTGGTTACTGGCTGAATGCTCTAACCGCTAGGCTACCTGTCGCCCTATATATAGACAGCCACTCATAGGGACTAGGGAGCTCTCCCAGGGCGCGGTATGGATCCCATTACTAGGGAGCTGATCCCACTCTTCACTAGGATTGTCCGTGGTCCAGCCTGGAGCGCACCGGCAAAGTAGCACACATGGTGGGAATTAGGGGATATGGAGCGTCAGGAATTTCCCACGATGAACGGGGGGGTATTTCTAAATACAGACGGTATGATTTACAATACCGTAAAAAAAATATATATATATATATATATATATATATAGCCTCACGGGGGCTGTGTGCTGTGCCACTGCTTATAACCAGGAGTATAAGAAATCTAAGATGTGTCAAATAAATTATATCCAGCTCTGGGCTCCAGCTATGCATTTGGTTTGCTAACTTCCTAGCTAAGTACCTAAAATGTCAAGATCAAGCTTATTGGTTACAGCAGAGACATTCAATCCCCTCCTGGATCAAGATCCCTGTTGCCTAAATTGTTTTGTGCGTTTTTGTTGCTGAAATAGCACCCCTTGTGTGCACATTCAGTAATACCGTATACCTCGGTATGGTACATTAACGGTATGACAGTATGAAAATCTGGATACCGCCCAACCCTAGTTCGAATCAGAGTTCAATTATTTGTAACATTGTATTTTTTTCATTTGGTCTGGCAATTGTCGAACTAACAATAATTCCTAAACAAAACCACGTATCCATGCAAGTAATTTGTTTATTGGACAAAAATGCTCACGTTAAATCCATTAATTATCATGAAGCATCACTTTTGTCCCAATCTTCATATTACTTTAGCCTTCCAACAACATGCGGGAGGAAACTGCGACGTGAATAGGCTATATTTTAGTAGACTATATCCCACGTATAGCCCATCTCCCCTAATCTGCATCGGATGCGCTACTAGTCACAGAATGTTTCAGAGATCTGAAGTTATGATGGGTGTATTTCCAGCAAATGCTCGCAGTCAAACAACCAATAATAATGCGACTCTGGTTATTTTCCTGTGTTTGGTCGGGACTGCGTTCTCACCTGTAGCGAACAGCACCACAGTACGAATGGAAACGGACCGAGACCACCCTTTTTGAGTTGTTTAGTGCACTCCCGAGTGCAGATAGTGTTCAGACCGAACTAAGGGGTAAATGCACCAGAGTTCGGAAAAACCTGCACCAAACCAATTTGGCGTGAAAGACCCCTCCGACTAGGAGCGCTACCCTACCCATTATTCATTATGATGTAAATGTCCAACTGATCCAAGATTACCACTCCTACTCAGAAGATTTATGAATATGGGCCTCGACTCTCTCGCTCTCTGTAAACTTCTTCACTTCTGTTGCAACAGGTTCATGTTGGCTGACCCTGGACCTGTGAGTAGCCCTCTGATGCCCCATATAACCAATAGGGACGTCAAGCTCGGCAGCTGATCTGGTTCCAGGCCTTACTACATTTGGCAGTGTGTAATCAGGATCACCACACAATAAACCAGGCCCCAGCCAAGAGATTAGCCCAGTCAGCCCAGCGGGTGAGTCAGGGAGTTTGGACTCCGAGAGGCAGGGTATTAGACAATGAGGGTGTGTGTGAGAATGAGCCACTCACACACACACACTTAACATGAGGTGGTGTTCACACACACACAAACAGAAACAGAAACAAAACGAATGCGCACCATGACTGTGTGAGAGTGGTAAAACACTCATATGTACCGCCAGTGAGTGACTAAAGCTACAGGTGGTTGTTTGATACGAGTCACCATCTCTTTTTTGGAGAAAGAGGGGCATAAGGTGAAGTGAAATATCTACAGTAGGCTAGCCAAAGCAGGTGCAACCTTTTCCAATGACATTATTGGCCTGGTTCACCTTTATTCAAAGCCTTGTGACATGGTTTCAGCAAGGGAACAGCACACTGTTGCATAACATTTAACATTCAGGGACATTGACCATTATAACTCCCTCTGAAGTTAGGACTACAGTAGTATACCAGGGTCATACGCACTAAATGTAAGAAAACAGAAAAACAGGGAGGGACTACCTGAACTTGTTCAATAAGAAACCCTCGTTTTCTGTTGAAAAGCTATTTGCAGAGTGTTCCCTAATGAACACCACCTATTGAACACTGGTATTAAAGAAGCAAAGCATTACAAAGTGAAACTGCTACACAGCCAAGTGTTCCAGATGTTGACTGTGTGAAACTGGTCAAATGACTTGAGGAGAAATGATGAGAATGACCTCAGAGTTTCCAAGCACGCATTTCCGGATGACATCAGTTACACTAAGAGCAGCACGGTCTTGCTCAGACATCTCTCTCCGTTTATTAATTTATTTCTCTATGCTCTCCATCCGATCACTAGGGTCATTTTCATTAGGCACCAAACAGAAGAAAACAGATTGAAACAGGGAGGGACCACTTGGACATGTCCAATGAGGAAACGCTCAGTTTCCTTTTTCTTTTTCAAAACTTTTTTGTAACAGTGTGCCCTAATGAAAATGACCCAGTTCCCAACCACTGCCATCAGTCTTGTAACTATTGTGTTGGCAACTTGGTAGCTGAAGGTTGAGGAAAGGTTAGCCAATAACCTCACTAGGGGCTCGTTGTAAAATGGGCAATGTGACATCCCGATTCTCCACCCCTTCTCCTAAACCGTACACTTGCACACTTCCCCTCATGGATTAACAAATGGTAGAAACTCCCTCCAGCCAATGCTTACACCAATCCAATGCATTTAAATCAATGATGGGAGCGTGCAAGTGCACACTAAGGCTGAAGGGGTAGAATATTGGGACAAAGCCACTGTTTTGCCTTCTAACTCGTCTCACTTCAAACTCGTCTCACAGGTCCAGAACAAATTCAAGGAAACGTACAGTATTATACAGAGCCATGATTGCATGTAAGTGAACAGCAAACCTGGTTTCAAAAGACAAATAAAGCAACACCTTACGGCACAAGAACTCTACCCCAGGTGAACTACTTTTTGTGTGTATATACTGACATGTGTAACTGATAGATGCAAACACACACTACATGTTAATGTTAATGCATATGTATTTTGTCTGTAATGTTGTTGTGTGTCAGACTCCAGTAGGACTAGCTGTCGCCATTGGCGTCGGCTAACGGGGATCCTAATAAAATTAAATAATTTGACTCCCATCCATATGCGCCTTTGCCATATCTGGAAAGTGAAAGCTATTCTACAACAGATGTGAAGAGAGTAATATGTGTAACGCATCTTGCATGTTTTAAATTAGTAATATTTGCTTGGGCCTGGAAACCAAGAAAGTGAAGGCAAGTTGTACATCTTTAATGGATAATGGAGGATTTCTATTCTATACTGAGCCCAGTCTCAGCTCTTTGAACAGACCAGAGCCATTCCACCTCAAAAAGCACAAGAAAGAGGATTGGCCATTTTTAATTTATAGGATTCATATAATCTAAAATTAGTACATAACATCCGATTTGGACCATAATTCTTCCCAACAATGAGTAAGACATGAGGAATCCAATAAAAGTATCAATAGCCACCCACAGACCCCCCACACCCACAACCAGTATCAGTTCTATGTCTGGCAAGTAGTATGGAGCTTTCCGTTGCAAAACGTTTTGCTAAAGTGTACCTTTACTGAATACCACCCATGTAGCTAAATGTCTAGGTGCTATGGTAAGAGAGAATCTCCCAAGTACCAAAAGTGCAAGGACTGTTTACAGCCATTGAGCTCTTCAAAGACAGACACACTGAGCATAACCACACACACAAGAAACCCCAATACAATAGAGCAGAGTGTCCCAAAGAAAGACAATTGCACACTCATTTTTCCTTGAATCACAAAAACACATCTACAAAAATGCATGTGTTCATATGACAAAAACAGTTCCCTGAGGATTTAAAAGGAATGTGACCAAGAAGAGACCACTCAGGGGAAACAGAGCAAACACAAACTACGGGTAGGATAAATAGTGGAGGACTTTCGCAGTGGGGTGTGCGGAAGAGCTAGCTTAATCTGCACAGCTAATGACCTGAGACTAGAATTCCCAGGGTCTGCACACACACAGAAATGAAAATCCTGGTAAATCTCAGACAAATCCTGGCTTCTCTCTTACAATTCCATATCAACACAACACACAGTCACGCACACCCTGTGTGATTCTTTCTCCTCGTCTCCCTCTCCTCCTTCCTCTCACGTCAATCTTGGCTTCTCTCTACCACCCCAACATAAACCACACACACACACATACGTCTGTGCTGTTGTCAGTGTTCCATGAGAACCAGCTGAACTCTGGGAGAGGAGAGCAGCGAGCACACAGGATGGGGAGGATAATGATGTCTATCCCACCTGGCTGATGGGAGACGGCCCGTTTCCATGGCAATGAAGAAAACATCAGAGGTCATGTGAGGTCACTCAGAACAGAACTTCTCACTGGAGGGAAACAGGACAGTCTGCTTCCCAAATGGCACCTTATTCCCTACATAGTGCACTACTTTTCACCCGGCCCCATAGAGCTATTTGGGACACAACCAGATCGGAGAACCCAGCACAGGCTGGGCTCGAACGCTTCAACTAGACCCAATGGACCAAATCAGTGGTTCTCTTAGATAATTTATTCAGACCTGGATCGTACTCGTTAGTGCAAACCGTAGCATAACGTTTTGCAACGAAAACTATTTATTATTGGACGAGTTCATGTTTCGGTCAAATTTCCCAAACATCCTGTCACATGACACTAATGCCGACACTGATTGGACCACAGGAGGAGCGAGCAGAAGCCATCTGCCTGTAGCTAAGAGGGTGGCCTTTGAGGACACAGGCTAAAGGCGTCTGCACGCTTCCTATCCGAAACGGTTTGTGCATATATGATGACGACATTTTGGTCTTGGGCAAGTTTTTTTTGAGTGGTTGTGCACACATTTCTTTCCTCGAGGCAAGCTGAAGTTCAGAGCCGAAGGCTACACCCCTTCGTCGGTCATTGGTCAAGGGATACTTCAATTAAGTGTTTTGTCATTCAACGATAAATGACTTGTTTTCATGCAACATTTTTCACTTGAGAAATACTGCACCAAACATCTTAGACGTAAAATTGCGCAACTAAGATCTCTGCAAAAACGTCTAAATGAATGACAGATTTCTTGTGTTCCTTACACTGAACTAAAATAAAACGCAACATGCAACAATTTCAAAGAATTTACTGAGTTACAGTTCATATAAGGAAATCAGTCAATTGAAATGAATTCATTAGGCCCTAATCCCTGGATTTCACATTACTGGGAATACAGATATGCATCTGTTGGTCACAGATACCTTTTTTAAAAAGATAGGGGTGTGGATCAGAAAACCAGTCAGTATCTGGTGTGACCACCATTTGCCTCATGCAGCGAGACATTTCCTTCGCATTGAGTTGATCAGGCTGTTGATTGTGGCCTGTGGAATGTTGTCCCACTCCTCATCAATGGCTGTGCGAAGTTGCTGGACATTGGTGGGAACTGGAACACGCCGTCGTACACGTCGGTCCAGAGCACCCCAAACATGCTCAAATGGGTGACATGTCTGGTGAGTATGCAGGCCATGGAAGAACTGGGACATTTTCAGCTTCCAGGAATTGTATACAGATCCTTGCGACATGGGGCCGTGCATTATCATGCTGAAACATGAGGTGATGGCGGCAGATGAATGGCACGACAATGGGCCTCGGGATCACATCACGGTATCTCTGTGCATTCAAATTGCCATCAATAAAATGCAATTGTGTTCGATTGTCCGTAGGTTATGCCTGCCCATACCATAACCCCACCATGGAGCACTCTGTTCACAACGTTGACATCAGCAAACTGCTCGCCCACACGACGCCATACACGCTGTCTGCCATCTGCACAGTACAGTTGAAACCGGGATTCATCCGTGAAGAGTACACTTTTCCAGTGTGCCAGTGGCCATCGAAGGTGAGCATTTGACCACGGAAGTCGGTTACGACGCTGAACTGCAGTCAGGTCAAGACCCTGGTGAGGACGACGAGCACACAGATGAGCAACCCTGAGACGGTTTCTGACATTTTGTGCAGAAATTCTTAGTTTGTGCAAACCCACACAGTTTCATCAGCTGTCCGGGTGGCTGGTCTCAGACAATCCCGCAGGTGAAGAAGCCAGATGTGGAGGTCCTGGGCTGACGTGGTCACACGTGGTCTGCTGTTGTGAGGCCGGTTGGACGTACTGCCATATTCTCTAAAACAACGTTGGAGGGGGCTTATGGTACAGAAATTAACATTCAATTCTCTGGCAACAGCTCTGGTGGATATTCCTGCAGTCAGCATGCCAATTGCACACTCCCTCAAAACTTGAGACATCTGTGGCATTGTGTTGTGTGACAAAACTGCACCTTTTAGTGGCCTTTTATTGTCCCCAGCACAAGGTGCACCTGTGTAATGATCATGCTTTTTAATCAGCTTGTTGATATGCCACACCTGTCAGGTGGATGGATTATCTTGGCAAAGGAGAAATGCTCACTAATAGGCAAGTAAACAAATGTGTGCACAAAATTTGAGAAATAAGCATTTTGTGCTTATGGAAAATATCTGGGATCTTTTATTTCAGCTCATGAAACAAACATCGGACCAACACTTTACATGTTGCGTTTATATTTTTGTTCAGTATAGAATCATTCTGACAATTGACTATACTGGTTACTGCGTCTCAAGATGGACAAACAGTACTATTGCCACTTTTTCCATCGAAGCTCTTTTAAAGGGAGTAAGTGAGCACACTTGTTCGGTGCACCAGCCGAACCTAAGCGTGCAGAAGCCTTAACGAGCCACCTGCCATTGTGCTCATGCTATTGATTGATTAATAACTACCTAAGCTACTTATAATGACACTATATATACACAGACAGAGACAGACAGAGAGAGAAAGGACGTACTGGGTAAAGAGAGAGGGGAGAGAGAACATTTCCTTTCATTGTGGGACAACACTTTGCCTCTGCAGCACTTTGTTCATCTCTCCTATGTGGCCTGCATGGCATCGCTTGAGCGTGCCTGCTAAATGAGGACCCAGATATATTCCCCTCAACACAGGCAAGGGTGCCCTCCTTCTGCCTGTTCCAATCAGACGGAACAGACAGAGAGAAGAGAGTCTGAATACCAGCCCTCGAACAGGCTGAAAACATGATCTAGACATGGACCCACAGATGTGTGCTCCCGATCCATTTAAAACATTCAGATAAGAACTCCTGTTCATTTCTTATTGCATAAAAATCAAATGACGCACTACTGAATTACTGTATCCATTAAGTAACACTATGTAGATGAAAAATACATTGATTTTCTTGTTCATTTCATTGAGTCATGTAGATTTGGTTTCTGTAAATTTCTGTGAACAATTGGTCAGTGAAAATCTGTTTCTCCATCTTGGTCCATAGGAAGGGGCCAGGGGCAGGCAGGCGGGTGGCTGCCTTTGTTCCAAAATGGCAGTTGCAGCTGTCAAAGGTCAAGAAAATGCTACATGAACACTAAGCGACCTGTAGAGACAGAAGCCATGTACCAGAACAGACTATAATAGGGGAAACTCATGCCTAGGAATGGTATCACACATCCAAGCAGGGTGGGCCCAGCCCTGGTTGGTATGAGGGTGGTACTCGTTTGGGCACCATGGCGCCAGCTGGCCTTCGCAGGCCCCTACCACCGCCCTCTCCCAAACCCCCAACCCCACCCAAGGCACTGGCAGCAGGGATACCTCCTTCATCAATAGGACCCATCTCAGGTTTCCCTGCCCTCCCCCCCACCACCCTCCAGCCCCCCTCTAGCTCTTCACGGTAAGTTATGAGTATGTTTGAAGTGCCCCCTCCACCCCACACCCCCTCTGGGTGTAACAGATCCTTGGTAAACCTACACCCGTCATCTCAGTGGTGTTGCTGCTCTTTGTGTGGCTCGAGGGCTGCCTTTTGTGCCCAGGGACATGTGGTGGGTGGCAGGGCAGAGGGCCTTCTACACGTGCAACACCCCCCCCCCCCCCCCAATAGGAACAGCCTTTACTCCTCCACAGCCTTTACCCCCCCCCCCCCTTACTTCCTCACCCTCTGTCCCTAGGGATATTTAACCAAGTCGGGACTGCTTTTCTCATCTGATTAGCAGCTTCACTACTTTCACTGGAACACTGACATGAAAGGCAAGAGGGGAGTTATTGTGGCTTCCTAGTCCCTACTGTATAGCGCCTTGTACACAGAGGCCTTTCCATTCTTTTTGTATAGTTGAAATGGGTAGGGGGTAAAAAAGATATATGTGGTACCTTTTTACCACTAAAAACTACTTTCACTGGGACATGAAAGGGAAGAGGGGGAGATGGACATGGGAGCAAATAAGGTAGAGAACATGTTTTTTTGAACAAAAGTAGTGAATGGGAAAACCATGCAGTGGCTGTAAGCTGTGTGGTTGTTGTTGTGCTCTGCAGTTTCCTCTCAGACATGCAGTGTCTCTCTCTCTCTCCTCCCCACTCTTCTCCTCCCTGGCCTCGGGAAACAGTGGAACACTGAACTCCCTTACATCTGCCCTTGAAAAAGAGGAAACTAAAATGACACCAGGCTTGCATCCCAAAGTGCACCCTATTCCCTATATAGTGCACTACTTTTGATCAGAGCACTATGGGCCTTGGTTAAAAGTAGTGCACTACATGGGGAATAGGGTGCCATTTGGGACGCTGACAAGCTCCTCCTGACAGATGCCCCCCCACATCAATGGAAAACTTAAACCATGACTGTGCTGTTTACGTACACAAAGCCTGCGTCGTGTTAAGTAGGCACCAAATGGAACGGGAATGGAGTAAAATGGGAATGGACTACCTGGATTTGTCAAATAAGAGAAGCTCATTCCATTTTTAGTTGCAACAACGTTTTGAATCAATGTGACCTAATGAACACAACCCAGGCTACATCAGCCCCAAAGAACACAGCTAACAGAAAGTGCTTTGGCCCTTCAAAATAATGTGGCCACACAGCTGCCGATGTAAGTTACAACGCGATCCTTCATTCAATTCTTCAGAAACAAAACCACACAACCAACCTTATAACATCTATTGGTGAGACTGACTGAAGATCCTGACAATCAATCCAACATCTCAAGTCAACCAGCCCCTACCCCCTAGGCACTTGTGGAGATCTGTGAGGACTGGATAGGTGTAAGCAATAATGATGAAAACTCAATCTAGTCTATTGAAAGGCAAGGTGGAACTACTACCAGTTCTCTCAGAACTCCACAAGTGAATAGGAGGTAGGGCTCATCTTCAGATTGGATACATCTTTGCTGTGATATGCACAACACTTCACTTATGCGCTTCCTTCCATTCTTTTCCCTCTGTTATTTTGGCATGACAGTGAAATCCGACCCACAACTCCTGCTACTTGCTGTCCCTGTAAATGTAAACAGCGTTCACTAGAAAACTATGAAACCACCTACTGATAGTTGGCTGTTATCATCTGGCCCGCAACTGGTGTGTATTCACTAAGAACCAAACTGAAGAAAACGGGCCCAAATGGGGAGGGGCCTACCTGAATGTGTCCAATAACAAATGCTTGTTTTTCATTTTTTCCATTGCAAAACGTTTTGCACTAATGAATACACCCATGTTCTGTTGGTGGATTTCCTTTGGTGATAGGACTTCACTGCCCATAGAAAAGTTACTGCTCTGTCCCCCAACAACACAGAGAGGATTAGGGCAATTTCAGTATTTCCGGGGCCTTGTGGATGTACGGTTGGCTATTTTACATGCCTGCCTAAAAATTACCATATGGTCATAAATTGTTGGGACAGATCAAAAGGTGTCATAAGTTCTCATCAGCTTCACCCAGTAGGCCTAATTTCACTAGCAATCTTACCATGTGCCAGCAGAGCTTGTGCCACCTCGCAAGAAGAAAGACCACACCAAAAATAAACCTCTGTTTTCCCAGCCCTACTAGTGTAAACAATTCCAACCCAACACGTTTGCTTTGACATTTTAGCAGGCATTGGGTACCTGGGGCCATATGGCATACAGAGAGGCTTTGCACTCTGCTCCTCTTCCCAAGATGACCTATGAACTCTACGGTCAATGAAGGGTCATTAACTTTACAGTGTGAATGTCTGTCTGTAGCTATAAGCGGGGAAACCCAGTCATACTCTAAATTCTGTGTTTGTCCACAGGGTCTATTTAGCCAAGAAACACACACACACACAGACATCATGCTGTGGGGGTGCTTTGCTGCAGGAGGGACTGGTGCACTTCACAAAATAGATGGCATCATGAGGAAGGAAAATTATGTGGATATATTGAAGCAACTTCTCAAGACATCAGTCAGGAAGTTAAAGCTTGGTTGCAAATGGGTCTTCCAAATGGACAATGACCCCAAGCATACTTCCAAAGTTGTGGCAAAATGGCTTAAGGACAACAAAGTCAAGGCCTCCTGTAGCTCAGTTGGTAGAGCAGGGCGCTTGCAACGCCAGGGTTGTGGGTTCGATTCCCACGGGGGGCCAGTATGAAAAATGTATGCACTCACTAACTGTAAGTCGCTCTGGATAAGAGCATCTGCTAAATGATTAAAATGTAAATGTAAATGTATTGGAGTGGCCATCACAAAGCCCTGACCTCAATCCTATAGAAAATGTGTGGGCAGAACTGAAAAAACGTGTGCGAGCAAGGAGGCCTACAAACCTGACTCAGTTACACCAGCTCTGTCAGGAGGAATGGGCCAAAATTCACCCAACAAGCTTGAGGAAGGCTACCCGAAACGTTTGACCCAAGTTAAACAATTTAAAAGGCAATGCTACCAAATACTAATTGAGTGCATGTAAACTTCTGACCCACTGGGAATGTGATGAAAGAAATAAAAGCTGAAATAAATCACTCTCTACTATTATTCTGACATTTCACATTCTTAAAATAAAGTGATCCTAACTGACCTAAGACAGGGATTTTTTTCTAGGATTAAAATGTCAGGAATTGTGAAAAACTGAGTTTAAATGTATTTTGGCTAAGGTGTATGTAAACTTCCGACTTCAACTGTACATACATATACATACACACAACCAGTCAAAAGTTTGGACACCTACTCATTCCAGGGTTTTTCTTTATTTTGACTATTTTCTACATTGTAGAATAATAGTGAAGACATAAAAACTATGAAATCATGTAGTAACCAAAAAAGTGTTAAACAAATCAAAATTATATTTGATATTCTTCAAATAGCCACCCTTTGCTTTGATGACAGCTTTGCACACTCTTGGCATTCTCTCAACCAGCTTCATGAGGTAGTCACCTGGAATGCATTTCAATTAACAGGTGTGCCTTCATAAAAGTTAATTTGTGGAATCTATTTCCTTTTTAATGCGTTTGAGCCAATCAGCTGTGTTGTGACAAGGTAGGGGGGTATACAGAAGATAGCCCTATTTGGTAAAAGACCAAGTCCATATTATGGCAAGAACAGCTCAAATAAGCAAAGAGAAACGACAGTCCATCATTACTTTAAGACATGAAGGTCAGTCAATCCAGAAAATTTCAAGAACTTTGAAAGTTTCTTCAAGTGCAGTCGTAAAAACCATCAAGTGCTATGATGAAACTGGCTTTCATGAGGACCGCCACAGGAAAGGAAGACCCAGAGTTACCTCTGCTGCAGAGGACAAGTTCATTAGAGAGTTACCAGCCTCAGAAATTGCAGCCTAAATAAATGCTTCACAGAGTTCAAGTAACAGACACATCTCAGCATCAACTGTTCCGAGAAGACTGCGTAAATCATGGTCGAATTGCTGCAAAAGAAACCACTACTAAAGGACACCAATAAGAATAAGAGACTTGCTTGGGCAAAGAAACACACGCAATGGACATTAGACCGGTGGAAAGCTGTCCTTTGGTCTGATGAGTCCAAATTTGAGATTTTTGGTAAGTAAGTGAACGAATTCAAGGCACACTTAACCAGCATGGCTACCACAGCATTCTGTAGCAATAAGCCATCCCATCTGGTTTGCACTTAGTAGGACTATCATTTGTTTTTCAACCGGACAATGACCCAACACACCTCCAGGCTGTGTAAGGGCTATTTGACAAAGAAGGAGAGTGATGGAGTGCTGCATCAGATGACCTGGCCTCCACAATCCCCCGACCTCAACTAAATTGAGATGGTTTGGGATGAGTCGGACCGCAGAGTGAAGGAAAAGCAGCCAACAAGTGCTCAGCATATGTGGGAACTCTTTCAAGACCGTTGGAAAAGCATTCCAGGTGAAGCTGGTTGAGAGAATGCCAAGAGTGTGCAAAGCTGTCAAGGCAAAGGGTGGCTCCTTTGATTTTTTAACACTTTTTTGGTTACTACATGATTCCATATGTGTTATTTCATAGTTTTGATGTCTTCACTATTATTCTACAATGTAGAAAATAGTAAAAATAAAGAAAAACCCTTGAACAAGTAGGTGTGTCCAAACTTTTGACTGGTACTGTATGTATGTATGTATGTATGTATGTATGTATGTATGTATATATATATATATATATATATATATATATATATATATATATATGACACATACAGACACTTGAACCATTTACTCTGCCTTTTAAGCAGCACTAGTGTTAAAATGGATTTTGCATTATACCACAACACTAGCAGTGTGCCTTTTCAACAGCCAATTAAACCTCTCTTAACCCCTAAAGATGATAAAGAAGAGACAACAGAGCAGCCGATAAAACCCTTAACCGCTGGTCATAACAGATGTTGTCTTTGTTGGGTCTAAGCAGGCATATAGGCCCTATCTTCCACTATACATGAATGAGATGT
Source organism: Coregonus clupeaformis (assembly GCF_020615455.1). Lineage (NCBI taxonomy): Eukaryota > Metazoa > Chordata > Actinopteri > Salmoniformes > Salmonidae > Coregonus > Coregonus clupeaformis. Next base: position 60,705,341 of record NC_059220.1, on the reverse strand, counting down.
GCAGTGGTCAAATTAGATACAGCCGATCTGCGCCTAATGAGAAACGAGCCGAAACATGGTGGATGCAAAGTAGTAAACTGCAAAGTGAGCGAGCTCCAACAAAGTTGCCTAGCGAGCAAAGGGCCAAAGGCCGTACGTACGTCCAAAACATGTAGCCTAAATGTGTGTAGAAAGAGAAAACGAATGATAATGTCACAGGAACGAATGGAGATAAATATTTTTCCAACAGAACAGAAATTATTCCAGCTATGATAGCCTACCCACTAAAAGGGCAACGTGGCCTCAGAGCATTTTGTATTATTCTGTACGTAAATCCGAGACGTACGGTATGTGTTAATTTGTGGATGTCCATCATCCATTTTCTATGATATGTTACGTATTACAACTCATACTGTATGATATGTTATGAATTGCAATTCGTACAATATGTTAAACTGCAAAACATACAATATTATTAATTCGCAAAACATAGGATGTTACGAACTCCAATTTGTTGTGGCCAATGTTTGCTAGGTGGCTAACGTTAGGTAGCTGGCTAACATTAGCTCTAGGAGTTAAGGTTGGGAGTTAGGTTAAACGGTTAGCTTAAAGGTTTAGGGTTAGGGGAAGGGTTAGCTAACATGCTAAGTAGTTGAAAAGTAGCTAAAAAGGTAAGTAGTTGCTAATTAGCTAAAATTGCCCATGATGAGATTCGTACACACAAACTTCTGGTTGCTAGATGTTTGCGTTATATGCCCAGGAATGGGACACAATATATCCACAGGAAACGTATAACTACATCAACTTTTCAAAGCGCTGGTTGTCAATTCAGATTTCTATCACCATGTGCAGAACCATGTAAACACCTGCACGAGCTCGGCAAGTGTGCATGTATTTTAATCTTGTGAGCTTGCTTCAGGTGATAGAAATCTGAATGCACTACCAGTACTTTGAAAAGTTAATGTAATTATACTTTCCTGTTGATGTATCTCACATTCCTACCATCAAAAGGACCAGCCGCAAGAACAACCGGTAAAAGTATGTTCATATATAATTGTATTAAACATTCTGGCTTGTAGAGGTCGTGAGAATAAACTTTCCTGATTCAAACGCTCATTTCTGACAGACGTAGAATTAATGCAATTCAACCTCGCGTTTCCAGGCAACATACTAATTTAGTGTCCCGGATTTACGTTTACTATTATGTCTAGACTGAGACCAGTCTGAACAGGGTGGGGACTCTGGCAGCAATATCGTTGTTCAACGAGGCAGTAGGCCTATCATAATATGTCGCTGAAAATGGCATGACATTACGCAGTAGGCTGATCTCCGTTACACAAATCGACTTTGATGAGAGACGACGATGAAGTCATAAAATGTACATGAAAACATTTTACCCATCCTAGACCATCATCAAATGACATTCATATGAGCAATTCACACAGACAGTGAGTCAGACAGTGCGACTTTGTATCCCTGGCCTGTTCATTAAAAAAACATTCACCAGTACGATAATCTAACAGCAGTTGTCCAGTAATCTGTTTCAATAGGTCACTGGCCAGCCACACACACCCTTTATGCAAGGGGTGTTCAATGGCCGCATAAGAACACCACAAAAAGCATATAACTCCTTCAAACAGACCACTAGCTTTGACGTCATAGCGTTTATAAAGGTAAATGTTTATCTAGAAACATAGGCATTCTTACATTTTAGGTCCTATACGACTAACTACCCTTCCTCCACAAATAATTCACACCCAGCAGGCTATCAATTCCCCGTCTCTCGGCCCTTTTTCATGGGGACACTACAATAAGGAACACCTAGGCTGGTACACCATAACTCGTTTAAGGTATTTTTTGTTAAGTAGATTGTTATGTTTTATTAATACAAAAAATCCTAAAACACATCTGAGGGTAAGAAAAGCTGATTTCACAATCCACTTACAGTCTAATTGGGATTTAACAGCGGCTCCTCTTCTGTGTTCCCCCCAATGGATGATGAAAACCAAACGCAGTAATCACGGTATTTGTTCCAAATACCGTGATTTAATGGTCCAAATAACACGTTTCTGTGAATAAGTTTAAAGAATTGTAGTGCCCGCTGTCCTCATCTTTTTTAAACTAACCATTTCGCCTGCAAACACATACATATTCCCAGGATTGTTGCGCGAGGCACGCTATGCGTCTCCTGTTTCCTGTCCAGCCCAGAATTGGGCTCGACTAATCAACAGCGCTATCCTGGGAGTAAGCTAACGCCTCAGTGTACTAGTGTGCAACTGCAGCCCGCAATACGGGGCGTTCCTGCATTTGGGCGCACCTGCAGGAACGCATCTCTCGAGTTTCCTTTGGTTCTTTCATGAACACCCCCCCATAAAGTTAAAGAGCTAATTAAGAAGGAATATCGTAGTAATTTGTAACAACGTTAGTAGCAAAATTCGGGTTTCCTCAAAATAATAATAATTGCAAGCTATGACATAATAAAGGAATTTGAATATGTGGCAAGAGAAAAGATCATTCGCCCTTATTAAACTCGACAGATCAATGGATGTCGATTTAACCCATTTGACTGCTATGATTTAAGCAATAAGGCACAAGGGGTATGGTATATGGCCCATATACCACGGCTAAGTGCTGGATACAGCCGTTAGCCGTGGTATATTGGCCATATACCACAAATCCCGGGGTGCCTTATTTCTATTATAAACTGGTTACCACTGTAATTAGAACAGTAAAAAGTAACGTTTTGTCATACCCGTGGTATATGGTCTGATATACCACAGCTTACAGCCAATCAGCATTCAAGGCTCCAACCAGGTTTATAAATGTAAATAAATCCCCTTTCTGCATGTGCATAACTATAGATACATTTGACAGGAGAGTTTGACTAATGAAAGTTGGAGAGAGGATCTCGAAATTTGAGCAAGAAACACTTGGATGAAAATAAAAAAAACAGTTAGGCTATTTTCTGGCAATTGTGCTGTTATTTGCCAGATGTTAAGACTACAAACCGTTATAAATGGCCCATTTGCGAGATTGACTTGTCATTTCAATAGGCACAGGCTACGACTAAAATCTGGGTTTATGATTGTAATTACATTTTGCCATAGTTTGCTTAGCTAAAGGCAGGTAGTCTATAGCCCCTGATAGGCCTACATCTCATTTCAGATAGTCTACAGTAGCCTAGACAAGATGTAAACTGAATGATTTAGCAGCTTGCTTAGTTCAAATTAACAGACTAATTTATTCAACATGAATAGCCAGGTGATTTCGCAATAAGAAGTGCTTGTGTTTCCCAATTGCCTGCTGGAATTGGCTACTGAGGATGGGGTCATAATTTCAATCACTGAATTAAATATTAATAATATGTATATTAACCACAGGAGGTTGGTGGCACCTTAATTGGGGAGAACGGGCTCGTGGTAATGACTGGATCGGAATTGGTGGAGTGGTATCAAATACATCAAACACATGGTTGCCAGGTGTTTGATGCCATTCAAATTGCTCCATTCCAGCCATTATTATTTACATTTACATTTTAGTCATTTAGCAGACGCTCTTATCCAGAGCGACTTACAGTTAGTGCATACATTTTTTTATTTTTTTTATACTGTCCCCCCGTGGGAATCGAACCCCACAACCCTGGCGTTGCAAACGCCATGCTCTATCAACTGAGCTACATCCCCTGCCGGCCATTCCCTCCCCTACCCTGGACGACGCTGGGCCAATTGTGCGCCGCCCCATGGGTCTCCCGGTCGCGGCCGGCAACGACAGAGCCTGGATTCGAACCAGGATCTCTAGTGGCACAGCTAGCACTGCGATGCAGTGCCTTAGACCACTGCATCGCAGTGCTAGCTGCGGTTCTCCCCTCAGCAGCCTCCTGTGATAAGAACTGAATAGCTTGTCAACAACAGCCAGTGTTTATTTTTTTTAGTAGTAGCCTAATCTGACTACTGTTACCATCAATCTAATGCGTTTATAATAACACAAGGCTACAACAACAAACTGAAGTCATAGACTATTTAATAAATTGGTTTGCCAGCTCCAGGTAGGCTACACATGTGGCACAAATTGATTTGCAATGACTCCAGTGATATCGTTATTTCAACATATTTATTGTATCAAATGTTAGCCTACAATGGCATATACATTAATAGGCTACTTGATGGCCAACAGAGGCAAATGTATAATTCTCCACATTTAGCCTAATAATGTCAGTATCATTGAGGACTTTTCCCCATAAAAAGAACCACACGAGGGAGTTTCATAACTTCCATTTCAGCCCCCGAGACCTAAGAACTGAGCATGCATAAAGCACTTCGCTTGATACCGTTTTCTTTAAGCAGTCAACATTAGAATGCAGTTTGTTTAAACCACCTCCGAGCGAATTTATCTAATGAGCCCAAAGTTGTTTTCCAGTGCTTTGTCTCCATTCTTTCTTGATGTGCATCAGTTCTAGCGTATTAATATGTTTTATATTAAAAGGGTTGGAAATAGCTGTCTCCATAATGATAATCGCGCTCCTCTTGCTAACGTGAGTCAGCTAATAACTGTGGTGCTCTCTCAACACACACACACAAACACACCTCCCCACCACTCACTCGCACAGCAACAGCCTGCCTCAATGCCTGACAGTCAGCAGCAGGTCACAATGAAATATATTTTTTTAAGAGAAATGCTATGGCGGCCGCGGTGCAAATTAGAAATAGCCCAAAAACCCACAACCCGCGGCCAATACATTTTCACCCGCGATTTCGTTTTCAAAGTAGCCCAATTTTAACGGGAAAACCGCGAACATGGAAACACTGCCCCCATCGACGTTACGATCACTGAGCTTCTGCCAGCTATGGTTGTCGCTGCGGCCTCTTCTTCAGTTGGGTTTATAAGCGGTTGGCATTCAACATCATGGTGCATTACCGCCATCTACTTTACTGGAGCGCCTCTGCCTCCTGCCTATGTACTGGAATCATTGCTTTAAAATTGACCAATAGAAGTACTGTATAAAGAGGGGCTCCTGCAGATGCAGGAATGCCCACATACAGGAACGCCCCGAATTGCGGGCTGCAGTTGCACCCTTCTAAACCAGACGGCTGAAGAAGCCAATGCCATGTACCAGTTAATGTGATGGTTATGCAAATTCATATGGACAGATTCATTTTTGTCTACCTCATCCATTTTCCTGTCTGGTTAGAATTAAAAGCAAGTTCCTATTCTACCAACCCCAGACCGTTGACAGTTAGTTGTAGGATACTGCAAGTTTACTATAACCATTGACCATTACCTCATTAGGCTATATCTTTAAGTGGGTAGCCTAATAAAGTGAGGAACCAATGGTGTACAAAGGACTTATGTGATAATAAATATAACATATATGTGCTTGATAAATAATTTGTCAAAAGTTTATGAAAGTGTGTTTAAAATGTGTCATACAAATATAATTAATCAACAGGCAGAGATACATCTAAACGAATTATGCCACCTAGTGGACAATATTGCCATGACATCATGCCATTTAAAAATTCCTTCTCCCTGGCTCTGGGCCAAAGAGAGTAATTTGATTAGCTGAATACTTGAATCTGGGTGTGTCAGGCTGCATTTAGACAGGCAGCCAATTCTGATTGCTTTTAACGAATCAGATCTGAAAAGTATCTGATGTGAAAACATGATTGGTCAAAAGACCAATTAGTGGAAAAAATATCAGAATTGGGCTGCCTGTCTAAACACAGCCTGACAGTGCTGGGCAAGCACCAGTTGGCTCTGGTTTTGACACAATCATCATTTTCAATCTGTGATGTTTTTGACCCATCAGTGACCTTTACTACTGCTCTCTCTGACATGTCAGGCCCTCAGTGTTTCAGAGAAAGAGATGAGTAGATATTATGCTCAACATAATGGGGTCCCCAGTATTGCAACATCGAGGCATAAGATAACTGCGCAAAAGCAGATATAAGGCTAGTGGTTTGTCACAACACATCAGCAGAGACAGAGTGTGTACAATGGTTTCTGTCACAAAGCTGAACATTCTACTGGCTGTTCTGATCAGAACCATCCATGCTGTCAAAGAAATAAATGAAAAGCAGAAGTTAAAACACATGGTCTAGACCAGGGGTATTCAACTCTTACCCTACAAGGTCCAGAGCCTGCTGGTTTTCTGTTTGCTCTGATAATTAATTGCACCCATCTGGTGTCCCAAGTCTAAATCAGTCCCTGATTAGAGGGGAACAATGAAAAAAATACAGTGGAACAGGCTTCAAGGTCCAGAGTTGAGTTTGAGGGGTTTAGAGCAGGGCTCTCCAACCCTGTTCCTTGAGAGCTACCCTGTGTAGGTTTTTGTCCTGATTCAGTATATTAACCAGCTAATTATTAGAATCAGGTGTGCTAGATTAGGGTTGGAGTGAAAACCTACAGAACGGTAGCTCTCCAGGAACTGGTCTAGAGAGTAGGGGCCTGTTGCACAAAACTAGGATAAGGGATTAAGCCAGGATATCTTGGTGATCCTGGCTCAATTGATCCGTAATCCGGTTGCACTAAAGATGGATAGGGGGCAGGAGGGATATGTTATGGTATAAATTACCATGGAGATTTATTCTGTGGAGCTAGCCTGCTCCAGACCAGGCTAAATTCCAGGATCTATTTAATCTCATCCCTAATGTCAGTCAGCAGTCACCACAAATGGAAACCAATAGTTATTTCACTGCTCACTATACATTGTTATCACATATAACTAGACCCACTGTCATTATTTAAACGTTTGTGATCATTAATTTCAATGATTTTGGATAAAAAATGATTTTTAGATGATGTTGCTATCATTAGATAATTTACAGTTTCCCATAGACTATAAGGCTATATATATAAAATGATAGAATATTAGGACCACAGAGGGAAAAAAACACAAGTCATAATATTGTAACCAGTTGTTTTAAAGGAGGACAGTTGTTAAAATGACAGATGTGGGGCATTTCGTGAAATTGTACTTCAGTATGGTTTCATAAACAAAGACATGCTGATGTGCCAGAATATTAAGTATCACATTGTCATAAGTATCAAAACTGTAAAAACAATATGTAGCTTTTCTGCAGAAAGAACCAGCCTCATAAATTTATGACTTTATCCTTTTTCTTCAGTGTGGCCCTAGTACTCTGTCATATAAACAAATACACATTCCATATGAATATAAAAACACAATGTGTAACATTATGTTCCTTTATTGAATAAGGACAAAACAAAGCAGGTAAACCATCAGCTCCTTTCGAAACTGAAGTCACAGTGACTCTACAAGATGGAAAGCACAGAATCCAAGCATATTATACAAAATGATACATACACATTCAAAGGTCTGTATATAACACACCCTGCATGTCTGCACACTAAAATAAATGCAGGACAAATCCATACACATCAACTGAACAGACAAATGAATGGATGCAGTAGCCTCCCTGCAGCCTTGTATTACACACAGTATACCGCACAAACATCATAAGAGGCCAAATTCGTAAAAAAAACGAACCCAAAAAAACCCAAATTCCTCTGCCACCGCAGGACATATTTAACCAAAATTGAAAGCACACATACTAACTAAAATAATTCAACACATATTGGTCCCTCAGCAGCCGACCACTGTCGTCATCAGGGAAGATTGCCGGATTGTCCCAGTCCATGGCTGGTGGCACTCTGGGGGCCCTCTCCTTCCTCAGGCAGGCCACATTGTGGAGGACAGCACAAGCCACAGTAATATCACATGCCCTAACAGGGCTGACCCTTAATTTGTGAAGGCAGTGAAAGCGTGCCTTCAGGAGGCCAAAGGTCATTTCAACTCTGGCCCTGGTCCTGGCATGGGCATGGTTGTAGGCCTGCTGTGCTTCCTGGGGGTCTGTGAAAGGTGTCAGGAGAAAAGGCTGGCAGCCATACCCCCTGTCTCCCAGCAACACACCAGAGAATTCACCTGTCAACACAAAATCTCATCATTACTACCTCATAAACACAGTGATATTCTTGACACAGCCATGATGGTTATAAATAGGGGTTGTGTGGCTTACCTTGTGATAGGCACTGATAGATTTCAGAGGCCCGAAAGATTCTGGAGTCATGGACTGAGCCAGGCCATTTTGCCACAACATTGCTGATCACACAGTCAGCATTGCAGACCATCTGAAATCATAAGATGAGGAATATTACACCAATCAATGCACATCACTGGCAATGCAGAGTGTTCGTCAATGGACAATATCAAAAAGTTATGTTCACCTGAACATTAATGCTGTGAAAGGATTTCCTATTCACAAAATCGGCCTCATGGGCACCTGAGGGGGCTTTTATCCTTATGTGTGTGCAGTCCACTGCACCAATGACATTGGGGAAACCTGTCACACAAAGTAATGAGTATCCTACTATGTGTTAACAGTTGTCCTGTAATTTGTAGATCCTCTTACCTGCAATCCTATAGAACTCCTCTTTGATGTCACAGAGTCTTCTGTGGCCAGGGAAGGAGATGAAGACATCTGCTAATGCTTTGATAGCCAGACACACACTCCTTATTGTGCGGCAAATTGTGGCCTTGTTCAGCTGTTCTGCATCCCCCACTGAGTACAGGAAGGCTCCACTAGCAAAAAAGCGCAAGGCCACACAAACCATTTGCTCCACACTCAGTGCATGGCTCCGTGCAGTGCGGTGCTTAATCCTGGGACCCAGTAGTCTGCATAGATACCTGATGCCATCTGCAGAAAACCTGTATCTTTCATATAGATGGTCATCAGGGAAGGCCAGTGGGTCCAACCGGTCCCTGAAGACCCTTTCTCGCCTGAAGGCTCTCCTCAGCACAAGTGCTTCTTCATCCACCACATCTCGCACGAATGGGCATGCCATTGTCAGAGCAGAAAGGAACACACAATTTTGGGCCTTCATATAGGCTAGTGGCCACACCTGGTGCTGGGGGGTGGGCAAAAGAGGGCGATGCCTTATAACGATGACTTGGTTGTACTGATTGCTGGGAAAATAAAAAAACCTTAGAAAGATGCCACCGTCCTGTGTGCTCACAATAAGAGCTCATATGTCATGGCTCACTTGACTTTACGAGAATATACCTAATTTTTATTTTGAGCTGTGTCATCTTCTTGGAGCTGGGGGGAGGAAAGAAAAATAATGATTAATACATTTGTGTTACAGTTAGCATACAGTGTACATTGAAGGCATATCTCACCTCCCTCTCAAGTTTTTTTATTTCAAGGTCCAGTTTCCTAATTGTCCTCTTTTTTTTTTTTTTTACTCCAGTGCAAGATTTTCCATCTTTTTCTTCTTGTACTGAATGTCTATGTCTGCCAGTTCTATTTGGCGCCGGAGGTGGTTGCCATACAACTTTCTGATAGCTTGTGAGCTCTGTGAACACAATACAATTAGCGCAGCTGGAATTTGGCAGGATGTGGTGTCCTTTTATTAATACGCACTATGTTGCCAGGCTGGTTTTCCCACTGTATAGCATCTGGGTCCTGTAAAAGAAATTAGATTTTTGATTTTGATGAGGACTCCTCACCATTGTAGAGTAAATAGTACTTTCACAGTCTTAACATGATACCTCATGCCTTCTGGAATCCAGAGAGATGGTCTCCTCCTCATCATCGTCTCCATCATGTGCTGTTGCTGCTGCACTGGGGCCTTCACCCTATCACATTTAATCGGATTCATATTGAAGCTAGTAGACAAGACATGCCAGGCCTACAGTATGCCTTTGATGGAGTACTCACTGGATCAGCATCGTCTGGTGCTTGTGCTGGTGGCTCTAACAGGAACACAGTGCTGCCAGACACTGCAAGGCAATAGGTAAACCAAAGTCAGACAGTCCAAATTGATTCAATATGAATGTGGTTGTATCCCATGTAGAGATGGAAGGACATACCTTGAATGAAGCGGGTGGCATCTTGGGAGGAACCTATGCTCGTCTCTTTCCCCCCAGGGATCCCCTCTAAGACGGGCCTGCCTTTATTTAGCTCCAAGGCCATGTCTCTCTGCTGGGGTAAGGTCAGCCTTTGGTGACCCACCACCCGTGCCTTGTCTGTGGGTATTCTTTTTCACTGCTAAAACAGTACAGACAATGTGTGAGCAGGCACCTTCTGGGTACAATATATGCTTGTGCTTTGTTAAATATTAGTCAGGGACCATACCATTCTGCAGAATGTTCTTGTATTTGATTTTGACCTGCTGCCATGTTTGTTTTGGCCCGTTCATGTTTAATCTACACACACACACACACACACATTTAATGGAGTCACACTGCAAAAAATTACTTGGTATTTTTGTCTTGTTTTCAGTAAAAATATCAAAAATTTATCATAGCTTTATACAGTGTGATGGAGTTACTTTACACAATTTCACTCATATCTGCAGTGCATTTCAATTAAAAATTTAACCGTTTCATAATTACAGTACAACTGCATTTTTGGAGATGTGAATTAAATATTTGAATTGTAATTGTGATGTTTCAGCGGAGCGGTGAGTGTGTAATTGTGCACTACTTACGCATTCAGGCGGTCTGCAATACTTTGCCACGCTTTTTCTCTTTGCTTTATCACTGTGGCGGTGTTGCCTTTCTTCTTAATTATATATTTTACCTCCTCGTATGCCTCCATGAGGATTTGTGCTTCCGACGGGGAAAAGTACGCGGCTCTAGTTGCCATGGTAAATCAGTTAATCTGTGATCTGTGGCGGGGTCTATTTGAGTGAGCCGTGAGCGCGCACCTATCCAGGATTGGTTTCACCTGGCTTAATGAATCCGTGTCTGCTCATCCTGGCTTGGTCTTTGTGCAACCAATTAAGCCTGGACGCACATGTTTTGGCTTCATTGAGCTCAGCTGAGTCATTTATCCCGGATGTCTTAATTCTACTTTTGTGCAACAGGCCCTAGGTCTCTAGCCCTGGTCGAGAGTGAAGACCATGATTAGTTGAATACTTGAATCAGGTGTGTTAGGGATGGGCAAAAATGACTCCTCTATCTAACTCTATGCCTGAAGCGCTTCAGCCTTGATATGACTGACAGTCGTGTGTGTGTGTGTTTGTACAGGGGCAGATTGGCCATCTGGCAAATCTGACAAAATGCCATATGGGCTGGTTGAATGTACACAGTGTACAAAACATTAGGAACACCTGCTCTTTCATTTACATTTACGTCATTTAGCAGACACTCTTATCCAGAGCGACTTACAAATTGGTGCATTCAACTTATGATAGAACAGTGGGACAACCACTTTTTTTGGGGGGGTGGGGGATGGGGTAGAAGGATTACTTTATACTATTCCAGGTATTCCTTAAAGAGGTAGGGTTTCAAGTGTCTCCGGAAGGTGGTCAGTGACTCCACTGTCCTGGCGCCGTGGGGGAGCTTGTTCCACCATTGGGGTGCCAGAGCAGCGAATAGCTTTGACTGGGCTGAGCGGGAACTGTGCTTCCGTAGAGGTAGGGGGCTAGCAGGCCAGAGGTGGATGAACATAGTGCCCTTGTTTGGGTGTAGGGTCTGATCATAGCCTGAAGGTAAGGAGGTGCCGTTCCCCTCACAGCTCCGTAGGCAAGCACCTGGTCTTGTAGTAGATGCGAGCCTCAACTGGAAGCCAGTGGAGTGTGCGGAGGAGCGGGGGTGACATGAGAGAACTTGGGAAGGTTGAACACCAGACGGGCTGCAGCGTTCTGGATAAGTTGTAGGGGTTTAATGGCACAGGCAGGGAGCCCAGCCAACAGCGAGTTGCAGTAATCCAGACGGGAGATGACAAGTGCCTGGATTAGGACCTTTGCCGCTTTCTGTGTAAGGTAGGGTCGTACTCTGCGAATGTTGTAGAGCATGAACCTGCAGGATTGGGTCACCGCTTTGATGTTAGACTGACCAGGTGAATCCAGGTGAAAGCTATAATAATAATAATAATATGCCATTTAGCAGACGCTTTTATCCAAGCGACTTACAGCCATGCGTGCATACATTTAAAAAATTTTGTGTATGGGTGGTCCCGGGGATCGAACCCACTACCTTGGCGTTACAAGCGCCGTGCTCTACCAGCTGAGCTACAGAGGACCACATGATCCCTTATTGATGTCACTTGTTAAATCCACTTCAATCAGTGTAGATGAAGAGGAGGAGACAGGTTAAAGAAGGATTTTTAAGCCTTGAGACAATTGAGACATGGATTGTGTATGTGTGCCATTCAGAGGGTGAATGGGAAGACAAAATATTTAAGTGCCTTTGAACGGGGTATGGTAGTAGGTGCCAGGTGCACCGGTTTGAGTGTGTCAAGAATTGCAACGCTGCTGGGTTTTTCACGCTCAACAGTTTCCTGTGTGTATCAAGAATGGTCCACCACCCAAAGGACATCCAACCAACTTGACACAACTGTGGGACGCATTTGAGTCAACTTGGGCCAGCATCCCTGTGGAACGCTCGACACCTTGTAGAGTCCATGCCCCGACTAATTGAGGCTGTTCTGAGGGCAAAAGGGGGTAAAACTCAATATTAGGAAGGTGTTTTTGTACACTCAGTGTATATAAAAAAAATGGATTTAAAAAGGTGACATGGACTGACGGCCCATCCCATATGGATTAAAACGTGTAAAATACACACATCACAACCTTCTCTACCCTGATGATAACGTTGAGTCTCATTTACCTCTGGTACCATTTTTACATTTTAGTCATTTAGCAGACGCTCTTATCCAGAGTGACTTTTTTAACTATCCCCCCTCCCCTATTATTGTGGTCCTCTGTAGCTCAATTGGTAGAGCATGGCGCTTGTAACGCCAGGGTAGTGGGTTCGATCCCCGGGACCACCCATACGTAAAAATGTATGCACGCATGACTGTAAGTCGCTTTGGATAAAAGCGTCTGCTAAATGGCATATTATATTATTAATACGCATAACAATAACACAATATTTTAGTTGTTAGTGTTTATTATGATTTTAGTGGCAAAGCAGAATAAAAAAATCTAAATATGAGGTAAACTCCCAGCAGAGCCTCAAGTCCAATGGGTATATCCTCTGGCGTGTTGATGTTAATGTGTTGATGTTCTCCGTATCCATAGCCAGAATGATTTTGCAGTCTGTGAAACCAAAAAATTGTAATTGTACCGATGTTTAACAAAACATGCACACAACAGTATTCATACCTTGGTTTCTGTGGTAAATGTGAATGAAAAAAACTGTTTTGATCATGTTTTTCATACACATACCTTGTCCATAATGTAGAGGCCTATGTGATTTTCATTGAAGAGGTAAGGGAGGAGGATGGTACATGTGATCTGCATAACATACCAATACCAATTGACATATATTTGTATGTCTCCTTGTCTGTATACCTGCAGACACAAACACAAAAGTGAGCAGTTCAGTCATAGTCAAACAGAAAATAGACACAATTCAATGGATATCAATCAACAAAGAGGTAGGAATATGTTGAAGGCTAGCTGCACCCAATACAGCTAGCCTTCAACATATTCCTACCTCTTGTTGATTGATATCCATTGAATTGTGTCTATTTTCTGTTTTAGAAAGACTTGCACAAATATGAAAAAGGTAGATGGTATCATCATAAAACAATATAAATGTAGATCATATAAGGGACAAACCTTACCTTAAATTGAGGAGATCTTTACATTTTTCAGTTAAGTGCCTGCACCTTCTGTCCTTTCAAATTCAAATCCAAATGTTTCAGTTGGGCAGTTAGGTTCTTGCAAGAACCCCCACCAACTAAGGAGGTTCCTCGATGAACCCCACCTCCTATGGGGTTCTTGGAAGAATCTTTTGGGGGCAATTTTCAGTGCCAAGAACCCTAAGGTTCTTTGAAGAACTTTGAGGATCTTAGAAGAACCCTTGTTGAACCCTTCATTTTTAGAGCGTAGCTTTAGAGAGGGTTAGGTGTCTATGATAGAACTGGCTAGCTAGCTAGATAGATTATTCCTACAAAAAATGATCTTATTTTTCCCTCCTGCAGTGGATCCTTCTGGTCTTGAGCCTCAGCTGCCTATGGACAGACCCCATACAATGTAAGTAATCTTTTGTATCATTTAGCTAGGTACACTCTAAAAATTAGGGGTTCAACAAGGGTTCTTCTAAGATCCTCAAAGTTCTTCGAAGAACCGTAGGGTTCCAAGAACCCCATAGGAGGTGGGGTTCATCGAGGAACCTCCTTAGTTGGTGGGAGTTCTTGCAAGAACCTAACTGTCCAACTGAAACATTTGGATTTGAATTTGAAAGGACAGCAGGTGCAGGCACTTAACTGAAAAATGTAAAGATCTTCTCAATTTAAGGTAAGGTTTGTCCCTTGTATGATCTAAATTAATATTGTTTTCTGATGACATATTTGTGCAATTCTTTCTAAAACAGAAAATGGACACAATTCAATGGATATACAAATAACAAAGAGGTAAGAATATGTACTGTAGGCTATAAGAATATGTTGAAGGCTAGCTGTATTGGGTGCAGATGACTGAACTGCTCACTTTTGTGTCTGTGTCTGCAGGTATACAGACGAGGAGGCATACAAAGGTGTATCAATTAGTATTGGTATGTTATGCAGATCACATGTACCATCCTCCTCCCTTAACTCTTCAATGAAAATCCCATAGGCCTCTACATTATGGACAAGGTATGTGTATGAAAACCATTAACTAAAACAGTTTTTTTCATTCACATTTACCACAAAAACCAAGGTATGAATACTGTCATGTGCATGTTTTGTTAATCATCTGTATAACTATTATTTTTTCGATTCACAGACTTCACCCTCCCTACACCTCTGATGAATATAACAGGAAACCTGTTCAATCACCATGCACTGCAAAATCATTCTGGATATGGATATGGAGAACATCAACATGCCAGAGGATATTGTCACGACTTCCTCCGAAGCTGCCTCCTCTCCTTGTTCGGGCAGGCTTCGGTGTTTGCCGTCACCGGCCTTCTAGCCACTGCCACTCCTCATCACATCATTCCATTTGTTTTGTCTTGTTTTTACACACACCTGGTTCATATCCCCTCATCAGTCCCTGTATAAGTATTCCCTCTGTCCCCCATGACTTTGTGTGTGATTGTTTCATGCGGAGGTGTCGATAGCTCGGTGGAGCTTTATGTACCGTATCGCGGTATTCTAACCCATGTGTTTTGTTTTCTCCAGTGTGCCGTTATTACCGCACTGTAGTTGTTTTACGCATTGCTGCGTACCGCTGTATTTGCAGAATAAACCATTTATTCTGTGATTTACCCCTCCTGCACCTGACTCCGTCCAAATCACCCGCTACAGAATCACACACCCAACAGCATGGAGTCAGCAGGAGCGGGGAATATGCCTGGAGTCGTTGAGCGGGTCCGGGAGCATTTTAACATGTTAGCCAGCTTGGGCGAAGCGATGGATCGGGTTCTCCAGGTCGTCCAGCACCTGGAGAGGAGAGGACCCAACCCTGCGGAACCAGCTGAGTGACGGGATCCAGCCACCCACACTCCAGCGCTCAGAGGTATTCACCTGTCTCGACCGAGAGAATATGACGGGACAGCGGGCCGCTGCCAGGGTTTCCTCCTGCAGTTGGACCTCTATTTTACCACCATCAGCCCGGCTCCATCGGGTCGGGAGAAGGTGTCCGCCCTCGTCTCCTGCCTCTCAGGGAAAGCCCTGGAGTGGGCCAACGCGGTCTGGAGTGAAGGAGGAGTTTAGAACTCTAGCGGCTGGGTCCGGGTGGAACGAGCGGGCCCTCATCGACTGCTTCCGGTGCAGCCTGCGTGAGGGCATCCTAAGGGAGCTAGCCTGCCGGGATACCACGTTGACCTTCAACCAACTGGTGGACATGGCCATCCGGTTGGACAACCTGCTGGCTTCGAGAGGACGTCCTGGAAGGGGCCTGCCTGTTTCACCCCCCTTCAACCCGGATCGCGTTCCGATGGAGCTGGGTGGTGCAGCAATCCGGGAAAATGGAGGCGGCAGGCAGGGCACTCTCGCGTCACCCCAGGTAGCGCAAACCCACACTCGTTCAGAGCCCTCTGCTGCGCATTTCACATCCACGTCCACTTCCCTGATTACACGGTAGTTCCCCAGTGTAAGGCGCAGGTCGATTCAGGTGCAGCTGGGAACTTTATGGACAGGTCTTTAGCTAATAGTCTGCGTATTACATTGGTTCCCCTGTCCATTCCATTGCCCATCAAAGCACTTGGCAGTCGACCATTAGGGTCAGGTTTTGTTAAGGAGGTTACAGCACCAGTCACTATGATTACGCAGGAGACCCATAGGGAGCAAATCTCCTTTTATATTATTGACTTCCCTGATTTCCCTGTTGTGTTGGGCCTTCTCTGGCTAGCACTACACGACCCCACCTTTTCATGGCCGCAGAGGGTTCTCACGGGGTGGTCACGAGAGTGTCAGGGTTGGTGTCTAGCTGTTTCCGTTGGTGCAACCACGGTGGAAAGTCCAGACACTACCTCCACCGTGCGCATTCCCCCCGAATATCTCGACTTGGCGCACGCGTTTTCCAAAACGCAGGCGAACAAATTACCACCCCATCGGGCGGGGGAATGTGCGATAAACCTCCGGTTAGACGCTGTGCCTCCCAGGAGTCATGTATATTCCCTGTCGCAGGCTGAAATAGTGGCTATGGAGACATACGTCTCCAAGTCCCTGCACCAGGGGTTCATACATCCCTCCACTTCACCCGCCTCCTCGAGTTTCTTTTTCGTGAAGCAGAAAGACAGAGGTCTGCGCCCTTGCATTGATTACCGTGCACTTAATCAAACTACCATTCGCTATAGTTACCCTCTACCCCTCATCTCCTCTGTTATTGAATCAATGCATGGGGCGCGCTTCTTCACGAAATTAGATCTCAGGAGTGCGTACAACCTGGTGCGTGTCCGGGAACGGGACGAGTAGAAGACAGCATTCAGCACAACCACAGGGAATTACAAATACCTGGTGATGCCATACGGGTTGATGAATGCGCCATCAGTCTTCCAGTCCTTTGTGAACGAGGTGTTTCGGGACTTGCTTGGTCGCGGTGTGGTGGTCTACATCGATGACATTCTGGTGTATTCCGCTACGCGCATGACCTATATGCCAAGGCAGAAAAGTGTCTGTTCTTCCAAAAATCTGTCTCCTTCCTCTGTATACATCACCACCTCAGGTGTGGAGATGGAGGGAGACCGCATTTCAACCGTGCGTAATTGGCCGCCTCCAACCACGGTAAAGGAGGTGCAGCGCTTCATTGGCTTTGCCAATTACTATCGGAGGTTTATCCCAGGCTTTGGCAAGGTCGCAGCTCCCATCACCTCTCTGTTGAAGGGTGGGCCGTCCCGGTTCCGTTGGTCTGCTGAGGCTGACAGGGCTTTCAGTAACCTGAGGGCTCTGTTCACCTCAGCCCCGGTACTGGCCCATCCCGATCCATCATTGCCGTTCGTAGTGGAGGTGGATGCGTCCGAGGTAGGGGTAGGCGCTGTCCTATCCCAACGCTCGGGCATGCACCCAAGCTCTGCCCCTGTGCCTTCTTCTCTAAGAAGCTCAGCCCGGCAGTGCAGAACTATGACGTTGGTGATCGGGAGCTGTTGGCTGTTGGCTGTTGTCAGAGCCCTGACCACGTGGAAGCACTGGCTCGAGGGGGCGAAACACCCTTTCCTCGTCTGGACTGACCACCGTTACCTGGAGTACATCCGGGCAGCGAGGAGGCTGAACCCTCGCCAGGCCAGGTGGGCCTTGTTCTTCACCCAGTTTGATTTCACGCTGTCCTATATACCAGGCACAAAGAACGTGAAGGCAGACGCACTGTCGCGGCTGTACGACACAGAGGAGAGGGCCATAGACAACTCTCACATTGAAATGAAAGCCAGTGAGCCAGCTAAAATTGGTCAGTATATTGCAACTGCATTTAGTACTAGTACCAAGTAGTCATGCTGCCTGACAAGTTGAATGACGCTAGCCTTGATGAGGCCCTTACTCTCTTGGGGTTGTTGTGTGGAGCATGATTTTCTTAGGGTCAAGCGACCTGGCTTCTAGCCTTCCTCAGGTCAATACCCCCTCCTACCATTTGCTACTCTGATGAGCAGAAGTAGGATAGTGTATGAGGGTCAAAAGCATGTCCTGTTAAGGCGTGAGGGATTTGTGATAGAGAAGCACAGGTTGTGTTTTCTGAACCGAGGGAGTAGTGTAACGATCCTAGCCTTGATAAGTCTATTAAGAAATCCCCCAAGGGAGATCTCACTCTTGGCATCTCCCTTGGGGTTCCTTTAGGTAGAGTTTCCAAACCTCTCCTCGGCCCCTCCAGACGTTTCACATTTTTGTTTTAACTCTTAACTGCCACACATGGTTCAATTAGTAAACTAATCATCAAGCCTTTGACTAATTAAATCAGGTGTGGCAATTTAGGGCCAGCGGAGAGGGTTGGGAAATCCTATTTTAGGGTCAGATGCCCCAGGGTCAAGCTCTATTTAAGGCGGTACTCACCCCCGCCATTAGCTGCAATAAGGTCACCTGTTCCGGTAAGGTCCATGTCCTCCGCTGTGACTTTTGATGACAATAATATACAATTAACATGAGGCAGCCAGGACTGGCATATGTTATCTATTTAGATTTTTTTTTTACACTTTACATGCGTAAACAAACACACAACCAAATAGGTACATAACACTTACCATGTGTTGAGGTCTTCTTAGACCTTTTTTGTCCAGGTCTTTTGTGAATTATGTACCCTCTGCTGTCCCGCTCTATTCATTGAACAGGGGCAAGGCTAGTGGCAGGAGCAGGTGACTGTCGCTTTGCAGCTCGCTTCGTTCTGATCCTAAAGTATTCAAATCAAACATAAAAATTACAACACAACAACATTGTGGTATGTACCCACAATTCAACTGCCCTAAAAATATACTGGGAAAATGGGAAGAAATATCACTTACAGCTACATGTTGAAATTGTAAGGCTGTGCAATAGCATTCTCGAAGAGCCTCCTCAAATGCCACCTGTGCCGCATCCCGCTCTTTGCTCAAGCTCATTTCTCTATTTGGTTGAACATAAACATTATTGTATGTTAACGTAGAAAAGAAAGTACCAGAATGGGTGATCATATACTGTGAGACAATGAAATATATATATATACAGTGGGGGGAAAAAGTATTTAGTCAGCCACCAATTGTGCAAGTTCTCCCACTTAAAAAGATGAGAGAGGCCTGTAATTTTCATCATAGGTACACGTCAACTATGACAGACAAATTGAGATTTTTTTCTCCAGAAAATCACATTGTAGGATTTTTAGTGAATTTATTTGCAAATTATGGTGGAAAATAAGTATTTGGTCACCTACAAACAAGCAAGATTTCTGGCTCTCACAGACCTGTAACTTCTTCTTTAAGAGGCTCCTCTGTCCTCCACTCGTTACCTGTATTAATGGCACCTGTTTGAACTTGTTATCAGTATAAAAGACACCTGTCCACAACCTCAAACAGTCACACTCCAAACTCCACTATGGCCAAGACCAAAGAGCTGTCAAAGGACACCAGAAACAAAATTGTAGACCTGCACCAGGCTGGGAAGACTGAATCTGCAATAGGTAAGCAGCTTGGTTTGAAGAAATCAACTGTGGGAGCAATTATTAGGAAATGGAAGACATACAAGACCACTGATAATCTCCCCTCGATCTGGGGCTCCACGCAAGATCTCACCCCGTGGGGTCAAAATGATCACAAGAACGGTGAGCAAAAATCCCAGAACCACACGGGGGGACCTAGTGAATGACCTGCAGAGAGCTGGGACCAAAGTAACAAAGCCTACCATCAGTAACACACTACGCCGCCAGGGACTCAAATCCTGCAGTGCCAGACGTGTCCCCCTGCTTAAGCCAGTACATGTTCAGGCCCGTCTGAAGTTTGCTAGAGTGCATTTGGATGATCCAGAAGAGGATTGGGAGAATGTCATATGGTCAGATGAAACCAAAATAGAACTTTTTGGTAAAAACTCAACTCGTTGTGTTTGGAGGACAAAGAATGCTGAGTTGCATCCAAATAACACCATACCTACTGTGAAGCATGGGGGTGGAAACATCATGCTTTGGGGCTGTTTTTCTGCAAAGGGACCAGGACGACTGATCCGTGTAAAGGAAAGAATGAATGGGGCCATGTATCGTGAGATTTTGAGTGAAAACCTCCTTCCATCAGCAAGGGCATTGAAGATGAAACGTGGCTGGGTCTTTCAGCATGACAATGATCCCAAACACACCGCCCGGGCAACGAAGGAGTTGCTTCGTAAGAAGCATTTCAAGGTCCTAGAGTGGCCTAGCCAGTCTCCAGATCTCAACCCCATAGAAAATCTTTGGAGGGAGTTGAAAGTCTGTGTTGCCCAGCGACAGCCCCAAAACATCACTGCTCTAGAGGAGATCTGGATGGAGGAATGGGCCAAAATACCAGCAACAGTGTGTGAAAACCTTGTGAAGACTTACAGAAAACGTTTGACCTGTGTCATTGCCAACAAAGGGTATATAACAAAGTATTGAGAAAGTTTTGTTATTGACCAAATACTTATTTTCCACCATAATTTGCAAATAAATTCATTACAAATCCTACAATGTGATTTTCTGGATTTTTTTTCTCATTTTGTCTGTCATAGTTGACGTGTACCTATGATGAAAATTACAAGCCTCTCTCATCTTTTTAAGTGGGAGAACTTGCACAATTGGTGGCTGACTAAATACCTTTTTTCCCCACTGTATATATAGTAGATTCACACATGATAGAAGTAAATTGGTATACATTGTGGATGGTTGATTATAACTGTGTTATATTGTGCAAAAGCAAAAGCCTCCACAGTTAACACTAAAATGTTTTTGTTATTTATCTGTTTTAATTAATTAACATCTCAGGTGCGAACAAAGGTGGTATTATTATTTATGAACTAGATATACAGACAGCAAAAAGAGTATTCCAGTTTACAGTTTAAAATGTGCAGACACCTGTGTAGCTATGTAATCATATTTCTATGGGACACACACAGGCCATAAATAAACTAGCTACGCCATCAAATAACTAATTAAAAGGCAAAATAGTTTATTCTGTTATATGTTATGTATTCTACGCAGAGTTATTGTTCATTTGAAATTGGGTGCGGTAATCAACAAAACCACAGAACGAACACAACGGTCAGTTCCGGTACAAATTATAAAACGTCAGTTCCGGTACTACAAAATCTTGGGAGGTTGAGTTTCACAGTCCGTCACTCACTGCCAGACACTTTTAAATCATGAAATAAATACCTCAATAATTTGCTAAAAAGTATTTCCATGTGCTTATACTATTGATATCATTGATTGTCTTTTTACATAATTAATAACGGCGAGCAGCTAGCTAAAAAGGCCCAATGTTCACTGGGGTTGCAACCGGAGGGAACCAAAAAAGCTAACGTTAGCATACAAGATACTATTGGCCAGAGCTAATAAATATCACTTCCTGTCTACAAGAAGAACCAATATACATCACTGATAGAAATAAATGAGTTTAGAATTATGCGGTCCAAAATACAGAAAATACTAGATTATTTGTCATTTCTTGTCCAATAATTTACCTCATTCTCACTGTAAAATAGCTAACGTTAGCTAGCTTCAACCAAATAAGCAGTTCTGTTTATTTGTACTAATAGCACAAACTCAGGGCGCATCGAGTTTAAAGAGATTCAGAAGGGGCATGGCATCAGAGGTATCTGGTTGCGCCATAAGTTTGTGCTATTAGTACATAAAAACATTGTGCTAATTTGTACATATAGTACATAATTAATGAGAGACTGGGTTGGATGTGGGCAACAGCTCTGGTGGATATTCCAGCAGTCAGCATGCCAATTGAGCCCTCCCTCAAAATGTAGACATCTGTGGCATTGTGTTGTGTGACAAAACTGCACATTTTAGAGTGGCCTTTTATTGTGAAGGTGCACCTGTGTACTGATCATGCTGTTTAATCAGCTTCTTGATATATAATAATATAATATATAATATATAATAATATAATATGCCATTTAGCAGACGCTTTTATCCAAAGCGACTTACAGTCATGTGTGCATACATTTTTACGTATGGGTGGTCCCGGGGATCGAACCCACTACCCTGGCGTTATAAGCGCCATGCTCTACCAATTGAGCTACAGAGGACCACATATGCTACACCTGTTAGGTGGAGCGATTATATTGGCAAAGGAGAAATGCTCACTAACAGGGATGTAAACAAATTTGTGCAAAACATTTGAGAGAAATAAGCTTTTTGTGCATATGGAACATTTCTGGGATCTTTTATTTCAGCTCATGAAACATGGGACCAACACTTTACATGTTGGGTTTATATTTTTGTTCAGTATACAGTGAGGGAAAAAAGTATTTGATCCCCTGCTGATTTTGTATGTTTGCCCACTGACAAAGACATGATCAGTCTATAGTTTTAATGGTATGTTTATTTGAACAGTGAGAGACAGAATAACAACAAAAAAATCCAGAAAAACGCATGTAAAAATTTTATAAATTGATTTGCATTTTAATGAGGTAAATAAGTATTTGACCCCTCTGCAAAACATGACTTAGTACTTAGTGGTAAAACCCTTGTTGGCAATCACAGAGGTCAGACGTTTCTTGTAGTGGTCAGACGTTCCAAGTCATTAAGGTTTCGAGCCTGACGTTTGATAACTCGAACCTTCAGCTCCCTCCACAGATTTTCTATGGGATTAAGGTCTGGAGACTGGCTAGGCCACTCCAGGACCTTAATGTGCATCTTCTTGAGCCACTCCTTTGTTGCCTTGGCCGTGTGTTTTGGGTCATTGTCATGCTGGAATACCCATCCACGACCCATTTTCAATGCCCTGGCTGAGGGAAGGAGGTTCTCACCCAAGATTTGACGGTACATGGCGCCGTCCATCGTCCCTTTGATGCGGTGAAGTTGTCCTGTCCCCTTAGCAGAAAAACACCCCCAAAGCATAATGTTTCCACCTCCATGTTTGACGGTGGGGATGGTGTTCTTGCGGTCATAGGCAGCATTCCTCCTCCTCCAAACACGGCGAGCTGAGTTGATGCCAAAGAGCTCCATTTTGGTCTCATCTGACCACAACACTTTCACCCAGTTCTCTCGGAATCATTCAGATGTTCATTGGCAAACTTCAGATGAGCCTGTATATGTGCTTTCTTGAGCAGGGGGACCTTGCGGGCACTGCAGGATTTCAGTCCTTCACGGCGTAGTGTGTTACCAATTGTTTTCTTGGTGACTATGGTCCCAGCTGCCTTGAGATCATTGACAAGATCCTCCCGTGTAGTTCTGGGCTGATTCCTCACCGTTCTCATGATCCTTGCAACTCCACGAGGTGAGATCTTGCATGGAGCCCCAGGCCGAGGGAGATTGACAGTTCATTTTTGTTTCTTCCATTTGAAAAAAATTGCACCAACTGTTGTCACCTTCTCACCAAGCTGCTTGGCGATGGTCTTGTAGCCCATTCCAGCCTTGTGTAGGTCAACAATCTTGTCCCTGACATCCTTGGAGAGCTCTTTGGTCTTGGCCATGGTGGAGAGTTTGGAATCTGATTGATTGATTGCTTCTGTGGACAGGTGTCTTTTATACAGGTAACAAGATGAGATTAAGAGCACTCCCTTTAAGAGTGTGCTCCTAATCTCAGCTCGTTACCTGTATAAAAGACACCTGGGAGCCAGAAATTTTTCTGATTGAGAGGGGGGTCAAATACTTATTTCCCTCATTAAAATGCAAATCAATTTATAACATTTTTGACATGCGTTTTTCTGGATGTTTTTGTTGTTATTCTGTCTCTCACTGTTCAAATAAACCTACCATTAAAATTATAGACTGATAATTTCTTTGTCAGTGGGCAAACATACAAAATCAGCAGGGGATCAAATACATGTACATATATGTTGTTAAAATCTATGTCAATATATGATTTTTTCCATATGGGATGTGCCTGTTAAGAAGTTTTGTTGTTGATTTTTGCGGATTTTCTCTAATAGACTTATCTATATAAGCCTTTGACTGATGAGTGTGCAACGGCCAGCCCCGCTACCAGGATGGGCCGGCTCGGTTTTCTGATAGGCTGAGCTGAGGTCAAGCAAACTCAAATTCGAAGTAAATCACGGCATCAGCAAAGAGACCTGCTCCGACTCTGTCTTCAGGTAAACAGCCAAGATCATGATTCGTAAAAAACGGAAAGGGTGCCTATAAACGTAGAAAGAACACAATCTACATTATCACCTCACTAAGAAACACCCAGCTTTTTGGGTGGTGTGATGTCACGAGAGGCCACACAGCTTTCAGCGGGATTGCTCAAGTAGTGCAAGGAGACCAGGTTCAACCAAAACAAGGATTTTATTAAAGGTCTTGGGAAACTAACGAAAGTATAACACAATTCTGTTCTCTGGTGGCTCTTTAAGGGTTAACAGTTCAGGGATGTCTCTTCCACATCCAAAATCATAACTCTCCCTCGCTCAAATAACGTTTCCCCAGTCTTACTGTATTCCACGTTGCAGCTAGTGGCCAACCCAGCAAAACGTCCTTCCAAATGTCCCACACGTATTTCCACAGGTGCATATATCCAAAGGTGAGTATTTCCCAAAGGTAAGTATCTCCAAATCCTTATATTCCTCATGGAAGTGGACGTGCAGCACTCTTCTCCTCCAGAGAGCCCAGCTTGGAGACCGTGTCTCTTCCCTTCAACAAACCTTCAGCTCATCACCCCCTGATTGGTTTCAGCTGCGTGGGAAGATTGGCCATAGAGGGTTGGAGTTCCCGACCATACCAGCAGATGGAGCCATAGCTGTCTGGGTTTGCAGCCATCTCAGGGGGATGTAACGTCCCTCCAGGACACAGCCTCTCGTGACATCACACATCCCCCTCCTCGGGACCGACGTCCTCGTCGGGGTAAAGGCAGCGAAGAAGGCATCACGCCGGGAGAGGGCGTCCGCTTTGCCGTGGTGCTTGCCAGCCTGCTCTCTCTTCAACTCCTCCACCTCTAGGACCAGGGACTCAGCCTCCTGTTGTCTCTCCTTGAGTTTCTTACTGAACGCATCAGCCTTGGTTTTAGCAGAGTTTAGCTTCTGTTGAGCAGCTTTCAGTTCCTTCTCTCTCTCTGCCTCCGCATTCTTCATCTTGTTCTCCAACACCTTGTACTTCTCCTCTGCCTTCTTCTGGACCTCCTTACTACTGCGCAGGGTCTCCTCACACTCCTCGATGGTCCTGCGCAGCCTCTCCAGCTCCTCCTGTTGCTTATGGAAGGAGCTCTGTTGGAGTTTAGCCTGGAGGATATCTAACTCTTCTGTCTTCATGTCTAACTGTTGCTTTAACAAACGATACCTCTCAGCGGTCCCCTTCAGACCAGACAGTTCTTTGTCCAGATTCTGTAGCTCCGTCTCTGTGTCGGTCTGGGCACCTGCCATCCCTATCAGAGCCCGGGCGGGAGTGAGTAATTCGGAGGATTGCACCGGAGCCTTCCCAGGATGAGTCTTGCCTCTCCGTTTCCGAGGTACTCGGGTTATCCTCTCCTGAGACTCTCTCCAGAGTGGGTAAAAGGCTGGGCAGTCTCGTCCAATTAGGACAGGGACGGGGAGGGAATCAACCACCCCCGCCGTCGTGTGTATGGTTCCCCGTGTGCTGGTCATTGTAAGTTCAGTAATGGGGTATTCTCTGGTGTCCCCATGGACACAGGAAACTGGGAGGACTTTCCCCGGGGTCAGACACGTTGGGCCCACCAAATCCTTACGCACCAGGGTGGCCCGGCTACCAGAATCCAGTAAGGCCTCCACATCATGGTGATTCACAGTTACCGGGCAGGTGGGGGGTCGATCTGGGCCGCCATCTACGACTCCCAAGAGCGAGGCAAAACGGTGTGTGGGTGCTGAGCTGGAGGACTCCGCAGTGGGCATAGGTTCATCGGCTGGTTTCCCACACTGCCAGGAGATATGTCCCATCTCCCCACACCGGTAACACTGTCGAGTTTCCCCCTCCTGGTGTACTCTTCTTGGACCCGCCTGGTTTCTGGCTCCCCCCTGGAGCCGGGATAAGTCCTGACGTGGCTGGGTTCGAGACCTTGGGGTCCTTTGGACGGGTTCTTCCCATTTGTGGTGGGGCCGCCCTCCTGGGGTCTTTTCGGGAAGCATTCAGCATCTCCGCTGTGGCCTGGTACTTTTCCACAGCTTCCACGGTCAGATCAGCCGTGGTCAAGGCCTGTTGACTGATGAACCGTTTTGCCTCATAAGGCAGGGCGCGTAGGTAACGATCCACCACAACGGCCTCCACCACCGCCGCTGCTGGATTCCTCTGCGGATCCAGCCATTTCCTTGCGATTCGGACAAGTTCATGCATCTGCGCCCGAGGAGGTTGGTCTGGTTGGAAGGTCCAGCTGTGAAAGCGCTGGGCCATACCAAACTTTGTGAGTCCATATCTGCTGAGGATCTCAGACTTCAGGGCATCATAGTCAGTAACCTGGTCAGGGCCCAGGTCCCGGACAGCATTCAGCGATTCCCCGGTTAGAAAGGGGGCTAACAGACCAACCCACTGTTGCTTGGGCCAGGCTTCCCTAGTGGCCGTGGCCTCAAATGCATGCAGGTATGCCTCAATGTCATCGGTAGCTCCCATCTTAGATATAAAGTCACTTGCCTTTATTGGGCGGGTATTTTGGACCACCCTCTGTCTCTGCAACTGCAACTCCTCTGCCTTCAGAAGGTTGGCTTTCTTTTGCTCCTCCAAGAGAGCCACGGTTGCTTGCATCTGGGCTTGCTGGCCAGCAACAAGGGCTTTCAATATGTCCTCCATTTCAGTCGGCGGGGAGCCTACGGCCAACTTGGAAAACTGGGTGATCAAACCTTCGGTATCCTCCTCTGACATGCACTATTAACGCTTGAGCGTGCCCGTATTCTCCACCATCTGTGATGTCACGAGAGGCCACACAGCTTTCAGCGGGATTGCTCAAGTAGTGCAAGGAGACCAGGTTCAACCAAAACAAGGATTTTATTAAAGGTCTTGGGAAACTAACGAAAGTATAACACAATTCTGTTCTCTGGTGGCTCTTTAAGGGTTAACAGTTCAGGGATGTCTCTTCCACATCCAAAATCATAACTCTCCCTCGCTCAAATAACGTTTCCCCAGTCTTACTGTATTCCACGTTGCAGCTAGTGGCCAACCCAGCAAAACGTCCTTCCAAATGTCCCACACGTATTTCCACAGGTGCATATATCCAAAGGTGAGTATTTCCCAAAGGTAAGTATCTCCAAATCCTTATATTCCTCATGGAAGTGGACGTGCAGCACTCTTCTCCTCCAGAGAGCCCAGCTTGGAGACCGTGTCTCTTCCCTTCAACAAACCTTCAGCTCATCACCCCCTGATTGGTTTCAGCTGCGTGGGAAGATTGGCCATAGAGGGTTGGAGTTCCCGACCATACCAGCAGATGGAGCCATAGCTGTCTGGGTTTGCAGCCATCTCAGGGGGATGTAACGTCCCTCCAGGACACAGCCTCTCGTGACATCACAGTGGCTAAAACCATGATCTGGTTAAACATTAAAGTGCATTATCCTCATGATTCCTGTAACGAAGGCATAAGCCCTGCCCCTGTGATTGTTTCGCTGGGGCCTGCTGCTGTGTGATGAGCAAGCCACTCGCCTCTCCCCCCATGCACTCAGGAGAAAAAGGCATTCTGATCGTGTAGCATTTCAAAATGCAATTGCAGGAAAAACACAGCTTCGTCCCTTTGTCCCTGTTGAAGAGCGGAGGGTCTTAGTTTTCTGTATGTATAAATTGCATTTCTCAACTCTTAATATTCAGCTCAATAGCAACTATTTTACAACCAAGATATTTGATATGGCTTTGAGATATGGAGCAGTGTACGCGCGAAATGCACACCGGCCATTGCAAAGGCATAGGCCCAATAGGTCTCAGGTATTAGCCTACAACTGCAAGTTTTTTTAGGACATTAATTCTCTGTTGGATGAATACAAATCAAATGTTATTTGTCACAAATCGCAGAATACACCAAGTGTAGACTTTACCGTGAAATGCTTACTTATGAGCCCTTTCTAAACAATGCAGTTAAAAAGTAAGACAATTTACAAATAGATAAAAGGAAAGTAGTAACACAATAAAATAATACAATAAAATAACAATAATGAGGCTGCATACAAGGACTACCGGTACCGAGTCAGTGTACTGGGGTATGAGGTAGTTGGGGTGATTGAGGTAATAAACTTAGCAAAAAAAAGAAACATCCTCTCACTGTCAACTGCGTTTATTTTCAGCAAACTTAACATGTGTAAATATTTGTATGAACATAACAAGATTCAACAACTGAGACATAAACTGAACAAGTTCCACAGACATGTGACTAACAGAAATTGAATAATGTGTCCCTGAACAAAGGGGGGGGAGGGGGGTGTCAAAATCAAAAGTAACAGTCAGTATCTGGTGTGGCCACCAGCTGCATTAAGTACTGCAGTGCATCTCCTCCTCATGGACTGCACCAGATTTGCCTGTTCTTGCTGTGAGATGTTACCCCACTCTTCCACCAAGGCACCTGCATGTTCCCTGACATTTCTGGGGGAATGGCCCTAGCCCTCACCCTCCGATCCAACAGGTCTCAGATGTGCTCAATGGGATTGAGATCTGGGCTCTTCGCTGGCCATGGCAGAACACTGACATTCCTGTCTTGCAGGAAATCACGGACAGAACAAGCAGTATGGCTGGTGGCATTCTCATGCTGGAGGGTCATGTCAGGATGAGCCTGCAGGAAGGGTACCACATGAGGGAGGAGGATGTCTTCCCTGTAACGCACAGCGTTGAGATTGCCTGCAATGACAACAACCTCAGTTCGATGATGCTGTGACACATCGCCCCAGACCATGACGGACCCTCCACCTCCAAATCGATCCCACTCCAGAGTACAGGCCTCGGTGTAACGCTCATTCCTTCGACAATAAACGCGAATCCGACCATCACCCCTGGTGAGACAAAACCGTGACTCGTCAGAGAAGAGCACTTTTTGCCAGTCCTGTCTGGTCCAGCGACGGTGGGTTTGTGCCCATAGGCGACGTTGTTGCCGGGGATGTCTGATGAGGACCTGCCTAACAACAGGCCTACAAGCCCTCAGTCCACCCTCTCTCAGCCTATTGCGGACAGTCTGAGCACTGATGGAGGGATTGTGCGTTCCTGGTGTAACTCTGGCAGTTGTTGTTGCCATCCTGTACCTGTCCCGCAGGTGTGGTGTTCGGATGTACCGATCCTGTGCAGGTGTTGTTACACGTGGTCTGCCACTGCGAGGACGATCAGCTGTCCGTCCTGTCTCCCTGTAGTGCTGTCTTAGACGTCTCACAGTACGGACATTGCAATTTATTGCCCTGGCCACATCTGCAGTCCTCATGCCTCCTTGCAGCATGCCTAAGGCACGTTCACGCAAATGAGCAGGGACCCTGGGCATCTTTCTTTTGGTGTTTTTCAGAGTCAGTAGAAAGGCCTCTTTAGTGTCCTAAGTTTTCATAACTGTGACCTTAATTGCCTACCGTCTGTAAGCTGTTAGTGTCTTAACTACCGTTCCACAGGTGCATGTTCATTCATTGTTTATGGTTCATTGAACAAACATGGGAAACAACCCTTTACAATGAAGATCTGTGAAGTTATTTGGGTTTTTAATAATTATCTTTGAAAGACAGGGTCCTGAAAAAGGGACGTTTCTTTTTTTGCTGAGTTTAGTTGGCCGTCAAAATTGCACTGATAAATGATGCGGAATAGTAGCCTGCTCGTCCTTCTGCAGCTTGCCTGCCAATACATGCTTTTCCCAACCCACATTTTGACAACTGAATGGGAACTTGCCTGCTTGCCCGTCCATTTGATCGATGCCAAATACATTTGATTGACAACTAAGAGATATGCTAACTGTTCTGCTACCTAGCAAAGCGATTCACATTTCTTGCTAGCTAACCAAATGACACTTGCAGCATCTCTAGCTGTAGCCAACGAAAAGCAGCGCATGGGACATATTGAAAAAACACAATGAATTTGCTAACCAGACGTAGCCTATTTGTTTGGCCCTTTATAATGTCCACTTATCAATCAATAAAATGTTATTGATAAAGCCCTTTTTACATCAGCCGATGTCACAAAGTGCTATACAGAAACCCAGCCTAAAACCCCAAACAGCAAGCAATGCAGATGCAGAAGCACGGTGGCTAAGAAAAACTCCCTAGAAAGCTAGGAAGAAACCTAGAGAGGAACCAGGCTCTGAGGGGTGGCCAGTCCCCTTCTGGCTGTGCCGGGTGGAGAATATAACAGTACATGGCTATTAAGGCCAGATTTTTCTCCAAGATGTTCAAACGTTCATAGATGACAAGCAGGGTCAAATAATAAATCACAGTGGCTGTAGAGGTTGCAACAGGTCAGTACATCAGGAGTAAATGCCACTTGGCTTTTCATAGCTGGGCAGGTTGAAATAGCAGGTGTGGTAGAGAGAGAGAGTTGAAAACAGCAGGTCTGGGACAAGGTGGCACATCCAGTGAACAGGTCAGGGTTCCATAGCCGCAGGCAGAAGAGTTGAAACTGGAGCAGCAGCACGACCAGGTGGACTGGGGACAGCAAGGAGTCATCAGGCCAGGTAGTCCTGAGGCATGGTCCTATTGCTCAGGTACTCCGGGATGGGAGGGAGAGAGGAAGATATAACAGACTGACCCTAGCCCCCCGCCACATAGACTATTGCAGAATAGATATTGGAGGCTGAGACAGGGGTGGTTGGGAGACACTACAGGGCCACCAACCTACTACCCTGAGACAAGGCTGAGTATAGCCCACGAAGATCTCCTCCACTGTACGAGCCCGAGGGGGCTACAAACCGGACAGGAAGATCACGTCAGCACTCAACCCACTCAAGTGATGCACCCCTCCTAGTGACGGCATGGAAAGCACCAGTAAGCCAGTGACTAAGCCCCCGTAATAGGGTCAGAGGCAGAGAATCCCAATGGAGAGACAGGAACCGGCCAGGCAGAGACAGCAAGGGTGGTTTGTTGCTCCAGTGCCTTTCCGTTCACATTCACACCCCTGGGCCAAACTACACTCAATCATAGGACCTACTGAAGAGAGGAGTCTTCA
This sequence comes from Coregonus clupeaformis, assembly GCF_020615455.1. NCBI lineage: Eukaryota > Metazoa > Chordata > Actinopteri > Salmoniformes > Salmonidae > Coregonus > Coregonus clupeaformis. The sequence goes on along the minus strand of NC_059220.1, from coordinate 60,674,294 downwards.
GTAAAGACTTAAAGGTCGAGACCGAGTCTGCATCTCTCACATGGATAGGCAGACCATTCTATAAAAATTGAGCTCTATAGGAGAAAGCCCTGCCTCCAGCTGTTTGTTTAGAAATTCTAGGGACAATAAGGAGGCCTGCGTCTTGTGACCGTAGCGTACGTGTAGGTACTGTATGTATGGCAGGACCAAATCGGAGAGATACATAGGAGCAAGCCCATGTACAGTGAGGGAAAAAAGTATTTGATCCCCTGCTGATTTTGTACGTTTGCCCACTGACAAAGACATGATCAGTCTATAATTTTAATGGTAGGTTTATTTGAACAGTGAGAGACAGAATAACAACAAAAAAATCCAGAAAAACGCATGTCAAAAATGTTATAAATAGATTTGCATTTTAATGAGGGAAATAAGTATTTGACCCCTCTGCAAAACATGACTTAGTACTTGGTGGCAAAACCCTTGTTGGCAATCACAGAGGTCAGACGTTTCTTGTAGTTGGCCACCAGGTTTGCACACATCTCAGGAGGGATTTTGTTCCACTCCTATTTGCAGATCTTCTCCAAGTCATTGTTTCGAGGCTGACGTTTGGCAACTCGAACCTTCAGCTCCCTCCACAGATTTTCTATGGGATTAAGGTCTGGAGACTGGCTAGGCCACTCCAGGACCTTAATGTGCTTCTTCTTGAGCCACTCCTTTGTTGCTTTGGCCGTGTGTTTTGGGTCATTGTCATGCTTGAATACCTTTCCACGACCCATTTTCAATGCCCTGGCTGAGGGAAGGCAGCATTCCTCCTCCTCCAAACACAGCGAGTTGAGTTGATGCCAAAGAGCTCCATTTTGGTCTCATCTGACCACAACACTTTCACCCAGTTCTCCTCTGAATCATTCAGATGTTCATTGGCAAACTTCAGACGGCCCTGTATATGTGCTTTCTTGAGCAGGGGGACCTTGCGGGCGCTGCAGGATTTCAGTCCTTCACGGCGTAGTGTGTTACCAATTGTTTTTTTGGTGACTATGGTCCCAGCTGCCTTGAGATCATTGACAAGATTATCCCGTGTAGTTCTGGGCTGATTCCTTACCGTTCTCATGATCATTGCAACTCCACGAGGTGAGATCTTGCATGGAGCCCCAGGCCGAGGGAGATTGACAGTTATTTTGTGTTTCTTCCATTTGCGAATAATCGCACCAACTGTTGTCACCTTCTCACCAAGCTGCTTGGCGATGGTCTTGTAGCCCATTCCAGCCTTGTGTAGGTCTACAATCTTGTCCCTGACATCCTTGGAGAGCTCTTGGCCATGGTGGAGAGTTTGGAATCTGATTGATTGATTGCTTCTGTGGACAGGTGTCTTTTATACAGGTAACAAACTGAGATTAGGAGCACTCCCTTTAAGAGTGTGCTCCTAATCTCAGCTTGTTACCTGTATAAAAGACACCTGGGAGCCAGAAATCTTTCTGATTGAGAGGGGGTCTAATACTTATTTCCCTCATTAAAATGCAAATCAATTTATAACATTTTTCACGTGCGTTTTTCTGGATTTTGTTGTCTCTCACTGTTCAAATAAACCTACCATTAAAATTATAGACTGATAATTTCTTTGTCAGTGGGCAAACGTACAAAATCAGCAGGGGATCGATTACTTTTTTTCCTCACTGTAATGCTTTGTAGGTTAGCAGTAAAACCTTGAAATCAGCCCTAGCCTTAACAGGAAGCCAGTGTAGAGAGGCTAGCACTGGAGTAATATGATCAAATTTGTTGGTTCTATGCAAAATTCTAGCAGCCGTGTGTAGCGCTAACTGAAGTTTATTTAGTGCTTTATCCGGGTAGCCGGAGAGTAGAGCATTGCAGTAGTCTAATATAGAAGTGACAAAAGCATGGATGAGCTTTTCTGCATCATTTTGGGACAAAAAGTTCCTGCTTTTTGCAATGTTACGAAGATGGAAAAAAGCTGTCCTTGAAATATTCTTGATATGTTCGTCAAAAGACAGATCAGGGTCCAGAGTAACGCCAAGGTCCTTCACATTTGTTTTTGAGACGACTGTACAAACATCAAGATTATTTGTCAGATCCAACAGAAGATCTATTTGTTTCTTGGGACCTAGAACTAGCATCTCTGTTTTGTCCGAGTTTAAAAGTAAAACATTTTCCGCCATCCACTTCATTATGTCTGAAACACATGCTTCCAGGGTATGCAATTGTGGGGCTTCACCATGTTTAATCAAAATGTAGAGCTGTGTGTCGTCTGCATAGCAATGAAAGTTAACATTGTGTTTTCGAATGACATCACCAAGAGATAAAATATTTAGTGAAAACAATAGTGGTCCTAAAACGGAACCTTGAGGAACACCGAAACTTACAATTGATTTGTCAAAGGACAAACCATCCACAGAGACTAACTGATATCTTTCCGACAGATAAGATCTAAACCAGGCAAGAACTTGTCCGTGTAGACCAATTAAGGTTTCCAATCTCTCCAAAAGAATGTGGTGATCGATGGTGTCAAAAGCAGCACTAAGGTCTAGGAGCACGAAGACAGATGTAGAGCCTTTGTCTGACGCCATTAAAAGGTAATTTACCACCTTCACGAGTGCGGTCTCAGTGCTATGATGGGGTCTAAAACCAGACTGAAGCATTTGGTATACATTTTTTGTCTTCAGGAAGGCAGTGAGTTGCTGCACAACAGCTTTTTCAAAAAATGTTGAGAGGAATGGGAGATTCGATATAGGCCGATTGTTTTTTACATTTTCTGGGTCAAGGTTTGGCTTTTTCAAGAGAGGCTTTATTACTGCCACGTTTAATGAGTTTGGTACACATCCAGTGGGTAGGGAGCCATGTATTATGTTCAACATAGGAGGGCCAAGCCCAGGAAGTAGCTCTTTCAGTAGTTTAGTTGGAATAGGGTCCAGTATGTGAATGTGTCAAGAGATACAGGATTAAAAGAACTTGAGTGTCTCCATTGATCCTAGGTCCTGGCAGTTTTGTGCAGATTCAGGACAGCTGAGCAGATTCAAAGAGGAGTCTGTACTTTCCTTTCTAATGATCATGATCTTTTCGTCGAAGAAGTTCATGAATTCATCACTGCTGAAGTGAAAGGCATCCTCTCTTGGGGAATGCTGCTTTTTAGTTAGCTTTGCGACAGTATCAAATATACATTTTGGATTGTTCTTATTCTCCTCAATTAGGTTGGAAAAATAGGATGATCGAGCAGCAGTGAGGGCTCTTTGATATTGCTCTGTACTTTCTTTCCAAGCTAGTAGGAAGACTTCCAGTTTGGTAGAGCGCCATTTCCGTTCCAATTTTCTGGAGGCTAGCTTCAGGGCTCGGGTATTTTCTGTATACCAGGGAGCTAGTTTCTTATGACCATCTTTTTTGTTTTTAGGGGTTTGACTGCATCTAGGGTATTACGCAAGGTTACATTTAGATCCTCAGTTAGGTTGTTAACTGATTTTTGTACTCTGACGTCCTTGAGTAGGTGGAGGGACTCTGGAAGGGCCTCTAGGAATCTTTGGGTTGTCAGAGGATTTATAGCATGGCTTTTGATGGTCCTTGGTTGGGGTCTGAGCAGATTATTTGTTGCGATTGCAAACGTAATAAGATGGTGGTCCGATAGTCCAAAACATTTTGATCCACAATATTTATTCCACGGGACAAAGCTAGATCCAGGGTATGACTGTGGCAATGAGTAGGTCCAGAGACATGTTGGACAAAACCCACTGAGTCGATGATGGCTCCGTCTGTGGAATTTTCCATGTGAATATTAAAGTCACCAAAAATTATAATATTATCTGCCATGACTACAAGGTCCGATAGGAATTCAGGGAACTCAGTGAGGAACTCTGTATATGGCCCAGGAGGCCTGTAAACAGTAGCTATAAAAAGTGATTGAGTAGGCTGCATAGATTTCATGACTAGAAGCTCAAAAGATGGAAATGCAGTCATTTTTGGGGGGTAAATTGACATTTTCTATTGTAAATGTTAGCAACACCTTCGCCTTTGCGGGATGCGTGGGGTATATGGTCACTAGTGTAACCAGGAGGAGAGGCCTCATTTAACACAGTAAATTCATCAGGCTTAAGCCATGTTTCAGTCAGGCCAATTACATCAAGATGATTAGTTAATTGACCATAACTGCCTTGGAAGTGAGGGATCTAACATTAAGTAGCCCTATTTTGAGATGTGAGATATCACAATCTCTTTCAATAATGACAGGAATGGAGGAGGTCTATATTTCAGTGAGATTGCACTGCGAAGACAATCAGCTGTCCGTCCTGTCTCCCTGTAGCGCTGTCTTAGGCGTCTCACAGTACAGACATTGCAATTTATTGCCCAGGCCACATCTGCAGTCCTCATGCCTCCTTGCAGCATGCCTAAGGCATGTGAGCAGGGACCCTGGGCATCTTTCTTTTGGTGTTTTTCAGAGTTAGTAGAAAGGACTCTTTAGTGTCCTAAGTTTTCATAACTGTGACCTTAATTGCCTACCGTCTGTAAGCTGTTAGTGTCTTAACGACCATTCCACAGGTGCATGTTCATTCATTGTTTATGGTTCACTGAACAAGCATGGGAAACAGTGTTTAAACCCTTTACAATGAAGATCTGTGAAGTTATTTGTATTTTTACGAATTCTCTTTGAAAGACTGGGTCCTGAAAAAGGAGAAAGTCCGGGTAGCCGTTTAATTAACTGTTCAGCATTCTTATGGCTTTGGGGTAGAAGCTGTTAATGAGCCTTTTGGTCACAGACTTGGTGCTCCGGTACCGCTTGCCATGTGGTATCAGAGAGAACAGACTGTGACTTGGGTGGCTGGGGTTTTGAAAATGTTTAGGGCCTTCCTCTGACACCACCTGGTATAGAGGTCCTGAATGACAGGGAGGTCACCCCAGGGATGTACTGGGCCATCCGCACTACCCTCTGTAGCGCCTTGCAGTCGAATGCTGAGCAGTTGCCATTCCAAGCGGTGATGCAGTCAGTCAGGATGCTCTCAATGGTGCAGCTGTAGAACGTTTTGAGGATCTGAGGGCCCATGCCAAATCTTTTCAGCCTCCTGAGGAGGAAGAGGTGTTGTCGTGCACTCTTCACGACTGTGGTGGTGTGATTGTACCATGATCGGTCCTTAGTGATGTGGACACTGAGTAACTTGAAGCTCTCGACCGTCTCAACTACAGCCCAGTTGATGTGAATGGGGGTGTGCACGGCCCTCCGTTTCCTGTAGTCCACGATCAACTCTTTTGTCTTGCTGACGTTGAGGGAGAGGTTGTTGTCCTGGCACCACACCGACAGGTCTCTAACCTCCTCCCTGTAGGCTGTCTCATTGTCGTAGGTGATCAGGCCTACCACCGTCATGTTGTCAGCAAACTTAATGATGGTGTTGGAGTCGTGTGCGGCCACGCAGTCGTGGGTGAAAAGGGAGTACAGGAGGGGGCTAAGCACGCACCCCTGAGGGGCCCCCGTGTTGAGGGTCAGTGTGGCGGATGTGTTGTTGCCTTCCCTCATCACCTGGGGGCGGCAGGTCAGAAAGTACAGTATCCAATTGCAGAGGGAGGTGTTTAATCCCACAGTCCTTAGTTTAGTGATGAGTTTGGAGGGCACTATGGTGTTGAACACTGAGCTGTAGTCAATGAACAGCATTCTCACATAGGTGTTCCTTTTGTCCAGGTGGGAAAGGGCAGTGTGGAGTGCAATAGAGATTGCATCATCTGTGGATCTGTTGGGGTGGTATGCGAATTGGAGTGGGTCCAGGGTGTATGGGAAAATGGTGTTGATGAGAGCCATGACCAGTCTTTCAAAGCATTTCATGGCTACAGATGTGAGTTCTACTGGGCGATAGTCATTTGGACAGGTTATCTTGGCATTCTTAACCACCGGGACTATGGTGGTCTGCTTGAAACATGTGGGTATTACAGACTGGGTCAGGGAGAGGTCAGTGAAGAGGTCAGTGAAGACACTTGCTAGCTGGTCAGCGCATGTTCTGAGTGGCTACTAGCAGTGGGTATTATATTTAGAGTTAGCGTGTTACGGATACAGGTATCCTGTGTTTTTGTGTGTTTCTCTCCTTCTGCCCTAATCACAGGTGTCCTGTATGTTCCTGATTGGTGGTCGTTGAGGTGTCTGCTGATTGGACCAATCAGTGAACATTCCTGTTAATTGCACCACCTGTTATTCGTTTGTTCAATCACACATCCCATTTTATAAAAACCAGACTTGTGTTTGTTGCAGGAGAGAGAGACTTTTTGCCATATGTGAGTATGGACACGGTGGTGTCCTGTGTGTTGTGTACGCACTAAGTTGTTGGTTACCCTATTGGTAACATTATTAGAATATATTTCTTTACCTGAGTGTGGATACTGTTGTATCCTGTGTACTTATTTAATTGCTGAGTACCCTGTTTAGTAGTTTTGTGTGTTTTTTTGGGAAAAGGGGGGTTTAAGCTAGTTGCCCTTGGGCGTACATTACCCGTAGGAAGAAATCTGTCTATAAACACCAGTTAGACCTGAGCGGACCACCCACTGTATTTTTGTATGACTAGCAGTAGCCTAGCGGTTCTTTAGGCAGGCTAGATCAGTTTAGGGGTTTTACACTATTGTTTCATTTCTTGGGTCCTGCTCAGCCCTTTTTCCCAAACCTTTACCGTGTGTTTAGCAATAAACCATTTAAGTTTGACGGTAGCTCATGGTTGTTGTGTCATTTTTGGTTCTCGCTGTTCCAGGTCACACTTATAATTTGCATAATTTATGTTACGGGTCTCATGTCCATCCACCCTAGACGTTTAGAGCCACGGGGTTCGTAACATGAAGTGGGGGTTCGTCCGGGATCTATCCCATGCTACTCGTGCAAATTAGTAAGTGTCTGGTTCAGTGTTGAGCTTGGCAGCTGTACTACCTGTTTTTTTGTGTGTTCAGTAGTCGACGGCTCGTGTTGCTAGTAGGATGGCTACTTTTGATTTGGAAGCATTTTTGGAAAACCCTACGTGGGAGATTTTTGAGAATTGTCGTAGAGTGGATCTACAGGCTTTGGCTGACCACTTTTCTGTACCCATACCGAGGGGTTTAGTGAAAGCAGAAGTTAGGGAAGTAGTGTTAGCGATATTGTTAAACGAGCGAGTGCTTGAGTTACCGCCGCCTGAGTCTGCTGCTCCTGTAGGGGATGTGGTTGCTGTTCCTGTAAGCCCATCAGTGTCTGAGGACGAGACTAAGGCTCCAGCCACATTGCCCGTTATGACCCCCCTCTCCCCACTGACTGACAGTGATGCCAGGATGGATGTCCGCTCGACACGGCTCCAAATAGAGGCGGAAGAGCGGGCACAAATCAGGCAAGACAAGCTGGAGATGCGTAAAATGGAGCTAGAGGCAGAACAGGAGACGCGTAAGATAGAACAGGAGACGCGTAAGATGGAACTGGAGACGCGTAGGCTTGATCAAGAACTGGAGACGCGTAGGCTTGATCAAGAACTGGCGATGCGTAAAATGGAACTAGAAGCAGAAACAGCGAGGTTAGTCTCTGCTAATACTATGCCTGCTAGTGAGCCATCCTCACCAGCTGTGTCATCTGCTACGTTTGATATTAGTAGGCAGATCACCTTGGTACCTGTGTTCAGGGAGTCAGAGGTTGATTCCTATTTCAGTGTTTTTGAACGTATAGCGGTAGCATTGAAATGGCCCGACGAGGTATGGTGCCTATTACTTCAGTGTAAGCTAACAGGTAAAGCCCAAGAGGTTCTGGCAGCGCTACCTCTTGAAGACAGTTTGAATTATGAGATGGTCAAAGCTACTGTTCTTCGTGCCTATGAGCTTGTTCCTGAGGCATATCGACAGAGATTTAGGTCTCATAAAAAGTATCCTACTCAGACTTATGTGGAGTTTGCTAGAGACAAAGGAAATCTGTTTGACAAATGGCACAGTGCTAGTAAGGTAACTGATTTTAACTCTCTACGGGAGTTAATCTTGTTAGAAGAGTTTAAAAATTGTTTACCGGAACGCATTGTAGTTTATCTGAACGAACAGAAAGTATCCTCACTGTCGGAAGCGTCTGTATTGGCAGACGAGTTTGTGTTGACGCATAAGAGCGTGTTTTCGGCTCGCACGGAGAGCCGGGCTGCGGAGTTGCTAACTTTTAATCCTAGTCGACCAGCAGTACATCCAGCACGCCCAAAAGATGTGCGTCACTGTTTCTATTGTCATAAGGTGGGACATATAGTTAATGATTGCTTTCTGCTAAAACGCAAACCGGGGATGCCTCAGCACGCCAGGCCGCCAACGGGTGTTGGGCTGATTCGAATCGGTTGTAAGGCCGGAATCAAGACAGAAGCCTCATAGTGAATGTGGTTTGAAAGTCCCTGTCCCAGATCACAGTTATGAACCGTTCATTTTTGAGGGGTTTGTTTCTATATCAGATGATGAAGCGTCTCAGCGTCCAGTTAGAATCCTCAGAGATACTGGTGCGGCGCAGTCGTTCATACTAGCTGATGTGTTGCCCTTGTCTAATAATACATATTGTGGTTCCAGTGTGTTAGTACAAGGAATTGAAATGGGTTTCGTCCCAGTGCCATTGCACTTTGTGAACGTACACTCTGAGTTAGTCAGTGGATTGTTCAGAGTTGGCGTACGTCCGATGTTGCCAGTAAAAGGGGTGACCTTTATAATGGGCAACGATATTGCCGGAGGAAAGGTAATACCCATATTGGAGGTATTGGATAAAAGTGACCAGTCTCTCTCCGAGGAGCTGGCACAGGGTTATCCAGATGTGTTCCCCGCTTGTGCTGTCACACGTGCTCAAGCACGACAAGTGGGTGAAGTGGTAGATTTGTCAGACACGATTCTATTCAGAGAGTGTGACCCAGAGGATAGTTCGGGTGCTACCTCTGGTAAGCTGGTGCAGTCTGACCAACAGCCCAGAGAAAGGAAGAAGGATGTGGAACTTGTTGCTGAAGCAATACAGTTACCAGTTACTCGTGAGCAGCTGATCGCTAACCAACAGGTTGACATTAGCCTGGCTAAATGTTTTTCTAGTGTTGTCTCAGAGGACGAGCTAAAGAAGAAAAACATGGCATACTTCATTGATGGTAATCTCCTCATGCGTAAATGGACATCCCATGTTGACGCTGGCGGAGATTGGAATGCTGTTTACCAAATAGTGATTCCTACAGCCTTTCGACAAAATGTTTTATCCCTCGCTCATGATCACCAGTGGTCCGGACATCTGGGAGTCACCAAGACTTATGATCGAGTTTTGCGACATTTCTTTTGGCCTGGCTTAAAACAAGATGTGGCTCAGTTCTGTCGGACTTGCCACACCTGTCAAGTAGTTGGGAAACCGAACCAGGTTATTTCCCCGCGCCTCTTTGTCCCATACCGGCCATAGGTGAACCATTCGAACATGTGATGGTTGATTGTGTTGGACCATTACCAAAAACAAAATCTGGTAACCAGTTTATGTTGACAATTATGTGTGTGGCCACCAGGTACCCAGAGGCCATTCCTCTGCGAAGGATTACTGCTCCAGTGGTGAGTAAAGCGTTGATCAAATTCTTCTCAACTTTTGGATTACCTAGGGTGATACAAACTGATCAGGGTACGAATTTCCTTTCTAAACTTTTCAAACAAGTGTTAAAATCCTTGTCAGTTACACACCGTGTGTCAAGCGCATATCACCCAGAGTCTCAGGGTGCGCTTGAACGTTGGCATCAGACCCTGAAGTCTATGCTCCGTAAATATTGCTTGGAATCTGAGAAAGATTGGGATGAGGGAGTTCCTCTAGTGTTGTTTGCTGTCCGTGAGACAGTACAGGAATCCCTAGGGTTCAGCCCAGCTGAACTGGTGTTTGGACACACCATGAGAGGACCTATGAAAGTCCTTAAGGATCAGTTTTTGTCACAAGAGTTGTGTGTGAAAGAAAATGTGTTGGACTACGTTAGTCGCTTTCGTGAGCGCCTACATGCTGCCTGTGCTCTAGCAAAGGAAGCGCTGTCTTCCTCACAGAAACGGATGAAACGACACTATGACACACAGGCTGTTTCTCGTTCACTGCAGCCAGGTGACCGAGTTCTTGTGTTGTTGCCTGTGCCAGGAGCGTCATTGTCAGCACGTTTCTCTGGTCCTTATGTCATTGAAAAGAAACTAACTGAAACTGACTATGTGATACAGACTCCTGATAGAAAACGCCAATCTCGTGTGTGCCACGTTAACATGTTGAAGACATACCACAACAGACCCGTCACTCAGGTAGACAGTCCAGAGAAACTGGCCGAGTCGGCTGTCTCTGTTGCTGCTACGGCTGTAGTGGGAGGTAATGTTAATGATGTGGACGGAGATGGTTTGGAGTTGCGCAATACTCAGCAGCAGTGTGCTAGATTGCCCAATTCAGAGATGCTGTTGTCTCTCCCGGCAAGCCTGATTCATTTAACGGACAGACAGTCAGATGATATTGTGAGACTGTTACACAGCTTTCCATGTCTTTTTAATGATGTTCCTACATGTACAAATGTGTTAGAACATGACATTAATGTTGGAAACGCTGCACCTATCAAGCAACATCCTTATCGTGTCAACGTCGCTAAGAGAAAGATAATGAGGGGTGAGGTCGGTTATTTGCTGGAGAATAACCTGGCTATGCCAAGTTCAAGTCCTTGGAGTTCTCCGTGCATTCTGGTTCCTAAACCTGATGGGACATCCAGATTATGTACGGACTATCGGAAAGTCAATGCTGTCACAGTGCCCGACTCGTTCCCGTTACCCAGACTGGATGACTGTATTGATACTGTTGGTGCTGCTACTTATGTAACCAAATTAGATCTTCTAAAAGGTTACTGGCAGGTGCCGTTAACCCCACGTGCCTCCGACATCTCTGCCTTTGTGACCCCAGATCACTTCCTACAATATGCTGTCATGGCATTTGGGATGCGGAACGCACCAGCCACTTTCCAACGCCTGGTTAACACAGTATTGGCTGGAGTTCCTAATTGTAGTGCTTACCTTGATGATCTGGTAATTTATTCAACTGAGTGGTCTGATCATGTTAACACTCTAAGGGTAGTGTGTGAACGTCTAGCAACCGCTTCTCTAACCCTGAACTTAGCAAAGTGCGAGTTTGGGAAGGCCACTGTTACTTATCTTGGTAAACAGGTCGGCCATGGTCAGGTGCGCCCTGTAGATGCCAAGGTCTCAGCTATAAACGCATTTCCCGCACCTACCACCAGAAGAGAGCTACGCCGTTTTTTAGGGATGGTTGGCTACTACCGTAGTTTCTGTAAAAATTTCTCTGCGGTAGTTGCTCCATTAACGGATTTGCTCAGTCCGGCGAGAAAATTTGTATGGTCTGAAGATTGTTGTACTGCTTTCAACACTGCTAAAGCACTCTTGTGTAGTACTCCTGTTCTTGCTGCGCCAGATTTTGAGCGGCCGTTTAAACTGGAGGTAGATGCAAGTGCCAGAGGTGCTGGTGCTGTTCTACTGCAGCAAGACCAGAGTGGAGTGGACCATCCTGTCTGTTATTTTTCACGGAAATTTAACAAATGTCAGACAAACTATTCCACCATTGAACAAGAAGCTCTAGCTTTGTTGTTAGCTCTGCAGTACTTTGAAGTTTATGTTGGTTCCAGTGCATTACCAGTGGTAGTGTATACTGACCATAATCCCTTAGTTTTTCTCCACCGGATGTACAACCAGAACCAACGCCTTATGCGTTGGGCACTTGTCGTGCAAAATTATAATTTGGAGATCCGCCACAAAAAGGGGGTTAGATAATGTGTTGGCAGATGCTTTGTCTCGTGTGTAATGATCTAGGTTTTTTTTTTGTTATCCCGGCAGGATGATTATTGAATTTTGGGTGTTGTGATAGTACGTGTGTCGCAAAACCATTTTGGTTTGCTCTTTTAAGGGTGGGAGTGTTACGGATACAGGTATCCTGTGTTTTTGTGTGTTTCTCTCCTTCTGCCCTAATCACAGGTGTCCTGTATGTTCCTGATTGGTGGTCGTTGAGGTGTCTGCTGATTGGACCAATCAGTGAACATTCCTGTTAATTGCACCACCTGTTATTCGTTTGTTCAATCACACATCCCATTTTATAAAAACCAGACTTGTGTTTGTTGCAGGAGAGAGAGACTTTTTGCCATATGTGAGTATGGACACGGTGGTGTCCTGTGTGTTGTGTACGCACTAAGTTGTTGGTTACCCTATTGGTAACATTATTAGAATATATTTCTTTACCTGAGTGTGGATACTGTTGTATCCTGTGTACTTATTTAATTGCTGAGTACCCTGTTTAGTAGTTTTGTGTGTTTTTTTTGGGAAAAGGGGGGTTTAAGCTAGTTGCCCTTGGGCGTACATTACCCGTAGGAAGAAATCTGTCTATAAACACCAGTTAGACCTGAGCGGACCACCCACTGTATTTTTGTATGACTAGCAGTAGCCTAGCGGTTCTTTAGGCAGGCTAGATCAGTTTAGGGGGTTTTACACTATTGTTTCATTTCTTGGGTCCTGCTCAGCCCTTTTTCCCAAACCTTTACCGTGTGTTTAGCAATAAACCATTTAAGTTTGACGGTAGCTCATGGTTGTTGTGTCATTTTTGGTTCTCGCTGTTCCAGGTCACACTTATAATTTGCATAATTTATGTTACGGGTCTCATGTCCATCCACCCTAGACGTTTAGAGCCACGGGGTTCGTAACATAGCGACTATAGAAGGCCCCTAGAGTCTATATTTTTGACACATTTTACTCCACTACATTCCTAAAGAAATAATGTAGTTTTTACTCCATACATTTTCCCAGACACCCAAAAGAACTTGTTACGTTTTTTATGCTTAGCAGGACAGGAAAATGGTTAAGTCACGCACTTACCAAGAGAACATCCCTGGTCATCCCTACTGCCTCTGATCTGGCAGACTCACTAAACACAAATGCTTTGTTTGTAAATTATGTCTGAGTGTTGGATTGTGCCTCTGGTTATCTGTAAATTGAAATAACAATTAAATTATGCCGTCTGGTTTGCTTAATATAAGGAATTTTTAATTATTTATACTTTTACTTTTGATACTTAAGTATATTTTAGCAATTACATTTACTTTTGATACTTACGTATATTTCAAACCAAATACTTAGAGACTTTTACTCTAGTAGTATTTATCGGTTGTCAAAACTGGGAAAGCTGTTATGACTTTGTGGGTGTGTTATATAGTGGAAATCCCTCATTTCCTGGTTGCTAAATTCTACACCGTTCGCTCAATTTCAGTTTATGTGAGAAAACAAGCACTGAATAGTGTAGGGAATCATTGTAACATCTACATCGCTGTGAAATATATTTTCAATAACAAAAAAGTGTTTTTACGGCTGTTTGAAGCTGGTGGACCAAAACCGAAAGTAACTCCACCAGCTTCGAACAGATGTAAAGACGATATATTTTTGTTATTTTTTGTTGTACATTTTCTGAAACTACAATGCAAAAATTCAAAAAGATCGTATGAGTTGCACCTTTAAAGGTATATTTACTTTTACTCAAGTATGACAGGTGGGTACTTTTTCCACCACTGCGAAAATGTATGTAGCGTCAGAACGGCCTACAAACTATTATGACCCCTCTATGGAAATAGTTTTGGTCTACCCCCACAAGCGTCACAGGACTCGTCTGAAGTCGGTACCGCCGATCTGCCAACTTCTGTCTGTAGCATCCGAACTGTTTGGGCTACACACCCTCTTTGGAAAGGTGAGACTCTCACGAACACGTACATGTCGGTTGTGACACCCACAATCCTCACAAGACTCGTCTGAAGGTAGCCCGTAACCAGTTTTAAAAATGCTGGAAATACTTCGGAAAGTATTCAGACCCCTTGACTTTTTCCAGATTTTGTTAGGTTACAGCCTTATTCTAAAATTGATTAAATAGTTTTTTCCCCTCATCAATCTACACACAATACCCCATAATGACAAAGCAAAAACAGGTTTTTAGAAATGTTTTCTCATTTATACAAAAACAAAAACAAAACTGAAATATTACATTTACATAAGTATTCGTATACTTTACTCAGTACTTTGTTGAAGCACCTTTGGCAGCAATTACAGCATCGAGTCTTCTTGGGTATGACGCTACAAGCTTGGCACATCTGTATTTGGGGAGTTTCTCCCATTCTTCTCTGCAGATCCTCTCAAGCTCTATCAGGTTGGATGGGGAGCGTTGCTGCACAGCTATTTTCAGGTCTCTCCAGAGATGTTCGATCGGGTTCAAGTCCGGGCTCTGGCTGGGCCACTCAAGGACATTCAGAGACTTTTTCCCGAAGCCACTCCTGTGTTGTCTTGGCTGTGTGCTTAGGATCATTGTCCTGTTGGAAGGTGAACCTTCACCCCAGTCGGAGGCACTGAACGCTCTGGAGCAGGTTTTCATCAAAGATCTCTTTGTACTTTGCTCCGTTCATTTTTGCCTCGATCCTGACTAGTCTCCCAGTCCCTGCCGCTGAAAAACATCATCACAGCATGATGCTGCCACCACCATGCTTCACCGTAGGGATGGTGCCAGGTTTCCTCCAGACGTGACGCTTGGCATTCAGGCCAAAGAGTTCAATCTTGGTTTCATCAGACCAGAGAATCTTGTTTCTCATGGTCTGAGAGTCTTTAGGTGCCTTTTGGCAAACACCAAGGGGGCTGTCATGTGCCTTTTACTGAGGAGTGGCTTCCGTCTGGCCACTGTACCATAAAGGCCTGATTGGTGGAGTGCTGCAGACATGGTTGTCCTTCTGGAAGGTTCTCCCATCTCCACAGAGGAACTCTGGAGCTCTGTCAGAGTGACAATCGGGTTCTTGGACCAAGGCCCTTCTCCCCCAATTGCTCAGCTTGGATGGACTCTACGAAGAGTCTTGGTGGTTCCAAACTTCTTATAATAATATAATAATATGCCATTTAGCAGAATGATGGAGGCCACTGTGTTCTTGGGGACCTTCAATATTGCAGAAATATTTTGGTACCCTTCCCCAGACCTGTGACACAATCCTGTCTCGGAGGTCTACAGGCAATTCCTTCGACCTCATGGCTTGGTTTTTGCTCTGACATACACTGTCAAATGTGGGACCTTATATAGACAGGTGTGTGCCTTTCCAAGTCATGTCCAATCAATTTAATTTACCACAGGTGGACAATCAAGTTGTAGAAACATCTCAAGGATGATCAATGGAAACAGGATGCACCTGAGCTCGATTTCGAGTCTCATAGCAAAGGGTCTGAATACTTATGTAAATAAGGTATTACGGTTTTTTATTTTTAATACATTTGCAAAAATGTCTAAAAACCTGTTTTCGCTTTGTCATTATGGGTTATTCTGTGTAAATTGCTGAGGATTTTTTTTCTTCAATCAATTTTAGAATAAGGCTGTAACGTAACAAAATGTGGAAAAAGTTAAGGGGTCTGAATATTTTACAAAGGCACTATATATATATATATTTGGAAGTAGTTTAGTACCTATAAAAGGGGTTAAATACAGGTAAAAATAATACAATTCCTGATCTTTCTTATAACTCTCAGATATAGGACAGACACTTCAAAACAAACTCTCTTTTGATTAATTATTTGACTGTTTAAAAAAATGCTTTTCCATGTATGAATCTGATATTCAGTGCATTTCTATGGGCTAATAGCAGTAAGACCAAATTCAATGTTTCATCATTTTTTCTTCTTGTTTTTATACCTAAAGAGGTCATAAAATTCTAAATCAAATAGCTAAATAATCCTTGGTATGACTATCTTTAAACAATTCCACATGTTAGCTTAGTAGAATCCCCCCCAACCCAAAATTCATGACCACCACTGGATTAGGTTGCACATCAAAATATCTTGAATCACGCATTCCTGCTTGGCCTTGTTAGTTGAATTTATTTCTTGAATACCTCAGTAGCCTTTTTATTACACTTCTTAATTAAGCACTATGGATTACTTTATAAGATGATTAATCATGGGCTGGTGCCACCAACTGTAGAAGATAGTGGCACCAGGGGAAAATGTTAGTCTGGAGCCCTGTAATAGTAATTAACACTTAAAGAGATTCTCTGGTACTTTTTTTAGCCAGTAGTTCTGAAAGTAGCACTCACGAGCCAAAAGTGGTCCCCGAAAATTGCGTACTACGTCACATATTTGCAGATATGTGCACCACGTCATTGCTCTCTTTCTCGCTCTGCTGTGTGTGCATATTGCTAGCTATCGCTCAGATGTCGAGGGTCTGAAGCTAGAACTATAATTTCTAGGGGGCTGGCCCACGTCAGGGAAAATGGCTCCGCACAGCTTCCAGAAAACAGTCACTTTCAAACTAAGGATTTCGTGGCTAATTGAGGTAAGACAGTAATTCTGATCATAGATTATGCATGTATGAAATACACATTGACACATCCAGCCCAAAGCGGGAGCTTTAAAAAATACTTACTACTCGCCAAAGTTCTGGAGCATGTCTTTAAGGTAGGTGTAGATTCAGGTAACACATACACTAAGTATACCAAACATTAGGAACACCTTCCTAATAGTACTTCCCACAGTTGTGTCAAGTTGGCTGGATGTCCTTTGGGTGGTGGACCATTTTTGATACACACTGGAAACTGTTGATCGTGAAAAAACCAGCAGCGTTGCAGTTCTTGACACAAACCAGTGCGCCTGGCATCTACTACCATACCCCATTCAAAAGGCGCTTAAATCTTTTGTCTTGGCCTTTCACCCTCTGAATGGCAGACATACACAATCCATGTCTCAATTGTCTCAAGACTTAAAAATCCTTCTTTAACCTGTCTCCTCCCCTTCATCTACACTGATTGAAGAGGATTTAACAAGTGACATCAATAAGGGATCATAACTTTCACCTTGTCAGTCTATGTCATGGAAAGAGCAGGTGCTCGTAATCTTTTGTTTACTCAGTATGTGACAGGCACTAATTTGCAATATAGCCTATGTCGTTAGCTTGGCTTTTATAATGTACAGTGAGGGAAAAAAGTATTTGATCCCCTGCTGATTTCGTACATTTGCCCACTGACAAAGAAATTATCAGTCTATCATTTTAATGGTAGGTTTATTTGAACAGTGAGAGACAGAATAACAACAAAAAAATCCAGAAAAACACATGTAAAAAATGTTATAAATTGATTTGCATTTTAATGAGGGAAATAAGTATTTGACCCCCTCTCAATCAGAAAGATTTATGGATCCCAGGTGTCTTTTATACAGGTAACGAGCTGAGATTAGGAGCACACTCTTAAAGGGAGTGCTCCTAATCTCAGTTTGTTACCTGTATAAAAGACACCTGTCCACAGAAGCAATCAATCAATCAGATTCCAAACTCTCCACCATGGCCAAGACCAAAGAGCTCTCCAAGGATGTCAGGGACAAGATTGTAGACCTACACAAGGCTGGAATGGGCTACAAGACCATCGCCAAGCAGCTTGGTGAGAAGGTGACAACAGTTGGTGTGATTATTCGCAAATGGAAGAAACACAAAATAACTGTCAATCTCCCTCGGCCTGGGGCTCCATGCAAGATCTCACCTCGTGGAGTTGCAATGATCATGAGAACGGTGAGGAATCAGCCCAGAACTACACGGGAGGATCTTGTCAATGATCTCAAGGCAGCTGGGACCATAGTCACCAAGAAAACAATTGGTAACACACTACGCCGTGATGGACTGAAATCCTGCAGCGCCCGCAAGGTCCCCCTGCTCAAGAAAGCACATATACAGGCCCATCTGAAGTTTTCCAATGAACATCTGAATGATTCAGAGGACAACTGGGTGAAAGTGTTGTGGTCAGATGAGACCAAAATCGAGGTCTTTGGCGTCAACTCAACTCGCCGTGTTTGAAGGATGAGGAATGCTGCCTATGACCCCAAGAACACCATCCCCACCGTCAAACATGGAGGTGAAAACATTATGCTTTGGGGGTGTTTTTCTGCTAAGGGGACAGGACAACTTCACCGCATCAAAGGGACGATGGACGGGGCCATGTACCGTCAAATCTTGGGTGAGAACCTCCTTCCCTCAGCCAGGGCATTGAAAATGGGTCGTGGATGGGTATTCCAGCATGACAATGACCCAAAACACACGCACAAGGCAACAAAGGAGTGGCTCAAGAAGAAGCACATTAAGGTCCTGGAGTGGCCTAGCCAATCTCCAGACGTTAATCCCATAGAAAATCTGTGGAGGGAGCTCAAACGTCAGGCTCGAAACCTTAATGACTTGGAGAAGATCTGCAAAGAGGAGTGGGACAAAATCCCTCCAGAGATGTGTGCAAACCTGGTGGCCAACTACAAGAAACGTCTGACCTCTGTGATTGCCAACAAGGGTTTTGCCACCAAGTACTTAGTCATGTTTTGCAGAGGGGTCAAATACTTATTTCCCTCATTAAAATGCAAATCAATTTATAACATTTTTGACATGCGTTTTTCTGGATTTTTTTGTTGTTATTCTGTCTCTCACTGTTCAAATAAACCTACCATTAAAATTATAGACTGATCATGTCTTTGTCAGTGGGCAAACGTACAAAATCAGCAGGGGATCAAATACTTTTTTCCCTCACTGTATAGCAGACAGGCAGACAGACAGACTGAGAACAAGAAGAAGCACACTGTGACCGCAGAGAAGATGCTGAGACAGATAGACAGCACAACAGGGAGGCAAACAAAATGACTAGAGCAGAGGCACAGTTATAGTTATGAGTTAGTTACCTCTTCAGTGGTGTTTTTATATATTGTATTTGTTTTAAACATGAGCTGGTTAAAAAAGAGGAGGGACATGTCTCGCCAGTCACTAGAACAGAAATGGTTGAGAAATGCTGAACTGTACTGCCAATGTTATGTGTCAGCACTACTGCCTGTGACTATGTAGGGTGTTTGGGGATGGGTGTGTGTATGGCTGGTGGGCCGCCTGGCGGTGGGGGTGAGTTGGCTGGTGTGAACAAAATGCCAGGGCCGAATTCTTGTCCCAGTCCACTCCTGTGTGTGTGTGTGTGTGTGTGTGTGTGTGTGTGTTCATGCTGGGAGAAGCTCTGGGTTTCATGTAGGAACTCTGGGAAGACTACTCTCTTTAGTCTGAGTTGGTAGAGCATGATGCTTGCAACCCCAGGACTGTGGGTTCTATTCCCGCTGGGGCCACCCATACCAAAAATATACAGTGGGGAGAACAAGTATTTGATACACTGCCGATTTTGCAGGTTTTCCTACTTACAAAGCATGTAGAGGTCTGTAATTTTTATCATAGGTACACTTCAACTGTGAGAGACGGAATCTAAAACAAAAATCCAGAAAATCACATTGTATGATTTTTAAGTAATTAATTTGCATTTTATTGCATGACATAAGTATTTGATACATCAGAAAAGCAGAACTTAATATTTGGTACAGAAACCTTTGTTTGCAATTACAAAGATCATACGTTTCCTGTAGGTCTTGACCAGGTTTGCACACACTGCAGCAGGGATTTTGACCCACTCCTCCATACAGACCTTCTCCAGATCCTTCAGGTTTCGGGGCTGTCGCTGGACAATACGGACTTTCAGCTCCCTCCAAAGATGTTCTATTGGGTTCAGGTCTGGAGACTGGCTAGGCCACTCCAGGACCTTGAGATGCTTCTTACGGAGCCACTCCTTAGTTGCCCTGGCTGTGTGTTTCTGGTCGTTGTCATTCTGGAAGACCCAGCCACGACCCATCTTCAATGCTCTTACTGAGGGAAGGAGGTTGTTGGCCAAGATCTCGCGATACATGGCCCCATCCAGCCTCCCCTCAATATGGTGCAGTCGTCCTGTCCCCTTTGCAGAAAAGCATCCCCAAAGAATGATGTTTCCACCTCCATGCTTCACGGTTGGGATGGTGTTCTTGGGGTTGTACTCATCCTTCTTCTTCCTCTAAACACGGCGAGTGGAGTTTAGACCAAAAAGCTATATTTTTGTCTCATCAGACCACATGACCTTCTCCCATTCCTCCTCTGGATCATCCAGATGGTCATTGGCAAACTTCAGACGGGCCTGGACATGCGCTGGCTTGAGCAGGGGGACCTTGCGTGCGCTGCAGGATTTTAATCCATGACGGCGTAGTGTGTTACTAATGGTTTTCTTTGAGACTGTGGTCCCAGCTCTCTTCAGGTCATTGACCAAGTCCTGCCGTGT
The DNA here is from genome assembly GCF_020615455.1 of Coregonus clupeaformis. Lineage (NCBI taxonomy): Eukaryota > Metazoa > Chordata > Actinopteri > Salmoniformes > Salmonidae > Coregonus > Coregonus clupeaformis. The sequence goes on along the minus strand of NC_059220.1, from coordinate 60,654,198 downwards.
AGTTCTGGGCTGATCCCTCACCTTCCTCATGATCATTGATGCCCCACGAGGTGAGATCTTGCATGGAGCCCCAGACCGAGGATGATTGACCGTCATCTTGAACTTCTTCCATTTTCTAATAATTGCGCCAACAGTTGTTGCCTTCTCACCAAGCTGCTTGCCTATTGTCCTGTAGCCATCCCAGCCTTGTGCAGGTCTACAATTTTATCCCTGATGTCCTTACACAGCTCTCTGGTCTTGGCCATAGTGGAAAGGTTGGAGTCTGTTTGATTGAGTGTGTGGACAGGTGTATTTTATACAGGTAACGAGTTCAAACAGGTGCAGTTAATACAGGTAATGAGTGGAGAACAGGAGTGCTTCTTAAAGAAAAACGAACAGGTCTGTGAGAGCCGGAATTCTTACTGGTTGGTAGGTGATCAAATACTTATGTCATGCAATAAAATGCAAATTAATTACTTAAAAATCATACAATGTGATTTTCTGGATTTTTGACCTCTACATGCTTTGTAAGTAGGAAAACCTGCAAAATCGGCAGTGTATCAAATACTTGTTCTCCCCACTGTATGTATGCATGACATTACTCTGTGTGTGTGTGTGAGTGTGTGTGTGTGTGTGTGTGTGTGTGCCTATAGTTGCAGTGTATAGGAGACCAGTAAATCTCTCTGCTCCCCCCAAACAAACTATAGCACATTACATTTCTAATGAAGATATCTGTATGATGTGAAGTGTCTCTGGATAATGACATTCACCGGAAAATCCTTGCACAGAAAAAGCATGAAAAACAGGAAATGTTGGCCTACACAGTGACCACAACGAGATGTATGGTGATACGATTTGATGTATTACACCCTTGTCTCTGTGATAATATCAGAGCAACATTATGTTAGTTTTCCTGACTGTCTGTCACAGGAGACAGTCACATAGTCACAGAGAAACCCGGATGGGTCTCTGCGAGTTCTACCAGAAGCAGTGAAATATGATATGGAGCGAATCCAGAGAAGAACCCTGAGATAAGAGGAGAAAAACAAACATGAGTAATGCAATACGAGTTTCCAAGCCCTAACACACAGAAAAGTATCAAATTCAAAGGGCATCAAAGGTCACACACCGGTAGAGGGCGGAAACTTATTGTGAATTTCAGAGTGCACTGCCACAGAGTGCGGATGTTTTTAACTCAAGAGTCTGTGCAGTTAGTCACTCTGTTTGATGTTCAGCAGAGAGAGTTGCTTACAGTCGACGAGGGCCAGATTGTTGGTCACAGTGAAGTGATAGGGAAGGATGTTATGAGATGTATGCTGTCATCGTGTGACGAGCATGTGTTGTATGTTCAGGTAGAGCAGAGCAGTCACTGTCTCATTCTGTTTGGCATACAGTGCATCGTCACATTTCCCCTGATTGTTGTGCACTGTAAAGGGATACCAGGGGAGCTTCAGTTTCACGACAAAACTGAGAACGTTCAAGATGAACGTTTACTGGATACCCACGATCCTCCTCTCCCTCTGCCTCTCCAGTGCTGCCAACATGATAAGCTCCCACAACTGTAAAGGTAAGATCTGGGCCTGTTCAGGAGGGTTCAACATTACAGAATGTTCATAGAGTATTGTGTAGAACAGATATGAATGTATGTCAGGTAGAATAGGGAATCGTTTCAGCTCTAATTATTACATTTCTATCTGACCATGAACTTCAACGTCATTAACGTTCATCTATATTCTCAGTATCAACAGATGTCACATCAGGCATGATCCATAGCACTAGCAGAACATTCTGATAACTAGAACAAAAGCAAAAGGTTGCCCAATCAAAGGGTTGCAGATCATTCAAGATTGTAATTCTCGCAAAGCTGCATGGTTTGGATCTCTCCAACACATTACTCAAACTACTGTAGTTAAACCCCAATTACAGATGTGGATATGCTTTAACATCTAGACTGCAGATATATTATGAATAGAATAAGCAGGTGTATGTAATACATTGAATTGGCTGTTTCCTCATTTTGATAGGACTTTGCAGAAATGAATGGGCAGGGATGAAACTAAGTGACTCACATTTTATATTCCACACAGTTCTGTGACTGCCTCTCTCCACCACTTTATGAAATCTCTCTCTCTCTCTCTCTCGGAAGATGTTCAATGTGTGGGTTAAAATACTGTGAAATGACGAATAATGAAATACGAGTAATCCAGATTTGTATTCAACACTGGGGCTAGGTAAAAGATAGTGTATTGCAGGATTCAGCCTCAGCAGCTATTTCCTGTGTGTGTTTGTGTTTTTACATTTCCTACACAAGTCACCAGAATGTCCTGACAAGGTAGGAAAACAAGATAATGTCCTGAATATGTTAAAATGCTATTTTAGGCTTAAGGGTTAGGTTTAGGGTAAATATGGGAATACATTTTTACTCCCCAAAAAAGTCCAGAAATGTCACATAAAACAAAACTGTGTGCACACGTGTGCGCAATATCAAAGTGAAAAGCAATCTGAATTGATTGAATCCCCTTGAGATTGCTGCCTGTCGCTTCATTGTTGGCTAGAGATGTCAGGATTTCAGTTGTGATATGAACTTCTAGTTGTGATTTACATTTGGTTGTGTTGTCAACTATTGTGAATTCAACATGAAATCCCCCCAAAAAAAGTTAGGCGAAAAAAGACAATGCTCTTACGTTGATTCAACGTCATCACATAGATTGTTTTGGGTTGAAATAACATGGAAACAACATTGATTCAACCAATTTCTGCCCAGTGGGATGTGTCTTTAAGCAAGCTCTGTAAGGGCCAGATGGTGCTCTGAATGGCTCTAATGGCAAGAGAGCAGAAACAGACTGGCACCCAGGCTAGGTTTACAACCCATTGCACTCATCAAATCTTGCTGTGTCCGATCAGTGATTTCTTCAAGGAAAGAAGGAGGGAAGTTTTCAAACAGGCCCCTTGTCTACTTCCCTCTGATATAACGCATACAATTGACTGCCTCTGCTTGACTTTTGACCTTCCCTCACCAGACACGCTCAGAACGTTCCATGTGGTCCGTGTGTCTGTCAACGGCACTGCATCGGTCAGCTGCCCCAACCTGACAGGCAAGAACCAGGAGGAGATGAGATTCCACCTTTACTTGGGCTTGGTCGAGGTTGGCAACCACACTCACGACAGTGCTCACAACCACAACTCCACAGAGACCGTGACTCCTGTTGGGGAGGGTCTGGGGCTGAAGGTGAACGAACAGGACCACACGGTCAGCTTTGTCCTCTCTGGAATGACCACGGAGCGCGCTGGGGTCTATACCTGCGAGGGGCACCCCATGTACCCACCTCCCATTGAGAAAGTACAAGACGAGCCTCAGACTGTGGTCCTGGTTGAAGGTATGTTTACTTCAAAAGGAACTGATCTATGCAAGCACACACAAATTCACATGCATGCGCACAGGCATGAATGCACACACACACAGTAGTTCAAAATGCTATATCTTGATTTACAGGAATATACACTGAGTGTACAAAACATTAGGAATACCTGCTCTTTCCATGACAAAGACTGACCAGGTGAATCCAGGTTAAAGCTATGATCCCATATTGATGTCACATGTTAAATCCACTTCAGGTTAAAGAAGGATATTTGAGCCTTGAGATAATTAAAACATGGAATGTGTGCCATTCAGAGGGTAAATGGGCAAGGCAAAAGCTTTAAGTGCCTTTGGACGGGGTATGGTAGTAGGTCCCAGGTGCACCGGTTTGAGTGTTTGAAGAACTTCAACACTGCTGGGTTTTTCACGCTCAACAGTATCCTGTGTGTATCAAGAATGGTCCACCACCCAAAGGACATCCAGTCAACTTGACACAACTGTGGGAAGCATTGGAGTCAACATGGACCAGCATCCTTGTAGAACGCTTTCGACACCTTGTAGAGTCCATGCCCCGACAAATTGAGACTGTTCTGAGGGCAAAAGGGTGTGCAACTCAATATTAGGAAGCTGTTCCTAATGTTTTGTACACTCAGTATATGTATGTGTATATGTATATGTGTGTATATATATATATATATATATATATATATATATATATATATATATATATATATATATATATGTATATATATATATATATATATATATATATATATATATATATATATATATATATATATATATATATATATATATGTATATATATATATATATATATATATATATATATATATATATGTGTGTGTGTATGTGTGTGTATATATATGTGTATGTATATATACCTTAATGACTTGGAGAAGATCTGCAAAGAGGAGTGGGACAAAATCCCTCATGTGTGCAACTACAAGAAACGTCTGACCTCTGTGATTGCCAACAAGGGTTTTGCCACCAAGTACTAAGTCATATTTTGCAGAGGGGTCAAATACTTATTTCCCTCATTAAAATGCAAATCAATTTATAACGTTTTTGACATGCGTTTTTCTGGATTTTTTTGTTGTTATTCTGTCTCTCACTGTTCAAATAAACCTACCTGTTTTATTCTATAAACTACTGACAACATTTCTCCCAAATTCCAAATACAAATATTGTCATTTAGAGCATTTATTTGCAGAAAATGACAACTGGTCAAAATAACAAAAAAGATGCAGTGTTGTCAGACCTCGAATAATGCAAAGAAAATAAGTTCATGTTCATTTTTAAACAACACAATACTAATGTTTTAACTTGGGAAGAGTTCAGAAATCAATATTTGGTGGAATAACCCAGATTTTCAATCACAGCTTTCATGCGTCTTGGCATGCTCTCCACCAATCTTTCACATTGATGTTGGGTAACTTTATGCCACTCCTGGCGCAAAAATTCCATCCATCTTCCTCTTGATCACATTCCAGAAGTTTTCAATGGGGTTCAGGTCTGGAGATTGGGCTGGCCATGACAGGGTCTTGATCTGGTGGTCCTCCATCCACACCTTGATTGACCTGGCTGTGTGGCATGGCACATTGTCCTGCTGGAAAACCAATCCTCAGAGTTGGGGAACAATGTCAGAGCAAAAGGAAACACGTTTTCTTCCAGGACAACCTTGTACATGGCTTGATTCATGCGTCCTTCACAAAGACAAATCTGCCCGATTCCAGCCTTGCTGAAGCACCCCTAGATCATCACCGATCCTCCACCAAATTTCACAGTGGGTGCGAGACACTGTGGCTTATAGGCCTCTCCAGGTCTCTGTCTAACCATTAGACAACCAGGTGTTGGGCAAAGCTGAAAACTGGACTCATCAGAGAAGATGACCTTACTCCAGTCCTCCACGGTCCAATCCTTATGGTCTTTTGCAAACCTCAGCCTGGCTCTTCTTTGCTTCTCATTGATGAAGGGCTTTTTTCTAGCTTTGCACGACTTCAGCCATGCCCCTAGGAGCCTGTTTCTAACCGTCCTCGCCGTGCACTTCACCCCAGCTGCCGTTTGCCATTCTTTTTGTAGGTCACTTGATGTCATCTAACGGTTGTTGAGTGACATTCGAATGAGTTGGCGGTCATCCCGGTCAGTAGAGAGTTGTTTTTGCCCTCTGCCGGTCTGTAGCTTTGTTGTCCCCAATGTCTGCTGCTTGAACTTGTTCTTATGAACCGCCATCATTGAAATTTTAAGGATGGAAGCAACCTGACGCTCACTGTATCCCTCTGCCAGTAAAGCCAGAATTGAACCCTTCTTTTCCTCACTCAAAACATTCCTTTTCAACTCTTTTGGCATGGTCAATAGTAATTTTTTGATTAATATTACATTTGAGGTACTATTAGCACTGTTTTTGCCATCCAGCTGGTCCTATTGCAAGATGATAGTGATGACCACAGCAGTGGTTTTTATACTTTTCCTTGTTAAATAAGATTTGGTTCAGGTGATCACCTAATCAGTACCTAATTCAGTAGAATGAGGTGTGCCTGTGTTGGAATTCAACAGACACTGGAATGGAATGGCTGTTATACATGTAGAGATGATGATTTAAGAAAAATTTGCAGTGGTCTCTTAATTTTTTCCAGAGCTGTATATATATACTGTGTATGTATATGTATATATATATATATATATATATATATATATATATATATATACATACATACATACATACACATACACACACACAGTGGCTTGCAAAAGTATTCACCCCCCTTGGCATGTTTCCTATTTTGTTGCCTTACAACCTGGAATTAAAATAGATTTTTTGGGGGGTTTGTATCTTTTGATTTACACAACATGCCTACCACTTTGAAGATGCAAAAATATTTTTTTATTGTGAAACAAACAAGAAATAAGACAAAAACACAGAAAACTTGAACGTACATAACTATTCACCCCCCAAAGTCAATACTTAGTAGAGCCACATTTTGCAGCAATTACAGCTGCAAGTCTCTTGGGGGTATGTCTCTATAAGCTTGGCACATCTAGCCACTGGATTTTTGCCCATTCTTCAAGGCAAAACTGCTCCAGCTCCTTCAAGTTGGATGGGTTCCGCCGGTGTACAGTAATCTTTAAGTCATACCACAGATTCTCAATTGGATTGAGGTCTGGGCTTTGACTATGCCATTCCAACTTGGGGATGGTGTTCTTGGGGTGATGAGAGGTGTTGGGTTTGCGCCAGACATAGCGTTTTTCTTGATGGCCAAAAAGCTCAATGTTAGTCTCATCTGACCAGTGTACCTTCTTCCATATGTTTGGGGAGTCTCACACATGCCTTTTGGCGAACACCAAACGTGTTTGCTTTTTTCTGGCCACTCTTCTGTAAAGCCCAGCTCTGTGGCGTTTAAAGTGGTCCTATGGACAGATACTCCAATCTACGCTGTGGAGCTTTGCAGCTCCTTCAGGGTTATCTTTGGTCTCTTTGTTGCCTCTGATTAATGCCCTGCTTGCCTGGTCTGTGAGTTTTGCTGGGCGGCCCTCTCTTGGCAGGTTTGTTGTAGTGCCATATTCTTTCCATTTTTTTATAATGGATTTAATGGTACTCCGTGGGATGTTCAAAGTTTGGATATTTTTTTATAACCCAACCCTGGTCTGTACTTCTCCACAACTTTGTCCCTGACCTGTTTGGAGAGCTCCTTGGTCTTCATGGTGCCGCTTGCTTGGTGGTGCCCCTTGCGTAGTGGTGTTGCAGACTCTGGGGCCTTTCAGAACAGGTGTGTATATACAGTGGGGGAAAAAAGTATTTAGTCAGCCACCAATTGTGCAAGTTCTCCCACTTAAAAAGATGAGAGAGGCCTGTAATTTTCATCATAGGTACACGTCAACTATGACAAACAAAATGAGAAAAAGAAATCCAGAAAATCACATTGTAGGATTTTTTATGAATTTATTTGCAAATTATGGTGGAAAATAAGTATTTGGTCAATAACAAAAGTTTCTGAATACTTTGTTATATACCCTTTGTTGGCAATGACACAGGTCAAACGTTTTCTGTAAGTCTTCACAAGGTTTTCACACACTGTTGCTGGTATTTTGGCCCATTCCTTCATGCAGATCTCCTCTAGAGCAGTGATGTTTTGGGGCTGTCGCTGGACAACACGGACTTTCAACTCCCTCCAAAGATTTTCTATGGGGTTGAGATCTGGAGACTGGCTAGGCCACTCCAGGACCTTGAAATGCTTCTTACGAAGCCACTCCTACGTTGCCCGGGCGGTGTGTTTGGGATCATTGTCATGCTGAAAGACCCAGCCACGTTTCATCTTCAATGCCCTTGCTGATGGAAGGAGGTTTTCACTCAAAATCTCACGATACATGGCCCCATTCATTCTTTCCTTTACACGGATCAGTCGTCCTGGTCCCTTTGCAGAAAAAACAGCCCCAAAGCATGATGTTTCCACCCCCATGCTTCACAGTAGGTATGGTGTTCTTTGGATGCAACTCAGCATTCTTTGTCCTCCAAACACGACGAGTTGAGTTTTTACCTAAAAGTTCTATTTTGGTTTCATCTGACCATATGACATTCTCCCAATCCTCTTCTGGATCATCCAAATGCACTCTAGCAAACTTCAGACGGGCCTGGACATGTACTGGCTTAAGCAGGGGGACACGTCTGGCACTGCAGGATTTGAGTCCCTGGCGGCGTAGTGTGTTACTGATGGTAGGCTTTGTTACTTTGGTCCCAGCTCTCTGCAGGTCATTCACTAGGTCCCCCCGTGTGGTTCTGGGATTTTTGCTCACCGTTCTTGTGATCATTTTGACCCCACGGGGTGAGATCTTGCGTGGAGCCCCAGATCGAGGGAGATTATCAGTGGTCTTGTATGTCTTCCATTTCCTAATAATTGCTCCCACAGTTGATTTCTTCAAACCAAGCTGCTTACCTATTGCAGATTCAGTCTTCCCAGCCTGGTGCAGGTCTACAATTTTGTTTCTGGTGTCCTTTGACAGCTCTTTGGTCTTGGCCATAGTGGAGTTTGGAGTGTGACTGTTTGAGGTTGTGGACAGGTGTCTTTTATACTGATAACAAGTTCAAACAGGTGCCATTAATACAGGTAACGAGTGGAGGACAGACGAGCCTCTTAAAGAAGAAGTTACAGGTCTGTGAGAGCCAGAAATCTTGCTTGTTTGTAGGTGACCAAATACTTATTTTCCACCATAATTTGCAAATAAATTCATTAAAAATCCTACAATGTGATTTTCTGGATTTTTTTTCTCAATTTGTCTGTCATAGTTGACGTGTACCTATGATGAAAATTACAGGCCTCTCTCATCTTTTTAAGTGGGAGAACTTGCACAATTGGTGGCTGACTAAATACTTTTTTCCCCCCACTGTACATCTGCTGCAGAGGATAAGTTCATTAGAGTTACCAGCCTCAGAAATTGCAGCCCAAATAAATGCTTCACAGAGTTCAAGTAACAGACACATCTCAACATCAACTGTTCAGAGGAGACTGTGTGAATCAGGCCTTCATGGTCGATTTGCTGCAAAGAAACCACTACTAAAGGACACCAATAAAAAGAAGAAACACGAGCAATGGACATTAGACCGGTGGAAATTTGTCCTTTGGTCTGGAGTCCAAATTGGAGATTTTTGGTTCCAACCGCTGTGTCTTTGTGAGACGCGGTGTGGGTGAACGGATGATCTCCGCATGTGTATTTCCCACCGTAAAGCATGGAGGAGGAGGTGTTATGGTGTGGGGGTGCTTTGCTGGTGACACTCTCAGTGATTTATTTACAATTCAAAGCACACTTAACCAGCATGGCAACCACAGCATTCTGCAGCAATACGTCTTCCCATCTGGTTTGGGCTTAGTGGGACAATCATTTGTTTTTCAACAGGGCAATGACCCAACACACCTCCAGAATGTGTAAGGGCTATTTTACCAAGAAGAGTGGTGGAGTGCTGCATCAGATGACCTGGCCTCCACAATCCCCTGACCTCAACCAAATTGAGATGGTTTGGGATGAGTTGGACGGCAGAGTGAAGGAAAAGCAGCCAACAAGTGCTCAGCATATATGGGAACTCCTTCAAGACTGTTGGAAAAGCATTCCAGGTGAAGCTGGTTGAGAGAATGCCAAGAGTGTGCAAAGCTGTCATCAAGGCAAAGGGTGGCTATTTGAAGAATCTCAAATATAAAATGTATTTTGATTTGTTTAACACTTTGTTGGTTACTATATGATTCCATATGTGTTATTTCATAGTTTTGATGTCTTCACTATTATTCTACAATGTAGAAAATAGTAAAAATAAAGAAAAACCCTTGAATGAGTAGGTGTTCTAAAACATTTGACCGGTAGTGTATATATACAGTATATTCTAATTATCTACTTACGCTTAAAGGCCAAACTGGCCAGTTTCCCGGACCTAGATAAGCCTACTTCTGGACTTAAAATGCACTTTCAATGGAAAAACTAAATTACCCCAGGAGTAGGCTTAATCTGGATCCGAAAAAAAACCTCACATCTTTATCTCTCTCTTTGATTGGTTGGACAGCTCACCAGTGCCAGGCACTGAATACTGTGGGATGTTTAGGCTCTGGAGTGGATGGTGTCCCTGTTTGGGCATGGGTGCTGGGGTTCTGGATCACCATCATCTATGGCCTGGCTGTCACTGTCATCGCCTTTGCCATCCGGGTGAGTGACATCTCACTTCCTTTACTCAGAGAGAGGGTAACTTGTCTTACATCCATGAGGTGCTTCCTCCTGTGATAAAAAAATATAAGTAAGTAATCTCTCAAGCCTTAGCATTAATTCAATGCACAATTAACTATTTAGTCCATTGAGAGGTAAATACCTGTCTATTTATGAAAAAATTACACTGATTTACTCCTTAGTCATAGCTGCCTACTCCTGATGGCTCGTTTTTCAAATTATACTGTATGAGCAAAAATCTGGGATGCTAAACCAGATAAAATAAAGTGTGCCTATCTATATGATGAATATTAACTGGGTGGGCTGAGATGATAAATATAAAAGCACTAAACCGCTCTATAAAAGCTTCACTTATACAAAAGTTTTACTTGAACCCAAAATGGTTCTCAAGTAGATTACAAAAAAAAGCTCATCCCTTGTTAAAACATTGCCTTAATTAATTAACTGAATGAATAGAAAATTAAAGCTTGTTCAAAGTATCTATTTTTCAATAAATTAAGCAATGCAGAGCTGGTTACAATTTCGATTTCCTCCCCCTGTCAATGTATATATATACAGTGAGGGAAAAAACTATTTGATCCCCTGTTGATTTTGTACGTTTGCCCACTGACAAAGAAATGATCAGTCTATAATTTTAATGGTAGGTTTATTTGAACAGTGAGAGACAGAATAACAACAAAAAAATCCTGAAAAACGCATGTCAAAAATGTTATAAATTGGTTTACATTTTAATGAGGGAAATAAGTATTTAACCCCCTCTCAATCAGAAAGATTTCTGGCTTCCAGGTGTCTTTTATACAGGTAACGAGCTGAGATTAGGAGCACACTCTTAAAGGCAGTGCTCCTAATCTCAGCTTGTTACCTGTATAAAAGACACCTGTCCACAGAAGCAATCAATCAATCTGATTCCAAACTCTCCACCATGGCCAAGACCAAAGAGCTATCCAAGGATATCAGGGACAAGATTGTAGACCTACACAAGGCTGGAATGGGCTACAAGACCATCGCCAAGCAGCTTGGTGAGAAGGTGACAACAGTTGGTGCGATTATTCATAAATGGAAGAAACACAAAATAACTGTCAATCTCCCTCGGCCTGGGGCTCCATGCAAGATCTCACCTCGTGGAGTTGCAATGATCATGAGAACGGTGAGGAATCAGCCCAGAACTACACAGGAGGATCTTGTCAATGATCTCAAGGCAGCTGGGACCATAGTCACCAAGAAAACAATTGGTAACACACTATGCCGTGAAGGACTGAAATCCTGCAGCGCCCGCAAGGTCCCCCCTGCTCAAGAAAGCACATATACATGCCCGTCTGAAGTTTGCCAATGAACATCTGAATGATTCAGAGGAGAACTGGGTGAAAGTGTTGTGGTCAGATGAGACCAAAATGGAGCTCTTTGGCATCAACTCAACTCGCCGTGTTTGGAGGAGGAGGAATGCTGCCTATGACCCTAAGAACACCATCCCCACCATCAAACATGGAGGTGGAAACATTATGCTTTGAGGGTGTTTTTCTGCTAAGGGGACAGGACAACTTCACCGCATCAAAGGGACGATGGACGGGGGCCATGTACCGTCAAATCTTGGGTGAGAACCTCCTTCCCTCAGCCAGGGCATTGAAAATGTGTCATGGATGGGTATTCCAGCATGACAATGTCCCAAAACACACGGCCAAGGCAACAAAAGAGTGGCTCAAGAAGAAGCACATTAAGGTCCTGGAGTGGCCTAGCCAGTCTCCAGACCTTAATCCTATAGAAAATCTGTGGAGGGAGCTGAAGGTTCGAGTTGCCAAACATCAGCCTCAAAACCTTAATGACTTGGAGAAGATCTGCAAAGATGAGTGGGACAAAATCCCTCCTGAGATGTGTGCAAACCTGGTGGCCAACTACAAGAAACGTCTGACCTCTGTGATTGCCAACAAGGGTTTTGCCACCAAGTACTAAGTCATGTTTTGCAGAGGGGTCAAATACTTATTTCCCTCATTAAAATGCAAATCAATTTATAACATTTTTGACATGCGTTTTTCTGGATTTTTTGTTTGTTATTCTGTCTCTCACTGTTCAAATAAACCTACCATTAAAATTATAGACTGATCATTTCTTTGTCAGTGGGCAAACGTACAAAATCAGCAGGGGATCAAATACTTTTTTCCCTCACTGTATATATATAAAACAACGAGTTGATATATAAAACGATGCAAGATTCAACATTTCGTGCTTTTCAGCTCAAATTATTGTACAGAATTCTTGCCACCAACAAAATTTTGAATATTTGGGGCATACAACCATCGCAGCTCTGCAGATTTTGTTGCGAGGATACAGAATCAAACCATTTGTTCTGGTGTTGCCCTGAGGTAGCCTGTTTCTGGTCTCAGGTTCAGGAATGGCTGAAAAGCATAACATGAATCTAAAATTGACCCTAGTAATAGCATTGTTGGGAGATTTGGAGAGACCTGGTCAGCCAATTACTAATATACTAATACTCTTAGTAAAAGTATTTATCTCAACTCGCAATCTATGGATTCTATTCGATTAGATAGATTCAATATTGAATCTTAAACATCACAGCATAGTTGAAAGATATCTTGCGCGTAGAAATACGAAGAGGGTGGGATGGGCTGAGGAATACTGAGGGTTGGGATGTGGAACTGGAGACAAGTGGGAGTGAAGTTGCTGCATACATATACACAGCTCACCCTACTCACTCTCCACCTCTTTCTGTGCGTTTGATTCTCAGCTCAGACTGGGGAGAGTGGAGTGTTCCCAGAGCGACTACATGAACATCAAACCCAGTGCTCCACTCAGGTGGCCTAGGAAGAAGCAGGGGGTCCAGCATCCAATCCGAATGGGACGATACTGATCACAGTCATCCTCAGATCACAATCCTTCTCAGACAAAAGCTAAATGAGAGTTGAGCCTGAATTGGCCTTTGAGAGCTGACTGGAGAAATACATTAAGTTCTTTATGTAAGCCAGTTCTTCAAGTCACATGGTATACATGTAATTGTACAACTGATTGTGTGTAAATAAAGATTGAGTTATCTTATAATTATAGTCTGATGTGATATGATCTTCCGGGAATCTATTGAGAATGGACTCTTGAAGTTGTGGGCCGCATACTATTCCACCCCCCCACCCCCCCCAAAAAAGAATACGAAATTAATGTTAATCTCTCATTTCCCCATGCATACCGTAGGCAACACGCACACGCGCACACACACACACACACACACACACACACACACACACACACACCCCCGGGTTAAGCGTATAGACACAGAGACACCCTCAGTGATATGTAGCGTGCGTGTGGCGTAGCTGGCGGAAGACCCTAGTGAATGGGTTTCACATGAAACAGTGGTTTCCAAATAAGAGGGGACTAAACCACATTCTCTCACATACTCTCTGAGAGCCACTGTGATTGTCATGTATTGGTCAAAATAAGGGACTGTCTTACATTGAAACTGACACGCTGAATTACAAATCCCTGCTTGTGCTTTAGGACATGACCTTGATGTAAGGTACATCTCTCTATTTTCACTAAGAAACACACTGTGTTAACTTGTGTAACTTGGCTTATAAGGAAATTATATTAAAAAAAACTGCTGCAATGACTTAAAACAAAAACACCTACCATCATTTCCTGTCTAAGGTTCCCTTGGAGGTAGTTTTTTGTACCATTGTGCACTTTCGTATACATAAGAGGCACTGCACCTTGATGTTGCACACCTTGCAGTTTTTATGTAGTTAAGGTAAACACATTAAACCAGTGTGCACTGCAGCAGACTGAAGGCTGTACAGGTTTCATGTCACAATGTAACAGTGACTATGTCCCAAATGGCAACCTTTTCTCTTTATAGTGCACTACTTTTGACCAGGGTGTGCACTATATAGGGAATAGGGTGCCATTTGGAACGCATACCACATAAAGGTCTGAGGTTAACACAGGCTTAGGAGATCTTATACGTTTTGTTCTATGAGATAATATCAGTCAGTTAACATGAACTTTATGAATTATGAAGCCTTTTATGTGCTGTATGTGCTTTTTTAAAATTACATAAATGCTTCAGAATTGACAAAAAGTGACAATGAAGATTATCTCATAGAACAAAACGTATAAGATCTCCTAAGCCTGTGTTCACCACAGACCTTATTTTTCGGCATTTATCCAAAACCCCGCCATTACTATTGCTCTCTTTGCCGGACGCCCAATGGCTATAGTGTAGCAGGGCCATAACGATGATCATGAAAGGATCATCTGCAGCGTTTCAGCCTTGATATGACTGACAGTCATGTGTGTGTGTGTGTTTGTTCTGTGTGGCTCAGTTGGAAGAGCATGATGCTTTGTATGTATGCATGACTGTAAGTCTCTTTGGATAAAAGTGTCTGCTAAATGGCACATATTTGATTATTATTTTATAAAGACGTAAATGTAGAGGGTGGCTAAGGTGAGCTACAGTAGGTGTGTGTAGGTGTGTGTGTGGGTAAAGTTTACACCTGTTGTATTCGGCGCATGTGACAAATCAAATTTGATTGTGTGTGTGTGTGTTTTCCTGTAGCGTCAGTGAAATTTGAAAGGAGACCAGTAAATCTCTCTGCTCCCCCCAAACAAACTATAGCCCTCTCAATTTCTAATGAAGGTATCTATCTGTATGATGTGAAGTGTCTCTGGATGATGACGCTCACTGGAAAGTTCAGTCAAAAGAAGCATGAAAAACAGGAAATGTTGGCCTACACAGTCGCCACAACGAGGTGTACACGTCTGTGATAATATAAGCGCGACATTAGGTTAGTTTACCTGACTGTCGCAGGAGACAGTCACATAACCACAGATAAAAATCCGTTGTGCGATGGTTGTCACTGACAGGTGCTAGGTAGGCCTATGTAACAATCGCGGGATGAGTAACTGCCTGAGACCTGAACACTTGCATTAGCTCTAGCTCAGCAGGCTAACACAGTCTTGTGGGCAAGACCCAGGTTCAAACCCCGGTCAGTCACATTGGTGACGTGGCCCAGGTGGGTTTCTGCGAGTTCTACCAGAAGCAGTGAAATATGATATGGAGCGAGTCTATATAACAGTCCCGAGATAAGGGGTGGGAAATCAAACATATGACTAATGCGATACGAGGTTCCAAGCCCTAACAAACAGAAAAGTATCAAATTCAAAGGGCATCTAAGTTCACGCATTGGTAGAGGGCGGAAACTTCTTGTGAAGTTCAGAGTGCACTGCCACAGAGTGCGGATGTTTTTTCCTCAAAAGTTTGTGCAGTCAGTCACCCTGTTTGATGTGCAGCAGAGAGAGTTGCCTATAGTCGACGAGGGCCAGATTGTTGTTCACAGTGAAGTGACAGGGAAGGATGTTATGAGATGTACGCTGTCATCGTGTGACGAGCATGTGTTGTATGTTTAGGTAGAGCAGAGCAGTCACTGTCTCATTCTGTTTGGCATACAGTGCATCGTCACATTTCCCCTGATTGCTGTGCACTGCAAAGGGATACCAGGGGAGCTTCAGTTTCACGACAAAACTGAGAAAACTTTCAAGATGAACATTTACTGGATACCCACGATCCTCCTCTCCCTCTGCCTCTCCAGTGCTGTCAACATGATAAGCTCCCACAACTGTAAAGGTAAGATCTGGGCCTGCTTAAAAGCTCACGTTCTATAATAGTTATGACTGAAAACACGATGTATAATGTATAAGTACTATCTATCCAGATGTAATTGATAACAAATTACTTTATACTTGCTATGTAACTACTGTGAAAAAATGCCATGCGTGTAAAATGTGTGTAGAATGTATATGTAAGAACAAAAGAAAAAGCTGTATAAACAAAGTTTATTTTTGTCCTCCGAAGAGGGGGGGGAGGGGCAAAAATAAATAATAAAAAAGCTCTGGGCCAGTTCAGGAGGGTGCAACGTTATAAAATGTTCATATACAAATGTATTATGTAGAACAGATATGAATATCTGTCAGGTAGACTAGGGAATCGTTTCAGCTCTAGTTATTACATTTCTGTCTGAATGTTTACCCATGGACTTTTTCATTAACGTTCAACTATATTGTCAGTAACAAACAAATGTCACATCAGGCATGATCCATAGCACTACCAGAACATTCTGATAACTAGAACAAAAGAAAAAGGTTGCCCAATCAAAGGGTTGCAGATCATTCAAGATTGTAATTCTCGCAAAGTTGCATGGTTTTATCAGGTGTGGATATGCTAGTTGAAGTGGTTTGAATTCCTCCAACACATTACTCAAATGACTGTAATTAAACCCCAATTACAGATGTGGATATGCTTTAACATCTAGACTACAGCTATATTATGAATAGAATAAGCAGGTTTATGTAATACATTGAAGTTGCTGTTTCCTCATTTTGATAGGACTTGCAGAAATGAAATGGCAGGGGTGGGGGTGACAAAGATTCAACTAAGTGACTCACGTTTTCTGTTCCACACAGTTCCGGGACTGCCTCTCTCGACCACTTTTTGAAATCTCAGGCCACAAACGTGCCCAACAGTTGTTTTGGAGCATGTTCAATGTGTGGGTTAAAATACTGTGAAATTATGCAAACGAATAATCCAAACTTGAGAGGGGAAAAATAATAAAAATATCAAAAAGAACACTAGGGCTAGGTAAGCCTCAGAAGCCATTTCCTGTGTGTGTGTGTGTGTGTGTGGACACGTTTTACTATACTTGTGAGTACCAAAAGTCCTCACAAGAATAGTAAGCCAAATAAAATTCAGAGAAGTGAGGACATTTTGCCGGTCCTCACTTGTAAAAAATATATTTTAGGCTTAGGGGTTAGGTTCAGGGTTAGAATTATGGTTAGGTTTAGAATTGGGGTTATGGGTTAAGGTTAAGGAAAATAGGATTTTGAATGTAATGGCGTCCCCCAAAAGTCCTCATAAGTATAGAAATACATAGCTGTGTGTGTGTGTGTGTGTGTGTGTGTGTTCAAGATCAAACAGACAAGCAATTTGGCAAATGATAGGAGTGGCAAGGAGTGGAACGTTAGCTAAAAAGATTGGTAACCAGAGTAGGTTTCTACTAGCCTGGTCCCAGATCTGTTGACAATGACTCAAATGCTGTCATTGTCAAGCCGAAAAGTCTGGCCTCACAGTAATCTGTTTAGCATGACAATTCCATAAGGACTTGGCAAGAGAGACTGGCACCCAGGCGAGGTTTACACCCCATTGCACTCATCAAATCTTGCTGTGTCCGATCAGTGATTTCTTCAAGGAAAGAAGGAGGGAAGTTTTCAAACAGGCCCCTTGTCTACTTCCCTCTGATATAACGCATACAATTGACTGCCTCTGCTTGACTTTTTGACCTTCCCTCACCAGACAAGCTCAGAACGTTCCATGTGGTCCGTGTGTCTGTCAACGGCACTGCATCGGTCAGCTGCCCCAACCTGACAGGCAAGAACCAGGAGGAGATGAGATTCCACCTTTACTTGGGCTTGGTCGAGGTTGGCAACCACACTCACGACAGTGCTCACAACCACAACTCCACAGAGACCGTGACTCCTGTTGGGGAGGGTCTGGTGCTGAAGGTGAACAAACAGGACCACACGGTCAGCTTTGTCCTCTCTGGAATGACCACGGAGCGCGCTGGGGTCTATACCTGCGAGGGGCACCCCATGTACCCACCTCCCATTGAGAAAGTACAAGACGAGCCTCAGACTGTGGTCCTGGTTGAAGGTATGTTTACTTCAAAAGGAACTGATCTATGCAAGCACACACAAATTCACATGCATGCGCACAGGCATGCATGCACGCACAGTAGTTCAAAATGCTATATCTTGATTTACAGGAATATACGCTGAGTGTACAAAACATTAGGAATACCTGCTCTTTCCATGACAAAGACTGACCAGGTGAATCCAAGTGAAAGCTATGGTCCCTTAATGACGTCACCTGTTAAATCCACGTCAATCAGTGTAGATAAAGGGGAGGAGATAGGTTAAAGAAGGATTTTTAAGCCTTGAGACAATTAAGATATGTATTGTGTATGTTTGCCATTCAGAGGGTGAATGGGCAAGACAAAGATTTGAGGGCCTTTGAACGGAGTATGGTAGTAGGTGCCATGCGCACCGGTTTGAGTGTGTCAACAACTGCAACTCTGCTGTGTTTTTCACGCTCAAGAGTTTCCTGTGTGTATCAAGAATGATCCACCACCCAAAGGTCATTCAACTAACTTGACACAACTGTGGGAAGTATTGGAGTCAACATGGGCCAGCATCCCTATGGAGCACTTTCGACACCTTGTAGAGTCCATGCCCCGACGAATTGAGGCTGTTCTGAGGGCAAAAGGGGGGTGCAACTCAATATTAGGAAGGTGTTCCTAATGTTTTGTACACTCAGTGTATATTCTAATGGTCTACTTGTGCTTAAAGGCCAAATGGGCCAGTTTCCCGGACCTAGATAACATAAAATGCACTTTCAGTGGAAAAACTCAAGTACCCCCTGTAAAACCTGCCCCTTGAAGTTTAAAACTCACATCTCTCTCTGATTGGTTGGTCAGCATACCAGTGCCAGGTAGGGAAGACCATGGGATGTGTAGGCTCTGGAGTGGATGGTGTCCCTGTTTGGGCATGGGTGCTGGGGTTCTGGGTCACCATCATCTATGGCCTGGCTGTCACTGTCATCGCCCTTGTCATCTGGGTGAGTGACATCTTGCTTCCTTTACTCAGAGAGACGGTAACTTGTCTTACATCCATGAGGTGCTGCCTCCTGTGATAAAAAATATAAGTAATCTCTCAAGCCTTGGCATAAATTCAATGCACAATTAACTATTTAGTCCAACAATGCAATATAGTATATGTATTGAAAACATAAGTGATGCTTGGAGACAGTTTTATACAACTACAACTGCATACATATACACAGCTCACCCTACTCACTCTCCACCTCTTTCTGTGCGTTTGATTCTCAGCTCAGACTGAGGAGAGTGGAGTGTTCCCAGAGCGACTACATGAACATCAAACCCAGTGCTCCACTCAGGGGGCCCAGGAAGAAGCAGGGGGTCCAGCATCCAATCCGAATGGGACGATACTGATCACAGTCATCCTCAGATCACAATCCTTCTCAGACAAAAGCAACACGAGAGTTGAGCCTTTATTGGCCCTTGAGAGCTGACTGGAGAAACAGACCAAGTTCTTTATGTGAATACGAAAGCTAGCTCTTCAAATGACATGGTGTACATCTAATTGTACATCTGATTGTGTGTAAATAAAGATTGAGTTATCTTCTAAATGTTAATCAAATAATTATAGTCTGATGTAATATGATCTTCTGGGAAACTATTGAGAATGGAGTCTTGAAGTTGTGGGCAGCATATTATATAAAGAAAAATATCCCAATGCATACTGTAGGAACGAACACACATGCTCACACACACAAATGTGTTAAGCGTACAGACACAGGGGCATCCTCTCTGATTTGTAGTGGGTGTGTAGCGAAGAGGAAGACCCTAGCTCTGTGGTGAATGGGTCTCACAGGAAACAGTGGTTTCCGAATATGAGGGGACTGAACCACATTTTCACACACTCTGTATGAGAGCCACTGTGATTGTCATGTACAGTATATGGGTCAAAATAAGGGACTGTCTTACATTGAAACTGGCCAACTGAATTACAAATCCCTGCTTGTCCTTTTAATGGACTAATACTTTGTTAATGTACTTAAGTAGTTTTTTAAAAATCAAATCAAGCTGGTGCTTCAAATCGAGCATTCCCAAGCTACAGGCCTCCCTCAACTGTTTCAGTGTATTGCAATACTTTAGTTTTAACCATTGTTTACAGATTTTGATAGAACAACTTACAACTTGTCCTTCGAGGGTTAACTTAAGTAACTCAGCCACGAGGAAACAATGAAAAAAAAAAAGAAATGCTGCAATGACAAAAACACCTAGCATAATTTCCTGTCTACCGTTTCCTTGAAGGCTTGTGTTTAGTGCCATTGTGCACTATAGTATGCAGAAGAGGGACTGCACCTTGATGTTGCACACCCTGCAGTTTCTATGTAGTTAGGGCAAACGCATTAAACCAGCAGACTATGAGAGCTGTACAGGCTATGAGTGTACAGGTATCATGTCACAATGAAACAGTAGCTACATCCCAAATGGCACCCTTTTCTCTTTATAGTGCACTACTTTTATATTATATATTACATATACTGTATATGCCTTCGGAAGGTATTCAGACCCCTTGACTTTTTCCACATTTTGTTACGTTACAGCCTTATTCTAAAATGAATTACATTTGTTAAAATTGTTTTTCTCATCAATCTACACACTAATACCCTGTAATGACAAAGCAAAAACAGGTTTTTAGAAATTTTTGCAAATGTATATAAAAGAAAAAACAGAAATATCACATTTGCATAAGTATTCAGACCCTTTACTCAGTACTTTGTTGAAGACCCTTTGGTAACGATTACAGCCTCAAGTCTTCTTGGGTATGACGCTACAAGCTTGGCACACCTGTATTTGGGGAGTTTCTCCCATTCTTCTCTGCAGATCCTCTCAAGCTCTGTCAGTTTGGATGGGGAGCGTCGCTGCACAGCTATTTTCAGGTCTCGCCAGAGATGTTCGATCGGGTTCAAATCCGGGCCTTCGATCTGGACTAGTCTCCCAGGTCTGCCGCTGAAAAACATCCCCACAGCATGATGCTTCACCGTAGGGATGGTGCCAGGTTTCCTCCAGACGTGACGCTTGGCATTCAGGCCAAAGAGTTCAATCTTGGTTTCATCAGACCAGAGAATCTTGTTTCTCATGGTCAGAGCTCTTTAGGTGCCTTTTGGCAAACTCCGAGATCTTTAGGTGCCTTTTGGCAAACTCCAAGTGGGCTGTCATGTGCCTTTTACTGACGTGTGGCTTCCATCTGGCCACTCTACCATTAAAGGTCTGATTGGTGGAGTGCTGCAGAGATAGTTGTCCTTCTGGAAGGTTCTCCCATCTCCACAGAGGAACTCTGGAGCTCTGTCAGAGTAACCATTGGGTTCTCCCTGACCAAGGCCCTTCTCGCCCGATTGCTCAGTTTGGCCGGGCAGCCAGCTCTAGGAAGAGTCTTGGTGGTTCAAAACTTATTCCATTTAAGAATGATGGAGGCCACTGTGTTCTTGTGGACCTTCAATGCTGCAGACATTTTTTGGTACCCTTCCCCAGATCTGTGCCTTGACACAATCCTGTCTCGGAGCTCAGATTTTTAAAAACCTGTTTCTCTTTGTCATTATGGGGTATTGTGTGTAGAATGATGAGGAACATATTTTATTTAATCCATTTTAGAATAAGGATAAAGTAAAAAATATGGATAAAGTCAACGGGTCTGAATACTTTCCAAATGCACTGTAGGGAATAGGGTACGATTTGGGACGCATTCTATGTCTCATCTATTTTTGTCAGCAAGTCTACATATGCACAATGACAGATTAATAAATACAAGGAAAACAGTAACCAGTTATGTGACAAACATTGTGAAAACCTTTGACAGTTTCTCCAATAAATTAAAAGTATTTTTTTAAACAGACTTTAGTGGATTCCTGTTTCTATTACATTTTATTTTAGTTACAGGCATGAATCTAGGCCACTTTTAGTTATCACATCAGTTCCCAACTCTACTAAACACGTTTAAATGACATGGCAATAATTTGAACAGTTTCACTCCTGGCAAGGCCACCAATTCATCACATCAGTATTGTTCCAACATATTCTATATGTCTTTCTATCTTTCTGATTGAGAGGGGGTCAAATACTTATTTCCCTCATTAAAATGCATTAACATTTTTGACATGCGTTTTTCTGGATTTTTTTGTTGTTATTCTGTCTCTCACTGTTCAAATAAACCTACCATTAAAATTATAGATTGATCATGTCTTTGTCAGTGGGCAAGCGTACAAAATCAGCAAGGGATCAAATACTTTTTTTCCTCACTGTACACAGTACCAGTCAAAAGTTTGGACACACCTACTCATTCAAGGGTGTTTCTT
Organism: Coregonus clupeaformis; assembly: GCF_020615455.1. Taxonomy (NCBI): domain Eukaryota; kingdom Metazoa; phylum Chordata; class Actinopteri; order Salmoniformes; family Salmonidae; genus Coregonus; species Coregonus clupeaformis. The sequence continues at coordinate 60,632,146 of NC_059220.1, read as the reverse complement.
TATTTTTACTATTTTCTACATTGTAGAATAATAGTGAAGACATCAAAACTATTAAATAACACAAATGGAATCATGTAGTAACCAAAGTGTTAAACAAATTAAAATATTATTTATATTCTTCAAAGTAGCCACCCTTTGCCTTGATGACAGCTTTGCACACTATTGGCATTCTCTCAACCAGCTTCAAGAGGTAGTCACCTGGAATGCATTTCAATTAACAGGTGTGCCATCTTAAAAGTTAATTTGTGGAATTTCTTTCCTTCTTAATGCGTTTGAGCAAATCAGTTGTGTTGTGACAAGGTAGGGGTGGTATACAGAAGATAGCCCTATTTGGTAAAAGACCAAGTCCATATTATGGTAAGAACAGCTCAAATAAGCAAAGAGAAACAACAGTCCATCATTACTTTAAGACATGATGGTCAGTCAATACGGACAATTTCAAGAACTTTAAAAGTTTCTTCAAATGCAGTTGCAAAAACCATCAAGCGCTATGATGGAACTGGCTCTCATGAGGACCGGCACAGGAATGGAAGACCCAGAGTTACCTCTGCTGCAGAGGATAAGTTCATTAGAGTTACCAGCCTCCGAAATTGCAGCCCAAATAAATGCTTCACAGAGTTCAAGTAACAGACACATCTCAACATCAACTGTTCAGAGGAGACTGCGAGAATCAGGCCTTCATGGTCGAATTGCTGCAAAGAAACCACTACTAAAGGACACCAATATGAAGAAGAGACTTGCTTGGGCCAAGAAACACAAACAATGGACATTAGACTGGTGGAAATCTGTCCTTTGGTCTGATTAGTCCAAATATAAGATTTTTGGTTGCAACCGCCATGTCTTTGTGAGACGCAGAGTAGGTGAACGGATGATCTCCGCATGTGTAGTTCCCACCATGAAGCATGGAGGAGGTGTGATGGTGCTTTGCTGGTGACACCAGAATTCAAGGCACACTTAACCAGCATGGCTACCACAGCATTCTGCAGCGATACGCCATCCCATCTGGTTTGTGCTTAGTGGGACTACCATTTGTTTTTCAACAGGACAATGACCCAACACACCTCCAGGCTGTGTAAGGGCTATTTGACCAAGAAGGAGAGTGATGGAGTGCTGCATCAGATGACCTGGCCTCCACAATCACCAGACCTCAATCCAATTGAGATGGTTTGTGATGAGTTGGACCACAGAGTGAAGGAAAAGCAGCCAACAAGTGCTCAGCATGTGGGAACTCCTTCAAGACCGTTGGAAAATCATTCCAGGTGAAGCTGGTTGAGAGAATACCAAAAGGGTGGCTATTTGAAAAATCTAAAATCTCAAATATATTATGATTTGTTGAACAATTTTTTGGTTACTACATGATTCCATATGTGTTATTTCATAGTTTTGATGTCTTCACTATTATTCTACAATGTATAAAATAGTCAAAATAAAGAAGAACACTTGAATGAATAGGTGTCCAAACTTTTGACTGGTACTGTATATATATATATAGTTGATGACTGTTTCTATGACATTTTATTTTCAGCAAGTGACAGTCATGATTATAAGCCATTTTTATATATAACATCAGATCCCATAACCACCTCTACTCAACATGTTTCAATGACATGGCATCAATCTGAAAAGTTTCAGGCCCAATCCCAAATCAACCCCTAGACCCTCACCCTACGCACTTGAGGAGATCTAAGAGGATTTAACAGGTGTAAGCAATTTGGTAATTAATTCCAACTGGCCCTCTGATACGCTAGGTTGAAGTTTCACCATAATGCTTAAACCCATCAAATCATCTCCGATCTCCACAAGTGCACAGGGTGTAGGGTCCATTTAGTATTGGGCCTCACTTTTGGCAAGGCCACCGATTCATCGCATCAGAATTGTTCTCAAGTGTCAACGTATTCTAAATGACCCACACAAACATGTGTCTGTCTCAATAGTCTACAGTGGCTTCTTCTCCTCGTCTCCTTTCCTTCATCTGCACTGATTAGGCTGGTCAGTTCCTTCAGATCAGTGCAGATGAAGGAGAGGAGGCGAGGAGATGAATTTAGACTATTGAGGAATAACCCATGAGATGTATTAAGATTATTCAAGTTATGTTACTTAACTTTAAGTTACTTCAACAGGATTTAAGTTACTTAAACATAAACTGGAACATGTACGCTCCAACACAGATTCCTTCACAAATATGAGGAGCAATGACACAACATGGGAGTTTGTTCCAATTTACTTTCGAGTAAAATAGTGAGACATTATGCAGTGAACTGTATAGTCCAGACACTCACACAGAGATATTTTCGACAACAAGTCTTCATGTAGTCAATTCAGTATACCAGCAGTTCCTGTGCAACGAATGACAGGACCGGAACAGGACCGTATCGTGACCAGACTGTGAGCACAGAACCAGGTCGAGGTTCTCTTGACTGAATTAGCCATGTCCCCCCTCTCTCCATGTCCGTCAGTCTGTCATCTGTTCAACGTAAGTCTCTCCTGTTCTGGAAAGATCCGTGTTCTGAGGAGCTCTGTTCTTTCCTCCTCGGACAGATTGTCCAGCTCGTGCTCCGACACCTAGGAATGGAGAGGAGGGACGGGAAATAATGGATTTAGAAATGAGGGATGGGTAAAAGTGGGGGTACCAAGTCGAGTCAAGTTCAAGATGGGCTCTGCAACATTTGTCTTATTTTAGTGTATTACAATGCCTCTCAAATGTACAAAGTTAAGACTCATAAATAAGAATGCTAAACCTGGCTCACATTTCACCTTATCAAAAAAGGATGGCACATTTTCAGGTAAAAAAATTAGTTTTAATCAGAAGACCATATCAAGTCAATCTTTATCATCTCAGAGGGAAATTTGTCTGTTAATAAAAGACAAACAAGAGACAGTTAAGACACAATCACATTAGCTAGAGCTTAAAAGAAGAGTCTACAACATTGGGGTGCAAGACTCACCACGACCGGGGTGTATCCTAGGACCGTCAGATGACGCATCTTGATAGCCAGGTTGCCACGGGGATGGGAGGTACCATAACAGAAAGAGGACGGGGGTGCGCAGAGTACAGCAATTCTACATCAGGGGGAGAATACAAGAATAGTTTGATCCTAATTTGGATAACATTGATGTGACTGAAACAGTGATTGAATGAGTTTGAATGGGAGACTACACCCTCAGATCTAATTCAGATTAACTGAATCGTATATTCCTGTAAATCTAACAGATAGTATTTGTTTTCTTTCAAATACTTTAGCTCAATTGACTGAGCTTGCATAGAGCCATGATATCAATGAAATGGTGAAGAAAGCAGGTACCATCGCACTCAACCTAAAACTTGACTAGTGTTTGTTTGGTGCATAAAAACAAATGAACAATAGTCCGAAAAAAATCACACTTAATATTTTGGGACCAATGGAATAGTCCCAAATTGCAAAACAACCCTGCCCATGGCACTTCACAGGGCTCGACATTAACGCTTGTCCTCTTATCAGGGACAAGTAAAAAAATGATCACACAAAAATCACAACATCAAACAATTACTCTGATCAGAATTGGATCAGAGGCCAACATTGTATTATTCAAATCTATTTATCATATACATAAATAAAAAAGCCTACATGTCAGTGTGTAGGTGATATGCATATTGACTACAGCCTCATGTCCAAACCGATGCTGACCTGAGGAAGGCGCCAGAAAATGTTGCCAAACATTGATGAGACTTTTAATTACATAAATATAGGCTAAACGCCAGTCATGTTTGACAAATATAGGCCTAATAAAGGATAATTAACATTAACGTCTAAGGTTTGATTCTGTCGAATTACTCGAGGCAGGGTTCGTTCAGATCAAATGGTCACAAGACCGGAGAGCGTGAAGGATAGTGCCTGTTGCGCACCGCACATCACCCACCTTGAATCTGAGCGGAGGCGGTTTTGAAACTATTCAACCATAAACGTAATTGTTTAAAACCGAGAATTTTTATGTCATTTTATAAAGCATGTCTTACCTTGTTTCAAAGTAGCAGAGCCAAAATACGACCATAGAAATATTGAGGGACTTATTTTATAGCCTGAATACTTAATATGCCATTGAAACCAGCATTATTCTCATGTTCTATTGGTTTTCAAATCAATGTTATTTTATTGTCCAGCAGCTAAAGGCATAATCTTAGTCGTATGAGTAACCCATGCTAGTTGATGCATCTTTAGATCTCCCTTTTCTTAATCTCTGTCACATGAAACCACTCGCACGTGCAGTGCACTTTTGAGAACGATGTTTTCCAACTAATTGCATTTTGGAACATTCGCACATAGCCTACAGCCATGTCCGCATTGTTGAGTTTATAATATGAAGAAATACACATTTATAAAAAAAACGGTCTGATCTGTTGCATCAGCCTCATTGCTCTTTTACATTTTTTTATGTGTAGTGGTTGTATGAATTTTGGATCTGTCCTCCCAGAACTGTCCCAGAGAATGTTTTGAACCATAAACATATTTTTGATCGTCCCTGGGATGATGGGAAGCCCTTAATTTCAAGCCCTGGAGGAAATTGTTTTATAAACACATAAAAAGTATTTGTTTGTAATTGTAGACCTAATGCCAATATCTTATAGGCTACCAAGGGTGGCCAACAATCCTCCAAGAGAGCCTTAAGGATGGGGGGGTAGTGTTGTATTTTGAGACAGGCTTGAATATGCAAAACAGCCAATAGGCAGTGTAGCCTACATTTCTGTCTGATTCTCTATGGTAAAAAAGATAGTAATATATTATATTTTGTAAAGTGGTTCCTTGCATCATACAATTATGTAAAAATGGTGTTACAGACTAGGTGACTTGAGCTTTTGGACAAGTAAAAAATCTGTCCTACTTGTCCGAAGGTCAAGTGGCAAAGAAAGTTCATGTCAAGCACTGCTTCAGTTCAGGCAGGCTCAATCAAACACTAAAAATATTTCAAAGAAAACAAACCCAGGTCTGATATCCAATGAAATTACTAACACACAGCAGTGTGAATGAGTTAGGTTAGTTAGTAACCTTTGACTGTGCTCAGGTGGAGGACACTCTCCCTCAGACGGAGCCCTCCCTCCTGTGGCTTCTTGTAGAGGTTCGGGTTGGGTTATCACACCATCTGTAATACAACCCAGACACAACCCGTAATATGACATCCTTTAATCAACAGAAACGATTACTCGCTAAAATAAAGCACAAGCACTGTTGAGCATTGGTGAATAAATAATTTGGGGACACATCTTATGCTGACAAGTTCACATACAGTACCTAACTCAACACATACGTAAAGTTGTCCAACTGTCTTGTCCCACATAATAAATACACAACATAATGAACCCAAACAGTGAGGTAGCCTGGTCCCAGATCTGTTTGTGCTGTATAGCCAACTCCTATGGTCATTTTAATGCAAAACAACCATATGAGTTCGCTATCCAGGGTTTCCCAAACTCGGTCCTGGGCCCCCCCTGGGAGCACGTTTTGGTTTACGCCCTAGCACTACACAGCTGATTCAAATAATCAAAGCTTGATGATGAGTTGTTTATTTGAATCAGCTGTGTAGTGCTAGGGCATAAACCAAAACATTCGCCCAGGGGGGTCCTAGGACCAAGTATTGGAAAACCTGAGCTATACAACACAAACAGATCTGGGACCAAGCAATGGTCCATCTAAGCTCGGACTGCCACGCAGAAGTAATATCAGCCCGCGCAGAGAAGCACGAGATTGACATTTCTCGCGTTTTCCCCTTATTTAACACTATCAACATTTCGCTCTACTGTGGGAATTGTGCTCGAATCAATGCAATATTTTTCTATTCAAATTGTATTTGTCACATGCGCCAAATACAACAGGTGTAGACCTTACCGTGAAATACTTACTTACAAGCCCTTAACCAACAATGCAGTTCAAGAAATAGAGTTAAGAAAATATTTGCTAAATAAACTAAAGTACAAAATAAACTAAAAAATAACACAATAAAATAACAATAACGAGGCTATATACAGGGGGTACCGGTACCGAGTCAATGTGCGTGGGTACAGGTTAGTCGAGGTCATTTGTACATGTAGGTAGGGGTAAAGTGACTATGCATAGATAATAAACCACGAGTAGCAGCACTGTAAAAACAAAGGGGGGGAGGTCAATGTAAATAGTCCGGGAGGCCATTTTATTAATTGTTCAGCAGGCTTATGGCTTGGGGGTAGAAGCAATATTAGCCACTTTCAATGTAACATACCGAAACAAAACGAACTATGCAAGACTTAGTATGCAAAACTAACTGTGAAAGAGATTTTCTTGAAGGCAAAGCACATTGGAGTAGGATTCTATTGCATTGACAGTCATGACTCAGGCCCGTACTCTACACAGACCGGTGCGCCATAACCAATCAGAGCTGCAGTAGGCCTATATGCAAATAGACCATTGTCATATATGGATCTGTGCCATTCACTTTGAACTGGACTGAGTTACCAGCATGAGCGTTCGCGAGTAGATGTGCTTGTTTTGAGATCAAAGCAAGAGTTGCATGTAGCCACCTGTGCACATTTGTTCATATTCTTTGCTAGTTAGTGAGTTATTAGCCCAGTTATAGCTCATTTCTAGTCAACAATGGTGGAGAAGTTGCTTCCTACAAGAGCATAAAATGTGTGCATTTCTAGCCATCTTTGAAAAGCGAGTTAGGTAAAGACCTTTTTTTCTGTGTTAAAAGGGGCAGTGTTGTATTTTGAGACTGTCTTGAAAAAGCTAAGTAGCCAATAGGCAAAGGGTACGGACAAATTAAATCTCTCCCTTTCCCAGTCTGCTGTTCCCACATGCTTCAAGATGGCCACCATTGTTCCTGTACCCAAGAAAGCAAAGGTAACTGAACTAAATGACTATCGCCCCGTAGCACTCTGTCATCATGAAGTGCTAGTCAAGGATCATATCACCTCTACCTTACCGGTCACCCTAGACCCACTTCAATTTGCTTACCGCCCCAATAGATCCACTGACGATGCAATAGCCATCACACTACCCTATCCCATCTGGACAAGAGGAATACCTATGTAAGAATGCTGTTCATTGACTATAGCTCAGCATTCAACACCATAGTACCCTCCAAGCTCATCATTAAGCTCGAGGCCCTGGGTCTGAACCCTGCCCTGTGCAACTGGGTCCTGGACTTCCTGACGGGCCGCCCCCAGGTGGTGAAAGTAGGAAACAACATCTCCACTTTGCTGATCCTCAACACTGGGTCCACACAAGGGTGCGTGCTCAGCCCCCTCCTGTACTCCCTGTTCACCCATGACTGAGTTGGAGGCATGCTTGGCCATGCAATCATCAAGTTTGCAGACGACACAACAGTAGTAGGCCTGATTACCAACAATGACAAGACAGCCTACAGGGAGGAGGTGAGGGCTCTGGGAGTGTGGTGCCAGGAAAATAACTTCTCACTCAACATCAACAAAACAAAAGGAGATGATCGTGGACTTCAGGAAACAGCAGAGGGTGCACCCCCCTACCCACATCGACGGGACCGCATTGGAGAAAGTGGAAAGTTTCAAGTTCCTTGGCGTACACATCACTGACAAACTGAAATGGTCCACCTCCGCAGACAGTGTTGTGAAGAAGGCGCAACAGAGCCTATTCAACCTCAGGAGGCTGAATAAATTTGGCTTGGCACCTAAAACCATCACAAACTTTTACAGATGCATTACATTTACATTTACGTCATTTAGCAGACGCTCTTATCCAGAGCGACTTACAGGAGCAATTAGGGTTAAGTGCCTTGCTCAAGGGCACATCGACAGATTTTTCACCTAGTTGGCTTGGGGATTAGAACCAGCGACCTTTCGGTTACTGGCACAACGCTCTTAACCACTAAGCTACCTGCCGCCCCAGATGCACAATTGAGAGCATCCTGTCGGGCTGTATCACCGCCTGGTACGGCAACTGCACCGCCCGCAACCGCAGGGCTCTCCAGAGGGTGGTGCGGTCTGCCGAATGCATTACCGGGGGCAAACTACCCGCCCTCCAAGACACCTACAGCACCCGATGTCACAGGAAGGCCAAAAAGATCATCAAGGACATCAACCACCGAGCCACTGCCTGTTCACCCCGCTATCATCCAGAAGGCGAGGTCAGTTCAGGTGCATCAAAGCTGGGACCAAGACACTGAAAAAAGCTTCTATCTCAAGGCCATCAGACTATTAAATTGCACATTAGAGGCTGCTGCTGCCTATTGAAATCACTGGCCACTTTAAGATATGGAACACATGTCACTTTAATAATGTTTACATATCTTGCATTACTCATCTCATATGTATATACTGTATTCTATAATATTCTACTGTATCTTAGTCCATGCCGCTCTGTCATTGCTTGTCCATATATGTATATATTCTTAATTCCATTGCTTACTTAGATTTGTGTGTATATGTTGTGAAATTGTTAGATATTTCTTGTTAGATATTACTGCACTGTCGGAGCTAGAAGAAAAAGCATTTCGCTACACCCGCAATAACATCTGCTAAACATGTGTATGTGACAAATAAAATTTGATTTGGTAGCATCATCTTCTGATTCTCTGTAATAATGGTATGGGAATAATAATGAATTTTATTTTGAAAAGTGGTTTCTTCCATCAAACAACAACATTCAGTCACCTCCTTGTCTGAAGGACAAGTGGATAAACAGGTTAATGTCAAGCCCTGCATGTTTTTTTTTCAAAAGTCTCAGAATATAGGCCTACATTGAACACCACACATTGGCTGCTACTGTAGGCTGAACGACAGAACAGCTATTTCCATGTTAAAACGTTTTGGGATGCATTTTTCTCCATTGTTTCTGATGGTAGGCCACTCTGGTAGGTCTACATTATGATCAAATAGCCACAGTACTCTACTTGGCCACTGTTAAAAAACTGTAACTTAAAGCGGGTACAGCCTCAGTGTTCACAGTAAACGCGTGCTGGAAGTTGCACAGAATTTTCACAACGTTCAAGTTTGTGCTCAGCAGACCAGAAATTTGCTCAGTGCCCCCAAAAAATTGAGGGAACATTGGGACAATTCTAACAGTGGGGTCCTACTTACCTATGAAGTATAGGTCTTCGACCATCACACCCTCCTGTAGCAGCCCTTCCTTGGCGATGCTCTGCAGGGTTATAGACAGCCCTGGGTTAATGGACAGGTCGTTAGGGGCTGGAGAGCCCAGAGCCTCAGGAGGGACGGTCAGGGGCTTAGGGAGAGAAGGTCGGTCCAGCCTGAGACACAGGTTCACTATCTGCAGCTTTTTCTCCATCCCCTTCTGCAGCCGCCCACCTGTATGGACATGGAGGACAAGGGGTCAGCTGGTTGGATAGGTATAAGTAAGACGGTAATCGCATCCTCTTGCCTTCTTATTGGCTGGGTATAAATATTGCCGGCCGTCATTGTAAATAAGAATTTGTTCTTAACTGACTTGCCTAGTTAAATAAAGGTTAAATAGAAATAAATAAAAAATACAACCATTTCACTTCCTACAGGAGCGCCTAAGGGGCAAGCAGTTTGATTTGGAATTCAGCATATCTGTATTATAATAATGTATAATAGATATATAATCATGTTTAATAATGATGTATAAGTCATTTTTTCGAAATCTAATGATTTGAAAATTATTTGACAGTGTTTGACCTCTGGCACTGATCTCCTCCAGTGTATCCTGCTGCAGCAGCTGTTCCAGTGGGGCGGCGGGGAAGTGGCCCAGCAGACACAGGCAGTAGACCACCTTCAGCAGCTCGGAGGCGGCCATCTTGGGCAGGTAGGACACCACCACGTGGGTCACGCCCTCCAGGAACCTATGGCCAGGGAGAAACCAGTCAGGTCAAGTGAAACATATAGAGCTTAGGTTGCATTCAATGCGAGATGGTGGTAATCTGTATTATGCGACTGTTAAGTGGCTGCTTTGAATATTGATTGAGAACCCATCTCCATTTACAAATATAGCTGGAGCTGTGTACACTGCAAAATAGCAGGAAGCTATAGGGTTCCTTCAAAATGTAGCCTTGCTTCCTCCGTTCCTTGCGGTAACCATTGATCTGTAAGTAATAGAATAAGTGAGATACATGGTTTCCACCCTACTGCGTCAACTTTCAGCAACCTAGTCGAATCAGTAAATACTGTACCTTAAGGACAGGAGACTGCATTAAGGTATTTGAACAGGGTCTGGGCCTCTGTAAGTACAGATAGCCATGCTTTAACTGCGCACATTAAGGTAATGCAAAGAAGAGGGGGGAGGGAAAGGGAGATGGTATGGAGAGTGTGAGACCATGTCATTCTATTTCTATGGTACATTATATTTCTATGGTGGAGACTCACGGCTCTCTGTAGCCCTGTAGGTTGTGGTTAAGGGACGAGTAGGTCTTCAGAACGCTGAGGATGTCTTTGAGCCCCAGGGCGTCTGGGTTCTTGGCCACTCTCTCTGCGAAGGCATCCAACATGGCCGTGGGGCAGAACGCTAGATCCTCAAACGCCGACAGGAAGAGAATCACCTAGAACCGACAGAACATGTTAGAGGACAGGAGTGTTTGAGGAGGGGAGTAATCTTCAGATTTCAAACACAGGCTCTTAGGGATCAATATCACCACTGAACAGTGTGCTAGGTGCTAGAAGCTACGGGAATCTTATCAAAGGTCGTTGTATCAGAAACAGTTCTCCCATGCTGCATAAATGTATGTAACTGTATTAGGGTTGGGCGATGTCAACCTTTTCCCCATCGTAATTATGCACTCTTAAAACATTGTGCTATACGATGGCCTCGCCCCCTATTGGCCAACCCCCCTCCCATAAAAAAAAAACATGCTACGGGAGGGATGAGATCAATCCTGACATTGGCAAAACATATTTAGTGGAGCTAAATATTTTGCAGTAGCCTATTCCTCTCTGGTGGAGCTGTGGCACAAAAGAGGTGGGCAGGCAGGTCTGTGTGTGCCAAAGCGTGCAGATGGAGAAAGTGACAGTCAACGAGTGGGCTGCAGAGCAAATGACAGTCAACATCATGGGCTCCAGAGCAAGCAACTGCTGTCCTTAGAACTGGATAATTATAAACTGATTTGCATTTTTGCCAAATCCTCCTCTCTTATTAGGCCTAAGCTACTATGCGTTTAAGGTAGGTTGCACATTGCTAGATTAATATGGAAATCGGCCTAGGCCAACTAAGCTACACGTTGTTTTCTTTCACAAGCTTTCCTCAGCTGTAGACTCAGTTTTCTTTAGACTTCTCATTCGATTTATCCATCTTGGTATTGTTTGCTCAATTTCACTTCTTGTGGCCTGAAATATAATTTGTCATTCAAAATAAAGTTGTGATTGAGAATAGCATAGACTCCGACTTACATAATTGTTCACATTTAAAAGCAGAAACTTTAGAACAAATACTTTTCACAACTTGAATTTGTCTTAACGCTTTTATGAAATTTCAATTAGTAGGATTAGACTTTTGTCAGTTTGGTTCACAATGACAAGGAGGGATTTTTTTCCTCGACCTCGCATGCATAATTTCTGTTATATAATGCTTTGATCACCTGTACGTTTTGTTCAAATTTCTCATGAAATGTTTCTATCTTGCTATTGATTGTTCTCACTCATTATTACCTTAGGCCTACCATATTTGTAGGTTATTCAAAAACAACTTCAAACTTTGTGAGATAATCTATCTAACAGAGTTGCAGGCTAATTGTTTGATCATGAAATAGAGCAGCGGGAGAAATCATCCGCTATTGGAGACAGAGAAAGAAAGAACTAAAACATATCTTCTGACGGGACATTTAGCGCTGCTTTGGTGAAACTTAGCAATGTCTAAATTGTTCTCTTGCATTCTGTAAATATAACATTAATTGAAATAGGCTATAGCAAATAAGAATATAGGCAATTTACTGGGAATAGTGTAGCTAAGGAGATAAGCAGTATAGTATTGGTATATATAGTGTATTATAGTATACCGTAGTATGGTAAATTATAGTATACAGTAGTATGGTATATTATAGTATACAGTAGTATGGTATATTATAGTATAGAGTTGTATGGTATAGGTCACCTGTTTGTTGTTCCACATGGCGATGCTGGAGGCCACGTAGTCAGAGACGGCGGTGAACAGGGCCACGTCTCTGTAGTGCAGCTCCTTACAGGCCCTCAGCACATTCACCAGGCGGTTGAAGGGGACTCCATGGACGTGCTCTGTGATGCAGGAGGGAGGAAGGAAAGAGTACAGTAGTCTTTCACATATAAAACAGTTCAATCATGAGTTGGGAATGATGAGCCGACACACTTATCAAATAACTGATCCTGTGAAACTAACATATTAAGCAGAATACAGTGGCTTACGTCCACTGGTTTCCATTTAGTCAAGTCTGGCATATAGTATTTGTGTCTCACCTGCTATCTTTCTGCTGCAGACGGCCAACAGCGGCTTGGAGCAGAAGCCCATGGAGGCCAGTGTAGTGATCATATACTGGGAGTTCGGAAGAGTGAACTGGTCTGCCAATGACAGGGCCTTTCTCTGGAGGGAGGGACGGGAAGAGAAACTGTTATTACTGGTCAGGGCCTATATTGACAATCTCAGAGTAAGAATGCTGATCTAGGATTTTTAAGGCTGACCCCATTTTGTCGACTGGTCAATTGTTTGGTCGACCGATAAATGTTTTGTCAGGCAGTGGCACAATCTTTTTTTTATGGCATGTCTTGATTGACGCCTGTCTCAGTTTACTAATCCATTGCGGAGGCTGTCGGGATGGCACACCAGTATCACCAGTAGTACATTTACTGTTAATTCCCATAATTTCTAATCTACAATGTTTATTTGGTTACTGTAATTTCAGTTAATGCATATATTATTATTACAGTCTTTTACAGTTCTCATTGTCGGAGTGGACACGTTGCTTGCAGAGCGCACAACATAGGCTACACTTGTGAGAAACACGTTTTAGTTTATTTCACTCCATTTACAAGTTGTCAATTTATTAATTGTGCTTTGTTTGGAGCGCTCCTGTCAATGTTGAGTTAGGACGTGCACCTGATTATGCATAGAGTTAGGCTTAGCAGGGCCTAAAAGTAACACCCGCAGGTAGATTTTGACATTGGCGGATAAGATGTGAAAATGTTTGTCTCAGCTGTGATATTTTGGTTAAAAGAGTCAGATCACAAAAAATGAAATTAAACAATATACCACCTTACTAGTAATCCATTTTTTTTTTTTTACATTACAAAGCATGCTCATCCGTTTGTGTTTTGTTTGGGTAAATTTAGCGGAAAACAATATATTTTGGCTGGTATAAAATCTGAGTGGCTGGTAGATTTGTATATCTACCTGCCACAGTGGCTGGTAGACCAAAATGTTAATTTTATGCTCTGAGGCTACCTGGCCTGCGTGAAAATGTAGGCTTTTAAATGTGCCCATTTGGGGATCTGATAGTATTTCTGATTGTCTTCACTCACCACCACTAATGAGTTGTGGAGCAAATTGTTTCTTCACCTCAAACAGCAAGTAAACAAAGTCTGTTTTTACATCCATTGAGAATGACAATAGTTCCTTAATGTAGCCTATTCGAAAAATCTTTCCATCTCTCTCCCTTTCGATAACCACTTGGGTGAAAGGGCCAAAAAATGTAATGCTCCAATCTGGTGGAAACGTCATAAAATAGGCCTACCTGATTACTTCTTATCCCTTCCGCAAATAGCCTACAGCTGTGTCTGTCCAGAGTTCACTGGCACAGGAAACTGAGGGTCCAGAATATTTTATACAATGTTGCAAGAGCTTCTGCTGGACCAAGTTGATAGTAGATACAATGTTTCAAGTTCCTTGCAGACAGGCCATGCGTAGCCAATGTGATTCAGGATATTTTCTACCTGCAGGCTGAAATGTTTTTATGTGTTGGCTTTATGTAGGCTATTGTTACATAGTTGGCAATGGCAATAGAAGTTACTTTTAGATTTGTATCATTTTAATTTAGATAGAATTTGTATTAATCACATGACAATGATTTTGAGATAGGAAGACTTTATTATAAAATAAATTAAACTGTTCCACGACAATGCGCATATGAAAATCATAACTGGCATGCAGATCGGTAGAAATTGTAAGATAAATTGGCACTCCAAATGGAAAAGGTTGCCGACCCCTGGTGTAGCCTATTACAGGCAACTTTGGGAGCGTAATGGCAGAATCTGCAAAGGCCAGCAGCAGTGGGAGGAGGTGGTTCAGGAACAGGTTTTTTTCTTCTGGTTAGGCTATCTTGATCTCTGGCTCCCTCTTGAGTAATTTGTGTGTATTTTATTTAATCAGAGCGTGCTTTAAGCATCAGATAAGTTCAGTAGCCTACATATAGGCCTAGTTGATTTTATTACAACACATAGCGTGTCTATACAGTTGAACTCGTACATTTACATACACTTAGGTTGGAGTCATTATAACTAGTTTTTCAACCACTCCACACATTTCTTGTTAACAAACTATAGTTTTGGCAAGTCGGTTAGGGCATCTACTTTGTGCGTGACAAGTAATTTTTCCAACAATTGTTTACAGACAGATTATTTCACTTATTCACTGTATCACAATTCCAGTGGGTCAGAAGTTAAACAATTGACTGTGCCTTTAAACAGCTTGGAAAATTCCAGAAAATTATGTCATGGCTTTAGAAGCTTCTGATAGGCTAATTGACATCATTTGAGTCAATTGGAGGTGTACCAGTGGATGTATTTCAAGGCCTACCTTCAAACTCAGTGCCTCTTTGCTTGACATCATGGGAAAATCAAAAGAAATCAGCCAAGACCTCCGAAAAATAATTGTAGACCTCCACAAGTCTGGTTCATCCTTGGGAGCAATTTTCAAACGCCTGAAGGTACCACGTTCATATGTACAAACAATAGTACTCAAGTATAAACACCATGGGACCAAGCAGCCATCATATCGCTCAGGAAGGAGACGCGTTCTGTCTCCTAGAGATGAACGTACTTTGGTGCGAAAAGTGCAAATCAATCCCAGAACAACAGCAAAGGACCTTGTGAAGATGCTGGAGGAAACAGGTACAAAGGTATCTATATCCACAGTAAAACGAGTCCTATATCGACATAACCTGAAAGGCCGCTCAGCAAGGAAGAAGCCACTGCTCCAAAACCGCCATAAAAAAGCCAGACTACGGTTTGCAACTGCACATGGGGACAAATATCGTACTTTTTGGAGAAATGTTGTCTTGTCTGAAGAAACAAAAATAGAACTGTTATGTTTGGAGGAAAAAGGGGGTCGCTTGCAAGCCGAAGAACACCATCCCAACCGTGACGCAATAATTCTCGCTACTATTCTGACATTTCACATTCTTAAAATAAAGTGGTTATCCTAACTGACCTAAGACAGGGAATTTTTAATCGGATTAAATGTCAGGAATTGTGAAAAACTGAGTTTAAATGTATTTGGCTAAGGTGTATGTAAACTTCCGACTTCAACTGTATATGGAAAAATAGACGTTTTAAAAATGTCGACCAGTCGATTGGTCGAAAGAACAGACGACTCTTGGTCGACAAAGACCTTTTTAGTCAGGGACAGCCGTAAGGATTTTGCCTTTTAGATCACAATGAAAAAGGTACAGGGAAGACCTGATCCTAGACCAGCACTCCTATTCTGAGACGCTTTATGAATACAGGCCAAGATGTATATAGTTTGTCACAGGGTACGAGGCTCGCTAGACTGTGATTTAACTCAATGGCTCAACGGATGAGCCCTAATGCACCTCTAGTTTCTTCTTGATGTCCACCGGGGTATCCCGGCCCATGTGGCGCATCATGGTCTGCAGGGCCATGACGTTCTGGATGCTCGGCAGTAGAGCCTCGATCATCAGCCTAGAAAACAATACACACACGGTCATGCACTATACTGTACTGGAGAAATAACACTGGACCTGGGGGAGTTAAATAGGAAATGGCACTCTAGTCATTTTTGAAGCATCACTGCTGCTGTTAAAATAGATGTCACTGGCACCCACCTGACTCCCTCCTTCAGTGCGTCCCCATTGGGGCTGCTCTCCAGGTGCTCCAGACAGGAAACCAGCACTGACAGGGACTTCTCATCAAACTCATTGAGGTTCTCCTGTGGGGACAAAGCATGGTGTTACAGCATCATATAGGAATACTGTCCAGTGTGCATTTTTAAATATTGAGAGAGAAAGAGTTACAGTGCTACTCTTGGTGGGTGCCAGTCTGTGAGGTCACTGTTCACTGACAGGCTGGCAACCGGGCTAAGTCAGGACTCCAAAATAAATACTAGTATATACATGTAAAATATGAATTCCGCCAGACACAGATGAGATAAACACTTGCATGCTGAACAGCGCTAACAGGACTCAAGTATCTGATTGGTGGCCTGGCCTGTGACACACTAACAACCAGTCTCTGATTGGTTACCTGGCAGACTCGGAGGAGGGTCTGGACCACGCGGCTGCGCTGCGACACGCCCAGCTTGACCGTGGCCAGCAGGCTGTAGGCTAGGTCCTCGCTGCGCATGTGCCGCGCGTCCTGCATGGTCCTCTGGAGGAGCTCCTCGAAGCCAGCATGCTCGAACATGAGGCGCAGCTCGTAGCGTCGCTGATCCACCGACATCTTCTTGGTGGTCTCCCAGCAGCGCGTCAGGCAGTTGCTCACCCGCCGGTGTGTGGCTGTGTACTGGCCGGCCAGGTCGAGCACGTCCGAGGGGGAACCACACTCCCTCAGCTGGTCGTAAAACGGCACCCTCTTGCCTGGTTGGTCTGGGGGTGTCTGACTTTGTGGAGACCAGGTTTCAGAACTCTGAGTCTGTATGGAGTTTCCTTGCTTTCTTTCCACCACGTCCTGCCCATATATTTTACCCTGAGAATAATACCTCACTTTGTATATAGGAAGTCCAGCCAATGGTCTATGACTTTGTCCTGTACTACAGATATGAGACAGTCCTCTGTCAAAGCTCTCTGTCATCAACATCTGAGGGCCACGGTGTTGCCATGGACATCGGTGGTTGCATATCCGCAGGGCCCACCTGAGCACCTCCTCTGCTGTACGGGCTGTCATTGTGTTGTGTTGTTGAAATAATACCAGTCCACTGGGTAGTGGTTTAAAAAAGGTATATGGAAGGTATCATCTGAAATTATATAACACGATACATACAGTCAATGAGTGTTTAGTACAGCACCACTTTTTGAGTCATCAAAGTATCCTCTTGAACATCTACTAGAACAAAAGGGAAAGCCAAATAACACACCGTGGCATTGCACATCTGACATTACAATATCATTAACCTTAGATAAGTTTACCACTGTCCTTACAGTCTTTCCTTGGCAAAATAGACTGATACTCGAGTCACTTCTGCGTCTAAACACGTGTCTCCACTATCTGACAACACTAAAATGTTGTTTGTAAGACAATCATTACTTCCCATTGTGTAAATTACATATTATATTATTATAAATTACAATACGATGTAAATCGGTCACAAGGTCAACAAGCTCATGATGCTCGGGGATGCTAGCTAGCTAACGTCATTAGCCAGCTATCTATAGTATCGTCAGCCAACTCGCTAAATTCACAGGTTGAGCTAGCTAGCTAACTCACTGCAGTTAGAATTTCCATACATTAAACATACATAACGACATGTCATCATATTTAAAAAGATACCCAGATGAAGGAAATATAAGCTAATTTACCCTGGCCTTAGCTATGTTGTCCAATCCATTTCACATGCCGGTTGCCTGTGTGTGCAGCCATAATGGGTCCTACGTCGTCCGTTACAAAACGACGTTACATCCTGTTAAGTTTTAGTCCTTTGACAGTTATTTCAAATATTTATATCCATAATTTAGTTGGAGTATTATAGTGAACATTTATAGAATTTTATCTCATATTTAATTACATAATTCAAAACATATTCAGCTAAACGCAGCGACTTCCATAGATATCGGTTTCCTATCGGACACAATTAAAATAACACCACTGGTTTCCTAGCAACAACTGACATCCGGCCTACAGAAACATGGCAAAATTTGTACTTGCTGGTAAGACTTGTTTACGTTTAGGTTATATTAGCTATGTAGACATAAATGTCTGACTTACCTAAATGGGAAGAGCTTATGACATTCCATACATGACAGCTTGTTTTACTCTCAGGCAAGGCAAATTGCCCATACTTTGCCAAAGCTGAACTTCTTGCAGACTTACTGCAAAGATCTCTGCCGAAGTTCAGCATCCACAAGATCTGCATGCACCCCAATGAGTGGCAGGTAGATGCATTTATTACATGCAGTCAATTCTATTTTCATATGGTCTCTTTAGTCTTTGTCAATGTGTAGCCTAAGCTAGAGATATTCTGCCCAGACCATCTCAGCATCACCCTCTTTCCACCTCCCAGCAATGGCTGGAAACCACTTGCAAGGAAAATGGCTGGCAGCATGACCATTCCCCCATGATATGGAGGGAACTTATCGACCGTGGGGGTAAAGGAATGCTTCTAGGGGCCTTCAGCGACTTCCTAGAACATGTACAGGTAATGATACTACATCACCCTTATTCAAAGATAACTATCAGTCTGGTATTATTTTAATTATTACTTTGTTGATAATTCCACAATCAATTGGTTCAGCAAGAATGGAAACATCCTGATCAAATCATGTCAAAGTGCTGCTTGTCTTCCAGGCTTACTATGGCATCACCTCAGATATGACGACGGAACTGATGATGAAGATTGCAACAGAGAACCTGCAGACACGGGAGCTGTGCATGAAGGAGGAGGTGTACCATCAGAGCCTCATCAAGCCACTGCACATATGGATCAGCAGGTACGTAGGGTAGCTAGCTGCGTCTCAATGTGAGGCAGGGCTGGGATCAATTCAATTTAAATTGAGTCAATTCAGGAAGTAAAGTGATTTCTATTGCCATTGAAAATATGAAGTAAAACTATAGAAAATGTTTTGGGTCATATATGTTTGTCTTGTACAGTCTTGTGCCAACTCCTATGGCTATAGGCCTACATCACAAACATATTTAACCCACTGTTCCCCTCCTTTGTAACCCTGCAGTGCTCTTAACCCGACCTGCTACATCCTGATCCCCCAGCTGTTTGCCCCTGGGGTATTCCGGGACGCCCCAACCATCAGCCTCCACCTGTTGGATGTGGGGGCCATCGAGGAGGAGCTGCAGGGGGTCCGGATGGAGACAGAGGACCTGGCCCTCCCACAGCTCCATAAAGTCACCATCTACACAGAGCTGGACCAGGCCTTCCAACAAGCACACTTCATCATCCTCCTGGATGACAGTTGGCCTGAGGACAGAGAGGGTGGAGGGGAGGACGAGGAAGAGAGCAAGGTGTTTAGTTCAAATGTCTCGTTGGGTTAGTTAGAGCACGGTGCAAGCAACACCAGGGTTGTGGGTTGGATTTTTGTATCATCCACTCCACATACGCTGAACATGTGTCCCTGACTGTCAGTGTTGACAGTTCTGTAAGTTGCTTTGGATCAAAACGTCTGCTAAATGACCATATTATTATCTTTAAGGTGAGGAAGGTGTCGGAGCGTTACCAACAGTATGGGCGCCTCATCGACGAGAGGGCGCACAAGAACGTGGCGGTGATTGTGGCTGGGAACTCCTTGGTTAATCTGAAGTGCTCCCTTTTGCTGGAGAACGCTCCCTCGGTCGACAGCGGACGCTTTGTCGGCATGGCAACGCAACTGGAGTACGAGGCCAGAGCCCACATTGCTCAGAAGCTATCTGTGAAGACTGCAGGTAACAAATCAAAATTGTACATTTACATTAATTTTTTTCATTTAGCAGACACTCTTAAACAGAGCGACTTAGTCAGTGCATTCAACTAAGGTAGACGACAACAACATATCCCAGTCATTGCAAGTGAAACTTTCCTCAAATCAACTTTTAGCTAAATCTTTTTTTCCTTCATTATTTCATTACCATTACATGTTTTATCTATAAAATGGATAAACATATTCACCTTAAATTGCAAAAAAACTCAAACCTTCATGTGATTCTTCTTTATCATCTCCTTCAGATGTGACAGATGTCATCGTTTGGGGCAACATCAGTGGAAGTTCCCATGTTGACCTGCAGAGGGCGAAGGTTTACCGATACGAAGGGGCCATCTGGGGACCATCAGATTTTTCTCAGCCAGTCCTAAAGATGATATATGACAGGTAACTTAACTGTTTGCCAAGACATTATTGCCAAATTATGTTTATCAATGAATCTGTACTGTTCCTCTAGTCCAGATCTGTTTGTGCTGTATAGCCAACTCCTATGGTCGTTGTCATGCCAAAATGTCCTTTGATTTGACAAGACAGCACAGTCAGATCTGGGACGAGGCTACTGTTCCTCTGCCATTTCATACCTAAATTCAACTACCATAAAATACCACTGCACTAAGTTTTGATAATATACCTCCCTGTCATCAGTGCTCTAGTTCAGAACTAAGAACAGATATAGCCCCTGGTTCACCTCAGACTTGACTGCCCTTGACCAGACAAAAACATCCTGTGGCGTACTGCATTAGCATCGAACAGCCCCGCGATATGCAACTTTTCAGGGAAGTCAGGAACCAATATACACAATCAGTTAGGAAAGCAAAGGCTAGCTTTTTCAAACAGAAATTTGCATCCTGTAGCACTAACTCCAAAACGTTTTGGGACACTGTAAAGCCCATGGAGAATAAGAGCACCTCCTCCCAGCTGCCCACTGCACTGAGGCTAGGAAACACTGTCACCACTGATAAATCTACGATAATCGAGAATTTCAATAAGCATTTTGCTACGGCTGGCCATGCTTTCCACCTGGCTACCCCTTCCCCGGCCACCACGCTTCTCCTTCACCCAAATTCAGATAGCTGATGTTCTGAAAGAGCTGCAAAATCTGGACCCCTATAAATCAGCTGGGCTAGACAATCTGGACCCTTTCTTTCTAAAATTAGCAGCTGAAATTTTTGCAACCCCTATTACTAGCCTGTTCAACCTTCTCTTTCATATCGTCTGAGATCCCCAGAGATTGGAAAGCTGCCGCGGTCATCCCCCTCTTCAAAGGGGGTGACACTCTAGATCCAAATTGTTACAGACCTATATCCATCCTGCCCTGCCTTTCGAAAGTATTTGAAAGCCAAGTTAACAAACCATTTCGAATCCCACAGTACCTTCTCCACTATGCAATCTGGTTTCCGAGCTGGTCATGGGTGCACCTCAGCCACGCTCAAGGTCCTAAACGATATTATAACCGCAATCGATAAAATACAGTACTGTGCAGCCGTCTTCATCGACCTGGCCAAGGCTTTCGACTCTGTCAACCACCGCATTCTTATTGGCAGACTCAATAGCCTTGGTTTCTCAAATGACTGCCTCGCCTGGTTCACCAACTACTTCTCAGATGGAGTTCAATGTGTCAAATCGGATGGCCTATTGTCTGGACCTCTGACAGTCTCTATGGGGGTGCCACAGGGTTCAATTCTTGGGCCGACTCTATTCTCTGTGTATATCAATGATGTCACTCTTGCTGCTGGTGACTCTCAGATCCACCTCTACGCAGACGACACCATTTTGTATACATCTGGCCCGTCATTGGACACTGTGTTAACAAACCTCCAAACGAGCTTCAATGCCATACAACACTCCTTCCATAGCCTCCAACTGCTCTTAAATGCTAGTAAAACTAAATGCATGCTCTTCAATCGAACGCTGCTTGCACCCACCCGCCCGACTAGAATCACTACTCTCGGCGGGTCTGACTTAGAATATGTGGACAACTACAAATACCTAGGTGTCTGGTTAGACCGTAAACTCTCCATCCAGACTCACATTAAGCATCTCCAATCCAAAGTTAAATCTAGAATCGGCTTCCTATTTCGCAACAAAGCCTCCTTCACTCATGCTGCCAAACATGCCCTCGTAAAACGGACTATCCTACCGATCCTTGACTTCGGCGATGTCATTTATAAAATAGCCTCCAACACTCTACTCAGCAAATTGGATGTAGTCTATCACAGTGCCATCCGTTTTGTCACCAAAGTCCCATATATTACCCACCATTGTGACCTGTACGCTCTCGTTGGCTGGCCCTCACTACATATTCGTCGCAAAACCTACTGGCTCCAGGTCATCTATAAATCACTGCTAGGCAAATCCCTGCCTTATCTTAGCTCATTGGTCACCCTAGCAACACCCACCCGTAGTATGCGCTCCAGCAGGTATATCTCACTGGTCATCCCCAAAGCCAACATCTCCTTTGGCCGCCATTCCTTCCAGTTCTCTGCTGCCAATGACTGGAACGAACAGCAAAAATCTCTGAAGCTGGAGACTGATCTCCCTCACTAACTTTAAGCATCAGTTGTCAGAGCACCTTACCGATCACTGCACCTGTACACAGCCCATCTGTAATTAGCCCACCCAACTACCTCATCCCCATATTGTTATTTATTTTGCTCATTTGCACCCCGGTATCTCTATTTGCACATCATCTTCTACATATCTATCATTCCAGTGTTAATACTAAATTGTAATTATTTTGCACTATGGCCTATTAATTGCCTTACCTCCATAACTTACTACATTTGCACACACTGTATATAGATTTTCTATTGTGTTATTGACTGTACGTTTTGTTTATCCCATATGTAACTCTGTGTTGTTGTTGTTTTTATCACACTGCTTTGCTTTCTTGGCCAGGTCACAGTTGTAAATGAGAACTTGTTCTCAACTGGCCTACCTGGTTAAATAAAAAACAATTAAATAAAAAGTTCTAACACACATATAGTACACCCAAACTTTGAATACCTTTTTTTCTCAAAGGAAATGGCTACAGTCTGACTTCCTGAATTTGGTCAGTTCCCAACGTGCCACTGTAGCCTCCAAGTCCCAGAGGGCCACAGCCATATCAGCCACTAATGGGATCATTGCCGTTCTAAAGGCCTGGAACTGCAACTCCTCTGCTGAGGAGGTCCTCTCCTTAGGCATACTCAGCACAGGTAAGGGTCAAAAGTCAACATAGTGACAGTTGCAGATAGGAGGGAATAATACTAGTCTGGTCCCAGATCTGTTTGTGCAGACTTGCCAACTCCTATAGTCATTGACATGACTTAGCTAAAGAAAGACTGCATCATTAAGCCTGATCCCAGATCTGTTTGTGCTGTAACATTGGCATTGACAACAGCCATAGGATTTGGCTATTACAGCACCTAAAGATCTGGGACCAGGCTATGTAGACATTTTATATAATGTGTTTCAGGATAAGTTTCAATATCACATGCACAAGTAGAGTGAAATGCCTTTCTTGCAAGCTCTTAACCCAACAATAATAACATAACTAAAAAAGAACATAAGATATAACAAAAACATACAAGAAATAGAAATAAGAAGAACACGAGAAAGTAAGTAAGCATACTAAATAAGTGCTGCCTATGAAGCCTAGAGCCTGTTTTCATAATGTGTCTCAGAGTATGAGTGCTGATCTAGGATCAGGTCCCGCCCCCTGTTCATTTATTATGATCTAAAAGGTCAAACTGATCCTAGATCAGCACTCCTTCTCTAAGACATGTTATGAATACAGGCCCTGATATCTGTCTGCTCTTGGCCTCTCTGCAGGACAGTACAACCTCCCAGCTGGTGTAGTCTTCTCAATGCCAGTGAGCTTCCAGGATGGTAGATGGTCCGTGTTGTCTGATGTAATCATTGGTGATGAGAAGAGGGCCAAACTGCAGATTGCTGCAGACCAACTCAGGGAGGTGAGTATAGTAACTAGGCCACAGACACAGCAATCACATGGTGTCTCATGGCTTAGTATGCTTCTGTGCCAGTGTTTTTAGATTATTTTCCAGATGGGGTCAAATGCCCCCCAAATCAGCCTCCAGGGCCTCTAACATTTAAATTGAAACCAATTAAATCCAAAATATTTTTAGGAGGGAGGAACAGAGGTAAGTGTGTGTGTGGGGGGGGGGGGCTGATCTGTGCTAACGGTAGGGGAAACATTCCTTTGGATTCGTTGATTTTTCATGAACTTTTTATTGCAATGTAATGTTCATTTTGTGCTTATACTATTTTGTTTACACTATCCATAGGAGAAAGATCTTGCATCAAGGACAAGAAAAGACACTGCATGAATTTATACTACTTTCTGAAGCTCTTCCTGTCGGAGTTGTAATATGTTTGTTAAAAATAAACAAAAATGCTGTTTTTACTTTTTGATAAAGACATCTGACATTTATTTGCACATTAAAGTTATTAAAGGTTGAATGTTTTACATTTTGGTGACTAAATAAATACTGATGACCTCAATGAATTATATAATCATCACTGGACTTCTGGTTGCCCCTCTCCCCACTGTACCCTTCTTCCCCACTGCATCCTTCCCCTTCAACGTATTGTTTGAGCTATGAAGTTATTTTTACATAGTTCAAGCCATTCTCAGATTCCATGTCTGTTAGCCTTATGTAACTGGTGGGGTGTGAATCCCAAATCGGCCACATCAGACCTAAGGGCAAAGGCTGGAACTCCAAGGTTCTACAGTGCCTTGCAAAAGATTCATCCCCCTTGGTGTTTTTCCTATTTTGTTGCATTACAACCTGTAATTTAAATTTATTTTTATTTGGATTTAATGTAATGGACATACACAAAATAGTCCAAATTGGTGAAGTGAAGAAAATAACTCTAAAAAATAAATAACGGAAAAGCGGTGCGTGCATATGTATTCACCCCCTTTTCTATGAAGCCCCTAAATAGGATCTGGTGCAACCAATTACCTTCAGAAGTCACATAATTAGTTAAATAAAGTCCACCTGTGTGCAATCTAAGTGTCACATGATCTCAGTATGTATATATATATCTCTACTTTTGCATATTGGTGATACTTAATGTTATCAGATCTTCAACCAAAACCTAATATTAGATAAAAGGAACATAAGTGAACAAATAACACAACAATTACATATTTATTTCATTTATTTCATAAACAAAGTTACGCAACACCCAATTCCCCTGTGTGAAAAAGTAATTGCCCCCTTATACTCAATAACTGGTTGTGCCACCTTTAGCTGCAATGACTCCAATCAAATGCTTCCTGTAGTTGTTGATCAGTCTCTCACGTCGCTGTGGAGGAATTTTGGCCCACTCTTCCATGCAGAACTGCTTTAACTCAGTGATGTGTGGGTTTTCAAGCATGAACTGCTCGTTTCAAGTCCTGCCACAACATCTCAATTGGGATTAGGTCTGGACTTTGACTAGGCCATTCCAAAACGTCCAATTTGTTGCTTTTTAGCAATTTTCATGTAGACTTGATTGTGTGTTTTGGATCATTGTCTTGCTGCATGACCCAGCTGCGCTTCAGCTTCAGCTCACAGACGGATGGTCTGACATTCTCCTGTAGAATTCTCTGATACAGAGCAGAATTCATGGTTCCTTCTATTATGGCAAGTCGTCCAGGTCCTGAGGCAGCAAAGTATCCCCAAACCATCACACCACCACCACCATGCTTGACCTTTGGTATGATGTTCTTACTGTGGAATGCAGTGTTTGGTTTTCGCCAGGCATAATGGGACCCATCTCGTCCAAAAAGTTGACTCAAGTTTGCCAAAAAGCACCTGGATGATCATCAAGACTCTTGGAAGAACGTTCTATGGACAGATGATTCAAAAGTATAACTTTTTAGACGACATGGTTCCAGTAATGCCTGGCGAAAACCAAACTCTGCATTCCACAGTAAGAACTTTATCTAATATTAGGTTTTGGTTGAAGATCTGATAACATTCAGTATCACAAATATGCAAAAGTAGAGAAAATTAGAAAGGGAGCTGTTGTGCAAATGGAATAGACAACAGGCGGAAATTATAGGCAATTGGCAAGACACCCCCAATAAAGGACTGGTTTTGCAGGTGGTGACCACAGACCACTTCTCAGTTCCTATGCTTCCTGGCTGATGTTTTGGTCACTTTTGAATGCTGGCGGTGCTTTCACTCTAGTGGTAGCATGAGACGGAGTCTACAACCCACACAAGTGGCTCAGGTAGTGCAGCTCATCCAGGATGGCACATCAATGCGAGCTGTGGCAAGAAGGTTTGCTGTGTCTGTCAGCGTAGTGTCCAGAGCATGGAGGCGCTACCAGGAGACAGGCCAGTACATCAGGAGACGTGGAGGAGGCCGTAGGAAGGCAACAACCCAGCAGCAGAACTGCTACCTCCGCCTTTGTGCAAGGAGGAGCAGGAGGAGCACTGCCAGAGCCCTGCAAAATGACCTCCAGCAGGCCACAAATGTGCATGTGTCTGCTCAAACGGTCAGAAACAGACTCCATGAGGGTGGTATGAGGGCCCGACTTCCACAGGTGGGGGTTGTGCTTACAGCCCAACACCGTGCAGGACGTTTGGCATTTGCCAGAGAACACCAAGATTGGCAAATTCGCCACTGGTGCCCTGTGCTCTTCACAGATGAAAGCAGGTTCACACTGAGCACATGTGACAGACGTGACAGAGTCTGGAGACGCTGTGGAGAACGTTCTGCTGCCTGCAACATCCTCCAGCATGACCGGTTTGGCGGTGGGTCAGTCATGGTGTGGGGTGGCATTTCTTTGGGGGGCCACACAGCCCTCCATGTGCTCGCCAGAGGTAGCCTGACTGCCATTAGGTACCGAGATTAGATCCTCAGACCCCTTGTGAGACCATATGCTGGTGCGGTTGGCCCTGGGTTCCTCCTAATACAAGACAATGCTAGACCTCATGTGGCTGGAGTGTGTCAGCAGTTCCTGCAAGAGGAAGGCATTGATGCTATGGACTGGCCCGCCCGTTCCCCAGACCTGAATCCAATTGAGCACATCTGGGACATCATGTCTCGCTCCATCCACCAACGCCACGTTGCACCACAGACTGTCCAGGAGTTGGCGGATGCTTTAGTCCAGGTCTGGGAGGAGATCCCACAGGAGACCATCCGCCACCTCATCAGGAGCATGCCCAGGCGTTGTAGGGAGGTCCTCTGTAGCTCAGCTGGTAGAGCACGGCGCTTGTAATGCCAAGGTAGTGGGTTCGATCCCCGGGACCACCCATACACAAAAATGTATGCACGCATGACTGTAAGTCGCTTTGGATAAAAGCGTCTGCTAAATGGCATATTATTATTATTATTATACAGGCACGTGGAGGCCACACACACTACTGAGCCTCATTTTGACTTGTTTTAAGGACATTACATCAAAGTTGGATCAGCCTGTAGTGTGGTTTTCCACTTTAATTTTGAGGGTGACTCCAAATCCAGACCTCCATGGGTTGATACATTTGATTTCCATTGATAATTTTTGTGTGATTTTGTTGTCAGCACATTCAACTATGTAAAGAAAAAAGTATTTAATAAGATTATTTAATTCATTCAGATCTAGGATGTGTTATTTTAGTGTTACCTTAAATTTTTTGAGCAGTGTATATCTACCATCCACCAACATCAACTGGCTGCATGTAAAAAAAATAAAAATAAATGTGTTTACCTGTGCCTGTGCTAGGGTTATAAAAAGACCCTTTATATATACAGTGGGGAGAACAAGTATTTGATACACTGCCGATATTGCAGGTTTTCCTACTTACAAAGCATGTAGAGGTCTGTAATTTTTATCATAGGTACACTTCAACTGTGAGAGACGGAATAAAAAAAATAAAAAAAATCCAGAAAATCACATTGTATGATTTTTAAGTAATTAATTTGAATTTTATTGCATGACATACGTCTTTGATCACCTACCAGCCAGGAAGAATTCCGGCTCTCACAGACCTGTTAGTTTTTCTTTAAGAAGCCCTCCTGTTCTCCACTCATTACCTGTATTAACTGCACCTGAACTCGTTACCTGTATAAAAGACACATGTCCACACACTCAATCAAACAGACTCCAACCTCTCCACAATGGCCAAGACCAGAGAGCTGTGTAAGGACATCAGGGATAAAATTGTAGACCTGCACAAGGCTGGGATGGGCTACAGGACAATAGGCAAGCAGCTTGGTGAGAAGGCAACAACTGTTGGCGCAATTATTAGAAAATGGAAGAAGTTCAAGATGACAGTCAATCACCCTCGGTCTGGGGCTCCATGCAAGATCTCACCTCGTGGGGCATCAATGATCATGAAGGTGAGGGATCAGCCCAGAACTACACGGCAGGACCTGGTCAATGACCTGAAGAGAGCTGGGACCACAGTCTCAAAGAAAACCATTAGTAACACACTACGCCGTCATGGATTAAAATCCTGCAGCGCACGCAAGGTCCCCCTGCTCAAGCCAGCGCATGTCCAGGCCCGTCTGAAGTTTGCCAATGACCATCTGGATGATCCAGAGGAGGAATGGGAGAAGGTCATGTGGTCTGATGAGACAAAAATAGAGCTTTTTGGTCTAAACTCCACTCGCCGTGTTTGGAGGAAGAAGAAGGATGAGTACAACCCCAAGAACACCATCCCAACCGTGAAGCATGGAGGTGGAAACAACATTCTTTGGGGATGCTTTTCTGCAAAGGAGACAGGACGACTGCACCGTATTGAGGGGAGGATGGATTGGGCCATGTATCGCGAGATCTTGGCCAACAACCTCCTTCCCTCAGTAAGAGCATTGAAGATGGGTTGTGGCTGGGTCTTCCAGCATGACAACGACCCGAAACACACAGCCAGGGCAACTAAGGAGTGGCTCCGTAAGAAGCATCTCAAGGTCCTGGAGTGGCCTAGCCAGTCTCTAGACCTGAACCCAATAGAATATCTTTGGAGTGAGCTGAAAGTCCGTATTGCCCAGCGACAGCCCCGAAACCTGAAGGATCTGGAGAAGGTCTGTATGGAGGAGTGGGCCAAAATCCCTGCTGCAGTGTGTGCAAACCTGGTCAAGACCTACAGGAAACGTATGATCTCTGTAATTGCAAACAAAGGTTTCTGTACCAAATATTAAGTTCTGCTTTTCTGATGTATCAAATACTTATGTCATGCAATAAAATGCAAATTAATTACTTAAAAATCATACAATGTGATTTTCTGGATTTTAGTTTTTTGTTTTAGATTACATGCTTTGTAAGTAGGAAAACCTGCAAAATCGGCAGTGTATCAAATACTTGTTCTCCGTACTGTATATCATTGCTCCTACCCATTGCTCACACGCCCAGCATGTTTTGCTTTGTATGATAATGATGTAATATTGATTTAGCCAATGAAATGCATGCGAAGACAAATTCCTCACGTGCCCTGAAGCTTTCTTTTCCCTCTCGCTCTCTCTCTCTCTCAACGGCTTGCTCGACTTCAGATGCTTACAAAAAGGCGTGTAGTACAGATTAAAGTTATTGTCAGATGTTTACAAGTGATCTTTATTAATTTACACGGCAACTCGATTTTAACATGAGGGAGATTGTTCATCTGCAGGCCGGTCAATGTGGAAATCAGATCGGTGCCAAGGTAAGGGCCATTTTTTATAAAAGTGTATTGCAAACTCAGTTGCATTTTTCAAAGTAACTAACTAGCTAGCTAAAGTTAGCAAACTTTGTGTTGCTAGCCTGCTCATAAGGTAACTCAAAACTAAAGTATTTGCGATTTGTTAGTTAGCTAGCTAACGTTAGCTTTGGTTATCTCAAATATGTGGTTGATATGAAGAGTAAAATTCGGTCAACTTTAGATGGCGGCTCAGCTAGCTCCTAACTTTAGCTTGCTAGCTATAATGCTATGAGAAACTTTTACCCGCCCACGTGCCACTAACCACTCCGTCATACTTTTGCAGTTTTGGGAGGTAATCAGTGACGAGCATGGAATAGACCCAACAGGCACTTACCATGGAGATAGCGATCTGCAGCTTGAGAGAATCAATGTGTACTACAATGAGGCAACAGGTAACTTACTGGAAAGGATCCTCTATGTACATAGGTAGCTAACTAAATTGTGACATTTTGATTTATTCTGAAGATTTAATGACAAAGTAAAAAAAAAGTAATAATACAATTTAAAGGAGCTAGTTGAAGTGTTTTTAAAGTGTATTTGCGCTTGCAGTAGTGTCAAGTCTTCAAAAAATTATGCCGTGTTCTCTTTAACTAAAGCCTTTGCACACTGTATGTTGGATTCAGTCTTAAGATTCACAGTCACAATTAAAATATTGATATCAACCTGTCCAGATTGTAGGATTTGCTTCTGTTCTGTAGTCACATTCTGCAATTGGCTTCAAGTCAACAGCAGCAGTGTATTTGATCTCAAGTAGCAGCACTTAAATCGGCAGACCTAGGCCCTGTCACACTGAAAGAGCCAAGAAGTTCGACAATCGTTTACGACCTAAGAATTTCACACGATGTGGACATTTTGTCTGGGACAGAAAAATTGTGGCATAAGAAGCCTAAAATCATACAGTCTGCAAAGGTCTTAACCTCTAAAGGATCGGACCATTTAAAAAAAAAAATGTTCGCCTAAAATGACATACCCAAATCTAACTGCCTGTTGTTCAGGACCTGAAGCAAGGACATGCATATTCTTGAAACCATTTGAAAGGAAACACTTTGAAGTTTGTGGAAATGTGAAATTAATGTAGGAGAATAACACATTAGATCTGGTGAAAGATAATACAAACAAAAAAACATGCGTTTTTCTATTGATTTTTTTGTTCCATGCAAGAGAAAGGCCACAATATAATATAATATTGAAGTTTAGGCGCAATTTAGAGTTTGGCCACTAGATGGCAGCAGTGTGTGTGCAAAGTTTCAGATTGATCCAGTGAAGCATTTTGTATCAAGTCTGCCCAAATGTGCCGAATTGATACATTTGAGTACACAACTATATAGAGAACATACAAAAATGATATGGTAATACAAAATGTAAGTTTACACACTCCCAGGAATGTCATACATGATGCATCATTAGCTTATACACTAACTTTCACACATCTAGATGGCCGGGCAGGGTGGGTGTGGAGCCAGAGACAGCAGGGGTTCAAACTGTAGAGCCCAGTTCCTACATTTGAATATAAAAATGGATTTGATCAAACAAAACTATGTTACATTTTATCTCTGGGACTGATCTTTAGATTACTGAATGTAAGTACATTGTTTACCTTTAGAGGTGAATGTATCAAACCAGTTGCCGTGATACGTTTTTTGTTGTTGTTGTGCACTCTCCTCAAACAATAGCATGGTATTTTTTTCACTGTAACAGCTACTGTAAATTGGACAGTGCCGTTAGATTAACAATCATTTAAGCTTTCTGCCCATATAAGACATGTCTATGTCCTGGAAAGTTTGCTGTTACTTACAATAGTAATGCTAATCACATTAGCGCATGTTAGCTCAACCGTCCCGTATACAGGGAGCGATCCAGTAGAGGTTAACCAGGTTTCCATCCAACCTTTTTACGCAAGTAAAGTACATGTCATGACAGGCCTGATAGGAACAGAATTTGTCGGTAAACTTACCAAATGCCGACCAAACAAAATACGCTAGACGAGTTGATCTTTTTGTGTTGGTAAAATTAATAATGCTTGAAATGCCGGTGGAAACGCCTTTGAGCAAATATTGATATAAAACCATCATATCGAAGTAAACTTGGGAGTCTCACGATATGGTGTGTGGTCTCCCACTACGACTCAAGAGAAACAATGCCATTTATTAGGCTACAGATGAGATCTTGTTGATCCTTTCCAATAAATATCGAAGGTCTGATTCTGGTGAGTTGATGCTTGACAAATATAAATATTCTCGCTCTTATCCATAATAAAGCTTATCATGTAGACTAGCCTACCCACACTGTATCTGCAAGCTGTTGGCTAGAGCGCACGTGCCAAGACCAGAGTAGGCACATTTTGCTATTTAATGCAACAGTTTGTGACAAAACTATCGGTAGTTTAAAATGCGATAGAAACACATTGAACTTTAGATTTTTATTCGGTATATGAAAACTTAAGTGAAAAAGTAAAATTTGTGCACTACGTTATCACACACTAATTTTTATCCGCAACAAGTCCATTTGGTGGGAACACACCACTGGTGGGAAAATGCGCATATTTTCTTTATGCGGATTTTAGAATATTCACATGAAAATCTGTTGCAAATTAGATGGAAATGTAGCTACTGACCCATAATGTGATTGTTCATTTATTTCAGGTGGCAAGTATGTTCCTCGTGCCGTTCTAGTTGATCTGGAGCCTGGCACCATGGACTCTGTCCGGTCTGGACCATTTGGCCAAATATTCAGACCGGACAACTTTGTCTTTGGTGAGCAAATGCTTTGAAATTGCAAATTCATGCTACCATGTCATAGTCGATTTTACCATAGTAATACGCCTAGCCTACATCTCATGGCGTGCTTTTTGTTGTTTGTTTAAAGGACAGAGTGGTGCAGGTAACAACTGGGCAAAGGGCCATTACACTGAGGGAGCAGAGCTGGTAGACTCTGTCCTGGATGTGGTAAGAAAGGAAGCCGAGAGCTGCGACTGTCTTCAGGGCTTCCAGCTCACCCACTCCCTTGGAGGCGGCACAGGCTCTGGCATGGGTACCCTAATGATTAGCAAGATTCGTGAGGAGTACCCTGACCGCATCATGAACACCTTCAGTGTGGTGCCCTCCCCCAAAGTGTCAGACACCGTGGTGGAGCCCTACAATGCCACCCTGTCTGTGCATCAGCTAGTGGAGAACACTGACGAGACCTTTTGCATCGACAACGAGGCCTTGTATGACATCTGCTTTCGCACCCTGAAGCTGACGACGCCCACTTACGGGGACCTCAACCACCTGGTGTCAGCCACCATGAGTGGTGTCACCACCTGCCTGCGTTTCCCCGGCCAGCTCAACGCTGACCTGCGTAAGCTAGCTGTCAACATGGTCCCATTCCCCGCCTGCATTTCTTCATGCCAGGCTTTGCCCCCCTCACCAGCAGAGGTAGCCAGCAGTACAGAGCGCTGACGGTGCCCGAACTCACCCAGCAGATGTTCGATGCCAAGAACATGATGGCCGCCTGCGACCCCCGCCACGGCCGCTACCTCACTGTGGCCGCCATCTTCCGCGGGCGCATGTCCATGAAGGAGGTGGATGAGCAGATGCTGAACGTGCAGAACAAGAACAGCAGCTACTTTGTCGAATGGATCCCCAACAATGTCAAGACTGCAGTCTGCGACATCCCGCCCGTGGCCTCAAGATGGCTGCCACCTTCATCGGCAACAGCACGGCCATCCAGGAGCTGTTCAAGCGCATCTCTGAGCAGTTCACAGCCATGTTCCGACGCAAGGCCTTCCTGCACTGGTACACCGGAGAGGGCATGGATGAGATGGAGTTCACAGAGGCCGAGAGCAACATGAACGACCTGGTGTCCGAGTACCAGCAGTACCAGGACGCCACCGCTGAGGAGGAGGGCGAGTTTGAGGAGGAGGGAGAAGAGGATATGGGTTAAACTAAAATCAATTTCAACTGCAATCCATCCCTTTTGTTTCAGGTTGTTCTTTTATTCTCTTTCACTGCACAAGGAGCTGCTGTCAGTGTTTAACCTGTTGTAATTGCAATAAATCTTATCAGCATTTAAAAACTTGTTTGTGTTCCTTTTGTAGATGTACATTTCTGAAAAACAGGAGAAATTGGAAAATAGATCTTCCTTTACTATAGTACAGTTCTTGTCAAGTGCCTTTATAGATCAAGAAGCAGTAAAAGCATAAACAAACACATTTCTACAATACATAATTTGTTAATATAATCTTGAAATGATTCCATCATGTCTTTTTATAGTTGGTTACATTGGGATTATAGCAAAAGAAATGACCTTTTAAATGAATCACACTTGGAAGAAATTGAATTAATGTCATTGGCAATTTAGTGTTATAGGAATTCTATTTTAAGGGACATTGGTTTAATAAAAGCTGCAACATACAAATTGTATGCTTGCTACAAGTCCACGGTCTTGCTCCCTCCAAGTTTGGAGAGGACCATGCATTTTTTTATGCTTGGTTTTCACATGCAATGTTACAAATTACTCTCGTTTTGAAGGAAACTTTCTACAGAGAAGTGCTCGGAAGGCATTGGACAGGAAAAAGGTTGGTCTATATTACAATACAGTGCACAGGTACAACTTGGGTTGGGGAACTTTAAGCTAGACATTGGTGGCCACCATTTTCTACTTCACATTAATTTGCGTCTACATATTAGTTTCTATGTGCAATGGTCTCTTCCATTGCGCAAACTAAAGTACATCCCACTCCTGAGATTTTCAAGTAGTACAAATATATGGACTTAAGAAATTGGTGGTGAAGTAGCACTTGCATTCATTTACAAACATTACAGAATACAACTAACAAAATATAGACCTTGGAGATGTTGACGATGAGCAATTGAAAAGGTTGTCAGCATACCACAGTAAGTTTTGTATGGGTAAATAAATATTTTATACCATCACCTGTTTTTGAGATTTTTTAAATGTCCAATACAAACTAAAATTAAAATCTTATTGTTTGGGAGATTTCACAATTTTGCAGAATGTGGAACTTACTTGAGGGGTTGCTGATCATTAAACTGCCTTCAATGAAACTCCCAAACGTAAGTGTTTGTGCCTACATGAAAACATTTGTGTTTTGCTAAAGATCTAAATTCAATGTAGATTGTAGAATCGACTTGGGTTACTGACCATAGAGAATCTTTATTACTTTCAAATTCCTGCATGATGACAATAGATTTCCATTAAACTGACCGTTAAATTAAATAATTTATATAATATATATTAATAGCTATAATCAAAACCTTTTCTTTCTCTCAAAGAATCCATCCACATATAACCTCTGTTAATAATTTCCTTTGAGAAGGGTGGGTATAGATCTGGACCCTATATCCTGGTCCCATTGCAGATTGTGCTGAAATATACCCAAATCCATTTGGCATTACAACATACAGCACAAACAGATCTGGGACGAGGCTCCACCAAACCCTTCTCCTGCCACCCAAACACATATTACTAGTAGTTCCCAAAACTCAGATGGCTTGTTCCCTTGGTTAAAAGCAATAAAACCCTGTCAAACACAGGTGCCATCAAGCCCAAGCCTCGAGAAACAAGTTTCTTTCCAAATGGCACCCTATTCCATCTATAGTGCACTACTTTTGACCAGAGCCCTATGGGTCCTGGTCAAAAGTAGAGCACTATAAAGGGAATAGGGTGCCATTCAGGACTTAACCACAGTGATAGTGTGAAGGCAGAATCAACCACAGTGATCTCAATCACTAACCAACTGCCACTAACCACAGACACTTTGATAAGTGTACATACACTACCAGTCAAAAGTTTAGACACACCTATTAATTCAAGGGTTTTTCTTTATTTTTACATTGTAGAATAATAGTGAAGACATCAAAACTATTAAATAACACATATGGAATAATGTAGTAACCAAGAAAGTGTTAAACAAATCAAAATATATTTTATATTTGAGATTCTTCAAATAGCCACCCTTCGCCTTGATGACAGCTTTGCACACTCTGGGCATTCTCTCAACCAGCTTCATGAGGTAGTCGCCTGGAATGCATTTCAATTAACAGGTGTGCCTTTTTAAAGTTAACTTGTGGAATTTCTTTCCTCCTTAATGTGTTTGAGCCAATCAGTTGTGTTGTGACAAGGTAGGGGGTATATAGAAGATAGCCCTATTTGGTAAAAGACCAAGTCCGTATTATGGCAAGAACAGCTCAAATAAGCAAAGAGAAACGACAGTCCATCATTAGTTTAATACATGAAGGTCAGTCAATACGGAACATTTCGAGAACTTTGAAAGTTTCTTCAAGTGCAGTCGCAAAAACTATCAAGTGCTATGATGAAACTGGCTCTCATGAGGACCGCCACAGGAATGGAAGACCCAGAGTTACCTCTGGTGCAGAGGATAAGTTCATTAAAGTTACCAGCCTCAGAAATTGCAGGCCAAATAAATGCTTCACAGAGTTCAAGTCACAGACGCATCTCAACATCAACTGTTCAGAGGGGACCGTGTCAATCAGGCCTTCATGGTCGAATTCCTGCAAAGAAACCCCTACTAAAGGACACCAATAATAAGAAGAGACCTGCTTGGGCCAAGCAACATGAGCAATGGACAGTAGACCAGTGGAAATGTGTCCTTTAGTCTGGAGTCCAAAGTTGAGATTTTTGGTTCCAACCGCCGTGTCTTTGTGAGACGCAGTGTGAGTGAACGGATGATCTCCGCATGTGTAGTTCCCACCATAAAGCATGGAGGAGGTGGTGTTATGTTGTGGGGGTGCTTTGCTGCTGACACTGTCAGTGATTTCTTTAGAATTCAAGGCACACTTAACCAGCATGGCTACCACAGTATTCTGCAGCGATACGCCATCCCATCTGGTTTGGGCTTAGTGGGACTATCATTTGTTTTTTAACAGGACAATGACCCAACACACCTCCAGGCTGTGTAAGGGCTATTTTACCAAAAAGGTGAGCGATGGAGTGCTGCATCAGATGACCTGGCCTCCACAATCCCCCGACCTCAACCCAATTGAGATGGTTTGGGATAAGTCGGACGGCAGAGTGAAGGAAAAGCAGCCAACAAGTGCTCAGCACAAGTGCTCAGCACTTTTGACTGGTACTGTATATATCTGTATAATGTATATCTACATAAAACAAAACAGTTGGGAATGAGCGGTGATGAGGATGCTAGAAGGACTCCGGTTGGTGCGTTGGAGATGGGGGTGTGTCTGTGGGAGAGGCCACTCCCACTACCCCCTGTCCATCAGGACTGAGAAGACCCAGCAGGTCCTCGTCCATCTGCTCCAGTTCACTTTGGTCCAAAATCTCAAAGTCCTCTTCCTCGGTCGGTACAAACGTGTCGTCCGGCATCTCCTCGGCACTCCTCTCCTCGGTCTCCGCAGTGACCGCATCCTGGTCCTTTTCTGCCTCCTCTGTCTCGGCGACAGGGGCGGGGGGGCTTTCCAGGGCGCTGGGGGGCGTGTCGGTGGGCAGGAAATCTGCAATGGAGGGGCCCTTGCTGGCCTCAGTGGAGCGCAGCAGGGCCGACAGAGTGTTCTGCACCACGGTGGAGATTGCCGTGTTCACGATCTCCTCACTCAGGGCTTCCAGTGACTGCCTCGGGGCCTGGGACTCCCTTTCCCCCCCATCCACCACCTCCTCCATTCTCCCAGCCCCCAGCAGTGGTCCCTGGTCCCCACCTGGCGGCCGTCTATGTCCGTTGAAGTGTGTGTTGACAAAGTGGAGCGGGGAGGCCAGGTGCTGGATGAGGAGGCTGGCCGGGCTCATGGGCTCCCCCTTCGAGGGCTCTCCTCCCCCAGCCGCAGCCCCGTGCCCTTGGCCCTGGCTGGGGCTCCGTAACGGGAAGTGGAGGAGGCTGTGCTCGATGGAGGGGAACTCGTCAACTGAGGGGAATTCAGGCAGGTCCCTTAGGAAGGCCTCCTCTGGGTCACTGTGCACACTCTGCTGGTCCAAGTCTAAACAGTCACAGGAGAGGAAGAGGATGGGGTTAAAGGTAGTCAGCGATGCATGAAGTAAATCGCAATATTGGGTTGCCTTCTAAGAGTGTGAATCGCAAGGCTGAACTTCTCTGCCGTTTTGGTCCAGCAGCTGTCACATTGCAGCAGCGTGAAGCTCACCTGCACATGGCCAGATCTTTTTTGCGAGTGAAGATCTACAATATCTGCAGTTCATCCTGCTGCTTGTGGCAACGCCATGTCGCTGAGTCTCAGTTTAATATGCAGAGAAAATGTAATTCTAATATATAGTGAATGAGGAAGGAGTCAACAGCACATCAAAATAATGACAAATCAACATTTGCTAGTGCCAATATTTGATTCACATGATTTGGACTGTGGAACACATGCTGCTCAATTATAGAAATCCCTGCAGTCCAATTCTGTCCTTTCTCCTCCGCACACATGTAAAAGCATCAGATTGATGTAAGAGGTATGTCTCACATTGGGTTATATGCTAGGGATGGGCATTTGAAATTATTTCACTATTAGAATAATATATTTCTTTCGGATAGTCAAAATACAATGTTTGAAAGATTGTTTTTTAAACTTCAATGGAGACTTGCTCGTGTAACTCGAGAGAGAGCTTGTGTGCTGTGCTCTGCTTGGAAGGGTGGGGGAGAGGGGAGCAGGGGCCGGTATGTGTGACACGGAGGGAGAGAGAGAGAAAGTTGCCAAACCAACTCGCGCTAGTTAGACAAACTTGTTGCTACCATAGGTTATCTATCATACCATCTGCTAGTGCCAGTCTTGAATGCATCAAATCTTTGTAAAAAAGCTAGCTAGCTACAGTAGCCAGCTAAGTTAGCCAGCTAGCTAACTAAAGTAGCAAGGCTAATTGATGCATCCTTGTGTTAGAAATTGCGTAATTCAAATCTGGTATTGGAATAAGAATCAAGAGATCTTCAATCCAAGCTTAATTTATTGTATGCAAAATGTATGTATGATAAGTATGAAGGTTCGTATATACGGGTCCACTGAAATACCACGCAGGGCACTCAGATAACTAGAATTATTGTTTACAGATTCTTTCTCAAATACACTGACAGAAAGCCTCCACCTCTTCTGTTGGCCAACCAGAGCAAAGGACTGAGTGTGGTCCAGACTCCATTCAGCCAATCCGTTGGCGCAGGGGCTGGTCCCAACTCCTCGGCACTCCATTTGTTGCCAGGCATAGTTGCTATGATAATAACCTGCGGAGTCAGCACCCAAAAAGACACCATTCCACTGTGCTCCATGTTCAAGGACAGTTTCACAGACTACAAAGAGAGAGTGTTCGTATCTGTAAGAAATTCAAGTCTTATCTGTCGTACCCCTAACGTTCCCCACATGAATAACAACAGCCTGTTATGTGAAACAATTTATATCAGTATAGTTCATTAATGCATTCTTTCCAAGCTATTCATCACATACAGATCCAATTATGAGAAAAATAAAACCCAACAATTCCCCCTTTTGACACCCTCTAGGGCAGGGGTATTCAACAAAATTTAAAAAAGGTCCAGTTAGAGAAAATGTTTTGAAGCAAAGGTCCAGAAGATCATAATGTCTAACAATTTAGTGGTATATATATTTAAGTAGCCTAGTAGTTCTGAATGTAATCAATAACTGACCGTCTAATCAAATTAATTCAGTACAATTCAAAAACTTGTTGACAATATTTATTATCACGAAACATAGAACTGAACATTAGGGTTGTCCTCGACTAAAGAAATTCTTAGTCGACTAACACTTATATGAGTTTGTCGACTAATCGATTAGTTGATTTAATCGACAGAGCTGTGCAAGACTAGAAAAGCGCAATATAAATGTAGTTAATTAACCATCTGTAAAACTGAGTTTCTCCGAAATTAATCCTGCAAAAGCACCACTTTAAATCTCGTGTTCACCAGAAATGTTCTCATAAGTTACTTGGAAATGAGTAATTAAGCATGAATAAGCATAAAAAATGACTTATCGACTAAAGAAATCTTAGTCGACTAAGACCAAAACGACCGATTAGTCAACTAATCGACTAAGAGGGGCAGCCCTACTGAACATATATGTATGACTGTAGATATGTACAATGTGCTCTCATTAATTAACTAAATAAAACTAGGGCTGCATGTCAAAATAAGAGAAAATAAATAAAATGTGAAAATTGTGCATTTTCAAAAAAAGTGCTTAACTTCAGAAAAATAATATAAAGGGAGGAAAAATTTGAATTTCCCCTTTTCTGTTTCACATCTTGACTCAACAGTCTCAACCAATTTTACAAATAATAAATCTCAACAGATCTTAACAATTGAACAGTTTTAGAGTATCACTTTCTTCCCCTCATATCCCACTCCACCATGTTTTTGCTCAGTGAGAGAATTGAGCTTTAGCCTGTCTTGCCAGAATTTTAAACCTGGGCTTGAATGGAGTCAGGGCCATTCTCATACACATGTGAAGGTGCTCATTGGTGAGCCTGGAACGATATTTAGTTTTAATTATGTTCATTGTGGAGAAAGCTGCCTCGCAGTTGTATGTGGAGCCAAACATGGTCAAGATGTATAGGGCTACTTTCCTCAGACCCGGGAAAGCAGTCTCAGGGACCATTTGGAACCAGAAAGTGGAAGGGTCAGTTCTTACAAACTGCTCTTTCAGGGCCACATCTGCTTGGAGATCAACCAATTGCATCTGGAGAGACCCAGCATTTACCCATTTAAAGTGCTGTGTGACTTCCTTTGAGAACCCCCTGACATCTGTGATCAGAAATGGGTTCTGAATGAACATGGTGAGCTGCTCTCCAAAGCTGAAGCTGTCAAAACGGTTGCTGAAGTTTACAATCAGCTTATCAATAAAATCAACAAAAGAAGACAAATCTCTCTGTCCCTGAACCTGTTCCTGCACTGCTGGGAAGTGTACACAGTCTCCCTGCAGGTCTTCCTTGAACACTTCAAGTTTCCTCTGAAAGGAGCGAACAGCTGTCATCAGTTCACAAATTGAATTGTCCTTGCCCTGTAGCCTCAAATTCAGTTCATTCAGATGTGACGTGATGTCAACCAAAAAGGCCACATTATCCATCCATTTCTCATTTTCTAAAAAGAGAGAAAACTGTGTTGCCTTCTGACTGCTTAGCTCTGCCAAAAAAGATGCTAATTCCCTCCTGATGGACCAAAAGCGCTCTAGCACCCTGCCTTTGCTGAGCCATCTCACATTGTTGTGCAGCAAAAGATCATCAGCATTGGCATCAACTTCTCTGAGGAATTCCCTAAGCATGCGATGCTGGTAGGAAGAGGATGCCCTGAGAAAATTTATCATTTTCATCATTGTATTCATCACCTCAGCATGCTCATCTGACAGGGAGGCACAGAGGACAGATTGATGAATGATGCAATGGTAAGATAAAAGCTCAGGATTGTCCCCTTTCAGTCTTGCTACAGCTCCTTTTTCTTTCCCTATCATAGAAGGGGCTCCATCTGTGGTTATTGAAACCACTTGTTTTGGCTCTATTCCTCTTTTTGTTAACATCTCCTTAATGGCCAGGTAGATATCCTCTCCTCTTGTACTGGTCTGAAGGGGAGTGACACCTAACATGTCTTCACAGAATGTTTTCTGGGCTGTGTTGAAAAACCTGGCAAACACTAACAGCTGAGCATTGTCACATATGTCAGTGGACTCATCCACAGCTAAGCCTACACATGGTGCCTTATGCATAGCTTCATCTAGCTGGGTTAGCACATCCTGAGTTAATATTTCACTTTTCTTTGTGGCAGATGATGCTGACATGGGAATTTGCTTTATTTTATCACAAAGCTCATTTTTTTGTTTTCCCTCAAGTAGTGTTTCAGCTACTGCACTCATGCATTCTTTGACAACCCCTCCATCTGTAAATGGCTTTTTGTGTTTACCCAAAATCCAAGAAACTCTGAGGGAACACTCAAGAGCACGTTGTTGGGCAGTGAATGTGTTGCTCAGGATCCTGGTGGAGTCTGTCCATTCTGGATTAAATGCTCTGTTTTCATTGTCCACTTTTCTTTTTTTGGAGAGTGCCATTTGTTCCTTATTTTCTCTAACTGTTACCCTTTTTCTGCCTCACTCGTCTGTTTCGCTCCCTTTCTCCGTCTCACTCATATTTTCGTCAACTTTCTCCGTCTCACTCGTATTTTCCTCAGCTTTCTCCGGCACACTCGTCTGTATCTCTCCCTTTCTCCGTCTCATTCGTCTGTTTCTCACTCGTCTGTTTCGTTCCCTTTCTCCGTCTCATTCGTCTGTTTTCGCTCCCTTTGTTTTCTACATATATCTCTATCTTTTTAATCCGACTTTCTTTTCCTTGGTAACTTGCCTCTAAAACTCTCATCTGTCTGCACTGTAGAGTCCCAATGTTTACCGCCAGGAATGCAAAGACTTCATTGGCTGAGTGGTATCACGTGGGATCGCTTAACTCACATGCAATTGGTCGGTGAGTTTCCTCATTCACAAAACGAGTACCGTAAAGACTACAAAAGCTGTGCATATTAAAATAGAAGCGCCCCGTCAGGTTTTAATTCATAATCTTTTGTTTTGGTCCGGGTCCGTATGGGACGGCTTCTGGGTCCGGATCCGGACCGCGGTCCGCCTGTTAGTGACCAATGCTCTAGGCCTAGGGTGTCACTCATTAAAATACAATACAAACAAAAATAAACACTTTTATTAATAGACAATTTGATAATAAAAGTCCTTCAGTCCTTCCATCTACACCCAACTTGCAAACGGTTGGCTACAAGTCACCCAGGCACTTCAAACCTTCACATAAGGAAAGACAAACATTCTCAATGGTTAACTTGATTAATAAAGCATAAAACACAGGATTAATAGAACACAAAACATAAGATTATTAAAACATAAAACACCAACAGGGAAGTCAATTTTGGCCCCCTTTAGACACCCT
This sequence comes from Coregonus clupeaformis, assembly GCF_020615455.1. Classification (NCBI taxonomy): domain Eukaryota; kingdom Metazoa; phylum Chordata; class Actinopteri; order Salmoniformes; family Salmonidae; genus Coregonus; species Coregonus clupeaformis. The sequence goes on along the minus strand of NC_059220.1, from coordinate 60,589,839 downwards.
CTAGAGTGTCACTCCACCAAGCCTGGTAGGTCATATCCTTCATTCCTTAGGTCGGAGTCCGGGATTGGGCCGTATCTCACCATCTGTTTGGAAACCACCTTCTCCATCTCCTTTTCTCACCAACCCTCAGACACAGGAAATAAGACAACATCCACAAAGAACAAGTATACCCATAGAAGCTATAACTTCACCCAGAATAGTCACAACAATAGTTTTCCATTTTACCAAATATGTTATCAAACCAACCGTTTATGGAGCTATCAATACCAGAGTTCTCAACCAGTTCGTTCGCCAGCGTGGTGAGTCCCTGAAGCGCTTTGGTCACGGACCCGTCCGGTGCTATGTTGTTGGGGATGAAAGTACAGCACATATATCCAAACAGAACACAAACCCCGTCCCGCTCAGCCAAAAGCATATCTAAAGCTATTCTATTCTGCCATGTCATTAAGCTAGTTGCCGCTGTCTGCTCAGCTAATCCCTTTATTGCATCACGAGTGTGGTTTATAAATGTTTTGCTGGTTATATTAAATATAATTTATCCAATCTACATTTTTATTAATTGTTGACCACCAGAAAATACTTGATTCAAACCCAGCTGCGATCTGATTGTGGATCCCATCAATATATATCCTTTCATCAAAGGATCCCGGGAGGAGGTCCTACTTTCTACGTGATAACTCACCAGTCTCTGACACATTTGATTGTTTGCGTATGTAGGTGAGTTCACAATCAGTTATCACCACACATCCATCAGATGTCAGCACGGGTCTGGTTTTGGTTCCTAAAATCCTCTGGCTGCAACAAAGAGGAGAGATTAGTCATGGTCTCTTTTAGTTGTGATATTCTCTGTGTGGGAGCAGGAGCTAAGAGGCCCTACCCTGTATCCTATCTTATTAGTCCTAGAAAAACAATAAGAATCCCCTGTGACTTCAAACTGAGGCAACCCAGGTCGGGATGACTTTGTTATCGGGGGAAACAGATAGTGCAAGTTACCATAAGACTCTTTCACCACATTCCCAGGTGGCTTGCATGGAGGATAAACCTGACAGAGAGTCAAAGCCTGTCAAGGGGAACGGAGTAGTTGTTAACCTTGGTTTGGCTGTCCTACAGGCATAACAGTCCTCTTTAGACCGTATACTGAATCCATTCCAACCACAGGTTAAAATCTATTTACTCCGTCTCCATCTGTACTACTTCCTTCAGGTCTATAGTTTGCACTGTCTCACTACCTCCCTCAGAGAGGTTTACTCTATAGGGTGCCCCAGTTGAAGAAGATATCTCACTTGTCAGGTCTGTAATCTGTTTTAGCATAATTCAGACTTTCAGACAGTACCTACCCTTATATGGGTTGCACTGCCATTTCTGATAATTCCCTACTTTCACAATACTCCACCTGTCCTTAAACTGTGTATGGAGATTGGTGATGTCCTTCCCTAAAGTCCCTAGTATTTCCCTTTTCCTACGTCTAGCTGTCTCCTATGCCTTTTCAACTTGTGTTAGGTTAACTACCAATTCTGGCTGAAACAGGAGGGTCCGTGTGTGTTAGGAATATGGCCCCCACAATCAGACAGCTACATACCGTCGGGAGACCTGTGAATCCCCACCCTCACCCTGAGAACATGTCAGACGCCAGAGGCCAACCCATTGCTTCACCTTCTATCGAACTCACACAGGGATGATCAGACAGGGTAAGGGAATCTTCGTTAAGGAGCCAACCCCCGAGCCCTAGTGGTGATCGGATCTTTCTCCTAACTCTGTGTTTGTTCGTCAGGTGTAGCTGGGTTTACCTTTTTGCAGTGAGTGACATGCACCCAAATGGATCTCTCAGCTATTCTGCTGGCAAAGGCAGTACTTGGTAGGGCCCTTCCCGCCAGGCCTGCTTCAGTCTCCTGGTTAGATAGAGTGGGTCACCTTCTCCTTTAGTTCACCTGTGGGGCACAAAACCTCTGACATACAGGTGTGGTTAATAAACTATCATACATGTTGTTGTTGTTTTTTTTAAAAGTATTTTGTCCTCTCCTTCGTATATATTTAATATTTAATCCAACCATCCCCCTTTTTGACACATGATTTGGCCATGTGTCAATATTACCACCTACCTAAACAATCACTTTAGTTAATATTGGTAATTCATTATCCAATTGCCATTCCTCCACTCTCTCTTCTGTTATTTTATGGTTCAAATCAAATATATTATTACCAAATTATAATCTTCTTCACAATTTTCACAGTACTATAAATTACCCTCAACTTAGTAAAATAAACTATCTTAAAGTCCTCCTCTCATGCCTTTAGAATTTACTAGTGTGGATGATTAATTAACACCAGAATGTTAAAACAGAGTTCAGAGGCAATTGAAATCATTTAACGAACTGTTTAATCCCATAGTATACTAAACATTACCATTATTCTAAATATTTCATAAATGTTAGTTATCCCAAGTGTTCATTAAGTCCTCATGACATTCATTCTCATAAGAAATCATATATACCCCAAACTCAGCCAAAAGCTAAAAAACTCCATAAAATTCACTGTGTGCTCCTCTAAGACCTATCACCCTTGACCTGCTGAAACCCCCCAAAAATTGAAACAACAAGGCTTTATAAACATCATACTAGGTGTGTTGTTTTTTGTTTGAAAAACCAATTTGAAAAACAACAACCACAAATAGCTTCCTCCAATTAAACATAACACTACCGGTTCTAACCCTGGTGGAAATGAGTAGATGTTGGTGGTGTGGTTAGATTGGGTTTCTTGGCAGCTTCATTGGGGGTCCTGGTTGGGGTGTTGCATTCCCATCCATGACATACTTGGCAGCATTTCAGGGTTGGGTAGTTGCTGTGGCTGGATATTTGACCCTCCAGGATATTGGGGTGCTGGTTGTGGTTGGAATTGTTGGGCGCCTTGCCAGGTTGGCCTTTGACCTGGGTATCTGGGCCCACCCCCTTCTTGCAGTCCTCCATAATCTCGTCCTCTTGGTCGTTTGAAGTTTGAGGGTTGTGACCAACAGTCTCTAGCCATGTGTCCGTTCTCGCCACAGTTAAAACACCTCCTGTGACGGGGTACGTAGCCAGGATGTTGGGGTAAATCTGGTTCTGTGTACATCCCGACAGAGAAATACCCATTTGGCCCCACAGGAGCCATCATCTGAGGTGCCATCATCCCAGCCATTGCCTGTACTACTGCAGCAGCCGCGGCTGCAGCTGGATCAATACCTGGCACACCCTGTGGATTCGGGGTACTGGTCACAACCATCTGTTTGCCTGTTTTGTCTTCAGCTAGTTGTTTTTTCAAAACTTTCTTCTGTAGCTGCTTTAGTTCATCTTCCTCCTTCCTCTTGCCTTCCCTCCATCGCTCCACATGATGTTGGGCTATCTCTGTGAACTCTGGGATGGATTTTGCTGTGAGTGCCACAACCTTTTCACACTCTACCCGGGCCTGGTCTGGGAGTCCCCCCAGGCAGTTTGCAAGGAAGAGGTGACTCATTGTATTTTTGGTGGGCTCTTCATTCCATGCTTGTCTCCAGAGGCACTTTGCCCTCTTCATGTAGGCTGGTATGGTTTCATCATCATTCAGCGTCAGTGTTCTCATGAGATCTGGCCTTGCCTGAGTGGGATACTTCCTTCTAACTGCATCCCATATGACAGTTCGGTATCGATCAAAACCAGTTGCTGCTCCTACTATTCCTCTCAGGCCTGCTTGTATGAGTATCTCTTTGCATTCATGATCTCCCATGCACCTGTTCATTACTGCTACCAAATCCCCTATGGTGAGTTCATCTGCTGCAGTAAGGCTCTCAAAAGCCTTCACCCACCTGTGTCCTGATTCTTCAGGCTGGGGTAAACTGTCAACCAGAGTTTGCACATCCCTGTGTGGCCAGGGTTTGTATACTGAAGCTCCCACTGTTGTTTCTCTCAGAGGGTACTGACCCCCACAGTTACCCCCTCTCCCTTGAGTTTTGGCCCGTGTGCGTTGTGCAGGCCCTTCCTCATCCCAAATATCTCCTTGAAAAGCTCCATAGAGCATTTTTGTCTGCTTTACGTCTTCATACTCTTCCTCTTCTTCTCCCAAATCAATACAATGGCCCCCCCTTGGCTCTGGTGTTCTTTGCAGTGATGTGAGTGCCAGCTCCTTTCTGTCTTCTCTCACCTGCTTTTCCAGTACTTTCAGTTCCTTTTTAATTCGGCATTGTTGTCATAAATGGTTGAACTGGCTGTGCTTCTACCTCCTATTTCCTCATTCTCTCTCTCACTTGCTCCGGTTCGACACAAGTCCCGGTACTCTGTACTTCTCTCTGAGTCTTCTTCCTCTTTATCCAGTCTACTCAGCTGAGAAATCTGTTCTTTCAGTTCTCGTGCAGTTTTCAACATCTGTTCGATATCACCTCTTCGTCTATTCACCTCTTCTTCACCCACCCATGTATCCTGCAGCACGCCGTCTTTCTGCTGATACTGTACCTGCCCAGTCAGTTCCAACACTGGTGCCATTGTTTTTGGAGGGTTTTCATACGGTGGTGGGGCCGATGGCAGGGCTGGATACAACCGATTTGTTATCTTGGGTGGTGCTTTGTCTTCCCACATTTTCTTTAGTTTCTCCAACATAGCCAAACCAATCCGCTCCTTTAACCTGGCTTTCTCCATCGCGTCTTTGGACTTCCCTTTGAGGGGCTCTCCTTCCTCTTTCCACTCACTTACTGCCTTCTCTGTTCTCTTCTTCAGGGCTGTCAGTATTGTCCTCGGTTCTCCTTCCCCTGGGATTCCATTCATTGCCATTATCCATCCATCTGCTATCCATTCTTTGTATAACTTTTCTCCTCTCCTCTTCCATTCCTTCCCGTCTTTTCCCCCATTTATCTCGAGGGTGGATTTCAACACTTTAATTACTTTATCTGTCATTTTTGCCAATGTTGTTGTATCTATACTTTTGTTTTAAGAACTTTATTATTTATTCTTAATTGTAATTTAAATAATTGTTTGTATCAATCTAAATCACCCCCCTTCTCTCTCTCTCTTGACTCTTCAAAAGCCACACTCTCACTGTCTCCAGCCCCTCCCCTCGCAACTCTCTCTCCAGTGCTCGGGTGGGAGCAGGCTCCTTCGAGGAGCTGTGTTAGTGTTTCCAATATTCTGTGGTTATTTAAAGTATTTTAGTCTATTTATGTAAATCAAATCACTCCCACCTAATTAGTCAAAGCTGGTGCATGTTTATATTGAAACGATAAACCAAATTATTTCAGTCTAATTGTTTAACCAGTATTTTGCAGGGTCAAACGCCACAGTTCAATCATATCAGCTCAAACGTTTCAGTTCAGTCACACTAGTCATTCATCACTTTAGCTTTATGTTCCTAATTGTTATTAACGGGTTATATGGTTTAAGCAACCACAAACCCAACAGTTATCCCCAAATTTATACAGTTTGGACAGGCACAGACGTCTTTGATTCCCAATTAGTTTTCTATCAAGGTATACAGGTTTATCATTCACACTCTCATGCATACGTCACCCCTGTCTTAAAGAATTTTAAGTGTCTCCTTTGAACCTAGTCATATCTAGTCTGAACTGATATGTGCCATAGCGTCGCACTGCCTATTTATTTAAAGTACCTCCTATGGGTGTCTTTTGTTAACGTTTGCACAATTTAAACTTTATTTCCTAATTGTAATTCTCATTATTTACTGTTTTAAAATATTGTTTGTATTCTCAGCCAAAATGGTACACAGTTATTACACAGTTAAACGTAGTATACAGTTATCACACTCACTCACAATACACAGTCATAATCCTATCACAGTCATAAATGACACACTTACACTCGACACACAATCGTAATTCTTTGTCACACAACTAAAGTTTCTTAGGACACACAGATAACAAAGGTATACAATGGGGCACACAGCCACCTCTACTATGGGGCACACAGCCACCTCTACTATGGGGCACACAGCCACCTCTACTATGGGGCACACAGCCACCTCTACTATGGGGCACACAGCCACCTCTACTATGGGGCACACAGCCACCTCTACTATTCCATGGGTTTAACCATCACAATTATCAAACATTTGCATAGTACATTATGAAATCGAAGTAGTATACTGTAATTGTTATTTATAGTAGAATAGGGTTCACTTACATCAAACAGGTGTTTCACAAAATTAATTTGGATAAAGCCAATGTGCAAAACTTCAGTTATATTACAATAGGTGTTTTGCTTACCTTTTTAGAAGCCCGGGCGATTTGTGAAACACATCGTTCGATGACAGTGATGTCCAATAGGCTGGGTGAATTCCAGCGAAGTTCCGCCACCAGATCACAGTCGGAGGTCACCAATTGTTAGAAATTGCGTAATTCAAATCTGGTATTGGAATAAGAATCAAGAGATCTTCAATCCAAGCTTAATTTATTATATGCAAAATGTATTTATGATAAGTATGAAGGTTCGTATATACGGGTCCACTGAAATACCACGCAGGGCACTCAGATAACTAGAATTATTGTTTACAGATTCTTTCTCAAATACACTGACAGAAAGCCTCCACCTCTTCTGTTGGCCAACCAGAGCAAAGGACTGAGTGTGGTCCAGACTCCATTCAGCCAATCCGTTGGCGCAGGGGCTGGTCCCAACTCCTCGGCACTCCATTTGTTGCCAGGCATAGTTGCTATGATAATAACCTGCGGAGTCAGCACCCAAAAAGACACCATTCCACTGTGCTCCATGTTCAAGGACAGTTTCACAGACTACAAAGAGAGAGTGTTCGTATCTGTAAGAAATTCAAGTCTTATCTGTCCTACCCCTAACGTTCCCCACATGAATAACAACAGCCTGTTATGTGAAACAATTTATATCAGTATAGTTCATTAATGCATTCCTTCCAAGCTATTCATCACATACAGATCCAATTATGAGAAAAATTAAACCCAACACTTGTCTACAACAACTCCATTCATATGAAACAGCCTACCCGTTGTTGATCATTATAGCCTAATTCCATTTAGCATTAATTAGAAATCTCCTACTTCACTTGCTACACATGGAGCCTCTAACGGTGGTGCCGCTTTGATTGACCGACAATAACAACAAGCTAACGTGTGTAGGCTACCGGTGCGCCTTTTTTTAATGGTGCAAAACATTTTGCTATGGTTTGCACTAATGAATACACCCCATTCCTTTTCTTTTAAATCCATCAATGGACGTGAACAAGTGGCGCAGGACAGATACTTGGGAGACAGGGCCTGTTGTGCTTGGGTAACTACCTTCAGAGACGTCTGTGAGCTGTGGGGTGGTAGCTCTGGATACGGAGAACCCTCCACTCTCCAAAATGGATGCTTCCTCGTCAGACAGCTCCGAGTCGGTGATGGCCATTGCCAGGGCTGTGGTCTTTGCATCCACCTGACCAATGACATAGCACAATTCAATTACATTTTCATTGTTCTTTAGTGAAAGGCTCTGGACAGAACCTATACTAGAGCCCAATTAAGGTTATTACAAAGTCAAGCCATAATATTGTCTTATCCTCTCAATTGTGAGGAAATGTCAACATTCAAATATTAATTTAACCACATTCTGTAAAAAACTAAAACAAAATATTTAGCCTTTCATTGAGGGGAATATCTTGGTTGAGTCAGAATAATCTCTCATTCCTCCTGAAGTGTGCGCTTGTTCTATTCCAGACATAAGCATTGGATTTATAGGCATGGGCTAGAGAGTTTCCATTATCATTAATTTCCTTTCAAATCCATAAGGGGAAGTGAACATGTGCACACTTCGGGAGAAAGGAAAGATTATTGGGATGCAACACTAGTGTAATTCTGAATCAGACAAACAATTGAATCAGCAAATTTATTAATTGACTAGCCCAAGGAATATGGTCGCTGGATCTTTCCCCCAGCCATCTCTCTTGTACGACACTACATTAGTGCACAACCCTCCAGGGTCACGAGGACTGCGGTTAATCCCATCACTTCTCATCTCCCACTCTAGCATACCACTGCTACCCCAATGGCCTAATGACCACTGACCACACAGTCTTGTTTAACTAACCTTGTGGGGGGACACAATTGATCCTATTCAAAATCCTATTTTCCCTAACCAATGTTCCTTCTAAGCTGTGCACGGGGCGCAGTAGCCCAGAAAATCCTGCGCAGCTCCCCCAGGACTGCTGTGCAGAACTCATCAAAGTAGGATTCTATTGCATTGACACGCTCGGCTACAGTCTGACTTCCTGAATTTGGTCAGTTCCCAACGTGCCACTGTAGCCTCCAAGTCCCAGAGGGCCACAGCCATATCAGCCACTAATGGGATCATTGCAGTTCTAAAGGCCTGGAACTGCAACTCCTCTGCTGAGGAGGTCCTCTCCTTAGGCATACTCAGCACAGGTAAGGGTCAAAAGTCAACATAGTGACAGTTGCAGATAGGAGGGAATAATACTAGTCTGGTCCCAGATCTGTTTGTGCAGACTTGCCAACTCCTACAGTCATTGACATGACTTAGCTAAAGAAAGACTGCATCATTAAGCCTGATCCCAGATCTGTTTGTGCTGTAACATTGGCATTGACAACAGCCATAGGATTTGGCTATTACAGCACCTAAAGATCTGGGACCAGGCTATGTAGACATTTTATATAATGTGTTTCAAGATAAGTTTCAATATCACATGCACAAGTAGAGTGAAATGCCTTTCTTGCAAGCTCTTAACCCAACAATAATAACATAACTAAAAAGAACATAAGATATAACAAAAACATACAAGAAATATAAATAAGAAGAACACGAGAAAGTAAGTAAGCATACTAAATAAGTGCTGCCTATGAAGCCTAGAGCCTGTTTTCATAATGTGTCTCAGAGTATGAGTGCTGATCTAGGATCAGGTCCCGCCCCCTGTTCATTTATTATGATCTAAAAGGTCAAACTGATCCTAGATCAGCACTCCTTCTCTAAGACATGTTATGAATACAGGCCCTGATATCTGTCTGCTCTTGGCCTCTCTGCAGGACAGTACAACCTCCCAGCTGGTGTAGTCTTCTCAATGCCAGTGAGCTTCCAGGATGGTAGATGGTCCGTGTTGTCTGATGTAATCATTGGTGATGAGAAGAGGGCCAAACTGCAGATTGCTGCAGACCAACTCAGGGAGGTGAGTATAGTAACTAGGCCACAGACACAGCAATCACATGGTGTCTCATGGCTTAGTATGCTTCTGTGCCAGTGTTTTTAGATTATTTTCCAGATGGGGTCAAATGCCCCCCAAATCAGCCTCCAGGGCCTCTAACATTTAAATTGAAACCAATTAAATCCAAAATATTTTTAGGAGGGAGGAACAGAGGTAAGTGTGTGTGTGGGGGGGGCTGATCTGTGCTAACGGTAGGGGGAAACATTCCTTTGGATTCGTTGATTTTTCATGAACTTTTTATTGCAATGTAATGTTCATTTTGTGCTTATACTATTTTGTTTACACTATCCATAGGAGAAAGATCTTGCATCAAGGACAAGAAAAGACACTGCATGAATTTATACTACTTTCTGAAGCTCTTCCTGTCGGAGTTGTAATATGTTTGTTAAAAATAAACAAAAATGCTGTTTTTACTTTTTGATAAAGACATCTGACATTTATTTGCACATTAAAGTTATTAAAGGTTGAATGTTTTACATTTTTGGTGACTAAATAAATACTGATGACCTCAATGAATTATATAATCATCACTGGACTTCTGGTTGCCCCTCTCCCCACTGTACCCTTCTTCCCCACTGCATCCTTCCCCTTCAACGTATTGTTTGAGCTATGAAGTTATTTTTACATAGTTCAAGCCATTCTCAGATTCCATGTCTGTTAGCCTTATGTAACTGGTGGGGTGTGAATCCCAAATCGGCCACATCAGACCTAAGGGCAAAGGCTGGAACTCCAAGGTTCTACAGTGCCTTGCAAAAGATTCATCCCCCTTGGTGTTTTTCCTATTTTGTTGCATTACAACCTGTAATTTAAATTTATTTTTATTTGGATTTAATGTAATGGACATACACAAAATAGTCCAAATTGGTGAAGTGAAGAAAATAACTCAAAAAAATAAATAACGGAAAAGCGGTGCATGCATATGTATTCACCCCCTTTTCTATGAAGCCCCTAAATAGGATCTGGTGCAACCAATTACCTTCAGAAGTCACATAATTAGTTAAATAAAGTCCACCTGTGTGCAATCTAAGTGTCACATGATCTCAGTATGTATATATATATCTCTACTTTTGCATATTGGTGATACTTAATGTTATCAGCTCTTCAACCAAAACCTAATATTAGATAAAAGGAACATAAGTGAACAAACTAGTACTCCTGAGTGGCGCAGTGGTCTAAGGCACTGCATCGCAGTGCTAACTGTGCCACTAGAGATCCTGGTTCGAATCCAGGCTCTGTCGCCGACCGGGAGACTCATGGGCGGCGCACAATTGGCCCAGCGTCGTCCAGGGTAGGGGAGGGAATGGCCGGCAGGGATGTAGCTCAGTTGATAGAGCGTGGCGTTTGCAACGCCAGGGTTGTGGGTTTGATTCCCAAGGGGGGCCAGTATAAAAAATATATATGTATTCACTAACTGTAAGTCGCTCTGGATAAGAGCGTCTACTAAAATGTAAACAAATAACATGACATATTTATTTCATAAACAAAGTTAAGCAACACCCAATTCCCCTGTGTGAAAAAGTAATTGCCCCCTTATACTCAATAACTGGTTGTGCCACCTTTAGCTGCAATGACTCCAATCAAATGCTTCCTGTAGTTGTTGATCAGTCTCAGATAATGATGTAATATTGATTTAGCCAATGAAATGCATGCGAAGACAAATTCCTCACGTGCCCTGAAGCTTTCTTTTCCCTCTCGCGCTCTCTCTCTCAACGGCTTGCTCGACTTCAGACGCTTACAAAAAGGCGCGTAGTACAGATTAAAGTTATTGTCAGATGTTTATAAGTGATCTTTATTAATTTACACGGCAACTCGATTTTAACATGAGGGAGATTGTTCATCTGCAGGCCGGTCAATGTGGAAATCAGATCGGTGCCAAGGTAAGGGCCATTTTTTATAAAAGTGTATTGCAAACTTAGTTGCATTTTTCAAAGTAACTAACTAGCTAGCTAAAGTTAGCAAACTTTGTGTTGCTAGCCTGCTCATAAGGTAACTCAAAACTAAAGTATTTGCGATTTGTTAGTTAGCTAGCTAACGTTAGCTTTGGTTATCTCAAATATGTGGTTGATATGAAGAGTAAAATTCGGTCAACTTTAGATGGCGGCTCAGCCAGCTCCTAACTTTAGCTTGCTAGCTATAATGCTATGAGAAACTTTTACCCGCTCACGTGCCACTAACCACTCCGTCATACTTTTGCAGTTTTGGGAGGTAATCAGTGACGAGCATGGAATAGACCCAACAGGCACTTACCATGGAGATAGCGATCTGCAGCTTGAGAGAATCAATGTGTACTACAATGAGGCAACAGGTAACTTACTGGAAAGGATCCTCTATGTACATAGGTAGCTAACTAAATTGTGACATTTTGATTTATTCTGAAGATTTAATGACAAAGTAAAAAAAAAAGTAATAATACAATTTAAAGGAGCTAGTTGAAGTGTTTTTAAAGTGTATTTGCGCTTGCAGTAGTGTCAAGTCTTCAAAAAATTATGCCGTGTTCTCTTTGCAGACTGAATGTTGGATTCAGTCTTAAAATTCACAGTCACAATTAAAATATTGATATCAACCTGTCCAGATTGTAGGATTTGCTTCTGTTCTGTAGTCACATTCCGCAATTGGCTTCAAGTCAACAGCAGCAGTGTATTTGATCTCAAGTAGCAGCACTTAAATCGGCAGACCTAGGCCCTGTCACACTGAAAGAGCCAAGAAGTTCGACAATCGTTTATGACCTAAGAATTTCACACGATGTGGACATTTTGTCTGGGACAGAAAAATTGTGGCATAAGAAGCCTAAAATCATACAGTCTGCAAGGGTCTTAACCTCTAAAGGATCGGACCATTTAAAAAAAAATGTTCGCCTAAAATGACATACCCAAATCTAACTGCCTGTTGTTCAGGACCTGAAGCAAGGATATGCATATTCTTGAAACCATTTGAAAGGAAACACTTTGAAGTTTGTGGAAATGTGAAATTAATGTAGGAGAATAACACATTAGATCTGGTCAAAGATAATACAAACAAAAAACATCCGTTTTCTATTGATTTTTTTTGTTCCATGCAAGAGAAAGGCCACAATATAATATAGAAGTTTAGGCGCAATTTAGAGTTTGGCCACTAGATGGCACCAGTGTGTGCGCAAAGTTTCAGATTGATCCAGTGAAGCATTGCAATACTGGACTATTTTGTATCAAGTCTGCCCAAATGTGCCGAATTGGTCAATTGATACATTTGGGTACACAACTATATAGAGAACATACAAAAATGATATGGTAATACAAAATGTAAGTTTACACACTCCCAGGAATGTCATACATGATGCATCATTAGCTTATACACTAACTTTCACACATCTAGATGGCCGGGCAGGGTGGGTGTGGAGCCAGAGACAGCAGGGGTTCAAACTGTAGAGCCCAGTTCCTACATTTGAATATAAAAATGGATTTGATCAAACAAAACTATGCTACATTTTATCTCTGGGACTGATCTTTAGATTACTGAATGTAAGTACATTGTTTACCTTTAGAGGTGAATGTATCAAACCAGTTGCCGTGATACGTTTTTTTGTTGTTGTTGTGCACTCTCCTCAAACAATAGCATGGTATTTTTTCCCACTGTAACAGCTACTGTAAATTGGACAGTGCCGTTAGATTAACAATCATTTAAGCTTTCTGCCCATATAAGACATGTCTATGTCCTGGAAAGTTTGCTGTTACTTACAATAGTCATGCTAATCACATTAGCGCATGTTAGCTCAACCGTCCCGTATACAGGACAGCGATCCAGTAGAGGTTAACCAGGTTTCCATCCAACCTTTTTACGCAAGTAAAGTACATGTCATGACAGGCCTGATAGGAACAGAATTTGTCGGTAAACTTGCCAAATGCCGACCAAACAAAATACGCTAGACGAGTTGATCTTTTTGTGTTGGTAAAATTCATTATGCTTGAAATGGCGGTGGAAACGCCTTTGAGCAAATATTGATATAATAACCATCATATCGAAGTAAACTTGGGAGTCTCACGATATGGTGTGTGGTCTCCCACTACGACTCAAGAGAAACAATGCCATTTATTAGGCTACAGATGAGATCTTGTTGATCCTTTCCAATAAATATCGAAGGTCTGATTCTGGTGAGTTGATGCTTGACAAATACAAATATTCTCGCTCTTATCCATAATAAAGCTTATCATGTAGACTAGCCTACCCGCACTGTATCTGCAAGCTGGTGGCTAGAGCGCATGTGCCAAGACCAGAGTAGGCACATTTTGCTATTTAATGCAACAGTTTGTGACAAAACTATCGGTAGAGTTTAAAATGCGATAGAAACACATTGAACTTTAGATTTTTATTCGGTATATGAAAACTTAAGTGAAAAAGTAAAATTTGTGCACTACGTTATCACACACTAATTTTTATCCGCAACAAGTCCATTTGGTGGGAACACACCACTGGTGGGAAAATGCGCATATTTTCTTTATGCAGATTTTAGAATATTCACATGAAAATCTGTTGCAAATTGGATGGAAATGTAGCTACTGACCCATAATGTGATTGTTCATTTATTTCAGGTGGCAAGTATGTTCCTCGTGCCGTTCTAGTTGATCTGGAGCCTGGCACCATGGACTCTGTCCGGTCTGGACCATTTGGCCAAATATTCAGACCGGACAACTTTGTCTTTGGTGAGCAAATGCTTTGAAATTGCAAATTCATGCTACCATGTCATAGTCGATTTTACCATAGTAATACGCCTAGCCTACATCTCATGGCGTGCTTTTTGTTGTTTGTTTAAAGGACAGAGTGGTGCAGGTAACAACTGGGCAAAGGGCCATTACACTGAGGGAGCAGAGCTGGTAGACTCTGTCCTGGACGTGGTAAGAAAGGAAGCCGAGAGCTGCGACTGTCTTCAGGGCTTCCAGCTCACCCACTCCCTTGGAGGTGGCACAGGCTCTGGCATGGGTACCCTAATGATTAGCAAGATCCGTGAGGAGTACCCTGACCGCATCATGAACACCTTCAGTGTGGTGCCCTCCCCCAAAGTGTCAGACACCGTGGTGGAGCCCTACAATGCCACCCTGTCTGTGCATCAGCTAGTGGAGAACACTGACGAGACCTTTTGCATCGACAACGAGGCCTTGTATGACATCTGCTTTCGCACCCTGAAGCTGACGACGCCCACTTACGGGGACCTCAACCACCTGGTGTCAGCCACCATGAGTGGTGTCACCACCTGCCTGCGTTTCCCCGGCCAGCTCAACGCTGACCTGCGTAAGCTAGCTGTCAACATGGTCCCATTCCCCGCCTGCATTTCTTCATGCCAGGCTTTGCCCCCCTCACCAGCAGAGGTAGCCAGCAGTACAGAGCGCTGACGGTGCCCGAACTCACCCAGCAGATGTTCGATGCCAAGAACATGATGGCCGCCTGCGACCCCTGCCACGGCCGCTACCTCACTGTGGCCGCCATCTTCCCGGGCGCATGTCCATGAAGGAGGTGGATGAGCAGATGCTGAACGTGCAGAACAAGAACAGCAGCTACTTTGTCGAATGGATCCCCAACAATGTCAAGACTGCAGTCTGCGACATCCCGCCCGTGGCCTCAAGATGGCTGCCACCTTCATCGGCAACAGCACGGCCATCCAGGAGCTGTTCAAGCGCATCTCTGAGCAGTTCACAGCCATGTTCCGACGCAAGGCCTTCCTGCACTGGTACACCGGAGAGGGCATGGATGAGATGGAGTTCACAGAGGCCGAGAGCAACATGAACGACCTGGTGTCCGAGTACCAGCAGTACCAGGACGCCACCGCTGAGGAGGAGGGCGAGTTTGAGGAGGAGGGAGAAGAGGATATGGGTTAAACTAAAATCAATTTCAACTGCAATCCATCGCTTTTGTTTCAGGTTGTTCTTTTATTCTCTTTCACTGCACAAGGAGCTGCTGTCAGTGTTTAACCTGTTGTAATTGCAATAAATCTTATCAGCATTTAAAAACTTGTTTGTGTTCCTTTTGTAGATGTACATTTCTGAAAAACAGGAGAAATTGGAAAATAGATCTTCCTTTACTATAGTACAGTTCTTGTCAAGTGCCTTTATAGATCAAGAAGCAGTAAAAGCATAAACAAACACATTTCTACAATACATAATTTGTTAATATAATCTTGAAATGATTCCATCATGTCTTTTTATAGTTGGTTACATTGGGATTATAGCAAAAGAAATGACCTTTTAAATGAATCACACTTGGAAGAAATTGAATTCATGTCATTGGCAATTTAGTGTTATAGGAATTCTATTTTAAGGGACATTGGTTTAATAAAAGCTGCAACATACAAATTGTATGCTTGCTACAAGTCTACGGTCTTGCTCCCTCCAAGTTTGGAGAGGACAATGCATTTTTTATGCTTGGTTTTCACATGCAATGTTACAAATTACTCTTGTTTTGAAGGAAACTTTCTACAGAGAAGTGCTCGGAAGGCATTGGCCAGGAAAAAGGTTGGTCTATATTACAACACAGTGCACAGGGACAACTTGGGTTGGGGAACTTTAAGCTAGACATTGGTGGCCACCATTTTCTACTTCACATTAATTTGCATCTACATATTAGTTTCTATGTGCAATGGTCTCTTCCATTGTGCAAACTAAAGTACATCCCACTCCTGAGATTTTCAAGTAGTACAAATATATGGACTTAAGCAATTGGTGGTGAAGGAGCACTTGCATTCATTTACAAACATTACAGAATACAACTAACAAAATATAGACCTTGGAGATGTTGACGATGAGCAATTGAAAAGGTTGTCAGCATACCACAGTAAGTTTTGTATGGGTAAATAAATATTTTATACCATCACCTGTTTGAGATTTTTTAAATGTCCAATACACACCAAAATTTAAATATCTTATTGTTTGGGAGATTTCACAATTTTGCAGAATGTGGAACTTACTTGAGGGGTTGCTGATCATTAAACTGCCTTCAATGAAACTCCCAAACGTAAGTGTTTGTGCCTACATGAAAACATTTGTGTTTTGCTAAAGATCTAAATTCAATGTAGATTGTAGAATCGACTTGGGTTACTGACCATAGAGAATCTTTATTACTTTCAAATTCCTGCATGATGACAATAGATTTCCATTAAACTGACCGTTAAATTAAATAATTTATATAATATATATTAATAGCTATAATCAAAACCTTTTCTTTCTCTCAAAGAATCCATCCACATATAACCTCTGTTAATAATTTCCTTTGAGAAGGGTGGGTATAGATCTGGACCCTATATCCTGGTCCCATTGCAGATTGTGCTGAAATATACCCAAATCCATTTGGCATTACAACATACAGCACAAACAGATCTGGGACGAGGCTCCACCAAACCCTTCTCCTGCCACCCAAACACATATTACTAGTAGTTCCCAAAACTCAGATGGCTTGTTCCCTTGGTTAAAAGCAATAAAACCCTGTCAAACACAGGTGCCATCAAGCCCAAGCCTCGAGAAACAAGTTTCTTTCCAAATGGCACCCTATTCCATCTATAGTGCACTACTTTTGACCAGAGCCCTATGGGTCCTGGTCAAAAGTAGAGCACTATAAAGGGAATAGGGTGCCATTCAGGACTTAACCACAGTGATAGTGTGAAGGCAGAATCAACCACAGTGATCTCAATCACTAACCAACTGCCACTAACCACAGACACTTTGATAAGTGTACATACACTACCAGTCAAAAGTTTAGACACACCTAATAATTCAATGTTTTTTTCTTTATTTTTACATTGTAGAATAATAGTGAAGACATCAAAACTATTAAATAACACATATGGAATAATGTAGTAACCAAGAAAGTGTTAAACAAATCAAAATATATTTTATATTTGAGATTCTTCAAATAGCCACCCTTCGCCTTGATGACAGCTTTGCACACTCTGGGCATTCTCTCAACCAGCTTCATGAGGTAGTCGCCTGGAATGCATTTCAATTAACAGGTGTGCCTTTTTAAAGTTAACTTGTGGAATTTCTTTCCTCCTTAATGTGTTTGAGCCAATCAGTTGTGTTGTGACAAGGTAGGGGGGTATATAGAAGATAGCCCTATTTGGTAAAAGACCAAGTCCGTATTATGGCAAGAACAGCTCAAATAAGCAAAGAGAAACGACAGTCCATCATTAGTTTAATACATGAAGGTCAGTCAATACGGAACATTTCGAGAACTTTGAAAGTTTCTTCAAGTGCAGTCGCAAAAACTATCAAGTGCTATGATGAAACTGGCTCTCATGAGGACCGCCACAGGAATGGAAGACCCAGAGTTACCTCTGGTGCAGAGGATAAGTTCATTAAAGTTACCAGCCTCAGAAATTGCAGGCCAAATAAATGCTTCACAGAGTTCAAGTCACAGACGCATCTCAACATCAACTGTTCAGAGGGGACCGTGTCAATCAGGCCTTCATGGTCGAATTCCTGCAAAGAAACCCCTACTAAAGGACACCAATAATAAGAAGAGACCTGCTTGGGCCAAGCAACATGAGCAATGGACAGTAGACCAGTGGAAATGTGTCCTTTAGTCTGGAGTCCAAAGTTGAGATTTTTGGTTCCAACCGCCGTGTCTTTGTGAGACGCAGTGTGAGTGAACGGATGATCTCCGCATGTGTAGTTCCCACCATAAAGCATGGAGGAGGTGGTGTTATGTTGTGGGGGTGCTTTGCTGCTGACACTGTCAGTGATTTCTTTAGAATTCAAGGCACACTTAACCAGCATGGCTACCACAGTATTCTGCAGCGATACGCCATCCCATCTGGTTTGGGCTTAGTGGGACTATCATTTGTTTTTTAACAGGACAATGACCCAACACACCTCCAGGCTGTGTAAGGGCTATTTTACCAAAAAGGTGAGCGATGGAGTGCTGCATCAGATGACCTGGCCTCCACAATCCCCCGACCTCAACCCAATTGAGATGGTTTGGGATAAGTCGGACGGCAGAGTGAAGGAATGCCCCAACAAGTGCTCAGCACAAGTGCTCAGCACTTTTGACTGGTACTGTATATATCTGTATAATGTATATCGACATAAAACAAAACAGTTGGGAATGAGCGGTGATGAGGATGCTAGAAGGACTCCGGTTGGTGCGTTGGAGATGGGGGTGTGTCTGTGGGAGAGGCCACTCCCACTACCCCCTGTCCATCAGGACTGAGAAGACCCAGCAGGTCCTCGTCCATCTGCTCCAGTTCACTTTGGTCCAAAATCTCAAAGTCCTCTTCCTCGGTCGGTACAAACGTGTCGTCCGGCATCTCCTCGGCACTCCTCTCCTCGGTCTCCGCAGTGACCGCATCCTGGTCCTTTTCTGCCTCCTCTGTCTCGGCGACAGGGGCGGGGGGGCTTTCCAGGGCGCTGGGGGGCGTGTTGGTGGGCAGGAAATCTGCAATGGAGGGGCCCTTGCTGGCCTCAGTGGAGCGCAACAGGGCCGACAGAGTGTTCTGCACCACGGTGGAGATTGCCGTGTTCACGATCTCCTCACTCAGGGCTTCCAGTGACTGCCTCGGGGCCTGGGACTCCCTTTCCCCCCCATCCACCACCTCCTCCACTCTCCCAGCCCCCAGCAGTGGTCCCTGGTCCCCACCTGGCGGCCGTCTATGTCCGTTGAAGTGTGTGTTGACATTTACATTTACATTTTAGTCATTTTGCAGACGCTCTTATCCAGAGCGACTTACAGTTAGTGAATACATATTTTTTTATACTGGCCCCCCGTGGGAATCGAACCCACAACCCTGGCGTTGCAAACGCCATGCTCTATCAACTGAGCTACATCCCGGCCGGCCATTCCCTCCCCTACCCTGGACGACGCTGGGCCAATTGTGCGCCGCCCATGAGTCTCCCGGTCGCGGCCGGCTGCGACAGAGCCTGGATTCGAACCAGGATCTCTAGTGGCACAGTTAGCACTGCGATGCAGTGCCTTAGACCACTGCGCCACATGCTGCTCAATTGACAAAGTGGAGCGGGGAGGCCAGGTGCTGGATGAGGAGGCTGGCCGGGCTCATGGGCTCCCCCTTCGAGGGCTCTCCTCCCCCAGCCGCAGCCCCGTGCCCTTGGCCCTGACTGGGGCCCCGTAACGGGAAGTGGAGGAGGCTGTGCTCGATGGAGGGGAACTCGTCAACTGAGGGGAATTCAGGCAGGTCCCTTAGGAAGGCCTCCTCTGGGTCACTGTGCACACTCTGCTGGTCCAGGTCTAAACAGTCACAGGAGAGGGAGAGGATGGGGTTAAAGGTAGTCAGCGATGCATGAAGTAAATCGCAATATTGGGTTGCCTTCTAAAAGTGTGAATCGCAAGGCTGAACTTCTCTGCCGTTTTGGTCCAGCAGCTGTCACATTGCAGCAGCGTGAAGCTCACCTGCACATGGCCAGATCTTTTTTGCGAGTGAAGATCTACAATATCTGCAGTTCATCCTGCTGCTTGTGGCAACGCCATGTCGCTGAGTCTCAGTTTAATATGCAGAGAAAATGTAATTCTAATATATAGTGAATGAGGAAGGAGTCAACAGCACATCAAAATAATGACAAATCAAAATTTGCTAGTGCCAATATTTGATTCACATGATTTGGACTGTGGAACACATGCTGCTCAATTATAGAAATCCCTGCAGTTCAATTCTGTCCTTTCTCCTCCGCACACATGTAAAAGCATCAGATTGATGTAAGAGGTATGTCTCACATTGGGTTATATGCTAGGGATGGGCATTTGAAATTATTTCACTATTAGAATAATATATTTCTTTCGGATAGTCAAAATACAATGTTTGAAAGCAGGGGCGGTGTGTTCATTAGGGCGATATGGGCGACGCACTGCCAAACGGGAAAATGAAGGTTTTTTTTTCTAATCAATTATATCACGGCAACAGTAGTTATCAGTGTTCTAATCTAGACGTCTGATTTGCCACTAAATGTCCAATCAGGCTAAAGTCGTGCTTCAAATGTCCCCGCCCGTTTTGGGGCGATTTCAGTCAGGTTGAAAATCGCCCAGAAGTCTCTCATAGCCTCTAATGTAAAATCAATTTTTTTCAAATATCAGAGCTTTCAATACAATCTCTATGGGTTTCTGAGGGCTTGCACTTACGCGCTTTCGTCATACGTAACATAACCATGAACGTAACTAAGAAAAGATTGGGTAGCCTCATCAATCAATTCACTACTACTGTCAAAATGGCTAGCCTTCAGTGCAACTCGATTGTCTCTTTGAAAGAAGTTCCTTTTTGTCGGCGAACAAATCAAGATAAATTGGCAACGAAACAATTAGGACCTCCCAGACCAAATTTAATCATTCAACAGGTTTCTACTAAGCAGAGTCGTGAACACTGTCTACGAGAATCGAGACGACCTCATAGAATGTTTTGAAGCCATTCGGACGGGTTCATTGGGTTCATTTGACCAGCCCACCGTGAGAGAGGCATCTGGCTACGTGAGGATGCTACATGATGAAGATTTAATTTTTTTCCCTGCGGATTTTTTCACAAAATCATGCCCCACGTCGACATTCTGTACCAGAAGCTACAGAAGAAGGACATCGATGCTGTCTTTATCAAACGTGCCCTCGACAGCTTCACAAGCAGTGTGCAGGCCATAAGGTAAGATTAAACAATATCATTCGATCTTTCTCAAAGCAGAGCTTTATTTGAAAATGTATGCATGAAAGGAGACTGCATTTGTGTTTGAAATTACATTATTCTCATTATATATGGCCAGTGGTGTAATCTAGCTTATTTTATATACTATGTGTACTGTACAGTGGTGCTCATAAGTGTATGAACACATTCTAAAGTTGACTAAAAAGAGGAATACAAAAATAAAAAAATCATCTTTTGGAAATTGATCTTAATGACTTAATTAAAAAAGTTGGAAAATCCAACCTTTAAGGACACCAATTTTCTTTTCTTTTTTATTCCTCTTTTTAGTCAACTTTAGCATGGGATCATAAGCTTATGAGCACCACTGTATACTGTGCTGAACATCCAGGCTATGTGAGACACAAAGGCTAACTTAAACACTAAAGACTTTATGCATCCCTGCCCATTTTAAGTGGAACTGAAGTATTTGTACTATACATGGATACATTGCATATACCTGTGCATCACATAGACAACAGTACTGTACAAAGCCAACAAACACATTGGTCTGTTTGCCTTCAGGGACTCCTCTCAACAGCAGCTGCAAGAAGCAACAGGAGCCAAAAGACCCAGAACAGCTTTGAGAGAAGAGGAGAAGCAGAGGCTGTCTGAAGAGGTCTGCAACACCATCCTGGATCACACCAAAGAAAGGTTCTCTTTCTCTGGCCACCTTGTGAGTGCTACCTTACTGCAAGCAGACATGTTTGAAAGGTACTGCCATTCATTTCCTGATGAGGCTCTGAATGCCACTGTGAATGCATACCCCATGCTGAGCAAGGCAAAGCTCAAGACAGAACTATCTCTGATCTATGAGAATCCTGAATTCAAGGGATGCTGTGGTGCACTGGCACTGTACCAGGTTCTCATGAGCTACAACCTCCAGGAGACGTTCTCTGAGACTGTGACTCTGTTGAACATCCTCATAACTACTCCCATGACAACAGCTGAAGCTGAGAGATGTTTCTCAACTTTGACACGAGTTAAGACATTCCTGCGAAATTCAATGGGCCAGGAACGTCTGAATGCACTGGCCATGCTTTCCATGGAGAGGGAACTAGTCCTCAGCATGCCTGATTTCAATGAGAAAGTCATTGAACGCTTTGCTGTATTGAAACAGAGAAGAGAACATTTCAGTACAAGTAATGTAGCCTCTCTCTCTCTTTGTCCCTCCCTGTCTGTCTCTTTAACACACACACGCCCAAATCAGTTCACAGTTGATGTTGTTTAAAATAGTTATTTTTCATTTTAAAAAAAGTTTTAAAAAAAATAATCTGTTCATGTTCATTTTTACAAATCTATACAATTGGCCAGAATATGGTTGTTCATATTTACAAATCTATACAATTGGCCAGAATATGGTTGTTCATTTTTACAAAGCCATACAGATAGCTGTGTTTACCTTTTCTAGAAATTACTTTCAAATTCTGTTTTCAGGCAAAATGTCTATCACTGTTCATTTTCACAAATCTATACAAGAGGGCAGAATATGGAAGTCTATAAAAATGTCTTATTACCAATAACTTGCATCAATGTTTTCAGTAGCCTCTATCAAAAGCTCCTGCTTGCTTGTTGTGAATTATGCTCAGGTGCACATATTTCCAATTCAACCATGAGGCAAAAAATGTGGTAAAAGCTCTTGTTGATCCTGCAATCTGAACAAATACCAAGATGCTGTATTTTCAGCTGATATTTCATTTGGTTATGGAAATGCATATTGTTTATGCAGTGTTGAGGAATGTGAAAGAACACCCTTGATTATTTTTACTGTGATAACTTATTTTGATTTTGTAAGCCAACACTTTTGAGATCAGTCAATAAATGCTTCTGGTATTGACTTATATGCTGCCCCTGTCTTCATGTTGTTGCTGGACATATCTTTTTAAAAATGTGTGTAGGTCACCTAAATCATCAGAAAAATTGCCCCCCCTGAGAATTTTTTCAGGAGCCGCCACTGCTTGGGAGGCAGGGCCTGTTGTGCTTGGGTAACTACCTTCAGAGACGTCTGTGAGCTGTGGGGTGGTAGCTCTGGATACGGAGAACCCTCCACTCTCCAAAATGGATGCTTCCTCGTCAGACAGCTCCGAGTCGGTGATGGCCATTGCCAGGGCTGTGGTCTTTGCATCCACCTGACCAATGACATAGCACAATTCAATTACATTTTCATTGTTCTTTAGTGAAAGGCTCTGGACAGAACCTATACTAGAGCCCAATTAAGGTTATTACAAAGTCAAGCCATAATATTGTCTTATCCTCTCAATTGTGAGGAAATGTCAACATTCAAATATTAATTTAACCACATTCTGTAAAAAACTAAAACAAAATATTTAGCCTTTCATTGAGGGGAATATCTTGGTTGAGTCAGAATAATCTCTCATTCCTCCTGAAGTGTGCGCTTGTTCTATTCCAGACATAAGCATTGGATTTATAGGCATGGGCTAGAGGGAGTTTCCATTACCATTAATTTCCTTTCAAATCCATAAGGGGAAGTGAACATGTGCACACTTCGGGAGAAAGGAAAGATTATTGGGATGCAACACTTGTGTAATTCTGAATCAGACAAACAATTGAATCAGCAAATGTATTAATTGACTAGCCCAAGGAATATGGTCGCTGGATCTTTCCCCCAGCCATCTCTCTTGTACGACACTACATTAGTGCACAACCCTCCAGGGTCACGAGGACTGCGGTTAATCCCATCACTTCTCATCTCCCACTCTAGCATACCACTGCTACCCCAATGGCCTAATGACCACTGACCACACAGTCTTGTTTAACTAACCTTGTGGGGGGACACAATTGATCCTATTCAAAATCCTATTTTCCCTAACCAATGTTCCTTCTAAGCTGTGCACGGGGCGCAGTAGCCCAGAAAATCCTGCGCAGCTCCCCCAGGACTGCTGTGCAGAACTCATCAAAGTAGGATTCTATTGCATTGACACGCTCGGCTACAGTCTGACTTCCTGAATTTGGTCAGTTCCCAACGTGCCACTGTAGCCTCCAAGTCCCAGAGGGCCACAGCCATATCAGCCACTAATGGGATCATTGCAGTTCTAAAGGCCTGGAACTGCAACTCCTCTGCTGAGGAGGTCCTCTCCTTAGGCATACTCAGCACAGGTAAGGGTCAAAAGTCAACATAGTGACAGTTGCAGATAGGAGGGAATAATACTAGTCTGGTCCCAGATCTGTTTGTGCAGACTTGCCAACTCCTACAGTCATTGACATGACTTAGCTAAAGAAAGACTGCATCATTAAGCCTGATCCCAGATCTGTTTGTGCTGTAACATTGGCATTGACAACAGCCATAGGATTTGGCTATTACAGCACCTAAAGATCTGGGACCAGGCTATGTAGACATTTTATATAATGTGTTTCAGGATAAGTTTCAATATCACATGCACAAGTAGAGTGAAATGCCTTTCTTGCAAGCTCTTAACCCAACAATAATAACATAACTAAAAAGAACATAAGATATAACAAAAACATACAAGAAATAGAAATAAGAAGAACACGAGAAAGTAAGTAAGCATACTAAATAAGTGCTGCCTATGAAGCCTAGAGCCTGTTTTCATAATGTGTCTCAGAGTATGAGTGCTGATCTAGGATCAGGTCCCACCCCCTGTTCATTTATTATGATCTAAAAGGTCAAACTGATCCTAGATCAGCACTCCTTCTCTAAGACATGTTATGAATACAGGCCCTGATATCTGTCTGCTCTTGGCCTCTCTGCAGGACAGTACAACCTCCCAGCTGGTGTAGTCTTCTCAATGCCAGTGAGCTTCCAGGATGGTAGATGGTCCATGTTGTCTGATGTAATCATTGGTGATGAGAAGAGGGCCAAACTGCAGATTGCTGCAGACCAACTCAGGGAGGTGAGTATAGTAACTAGGCCACAGACACAGCAATCACATGGTGTCTCATGGCTTAGTATGCTTCTGTGCCAGTGTTTTTAGATTATTTTCCAGATGGGGTCAAATGCCCCCAAATCAGCCTCCAGGGCCTCTAACATTTAAATTGAAACCAATTAAATCCAAAATATTTTTAGGAGGGAGGAACAGAGGTAAGTGTGTGTGTGTGTGTGTGTGTGTGTGTGCTAACGGTAGGGGAAACATTCCTTTGGATTCGTTGATTTTTCATGAACTTTTTATTGCAATGTAATGTTCATTTTGTGCTTATACTATTTTGTTTACACTATCCATAGGAGAAAGATCTTGCATCAAGGACAAGAAAAGACACTGCATGAATTTATACTACTTTCTGAAGCTCTTCCTGTCGGAGTTGTAATATGTTTGTTAAAAATAAACAAAAATGCTGTTTTTACTTTTTGATAAAGACATCTGACATTTATTTGCACATTAAAGTTATTAAAGGTTGAATGTTTTACATTTTTGGTGACTAAATAAATACTGATGACCTCAATGAATTATATAATCATCACTGGACTTCTGGTTGCCCCTCTCCCCACTGTACCCTTCTTCCCCACTGCATCCTTCCCCTTCAACGTATTGTTTGAGCTATGAAGTTATTTTTACATAGTTCAAGCCATTCTCAGATTCCATGTCTGTTAGCCTTATGTAACTGGTGGGGTGTGAATCCCAAATCGGCCACATCAGACCTAAGGGCAAAGGCTGGAACTCCAAGGTTCTACAGTGCCTTGCAAAAGATTCATCCCCCTTGGTGTTTTTCCTATTTTGTTGCATTACAACCTGTAATTTAAATTTATTTTTATTTGGATTTAATGTAATGGACATACACAAAATAGTCCAAATTGGTGAAGTGAATCAAATAACTTGTTTCAGAAAAATCTAAAAAATAAATAACGGAAAAGCGGTGCGTGCATATGTATTCACCCCCTTTTCTATGAAGCCCCTAAATAGGATCTGGTGCAACCAATTACCTTCAGAAGTCACATAATGAGTTAAATAAAGTCGACCTGTGTGCAATCTAAGTGTCACATGATCTCAGTATGTATATATATATCTCTACTTTTGCATATTGGTGATACTTAATGTTATCAGATCTTCAACCAAAACCTAATATTAGATAAAAGGAACATAAGTGAACAAATAACACAACAATGACATATTTATTTCATAAACAAAGTTACGCAACACCCAATTCCCCTGTGTGAAAAAGTAATTGCCCCCTTATACTCAATAACTGGTTGTGCCACCTTTAGCTGCAATGACTCCAATCAAATGCTTCCTGTAGTTGTTGATCAGTCTCAGATAATCAGATAATGATGTAATATTGATTTAGCCAATGAAATGCATGCGAAGACAAATTCCTCACGTGCCCTGAAGCTTTCTTTTCCCTCTCGCTCTCTCTCTCTCAACGGCTTGCTCGACTTCAGACGCTTACAAAAAGGCGCGTAGTACAGATTAAAGTTATTGTCAGATGTTTACAAGTGATCTTTATTAATTTACACGGCAACTCGATTTTAACATGAGGGAGATTGTTCATCTGCAGGCCGGTCAATGTGGAAATCAGATCGGTGCCAAGGTAAGGGCCATTTTTTATAAAAGTGTATTGCAAACTCAGTTGCATTTTTCAAAGTAAATAACTAGCTAGCTAAAGTTAGCAAACTTTGTGTTGCTAGCCTGCTCATAAGGTAACTCAAAACTAAAGTATTTGTTAGTTAGCTAGCTAACGTTAGCTTTGGTTATCTCAAATATGTGGTTGATATGAAGAGTAAAATTCGGTCAACTTTAGATGGCGGCTCAGCCAGCTCCTAACTTTAGCTTGCTAGCTATAATCCTATGAGAAACTTTTACGTGCCACTAACCACTCCGTCATACTTTTGCAGTTTTGGGAGGTAATCAGTGACGAGCATGGAATAGACCCAACAGGCACTTACCATGGAGATAGCGATCTGCAGCTTGAGAGAATCAATGTGTACTACAATGAGGCAACAGGTAACTTACTGGAAAGGATCCTCTATGTACATAGGTAGCTAACTAAATTGTGACATTTTGATTTATTCTGAAGATTTAATGACAAAGTAATAATACAATTTAAAGGAGCTAGTTGAAGTGTTTTTAAAGTGTATTTGCGCTTGCAGTAGTGTCAAGTCTTCAAAAAAGTATGCCGTGTTCTCTTTAACTAAAGCCTTTGCAGACTGTATGTTGGATTCAGTCTTAAGATTCACAGTCACAATTAAAATATTGATATCAACCTGTCCAGATTGTAGGATTTGCTTCTGTTCTGTAGTCACATTCCGCAATTGGCTTCAAGTCAACAGCAGCAGTGTATTTGATCTCAAGTAGCAGCACTTAAATCGGCAGACCTAGGCCCTGTCACACTGAAAGAGCCAAGAAGTTCGACAATCGTTTATGACCTAAGAATTTCACACGATGTGGACATTTTGTCTGGGACAGAAAAATTGTGGCATAAGAAGCCTAAAATCATACAGTCTGCAAGGGTCTTAACCTCTAAAGGATCGGACCATTTTTAAAAAAATGTTCGCCTAAAATGACATACCCAAATCTAACTGCCTGTTGTTCAGGACCTGAAGCAAGGATATGCATATTCTTGAAACCATTTGAAAGGAAACACTTTGAAGTTTGTGGAAATGTGAAATTAATGTAGGAGAATAACACATTAGATCTGGTCAAAGATAATACAAACAAAAAACATCCGTTTTCTATTGATTTTTTTGTTCCATGCAAGAGAAAGGCCACAATATAATATAGAAGTTTAGGCGCAATTTAGAGTTTGGCCACTAGATGGCACCAGTGTGCGCGCAAAGTTTCAGATTGATCCAGTGAAGCATTGCAATACTGGACTATTTTGTATCAAGTCTGCCCAAATGTGCCGAATTGGTCAATTGATACATTTGGGTACACAACTATATAGAGAACATACAAAAATGATATGGTAATACAAAATGTAAGTTTACACACTCCCAGGAATGTCATACATGATGCATCATTAGCTTATACACTAACTTTCACACATCTAGATGGCCGGGCAGGGTGGGTGTGGAGCCAGAGACAGCAGGGGTTCAAACTGTAGAGCCCAGTTCCTACATTTGAATATAAAAATGGATTTGATCAAACAAAACTATGCTACATTTTATCTCTGGGACTGATCTTTAGATTACTGAATGTAAGTACATTGTTTACCTTTAGAGGTGAATGTATCAAACCAGTTGCCGTGATACGTTTTTTTGTTGTTGTTGTGCACTCTCCTCAAACAATAGCATGGTATTTTTTCCCACTGTAACAGCTACTGTAAATTGGACAGTGCCGTTAGATTAACAATCATTTAAGCTTTCTGCCCATATAAGACATGTCTATGTCCTGGAAAGTTTGCTGTTACTTACAATAGTCATGCTAATCACATTAGCGCATGTTAGCTCAACCGTCCCGTATACAGGACAGCGATCCAGTAGAGGTTAACCAGGTTTCCATCCAACCTTTTTACGCAAGTAAAGTACATGTCATGACAGGCCTGATAGGAACAGAATTTGTCGGTAAACTTACCAAATGCCGACCAAACAAAATACGCTAGACGAGTTGATCTTTTTGTGTTGGTAAAATTCATTATGCTTGAAATGGCGGTGGAAACGCCTTTGAGCAAATATTGATATAATAACCATCATATCGAAGTAAACTTGGGAGTCTCACGATATGGTGTGTGGTCTCCCACTACGACTCAAGAGAAACAATGCCATTTATTAGGCTACAGATGAGATCTTGTTGATCCTTTCCAATAAATATCGAAGGTCTGATTCTGGTGAGTTGATGCTTGACAAATACAAATATTCTCGCTCTTATCCATAATAAAGCTTATCATGTAGACTAGCCTACCCGCACTGTATCTGCAAGCTGGTGGCTAGAGCGCATGTGCCAAGACCAGAGTAGGCACATTTTGCTATTTAATGCAACAGTTTGTGACAAAACTATCGGTAGAGTTTAAAATGCGATAGAAACACATTGAACTTTAGATTTTTATTCGGTATATGAAAACTTAAGTGAAAAAGTAAAATTTGTGCACTACGTTATCACACACTAATTTTTATCCGCAACAAGTCCATTTGGTGGGAACACACCACTGGTGGGAAAATGCGCATATTTTCTTTATGCAGATTTTAGAATATTCACATGAAAATCTGTTGCAAATTGGATGGAAATGTAGCTACTGACCCATAATGTGATTGTTCATTTATTTCAGGTGGCAAGTATGTTCCTCGTGCCGTTCTAGTTGATCTGGAGCCTGGCACCATGGACTCTGTCCGGTCTGGACCATTTGGCCAAATATTCAGACCGGACAACTTTGTCTTTGGTGAGCAAATGCTTTGAAATTGCAAATTCATGCTACCATGTCATAGTCGATTTTACCATAGTAATACGCCTAGCCTACATCTCATGGCGTGCTTTCTGTTGTTTGTTTGAAGGACAGAGTGGTGCAGGTAACAACTGGGCAAAGGGCCATTACACTGAGGGAGCAGAGCTGGTAGACTCTGTCCTGGACGTGGTAAGAAAGGAAGCCGAGAGCTGCGACTGTCTTCAGGGCTTCCAGCTCACCCACTCCCTTGGAGGCGGCACAGGCTCTGGCATGGGTACCCTGTTGATTAGCAAGATCCGTGAGGAGTACCCTGACCGCATCATGAACACCTTCAGTGTGGTGCCCTCCCCCAAAGTGTCAGACACCGTGGTGGAGCCCTACAATGCCACCCTGTCTGTGCATCAGCTAGTGGAGAACACTGACGAGACCTTTTGCATCGACAACGAGGCCTTGTATGACATCTGCTTTCGCACCCTGAAGCTGACGACGCCCACTTACGGGGACCTCAACCACCTGGTGTCAGCCACCATGAGTGGTGTCACCACCTGCCTGCGTTTCCCCGGCCAGCTCAACGCTGACCTGCGTAAGCTAGCTGTCAACATGGTCCCATTCCCCCGCCTGCATTTCTTCATGCCAGGCTTTGCCCCCCTCACCAGCAGAGGTAGCCAGCAGTACAGAGCGCTGACGGTGCCCGAACTCACCCAGCAGATGTTCGATGCCAAGAACATGATGGCCGCCTGCGACCCCCGCCACGGCCGCTACCTCACTGTGGCCGCCATCTTCCGCGGGCGCATGTCCATGAAGGAGGTGGATGAGCAGATGCTGAACGTGCAGAACAAGAACAGCAGCTACTTTGTCGAATGGATCCCCAACAATGTCAAGACTGCAGTCTGCGACATCCCGCCCCGTGGCCTCAAGATGGCTGCCACCTTCATCGGCAACAGCACGGCCATCCAGGAGCTGTTCAAGCGCATCTCTGAGCAGTTCACAGCCATGTTCCGACGCAAGGCCTTCCTGCACTGGTACACCGGAGAGGGCATGGATGAGATGGAGTTCACAGAGGCCGAGAGCAACATGAACGACCTGGTGTCCGAGTACCAGCAGTACCAGGACGCCACCGCTGAGGAGGAGGGCGAGTTTGAGGAGGAGGGAGAAGAGGATATGGGTTAAACTAAAATCAATTTCAACTGCAATCCATCCCTTTTGTTTCAGGTTGTTCTTTTATTCTCTTTCACTGCACAAGGAGCTGCTGTCAGTGTTTAACCTGTTGTAATTGCAATAAATCTTATCAGCATTTAAAAACTTGTTTGTGTTCCTTTTGTAGATGTACATTTCTGAAAAACAGGAGAAATTGGAAAATAGATCTTCCTTTACTATAGTACAGTTCTTGTCAAGTGCCTTTATAGATCAAGAAGCAGTAAAAGCATAAACAAACATTTCTACAATACATCATTTGTTAATATAATCTTGAAATGATTCCATCATGTCTTTTTATAGTTGGTTACATTGGGATTATAGCAAAATAAATGACCTTTTAAATGAATCACACTTGGAAGAAATTGAATTCATGTCATTGGCAATTTAGTGTTATAGGAATTCTATTTTAAGGGACATTGGTTTAATAAAAGCTGCAACATACAAATTGTATGCTTGCTACAAGTCCACGGTCTTGCTCCCTCCAAGTTTGGAGAGGACAATGCATTTTTTATGCTTGGTTTTCACATGCAATGTTACAAATTACTCTTGTTTTGAAGGAAACTTTCTACAGAGAAGTGCTCGGAAGGCATTGGCCAGGAAAAAGGTTGGTCTATATTACAACACAGTGCACAGGGACAACTTGGGTTGGGGAACTTTAAGCTAGACATTGGTGGCCACCATTTTCTACTTCACATTAATTTGCGTCTACATATTAGTTTCTATGTGCAATGGTCTCTTCCATTGCGCAAACTAAAGTACATCCCACTCCTGAGATTTTCAAGTAGTACAAATATATGGACTTAAGCAATTGGTGGTGAAGGAGCACTTGCATTCATTTACAAACATTACAGAATACAACTAACAAAATATAGACCTTGGAGATGTTGACGATGAGCAATTGAAAAGGTTGTCAGCATACCACAGTAAGTTTTGTATGGGTAAATAAATATTTTATACCATCACCTGTTTGAGATTTTTTAAATGTCCAATACACACTAAAATTTAAATATCTTATTGTTTGGGAGATTTCACAATTTTGCAGAATGTGGAACTTACTTGAGGGGTTGCTGATCATTAAACTGCCTTCAATGAAACTCCCAAACGTGTTTGTGCCTACATGAAAACATTTGTGTTTTGCTAAAGATCTAAATTCAATGTAGATTGTAGAATCGACTTGGGTTACTGACCATAGAGAATCTTTATTACTTTCAAATTCCTGCACGATGACAATAGATTTCCATTAAACTGACCGTTAAATTAAATAATTTATATAATATATATTAATAGCTATAATCAAAACCTTTTCTTTCTCTCAAAGAATCCATCCACATATAACCTCTGTTAATAATTTCCTTTGAGAAGGGTGGGTGTAGCTCTGGACCCTATATCCTGGTCCCATTGCAGATTGTGCTGAAATATACCCAAATCCATTTGGCATTACAACATACAGCACAAACAGATCCGGGACGAGGCTCCACCAAACCCTTCTCCTGCCACCCAAACACATATTACTAGTAGTTCCCAAAACTCAGATGGCTTGTTCCCTTGGTTAAAAGCAATAAAACCCTGTCAAACACAGGTGCCATTATGCCCAAGCCTCGAGAAACAAGTTTCTTTCCAAATGGCACCCTATTCCATCTATAGTGCACTACTTTTGACCAGAGCCCTATGGCTCCTGGTCAAAAGTAGAGCACTATAAAGGGAATAGGGTGCCATTCAGGACTTAAAACACAGTGATAGTGTGAAGGCAGAATCAACCACAGTGATCTCAATCACTAACCAACTGCCACTAACCACAGACACTTTGATAAGTGTACATACACTACCAGTCAAAAGTTTAGACACACCTATTAATTCAATGGTTTTTCTTTATTTTTACATTGTAGAATAATAGTGAAGACATCAAAACTATTAAATAACACATATGGAATAATGTAGTAACCAAGAAAGTGTTAAACAAATCAAAATATATTTTATATTTGAGCTTCTTCAAATAGCCACCCTTCGCCTTAATGACAGTTTTGCACAATCTGGGCATTCTCTCAACCAGCTTCATGAGGTAGTCGCCTGGAATGCATTTCAATTAACAGGTGTGCCTTTTTAAAGTTCACTTGTGGAATTTCTTTCCTTCTTAATGTGTTTGAGCCAATCAGTTGTGTTGTGACAAGGTAGGGGGGTATATAGAAGTGAAGTGAACGGATGATCTCCGCATGTGTAGTTCCCACCATAAAGCATGGAGGTGGTGTTATGTTGTGGGGGTGCTTTGCTGCTGACACTGTCAGTGATTTCTTTAGAATTCAAGGCACACTTAACCAGCATGGCTACCACAGTATTCTGCAGTGATACGCCATCCCATCTGGTTTGGGCTTAGTGGGACTATCATTTGTTTTTTAACAGGACAATGACCCAACACACCTCCAGGCTGTGTAAGGGCTATTTTACCAAAAAGGTGAGCGATGGAGTGCTGCATCAGATGACCTGGCCTCCACAATCCGCATATGTGGGAACTCCTTCAAGACTGTTGGAAAAGCATTCCAGGTGAAGCTGGTTGAGAGAATGCCAAGAGTGTGAAAAGCTGTCATCAAGGCAAACGATGGCTATTTGAAGAATCTCAAATATAAAATATATTTAGAATTGTGTAAGACTTTTTTGGTTACTACATGATTCCGTATGTGTTATTTCATAGTTTTGATGTCTTCACTATTATTCTACAATGTAGAAAACAGTACAAATAAAGAAAACCCCTTGAATGAGTAGGCGTGTCCAAACTTTTGACTGGTACTGTATATATCTGTATAATGTATATCTACATAAAACAAAACAGTTGGGAATGAGCGGTGATGAGGCTGCTAGAAGGACTCCGGTTGGTGCGTTGGAGATGGGGGTGTGTCTGTGGGAGAGGCCACTCCCACTACCCCCTGTCCATCAGGACTGAGAAGACCCAGCAGGTCCTCGTCCATCTGCTCCAGTTCACTTTGGTCCAAAATCTCAAAGTCCTCTTCCTCGGTCGGTACAAACGTGTCGTCCGGCATCTCCTCGGCACTCCTCTCCTCGGTCTCCGCAGTGACCGCATCCTGGTCCTTTTCTGCCTCGGCGACAGGGGCGGGGGGGCTTTCCAGGGCGCTGGGGGGCGTGTCGGTGGGCAGGAAATCTGCAATGGAGGGGCCCTTGCTGGCCTCAGTGGAGCGCAGCAGGGCCGACAGAGTGTTCTGCACCACGGTGGAGATTGCCGTGTTCACGATCTCCTCACTCAGGGCTTCCAGTGACTGCCTCGGGGCCTGGGACTCCCTTTCCCCCCCATCCACCACCTCCTCCACTCTCCCAGCCCCCAGCAGTGGTCCCTGGTCCCCACCTGGCGGCCGTCTATGTCCGTTGAAGTGTGTGTTGACAAAGTGGAGCGGGGAGGCCAGGTGCTGGATGAGGAGGCTGGCCGGGCTCATGGGCTCCCCCTTCGAGGGCTCTCCTCCCCCAGCCGCAGCCCCGTGCCCTTGGCCCTGACTGGGGCCACGTAACGGGAAGTGGAGGAGGCTGTGCTCGATGGAGGGGAACTCGTCAACTGAGGGGAATTCAGGCAGGTCCCTTAGGAAGGCCTCCTCTGGGTCACTGTGCACACTCTGCTGGTCCAGGTCTAAACAGTCACAGGAGAGGGAGAGGATGGGGTTAAAGGTAGTCAGCGATGCATGAAGTAAATCTCAATATTGGGTTGCCTTCTAAGAGTGTGAATCGCAAGGCTGAACTTCTCTGCCGTTTTGGTCCAGCAGCTGTCACATTGCAGCAGCGTGAAGCTCACCTGCACATGGCCAGATCTTTTTTGCGAGTGAAGATCTACAATATCTGCAGTTAATCCTGCTGCTTGTGGCAACGCCATGTCGCTGAGTCTCAGTTTAATATGCAGAGAAAATGTAATTCTAATATATAGTGAATGAGGAAGGAGTCAACAGCACATCAAAATAATGACAAATCAAAATTTGCTAGTGCCAATATTTGATTCACATGATTTGGACTGTGGAACACATGCTGCTCAATTATAGAAATCCCTGCAGTCCAATTCTGTCCTTTCTCCTCCGCACACATGTAAAAGCATCAGATTGATGTAAGAGGTATGTCTCACATTGGGTTATATGCTAGGGATGGGCATTTGAAATTATTTCACTATTAGAATAATATATTTCTTTCGGATAGTCAAAATACAATGTTTGAAAGATTGTTTTTTCAACTTCAATGGAGACTTGCTCGTGTAACTCGAGAGAGAGCTTGTGTGCTGTGCTCTGCTTGGAAGGGTGGGGGAGAGGGGAGCAGGGGCCGGTATGTGTGACACGGAGGGAGAGAGAGAGAAAGTTGCCAAACCAACTCGCGCTAGTTAGACAAACTTGTTGCTACCATAGGTTATCTATCATACCATCTGCTAGTGCCAGTCTTGAATGCATCAAATCTTTGTAAAAAAGCTAGCTAGCTACAGTAGCCAGCTAAGTTAGCCAGCTAGCTAACTAAAGTAGCAAGGCTAATTGATGCATCCTTGTCTACAACAACTCCATTCATATGAAACAGCCTACCCGTTGTTGATCATTATAGCCTAATTCCATTTAGCATTAATTAGAAATCTCCTACTTCACTTGCTACACATGGAGCCTCTAACGGTGGTGCCGCTTTGATTGACCGACAATAACAACAAGCTAACGTGTGTAGGCTACCGGTGCGCCTTTTCTTAATGGTGCAAAACATTTTGCTATGGTTTGCACTAATGAATACACCCCATTCCTTTTCTTTTAAATCCATCAATGGACGTGAACAAGTGGCGCAGGACAGATACTTGGGAGGCAGGGCCTGTTGTGCTTGGGTAACTACCTTCAGAGACGTCTGTGAGCTGTGGGGTGGTAGCTCTGGATACGGAGAACCCTCCACTCTCCAAAATGGATGCTTCCTCGTCAGACAGCTCCGAGTCGGTGATGGCCATTGCCAGGGCTGTGGTCTTTGCATCCACCTGACCAATGACATAGCACAATTCAATTACATTATCATTGTTCTTTAGTGAAAGGCTCTCAACACAACCTATACTAGAGCCCAATTAAGGTTATTACAAAGTCAAGCCATAATATTGTCTTATCCTCTCAATTGTGAGGAAATGTCAACATTCAAATATTAATTGAACCACATTCTGTAAAAAACTAAAACAAAATATTTAGCCTTTCATTGAGGGGAATATCTTGGTTGAGTCAGAATAATCTCTCATTCCTCCTGAAGTGTGCGCTTGTTCTATTCCAGACATAAGCATTGGATTTATAGGCATGGGCTAGAGGGAGTTTCCATTACCATTAATTTCCTTTCAAACCCATAAGGGGAAGTGAACATGTGCACACTTCGGGAGAAAGGAAAGATTATTGGGATGCAACACTTGTGTAATTCTGAATCAGCAAAATTATTAATTGACTAGCCCAAGGAATATGGTCGCTGGATCTTTCCCCCAGCCATCTCTCTTGTACGACACTACATTAGTGCACAACCCTCCAGGGTCACGAGGACTGCGGTTAATCCCATCACTTCTCATCTCCCACTCTAACATACCACTGCTACCCCAATGGCCTAATGACCACTGACCACACAGTCTTGTTTAACTAACCTTGTGGGGGGACACAATTGATCCTATTCAAAATCCTATTTTCCCTAACCAATGTTCCTTCTAAGCTGTGCACGGGGCGCAGTAGCCCAGAAAATCCTGCGCAGCTCCCCCAGGACTGCTGTGCAGAACTCATCAAAGTAGGATTCTATTGCATTGACACGCTCGACTCAGTCCGTACTCTACACAGACCGGTGCAGCATAACCAATCAGAGCTGCAGTAAGCCTATATGCAAATAGACCATTGCCATATATGGATTTGTGCTATTTACTTTGAACTGAACCGTATTTACAGCATAAGCGGTCGTGAGATCAAAGCGAGAGCTGCATGTAGCCACGTGTGCACATTTTGTTCATATCCTTTTCTAGTTAGTGAGTTATTAGCCCAGTTATAGATCATTTGTAGTCAGCAATAGGAGAGTGATTGCTTCCTAAAAGAGCACAAAACATGCAGATTTCTAGACATCTTTGAAAAGCAAGTCAGGTAAAGAGCTTTATTTTGTCTTAAAGGGGCAGTGTTGTATTTTGAGGCAGGCTTGAATAAGCTAAGAAGCCAATAGGCAGAGGGTAGCATAATTTGTCTGATTCTCTGTAATAATGGTATGGGAATAATAATGCATATCTTGTAAAGTGGTTTATTGCATCAAACAACATTTTTCAGTCACTTCCTTGTCTGAGTGGATAAAGGTTAATGTCAAGCCCTGCATGTTTTTTTTCCATAAATCTCATGGAATGTAGGCCTACATTGAACACCACACATTGGCTGCTACTGTAGGCTGAACGATAGAACAGCTATTTCCATGTTAAAATGTTTTGGGATGCATTTTCTCCATTGTTTTTGATGGTAGGCCACTCGAGTAGGACTACATTATGATCAAATAGCCACAGTAGCCTACTTGACCACTGTTAAAACTAACTTAAAGCGGGTACAGCCTCACTGTTCACAGTAAGGCACTGGAAGTTGCACAGAATTTTCACAACGTTCAAGTTTGCGCTCAGCAGATCTTACATTTGCTCAGTGACCCCAAAAAAATGAGAGGGAACATTGCACCTAAACCTAATTACATTTACATTACATTTTAGTCATTTAGCAGACGCTCTTATCCAGAGCGACTTACAGGAGCAATTAGGGTTAAGTGCCTTGCTCAAGGGCACATCGGCAGATTTTTCACCTAGTCGGCTCGGGGATTAGAACCAGCGACCTTTCGGTTACTGGCACAACGCTCTTAACCACTAAGCTACTAAGCTACCCCCTAGAAATAGCCTTTTTCCCTTGTGGGGGCCGACAAAATGTCCCCAGTTGGTCCCCCCAAAAATCTGGTCCCCACATGTATAGGTACATATGTCCACACACACACAATCCTAGTGCCCTGGTGCAAGATGGCAGACGATGTGGTATTACCAGCGGGGCAAAGCAGGACAGCTCCTCCTCGCTCTCGCTCTCCGTCTCAGCCCTGGGCTCATCCCCTTCCTCCACCTCCTTCTTCACCTCTGCAACACACGCACACAGTTTAGGTAACTGCAGGATCCAAGAAGTTGAATTTTAATGCCACTTTGCATACAATTTAATACACATTTTGAGGTCTGCGTGCACCACACCTGCTAATATTCTTCTCAAGAAATGAGCCCATGTTAGCAAAAAGTATTTCACCAAAGGAGTGGGGCTGGAACAAAAGTCTTCACACACACACAGTAGCTCTTCTGGAGGTATGCTATAACATTAGAACATTAGCCTACAACCAAAAAGTCTAATAAAATAATTCCCTCATTCAGTGAATCAGGTATCAAATAGCTATACTTCGAAGCAAGGTAGCTAAGTGAGAGAGCTCTAGACTGACTTTTTCCAGTGCCAAGTAAATAAGTTTGCCATTTCATCTAACATTTTCAGGGAGTGCATGATGGATATTTTGATGTGCAACATGTCAAAATAGGATCCAGAATAATTAGATATATTTTTGGCTCTTTAGAGATTAATTTGCCTGTATATTGTGTGTGCATATTGGCCAAGGCTATAGCCTATGCTACAGAATTTACCAATGAAGGAAGAGGGAACTCAAAACACATTAGCTAGATTGCTAAATCTAAATATGATATTGTTTATTTAGCCATGCAATTGATCTAACAGTAAATGTAATGTCCTACAAAAACCTTCCATTGGTAGCCTATATAGGCTACTTGATGTATTGACCGCAAATGGTGCGCTCCACTCCGTTGGCGAATCATCTCAATTACATACTGCGTTTGTAAAGGGATGTTTTTTCCTCAATATTGACAGTTGAGAAATAGTTGTTACTCAAATAAAACTGAGAGACTTATTTTTCAACAAGAGTAACAGTAGTTGTTTGAAAAACTGTCTTTCCCGCAATTATATTTCAAAATGTTGCTCAACTGTCAGTATGCTTGCGCTTATCAGAATGCATAACTCCCTTCACTCCATGTGCAAAGAGGGGAGTGGGAGGGACCGTTGTCCCTCCGACCCATAATAAATACGAAATACATGTGAATAGATCTTGAAAGTGCACCTAGAGTATTATTTGACGTTCAATTTTGTTTGTTTTTCCGCGGTGGCAACAATTAAGCAGCTGCACAATATAACGGAAACACTGTAGTCATCTCTGTTGCATTTTTTAAGACCTTTGAAAGCGCAATTTAAGACATTTTAAGACTTATTAAGGCCTTTTAGGATCTGCGGACACCCCGAGTTTAACAAGAGGCACACAACAAGCCATTCATTTAAATGTCTGAAAATAAATTAGCTCCAGCTGCCACACCAGTACCACAAACCGGGAGGAGAACGATTTCCCAGGCAACCCTGACGTTCAGTGTTCACAGCTAGAGAGAGTGGACCTGGTGACGTGACGTGAATGATGGCAAGGCACACACACACACCATCAAACACACACACCTACACACCATCAAACCCACACCAACAGACAATGCGCACACACACACAGTGTAAACTCACTCCTCTTATCGTGCTTGCGGTGCTGCGTGTCTCCCTTCATGCTGTAGTCCAGTTTCATCAGGATGGGCTCCAGGCCTGTGTACATCCGCTGGATCAGCTCATGGTACACCACCAGTGGCCACACCAACACACTCAGCGCTGGGCACAGGACAAAAAAATAACCCCAACATGGCACTTAAATGGCTTTTGACGCACCACGACAAGCTCTGCGTCCCAAATGGCACCCTCTTGCCTACATAGTGCACTATTTTTGACCAGGGCCCATAGAGTTCTGTTTAAAAAAATAGTGCACTATATAGGGAATAGGGTGCCATTTGGAACGCACCCAAACCACGACAAGCTCTACGTACCAAGTGGCACCCTCTTGCCTACATAGTGCACTACTTTTGACCAGGGCCCATACAGTTCTGTTAAAAAAATTGTGCACTATATAGGGAATAGGGTGCCATTTGGAACGCACCCAAACCACGACAAGCTCTACGTACCAAGTGGCACCCTCTTGCCTACATAGTGCACTACTTTTGACCAGGGCCCATAGAGTTCTGTTAAAAAAATAGTGCACTATATAGGGAATAGGGTGCCATTTGGAACACACACAATCTTTAGTTTAACCAGAGAAAGTAGTCATAGAAACAAACAACACATCTATGCCATTGAGGAGGGATATACCTCAGGGTCATATTAATTAGTGAACACTGTAGCAAAACATTTTGCAACAGAAACCATTTACTCTAAATGCTACAACTTGGCGTAAGCGGTTCCCATTGCAAAATGTTTGGCTACTGTGTGAACTATTGACTACGACCCTGGAATACTGAGTGTCACACATTGCCAAATCACAATACATTTCTAGGTTGGGGAATGGAAACACTATGAATGGTGGTATGAAGGTTGCATTTAGAAGTTATTGGCAATAACTTTGGTTGACAATTGTTATGCAGTAGCACTGCATTTCTTACAGACAACCACACCCTTTGGCATACTGGTTGGTTGGTTGCCTTTGTGAAAATCAAGGAAAAAGGGATTGAAAAAGCAAGGCAGCTCACCGATGATATAGGATATCATGATTCCTGGTACGTAGTGTCCCACCACGGCTAGCACAGAACAGCCAGAGCACATCATGGCACAGAACTGGAGGGAGAAAAGAGACGCAGTGTCATAATAATAATAATATAATATGCCATTTAGCAGACGCTTTTATCCAAAGCGACTTACAGTCATGTGTGCATACATTTTTGTGTATGGGTGGTCCCGGGGATCGAACCCACTACCTTGGCGTTACAAGCGCCGTGCTCTACCAGCTGAGCTACAGAGGACCAAGTTGGCTGAAACTAGTGTAGGGGAGGGACAACTACTTCAGCATCAGCAAATACCTCTTCAGATCAGAGGAGGTTGGTGAGAGGAGCTTTAGGAGGACGGGCTCATTGTAATGGCTGGAATGGGATTAATGCAACGGTATCAAAAATATGGAAACCACATGTTTGAGTCCGTTCCATGAATTCCATTCTAGCCATTACAATGAGCTAGTCCTTCTACAGCTCCTCCCGCCAGCCTCCTCTGCTTCAGATATACTAAAAATGTATGCAACTCAAGCGATAACATTTTTTGACTTTGAGGCACTTTATAATATAACAATATGGTAATTTAGCAGTTGCTTTAATACACGTCGACCTACAGATAACAAATGACATGATCAGTATATGTGGCCCATGTGGAAATCGAACCAACATCCCTGATGTTGGAGGCAATGTGCTCTAACCCGCAGAGCCACCATCAAACCCAACATACCTTTCTGTGGTTCTGCCTTTTGTACTGCAGCATCTCCTGGATGTAGAGGCAGCAGTAGAGGTAGCTCTCCGCCAGGTGGTGGCTGAGCTCTGGAATGCTGAGGAGCCGGGGTTGCACATTCATGGTCTCTCTGCAGTCAGAGAAAGAGACCGTGGGATGAACAAATGAACACAATCAGTACTAAGCCAGACCTAAAAGGCTTCAAGCGTCTCAGAGTACGAGTGTTGATCTAGGATTCAGTTTAGCCTTTTAGGTAATAAAGAATCAGATTATTATGGACAGGGCAGACCTTATCCTAGATCAGCTCTCCTACTACTCTTTATAAATATGTGCCCTGGTGCTATTGACAGGCACAGACCATCAAACAAGTAGGAAAGAAATGCCTGAATAATCACATGATAGTCACTATAACAGTAAAGTGCTTGAAGGGGTTATAGGAGCAGGGTGGGTTTGGATGTGTTTAAAGGCCCAGTGCAGTCAAAAACACGATTGTCCTGTGTTTTATATACATTTCCACACTATGAGGTTGGAATAATACTGTGAAATTGTGAAAATGATGATAATGCCCTTTTAGTGTAAGAGCTGTTTGAAAAGACAGCCTGCAATTTCAGCCTGTTTTGGTGGGATGGAGTTTTGGCCTTCCATGGTGACATCACCATGCAGTAAATTAGTTAATAGCCCAATAAGAAAGAGCATTCCAAACCTCTCTGCCAATAACAGCTAATGTTCAATTTTCCCCTCCCTACTCAGACCACTCACAGACAGTCCTAGCAAAAGTCTTGCTTGAGAAACTGCCCTTTGCTAAGAAGCTATTTTTGTTTCTTTCTGACAATTTTAATTGAAAACAATCAAGGTACTTAATTGTTACCCAGAAATGATTTGAAAATTAGATAAAAATGGCTGCATTGGACCTTTAATTGAGTCAAGATGTGTACCTTTCCATTGGGTTGGCCTCAGGATACTGAACTGTAGTGGAGAGAATAAACAGGAGTCCAACAACATCAACAAGACATTTTAGATTTCATAGAGTAGGCATGGTAATCAAAGTAATCTGAACAATGACATGTAAAATCAAATCCAAATTGAAATCCACAACACTCAACCATCTTATCAAATCGTGAAATATACCAGCCATTCATGTTTCACACTGACCCCAGGGCCAGGAGTGGGTGTGGCAAGAGTAATGCATGTACCTACTATGAACTTACTTACCAGTTGTAAGAGGTAACTTATCCTTCCATCTCTCCAGCAGCATGAGCCCTAGAATGGAAAGACTCAGGAGGAAGAGAGGACGGAGGGACGTCGAAGACAGAAGCCTGTAAAACACAAATGAAAACAACCCATGCCATTTTAAAATGCAACCAATGTTAGTCAAGCTCCTAGCTATTTACTAACTTTAAGTAACTAGCTAGCCACAAGAGTGAATAGACTGTCAACTAGCTCCCTGCCCTGAATCACGACAACACATGCAACAGAACGCCTGTCAACTTGACCACGTTCAGTTGTCGAACGTTGCAGATAGAAATGCCATGAATACAGCCATCATGATTCCTTGGTCTACATGTCGGAGAGACATGTTTGTTCTATATCTACACATTTCTATCTGAACACTCCAAAACGGTTTGTTAGAGGTAGCTAGAGTTGACAGCTGTCAACTAGGTTTTTGAAAGCTAGCAACCTCTAGGGTGTTTAACGAAACGTTATTAGCATGATTGATACTAGGGTCAACTTTGGCATACCAAACTACCAGCGTTAAATAGCTAATTAGCCACCTAGCTAGTGTCACTGTCGTCCGAGGGATTATCGCTGTCATTCAATCTAGCTAAGTAGCTAGCTACTACTAGCAAGCTAAAACGACATTAGCTACAGTGCATCTTCCCATTCAGTGCAAAATAACTGATTACATGAGTGATTCTTAATAATGATTTAGCATTACCAGAACAAGGTATTGAGCGTGAGAGCAACAAAGATGCTGTAGAGCGGCCTCTCCCAAACAAGCAGCCTCTGCAACCATAACAACAAGGGCTCATATTGCGATAGCCAGCCTTGGAGACGCTCTCGCAGTTGCACGAGCTCAGGGTTCCCATCCCCGCATACTTGCTCTGATCCTCCGGCAGGGAACAGGTCCTCGAGGACCGAAGAGGAAGAAACAGAGGGGCGTCTAGCCTCCTCTCCGCTCGCCATCTTTCCCCCACTTTGTTATGTTGTTTTGGCGATCACGGGGTATAGATACGTGGGCAGATCCGCGAAGGCCCGTCATGGAGAAAAAAAAAAGTAGGAACCGATGTTACTGGTCGTCACTAGTTACTACAGCCACAAAGTCATAAACCCCGCCTATTTCTACAATTTATCTTCTTAAAATGTGATTTTAAACCTAACCACACTGCTAGCCTTATGCCTAACCCGAACCTTATTTTAAGACCAAAAAGCTAAATTCTGTTTTCATGAATTCTTACGATATTGCCAATCTTGACTTTGTAGCTGTGCTATGTAGTGTAATCCCAGTTTACTGGCTCAGCATGTCACGTGCTTCCTTGTTTACTGTCCTCTTGGTTTTGCGAAAACAATAGCTATTTACTGACATCTGCTGGATAAATTGGTTACTACCAGCCATTGTTATGTAAAATACAATTTATATTTCTATCTCCACTTGTTTCTCTGAAAAGCTTACATAAAACAGTGAAATCCATTGTGCAAGTCCATTATAAAAAAAACGAGTCAAATGGATTAGAACATGTTTAATACAGAACAAATTCAGCGCAATACAAAGTAACACAAACTTTCATCATCAATTTGATCAAATGCAACTAAGGACAATTGTGTTTCATTGAACTCAACTGATACAGTTGATTGTTGCGGATTATGTTTTTCAGCACATTGACATTTTGAAAAAGGTCTCCCTTTTCATCCACTTCACATGGTCCTCTAGTGATCTCAGTTTGATTTGCTTGAAATCTCTAGAAAAGAAAAAACAATAGTGGAGATGCAATACGATCAAAGATTGGAATGATTATATCCAAAGCATATGATAAAAAAAGATTGTGTGCATCAAAGTGTGTTCTTATTATATCAGTATAAATGTAGATAATAAGCTCCATACAGACTCTTGACATATACACAAACCAGTCTGAGACATGCAAATTAACAATGGTTGCATCCCAAATGTCACCCTATTACCTATATATAGTGCACTACTGACCTGAGATAGACTAGTGTCCTGTCCAGGGGGTGTACTTGTACATCAAGTTGCCTCATGTTACAGAAACAGAAGATAGGCTCGTGCTCCTATGAGCCATTCCAGCTTGCACAAGCCAAGCTATTTATTTATTTTTCACCTGAGCCCTATGGACACTGGTCAAACGTTGTACACTATATAGGGAATAGGGTGCCATTTGGCACGCAGATCAAATCTTTGTGCAGATACATCACCACATTCCCCTGGTGCCATAACTTAGCCTTTGAGCTGCAGCCAGTTCATAGAATGTTATGCACAAAGGCTTAGAATCTTCAAGATTCCAGTCCATTTGA
The DNA here is from genome assembly GCF_020615455.1 of Coregonus clupeaformis. Taxonomy (NCBI): domain Eukaryota; kingdom Metazoa; phylum Chordata; class Actinopteri; order Salmoniformes; family Salmonidae; genus Coregonus; species Coregonus clupeaformis. The sequence continues at coordinate 60,545,661 of NC_059220.1, read as the reverse complement.
AAATCATTGGATTTATACAGCGCCCCTTGCATCAGGCAAGCAGGGAACGATAGGTCAGAGGTCATCACCCTTTGCAGAGAAAGTCTGTGTGTGCATGTGCGTGTGTGCCCACTTGCATGTTGGTGCTTCAGGGTATGTGGTGGGGGGGTTGATATGTGGCTGAAGCTCAGAGAAACAGGGGGCAACATATAGCAGCAGCAGCAGCTGTTGTTGGGGGTCAAGGCAGCGTCTTTGACAGCCAGTCAGTGAGCTGGGGGGGTTGGGGAGAGGAGAGAAAAAGGGTGGACCTACCTGGGCCAGGGAGGTGGGGCTAGAGGCGGTGGAAGATGGAGGTAGGGCAAGGGGGCCTGACTCCCACAGGTGCTAAGAGGCTAAAAGGGCGTCAATACCTGCTGGGGTTAACACCATGGCCTGGAGCAGGTCGGAGAGAGAGATGATCCCCCTGCACATGTCCTCTCTGTCCACCAGGACCAGCCGATGGACCTGAGGGGAGAGGATGGGGACAGGATCAGGAGTGGAAGCGGAGAGGATGGAGAAGGAATGGGGCAGGATGGGGGTAGGATGAGGGTAGGATGGAGAGAGGATGGGGGGGCAGGATGGGGGTAGGATGGGGGCAGGATGTGGAGAGGAGGGGGAGAGGATGGGGGCAGGATGTGGAGAGGATGTGGAGAGAATGAGGGCAGTATGGGACAGGAGGGGGAGAGGATGGGGGTGTGTGGTGGGAAACGGTTGACAGTGGTGAGACAACAAGGATTTACCGGTAATTAAGTAGAGTAGAGTAGAGCAGAGCAGTAAGCAACAGAGGGCTAATACCTATACAGTCTACGGCTAATACATTGAAATACATTATAATACTAGAGTGGCCTATGTCACAAACCTTCATAACTCTATTTCTATTTCATTGTGTGGGCTAATAGAGCTACATGTTACAGCATATCAGCGGCCATTTCTTTGATGTCTTTTTTAAACAAACTCTTAGATGGAGTGGAGAGACAGGGCCACCGTGATAGAGGACACAACCTGGGTCATATTCAGTAGTGCACACCGTAGCAAAACGTAGCAATAAGAACGAGTGTTTCTTATTCGACAAGTTCAGGTAGTCCCTCCCTGTTTCAGCCTGTTATGAACATAACCCGGGGGGAGCAGAGTGGGACACTAACCTCAGCCTTAATGATGCGATCGATGACGGTCTCCAGGGTCTCGTCAGGGAGGCACTTGATGACACCCTCTACGAAACAGCAGCGCCGCCGGATGGCCTCCTGCATGGACATGTTCAGGTTGTTGTATGTCTTCTGGGCGGCCAGATTCTGTCTCCGAGAAGAGGAGAGGAGCGGAGGGAACAATGTAAATGTACACAATGCACCAACAAAGACGTGAAGGGCTTTATTTTGTATTGTTTTCAGGTGAATTAAACTGTAACAGGCAGTTTTGGGGTACTTACAATCACATCGAATCTGGAGTAGAGAGCCACCACCTTGCCTTGGTGTACAAAGGACAGTGAGATAATGTACATAGCCTACCTACATCCTACAAGTCTAACTTTCTTTTTGAAGGGCACCTACATAAGGACATACACCTATACTGTACGAGTCAGTGTTTGACTCTGAATAAGAGATTAGGTTAACCCACCTTGCTCGTTTACTACGGGCAGCGCGGAGACCCTCCTCTCTACAAACACAGACAGGGCATCGTAGACCGAGGCCGTCTGCTGTACTGTGGCAATGTTCCGGAATGTCCCGATCCCAACATCCTGGATCGTCTTATGCATGAAGCAGGGTTTTGGGACTGTCTCTTTCTGTGTAGAGTACTTTATTTTTTTTAAAGGAACACAATGAATGTAAAAGGAAAACATACAGTTCACAACACCACTGGTTGAAATGGATGCCCATATAATGTAAGCATAAACACACACACATCTTCTCCAAGTCATGTTGTCTTACAAATATATGGAGGAACTTGAGGATTCGCTTGTGCGTGAGAATGTGTAAGACATTTCCGGACACGGGATCGATAACTGGCAATCTGTGGATCTTATACCTCAGTAGGGAGTAGATGGCGTCGAAGAGGCTGCAAAGAGAGGAGGGGAGACAGACTAGGCCTATGGTAACTGTGTCTAACCCTGGAGAGCACAACCAACATCCACACATGGGTCATGTTGCAAAACGTTTTGCTACAGTGTGCCCTACTAAACACAACCCAGAACACTGCCTGTAATATACTGAATCCCAGCCTCAATTTCCTTAGTCTGTCACTTATTAAAAAAGGTATCAGCAAAAGTAATAACTCAGGCAAAGCCAGGTGACAGGAGTTGGCTTGACTGAGAGCTGCGTAGATTCACCTGGCGTCTGGAGTGATACTGTGAAGACAGTGGTTGGAGTATTGCAGGTACACATCTGCAGAGAGAGAGAGAGAAATAAACAGAAGGGAAGTTACAGAAAGTATATACCATAGACATAGAACACTGCATCATTTGCCTTCTCTAGCTTATTTACTTGAATGAATCACCTCGCCATGTCCCAATTTGATGCCTCTCCAGCTCATTCATTTGAACCTTTGGGAGTGGGGAAACATATTGGACAACTTATATTATGAATGATTTCTGTGTCATTCACACAACCATGATCATGTCTCTATTGAACATGCTTTTTAGTCCAGGACTAGGCTTAAAGGGATAGTCCACCCAAATTACAAAATGGTTTCCTTACCCTGTAAGCAATTTATGGACAAGGTAAGACTGCAATCCATGCTTTGGTTTTGTTTACATGGCCACTGTCACCAAAGGCTAACTTTTAAGAATTTTGGTCAAAAAATGTTTCATGTCCAAATCATCTTAAAATATGTTTATTGAGCTACACAATCCATTTCAGACACTTTGGGATATTGACCTGCATTTGGCTCAAATACGCACCAATGGGGACCTGTAGTAACGATGGAGAATGTTGATGAAATCTGTTATAGTCAGCATTCCTGTGAGGACAATAGAGAGAGAGAGAGAGCTCATATCACTATTGACATGGATATGAGCTAGTGTCTAGTCTTCATATCACATTACCCCCAAAACCAGCCCAAGCTTGCAATCATTCAGGGCATTGCGTTGCCATAAGCAAGTAGCAAGAGAGCACCCCCTAATCTCTTCTCTTACCCACAAATCTCTGTGTCTTGCTATCCCAGAGAGGTGCAGCTCTCAAGCCGTTTGCTACAAGAGCGAAAAAGGCTTTCTTCACCTGCAAACATAGGATTTCTTTTTAACACAACTAGTTAACACCGGTCTTACTAGCGAGTATGTTTTAGGGAAGAAGGAATGAGGGGGCCGCACATGAAATATTGCTGCAGCACATTAAATATTGCTGCAGGGAAAAGGGAAAACAGCTATAACTGTAGTTACAGGAGAGAGGAGCTCTGACTTAAAATGTCATACCAAAAGGGACCACAACCTTTCCCTTGGGAAGTGGAGGGAGATTAAATATCTGGGTTGAGTTCAGCAGGAAGAATATGTTCTGAAATGGGGAGGCACTATGTGAATTTGTCAAGTAAGAACACATATTTTCGTTTCCTGTAACCTGTTGTAAGACATTTTGCTACGATGTGCCCTGCTGAACACCACCCTGGACTATTTTTTGCCCCCAAATTATTGTGTATTGTTCAGTTCCAACATACACGTGGGTTACAGGAAACTTGACTCTTACTTGTAGTGTTGTGTCAAATATGACCAGTTTACAGCTGGTTGGAATGGCCTCATAGCAGCAATGACTTTTCATGAACTTCATGTAGATCTCAACATCGGCCTCTGAAGTTATGGGGAGGTGAAGTGGGGACAAAGTTACACACACACACATACAGTTATAGATCCCCTATACACCTCATTCCACGAAACAGACACACAAATGTACATGCACACACACACACAAACACCGAAGGTTACCTGAATTACCTGCATTCTTCAATTCTTCAAGCATCTCTCGAAACGAGATCTAGACCAACAGAAAAAATCACCAACAACCTCAATCACTCTCTAACACTTTGATAATAGTGCTCTAAAATCACTGCTGGAATGAAGCTCGAAGGAAAAACATTCAGGATCAAGGTGAACTAAGCTCTAAACTAAAAACATTATTTACAATCCAATAGGCTTTTTACCCCAGCTTATTCCTTGTAGTCCTAAATGCTTCAATCCTACACGCACTTCTCGAACACAAATCCGGCTTACTCGTGTTCCATGACCTACCTGCCTGATAGGCGGATGTCTTTTCTCCATGAAAGAGTTGGGCTCTACGCAACCAACAACAAACGCTAGGTCCTGCTACATGCAGGCTCCTCTCCCCCTGCCTGTCCCACAAACCAGTTGGGTCTATATTAGGAGCAGGAGTCTCAAGTGGTATGCGGAGGGCCAAGGGGATGGGGGCGGGGTCTGGGGTGAGGGGCACAGGCAGAAGAGGGGTGGGTACGTTCCTCTCTGACATATTCTGCATTATTTCTGTGTGGATTTTAGGACCATTACAGCATGTTGTTGATGAGGTTCCTGAGTTGTGAAAACAGTTTGCCAGGCATTGCGACTGATATTTTGCACAGAAGCAGTGTCAGAAATGCTCACGCAGACTTGCCATACTAGGACTACACGAGGCACAGCAGTCAAAAGGACGTGTTGTGTTGTGATATGGATATGTGCTGAAGTTGAATGCAATAGAGAGATGCTGCAGTGTTATGAAAGGCTTGCTATTTGTCTGGTGATGGGTGTAACTATGTTGACTGTCTCGATTCAGCTGTTATGGCTTCCTGTTCCCATTGGCATTGTGTTGTTCATTGTTATTTGCAGGAGCTTGAGGACAGCAGCAATAACAGGAAATGAGGTTAAGTACACTATGTTGTGCAGAGTTGTTGATGGGGAGATTGAATCTTAATTGTGTTTCCTTGATTCCTCTCTCCTTCTGAAAACACATTGGAGAAGATTGGGGCTCACATTCAAAGAGTCTCAGAGTATGAGTGCTGATCTAGGATAAAGTTTTGCCTTTTAGATGACAATGAAGAGTTGAAACCTGATCCTTGATTAGCAGTCCTACTCTGAGATGCTTTGCGAATACGGGCCCACAGGGCAGGAACCCCAGATATTCTGCTCCAATGCATTTTGAGGAGACGAGGACGTGAGGAACGAAAGAAATACAATTGAGATTCCAAAGATGGTGGCTTAGGTGACAGTGCCTTAGCCTGGTCCCAGATCTGTTTGTGCCGTCTTGACAAAGACCATGTGAATTGGCAAGACAGCCCAAACAAATCTGGGACCAGGTTAATGTCGCCTTGCTTGACACCACACATGTAGATCAGTGCCTGTGTGACTGCAGTTCCTAGATGTGAGCTCAAATGGCATATTGCTTTCTAGGGTGTGTGATTAATAGATTGTGAGATGAATAGCTCAATGTTGACAACTCACATTACATACTGTATGTCAAAGTGGACCATGTGGACAGTGATACAAGCATATATGACAAATAAAAACCAAACCTTTAAGGGTCAAGCATTTTATTATATATATTTTTACAGATTTCTACACATTGACTGTTTTGTACATGGTTTACAAAATTCAAGGATATCGTGCTTCAAAATCTAAGTCTGATTTGAATTTGTTCAATTGCTGAAAGTATCTAAATAAACAAAAGCCAAACTTCATGGAGTTATTGTCCTAGGGACCCCAGTGCCTCATGGCTTTGTAAGAAACGTGTCAATGTAAAACCAAGTCAAATGTAGAAATATCACAAATTCCCTAGCAAGAACCTTCTCTCTTGAGTAGAAAAATATGAGAAGAGCTAACTGTTTTTCAGGGTTGAGAGACATAGAAATAGTATTACTAGAATTGACATCCCCATTCAAGTAATTATATTTCTAAGGAGAAAGAAGCCATTTCCAATTTTGAGCGGGTGGAAAAGGCAAATTATGTGCGAGTGATTGAGTGGCTGGTTTACTGTTGTCAGGTCTCCCCAACCAAATGGGTATGTTAAAGAGGGATACTAATTAATTGCACTAATTGAAAAACAGACATTTCTATTTTTAAAAAAGTGTTATGTTTTGCACAATACACCTCATCCATATGAGGATGTTATGTTTCCATGATTAGGTTATTGGATGAAAATCGCATTCATTAGATACATTTTCAAAACATTCATGTTTAATGTTGGCGTCATATTCAAAACGCTTATTTAAAAAACGGCAAACAGTGGACTGGTTATGACCTATTTCAGTTGCGTGGCATTATGTTGTGCAAACATGAAAACAGAGATGGCCACTGCATTCTATCATGGTAAAATAAATAGTTACCTGAAAAAAAAACTAAAGGCTGCACTCTCAGAGTTGCAGCTGTCCCCCTGTGCTATCTGAGTTCAGCGTCATGTTCAGTAGGCATGAAATGAAACAAATGTCCCAAAAAAGGGGGGGGAGGGGGGTTGTACTCGCTGAACTTGTCCAATAACAAACGTCTATTTTCATTTACTGTTGCAAAGCAGTTTAAAGCATTTCGCTACGATGTGCCCTAATGAACACGACCTGAGAGGGGCAGCCATACTGAGATATCAATTTACTGTTTACTGTTTTTTCACTGGAATAAAAAAAACATTTAATCTCTACTGTTGTTCAGTGCAGGGACCAGTAGCCATCTGTGACTTCACTGGTCTAAATATGATTAACAAACAAAAAAAAGCATAAATATGTTGAAATCTTTAAAATAACAACTGCAGTAAATGAGAGAATAATGACCCAAAACTCCATGGCAAAGCATATGTAGGCTAGCTAGTTGTCTCTAGCTTGAGTGCAAGTCTGTTTGTGCCATCATTCCAACTCCTTGTCACGCAATGTTTGGCTTGACAAGAACAGCAATGGAGTTGGCAAGGGCACAAACAGATATGGGACCAGACTAAACTGACTCCCTTCTTAAATCCATTATGTTCACTTTCTGTGAGACTCATTGGCGCGCTACAATACAGTACTGACTTAGAAAGCAGCCTTGCTTTTGTCGAGACAACTTACTTTCGCAACACATTCTCAAATAGCTATGATGTCGCATCAAAACTTAACTCCTCCAACTCAAAACATGACTTAACCTAACTCCTACAAGCCCCCATTTTCAAACATAGGTAAGGAGTAGGTAGCTTGGGTACCAGTCTGTTTGTGCCATCATGCCACTTTGTCATGCCAAACATGTTTGACATATGACAAGGAGTGGCAATGAGTGGAATGATGACACAAACAAATCTGGGACCCAGGCTAAAGAGTAGGTAGTAACAAACGCTGTGTGGGTATGGTAGCCATGCTAAACACTTTTTTTTTGTCTTTTGAAACCAAACCTGAAATATTAGTTTGCCATGTACACACCTTCTAGACCTCAAACACCTCCTTGACTTCGGAAACACCCATTGAAAAGCTATGTGATCCAACCTCCTTTGAAAAATAAATGTTAGAAAAGACATGAGGGGCTGAGTACAGAACTCAGATCTCATGCTGTTATGAGTTAATCTTACTTATTTACACCAATTCAGCTGGCATCAAACCACTGTACAAAATGTGCTACTCACCTTTAGGGTCTCTTATCTCAAATTTAGACAGTATATGCAAAAAAAAGCATATACAAAACAAAATCAATCCTTTCACTGCAACGGATGCATTCTGAAAAATCAGCTGGTTTAATTTGGAGTCCGGCGTCATCGTCATTGCAGTGGCTTGTTTTGTCCGTCTGTGTCTAGCTGGGCATGAGGAGAGATGGGGCTTTCTCGATGGGCAGCATGAACTGTGGGCAGCAGGGTCCGACACGGAGGGTTGCCATGCTATTCAGACAGGAGTCCAGGAACATCGGGGCGGCTCCGTAGAGGAGGGGGGAAGGGGCCAGCCACGGTGCTGCGGGGTGTCCAGGGTGTCCAGGCTCAAGTAGTGGAGCAGAGGTGTTCCGTGGGCCGCACTGGATAGAGCCAGGAGGGAGGCTCCCCACTGTCACTGGGCAACCGGGGAAGTGCAGGGAGGAGGCGGACAAGGCTGGTTCAGTGTCAGGCTGGGGGTCTGGGTCAGTGTGGCCCCGCGAGGTGAGGAGAGAGCCCCATAGACACAGTATAGAGGTCTGGGAGGAGGTTGGCGAGCCGTGGTTGTGGTCGTCGTGGGTGTGGAGAGTGCCAGGCCGGCGGTTGTGACTGTCGTTGCCCAAGACGCAGCAGCGAGGGAGGTCGGATGCTGGACTGGGGGTCTCTGGGACTGGGAGCTGGACTGGTGGTGGTGTTGGAGACAGGCTGGAGCTCGGCAGGTGGACTTGGCTGACTGGGGCCAGGGGCTGGCTGCTCCTGGGGAGGCTGAGCTGCTGCAGCACAGCGCTGGTGGCAATAAGGCCCGCCACACTGGTCAGATACACCAGCCCCAGCATGCAGGTCACCTGGAGAGAGGTGAGGACATGTGGATTTAGTGGATTTCTTTCATTATGTTTTTCCTTTTCCCCCAAACTGACTACTTTCAAAAGTGTTGCTTCTTTCAATCAACACATAGTTTACGTGGGTTTCTGCAATGAGCAGTTTTCGGAAATTGATGTTACTTTCAGGGGTGTTTCTGAGACTAGAGTTGTGTCCATTAGACACAAAACAGGAGAAAACGTAATACCTGAATAAGTCAAATAAAAAACGCTATTTTCTATTTCAAAATGTTCTGCTACGTTGTGCCCATACTGAGCACGACCCACAACTCAGTCCTTCAGTGCACTGTGGACCCCACTGCCCTGCCCTCTGACCCCTCCTCACCTTGGCAAAGCGCAGGTAGAGGGCCGTCAGTGCCTGTCGCCACGCCGCCTGCTCCAGCAGCACACAGAGGTCAGTGTAGGTGAACCAGCCTCGCTTCATCCCCTGCTTCACTGCAATACTGGAGTCACAACAGGCCAGAGTTAATACACACACACACACACACACACACACAACACACACAGACCACACTCAATGCAAACACAGAGAGAGAGAGAGATGTACCTAGAACAGAGGCTGGCAAACAAATGACTACGGTCATGTGACACACACAACCAACCCTTTGTTTGAACTAGCAGCTCTGTATCAGATCTACAGCCCCTATGCCAGCCAAATTACCACAAGAACTTGACACTACTGATTTAGATATTCCCTGAAAAATCATGGGGCCTCCAAAAACAGAAGTCTCTATGACATTCCCAACACTTCATAGCTTCTTGTGTTTCTAATGGTTCTAATGCATTAGGAGTCTCTCACACACACCCCGACACACAGGCCGATTTTTTCTTGAGCGGATGGTCAGGGGGTCGGAACATAATTACAAATATTTTTGTAGACTACAAATTGACTACAAGAAGCCCAAACCGATATAATTTTTGACTAAAACAATAATTTCAAATCTTGCATACATTTGTATACGATCACATATACGGTATATCTCTCTATTATGCATAGGAATAATTTGGAACAGAGTTCCAGAATTAAAATCCCTTGGAAATGATTTGCTGGGGGCCTCCCGAGTGGCGCAGTGGTCTAAGGCACTGCATCGCAGTGCTAGCTGTTCGAGTCCAGGCTCTGTTGCAGCCGGCCTCGACCAGGAGACCCATGGGGCGGCGCACAATTGGCCCAGCGTTGTCCAGGTTAGGGGAGGGTTTAGCCGGCAGGGATGTTCTTGTCCCATCGCGCACTAACGACTCCTGTGGCGGGCCGGGCGCAATGCACGCTGACACGGTCGCCATGTGTACGGTGTTTCCTCCGACACATTGGTGCGGCTGGCTTCCGGGTTAAGCGGGTATTGTGTCAAGAAGCAGTACGGCTCGGTTGGGTTGTGTTTCGGAGGACGCACGGCTCTCGACCTTCGCCTCTCCCGAGTCCGTACAGGAGTTGCAGCGATGGGACAAGACTGTAACTACCAACAAGGAAATGTTTTTTTGCTCTGAAAACTTAGGTGGCCAAATATAAATCACCTGTGGGCCAAATACGTCCCACAGGCCGCCAGTTGGGGAACCCTGCACTAGCACGAAAAACAATCTACGTGAATGACAAGAATCACAAACCTGGTTTCTAGTTGATCCAGTATGCCAAAGTAGTCCCCGGGCTCAGTGAAGAGGCTCCACTCCTGAAACACAGAAGCGTGAGCAGCTGTCAGATAGCATATCATGGCCATGCAAATACAGTACAATGGGATTTAAATATTAGTGATGCGCGGGTTGACACATATCCTGCAGTCCCCGCGGTTATATCCGTGGGGCGGGTGGGTTTAGGGTTATGAAATATTGTGTGGATGAAGTGGGGGGTGGGTGGCAGCAATGTTCGAGCTGCAGTAGGCCTCGCCGTAACTAATCAGAGCTGCAGTAGGCCTATATGCAAATAGACCATTGCCATGGATTGGTGCCATTTACTTTGAACTGGACTGTGTTTACAGCATAGTCGTGAGTAGATGCACTTGTTTTGAGATCAAAGCAAGAGCTACATGTAGCGACGTGTGCACATTTGTTCATATCCTTTGCTAGTTTGTGAGTTATTAGCCCAGTTATAGATCATTTCTAGTCAGCAATGGGGGACTGATTGCTTCCTACAAGACCACAAAACGCGTTGGGTAAAGAGCTTTTTTTTTGTCTTATAAAAAGGGGCAGTGTTGTATTCTGAGACCGGCTTGAATAAGCTAAGTAGCCAATAGGCAGAGGGTAGCATAATTTGTCTGATTCTCTGTAATAATGGTATGGGAATAATGACGTTTTTATTTTGTAAAGTGGTTTCTTGCATCAAACACAACAACATTTTCAGTCACCTCCTTGTCTGAAGGACAAGTGGATAAACAGGTTAATGTCAAGCTCGGCATGTTTTTTTTAAAACGTCTCATGGAATACAGGTCTACGTTGAACACCAGCCTACAGTAGCAGCCAATCTGTGAACGATAGAACAGCTATTTCCACATTAAAATGTTATGGGATGCCTTTTCTCCATTGTTTTTGATGGTAGGCCACTCTGGTAGGCTTACATTATGATCAAATGGCCACAGAAGCCTACTTGGGCACTGTTAAAACTTAAAGCGGGTACAGCCTCAATGTTCACAGTAAACACGCGCCGGAAGTTGCACAGAATTTTCACAACTTTCAAGTGCTGAATTCTTTTTGAGGGAACATTGGGTGGCGGGCAGGTTGAATACAGAAAAAACAATACATGTATCATTCTTGTGCAATTTATATCGCTAGGCTACATTTATGTTTCTTTCATTATTTTTGGCTATCTGGCATTAGAGTGTAAGCCTAAGCTTTAGGGCCTAACTGTACGCACACCAAATAGCCTACACCCCATGCTTTTGTGAACGGGCCGGGCAGAAAAAAATGAATGGCGATCCACTGAAGCAAAAAGGACAATGAGTTTAATTCAATAAGAGAAAAGCTACGAAATGGAGAGTTGAAAATAATAATGAAAAAGGGAGGCAAGAAAAGTAATGTTTGGGAAAGATTTGGTGAAGTGGTAAAAGAGGATGATAGCAGTGTTATGTGTGATGATTGTGAAGCACTATACTTTAAATAGGGAACTGTAGCCTACTGTTCAGATGGGTTAAATGGAAACTGAAATCTGGACACTGACTGTAGGTCTATAACCTCTCACAGCCTTAATATTAACTCCTGCAGAATGTAGCATTTCGTGCAGTAAAATTATACACCAAATGTAGGCAACATTTTGACTCGGGAACAGTAGTGGAGAAATATGATTTATTTATTTCAGCATCTTGAGAGAATGCGAATAAGCAATTAGATACCGTCTGTAAAGGTGCTATCTTTATCAGCATCATAAAAGCTGATAGTATTTCAAGCACAAAATATGCATCCAAGCTGAACTGAAATATTTTCAGAAACACGTTGGGTCATTTTCACAGTATTCTATTTGCTTACAACCAGTCAAACTGATGCCATTTGGACATTTCACACAGAAGATATTTCCTTTGTTTTTGTTATTGAATTTTCTCCCGGTCGCTGAACGTCTTTGCTCCATGAAAGAAGCAGAGACGACAGAAAACTTTACCAATGTCAACTAGATTGAAGCATTCATTCTATCGATTTATGACATTATTCTGGTGAGCAAGGGTTTATTTAGTCTTCTGGGGCTACATACAATGACAGAAGAGAAGCTGCATGTATCTAATTATAGACAAGTTTACTAAAAAAACCGACCAAAATGTCAGAAATTATAAGCAGAAACATATCTAAAATCAGGCAAAAAAAATCCTGCACCCTCTGTCAAAAAATCATTCTGCCGTCTCTGTAGCCTACAGTGCATTTTCTGTATTAGCGGGTTAGGGTTGGGCCTCAGATTTTCAATGCGGGCGGGTGCGGGTGAACAAACGGTTGACCCACGCACCACTATTAAATATATGGCTCTGAGTGGGATCCCACATTTCTGAGCCTGTGTGTATAGTATGTAATACTATGTATAACTTACAATGGCATCGAGGAAATTCATCTCCAGGGTGTTGACAGTCTGGACGTCCAGTTTCCCAGCTGCCCCCCACTCGTCGTTGAACACCTCCTCGTCCTCCCCTTCGTCGTACAAATATTTGCTGGCAACCATCTGGAGGAAAGGCGACACAGGATTAGGGGGTTAAGATCAGTCCATATGTCATAGAAAGCAAGATGTGTTTGCATCCATCTCCTCACACATACTACACAGGCGATTCCATCCTAATACTTGTTATTTTTGACTTGACTATTGTTATTATTGTTACTGACTGATGTACTGCATTGTTGAAGGAGCTATCACATAAGCATTTTGCTGCATCTTTTATACCTGCTGTAAACTGTGCGTGACGAATAACATTTGATTGGATTTTAAAACATGACAGGACGCTTTCCCAGACACAGACTTAAGCCTACCCCTGGTCAAAAAACCACATTGCAGATTCTAAATTGAACAAGAATTAGGTGTAGTATATGGGTCTTGGCCCTACATGCCCAGCAGATAATAGAGAGACCCATGTTCATAACAAGCTGTACTGTGCCCATCACATGCATAGCCTTAACCTAATTCTGTCGAGAAGACCTGTGCTTTTCAGTCACCCACATTGCCATTGCATAATTCTGGTAAGAGGACCTAATGCTTATCACCTAGGCTAAATAGCCTTGGCTTAATTCTGGCGAGACAACCTGTGCGTCCCAAATTTCCCCCTATTCCAATCAATCAATCAAAAACATATTCTCACATGCTTCGTAAATAACAGGTGTAGACTAACAGTGAAATGCAGATCTTGGCTCTGGTCAAAAGCAGTACACTACAATGGGAATAGGGTGCCATTTGAGATGCATCCAACCTTTGGCCCACATACCATGGAGATAAGGAAGAGGTCAGAGGAGGAGATCTTTCGCAGGTATTCGGGGTTCCTGTGTCGTAACCTTTCGATGTAGACCAGGGCCAGCATCATGGCACACGGAGAGATACACGCCTCCCTGAAAAACAGACCAACTATATTAAGTTATGAAGACCATTACGTGCCCAGAAAGGATAACATGGAAAGTGTCAACATTCACTGACTTGATGCCACTGACAACATACCTCGCGACATGAGCAGCATATTTCTTGTGCAGTTTTCGAATTGGGCTAGGGGCAGACTTCTGAAGGAATTCCACAGCAATATCTAGAAATCATATTCAGAACATAATAATAATCAATTATTCAAATTCACAACATAATAATCAACACAGTCACACATGGACAGGACATAACCTAACAGACAAAATAGCTAACCTGTAACAGGACAGGAAAGGGAATCTAGAGAGCCATCTTGGTCCAGGCCATAGTACAATCGCTTCCGTACTCTCTCAGACAGTTTCTGATGTCCAGGAAGAAACTGTGAAGGCAGATCAGATAGCAAAGTTCATAATTGAGCGACACGCCTACATGACAAAAAAGAACCTGAAATAACGTTAGCTAGCAAACTTTACACAAACAAGTCACGTCAACACAGTTGGAATAATGTACCTAGCTAAATAGCTATCCCACAAATTGCCTCTTATATTCGGTTATCCCACTGTGTTTGCTGGCTACCGTCTTACGAGGTAAGGGTTAACGTTAGCTTCAACTTCACGACTTGTCACCTAAATCCAGAACAACCACATTCACATGTAGCTAACGTTAGCAAGCTGGTTAGCTACGTTAACGTTAGTTAGTCCAATACCGTACAGTAAGCGTTAACCTAGCCGTGTTTTGATGTTCAATTATAAGAAAGGCATACAAACACGTTTTGTTTAACCTGGTATACATATTTAAAATGCAATTACCAAATATGTCGTAAACTCATATCATCCCGTAAACTGTTATCGTTAACTAAATACCTCCCTAAACTAGCCAACTCAGCTAGCGTTGACAACGTAGCTAGCTAACTAGCCTGCTATTGTAGGCTTAATGACAGGCCAAGGCGAGTGAAAACGTAACTTACCGTAAACTCCTGAAAGTCCGAAAATTGAAATGTTCGTTCACTAAACAATTCGTTGAAATCCATGCTGTCTATCCAACATTAGCCAAATACTAGAAAGAGAGAAATCTAGCTGAATATCTATAAAACGGCGCCTGGTCTTCCTCAGGCTAGCTAGCTAGCACATCAGCAACCCCCGTTGTGATGGCTGACAAGCCCGCTTAGAAACCAATCAACAGCTGAGATGAAGGAGGGAGGGAACAGTCTAGGGAACAATTATGTAATGTACTGTATGGCTACAAACAGTTGTCTAATAATATAAAGCTAGCAATATGGTAAATTAGTAAAAACAGAGCCCACTTTGTCATAATACACCTTTAATTATACAATTTATTAACATATAAATACAAAGAAAAAACAAACCATTTATGTATTTGACATCCAGGCATGGACTGATGCCACACACACATAGGAAAAGTGACAAAGGCAAAGATCACACTAAAAACAAACTATGCCCCCAAATCGCATACAAAACAGTTTGACATTGTGTCAAAGCAGTTAATATCAAAACAGATTTTGGTTGGGTGCATTTTTCTCTGTGTCAATCAGTGGAGGCTGCTGAGGGGAGGACGGCTCATAATAATGGCTGGAACGGTGCAAATTGAATAGCATCAAACACATGGAAACCAATTGTTTGATGTATTTGATACCATTCCACTTATTCCGCTCCAGTCATTACCACGAGCCCATCCTCCCCAATTAAGGTGCCACCAACCTCCTGTGGTGTCAATGTCACTCATTGACACAGAGAACATTTCAAACTCATGGTGCATTAGTGTAAATAATTTGACTGCACCGGTTTGCGCACATTGTACACCTACAAATGATTGACTGCTGTCGTGGTAGAGCAATGATTTGATAGCAGAACCACTCTAGCTCTTTGGTATTACTTCTGCAGTCACCAATGCTCAAATGCATTTGGGATTAATCTAATTATTTCACAGTCTGACATAACTTTTCATGATGTAAAGTCCGTTGTGCATTATATGGATGGTAAGAATGTCAGTTTTCACTTCCCCTTGATTAATGCAGACAGTTTCAAATTCCAATTCAACTCCAAACCCGTAATCCTATGGCCTTAACGTAGATATAAAGTCCCCATTTTCTCTCAAATAACTCAAGTTCAGCTAAATGGCTAGATCTTCCCTTATGGCCCTTTCTTAAATAAATGAAACAGAACTTTACAATACATACTGTAAATGGAGTGTGATTATTATCAACAGATATTGACAAACTCCACACTGCCTTGGGAATGCAAGGCATACATATTTACAAATTCAAATACAGACTAATTTATTCCATTAAAATAAAAATACACTGACAGTAGTTCTTTACTCAAAACGGGTAGCAGCATAGACAGGGTTGAGAATAGAGTTCATTCATAGATAAAGGTTTGCTTTTCTGCTGGGAATTTTGTCAATTATATCGGTTCTGTTCTCTTGCCAGTAGTTCTTATTGATCACCATTGGTGACAAATAAAAGTTACAGCCAGGATAATTTTGCAAGTATCAGTCAACACCTAGACTGTACATGATAATGCCAGAGTCTGATTGGAGTAAAATTGATGCAGCTTGGATGTGAAACGGACCAAATACAGACTAAATATCTGTTTTACTAATAACCAAATTTAGATTTTAAAGTTGAAGTTCTCATACACATACCTTGTACTTAGATTTTTTTTTTAACAATTAGAGTGCAACTGATTTCTTTGTTAAACAGTCAAATCGGTCTGAATCTCTTCATTAGTCTAATGTAAATCTATTGCTTGTATAGTAGCTAACAAAAATGTTCCCGTCTCATTAGCTAAAAAGTGGGTATAGTACAAAATATATATACACTACAGTTCAAAAGTTTGGGGTCACTTAGAAATGTTATTGTTTTCGAAAGAAAAGCAATTTTTTTAGTCCATTAAAATAACATCAAATTGATCAGAAATACAGTGTAGACATTGTTAATGTTGTAAATATCTACATAGGCGTACAGAGGCCCATTATCAGCAACCATCAGTCCTGTGTTCCAATGGCACGTTATGTTTTCTAATCCAAGTTTTTCATTTTAGAAGGCTAATTGATCATTAGAAAACCCTTTTGCAATTATGTTAGCACAGCTGAAAACTGTTGTGCTGATTAAAGAAGCAATAAAACTGGCCTTCTTGAGCCTAGTTGAGTATCTGGAGCATCAGCAATTGTGGGTTCGATTACAGGCTCAAAATGGCCAGAAACAAAGCACTTTCTTCTGAAACTCGTCTATTCTTGTTCTGAGAGATGAAGGCTATTCCATGTGAGGAAATTGCCAAGAAACTGAAGATCTCGTACAACGCTGTGTACTACTCTCTTCACAGAACAGCGCAAACTGGCTCTAACCAGAATAGAAAGAGGACTGGGTGGCCCCAGTGCACAACTGAGCAAGAGGACAAATACATTAGTGTGTCTAGTTTGAGAAACCAGCGCCTCACAGGTTCTCAACTGGCAGCCTCATTAAATAGTACCCGCAAAACACCAGTCTCAACGTCAACAGTGAAGAGGCGACTCCGGGATGCTGACCTTCTAGGCAGAGTTGCAAAGAAAAAGCCATATCTCAGACTGGCCAATAAAAAGAAAAGATTAAGATGGGCAGTCTGAGATATGGCTCTGGATAAGAGCGTCTGCTAAATGACTAAAATGTAAATGAAATAATGGGCCACTGTACACCTATGTAGATATTCCATTACAAATCAGCCGTTTCCAACATTACCAATGTCTACACTGTATTTCTGATGAATTTGATGTTATTTTAATGGACAAAAACATTGCTTTTCTTTCGAAAACAAGGACATTTCTAAGTGACCCAAACTTTTGAACAGTAGTTTATAATTTACAATGAACCTGTTCAATAAGACCATCTCTAGATGTTGTAAATAAAACTAATATTTACATTTCTCAACCCCTAAACATTAGTCAACAATTCAAAGTGTTGTGAGACACTGTGCCTAACTGCCTATACCCGCGCTTAAGGGTAGGTATTCGTCTACTTTGGACTTGCTGCCACTTCTCTGGACGGCTGCAATCAACAGACTTCAGACAGCAAGAAGACGGATTATACTGAGTCCTGGGTCGTGTTCATTAGGAACTAATCTCTCATGGACAGACGCATGTAACATAACTGGTATCGTAGTGTCTGTCAACAGACTGTGGGATGCGACAACAGTGAGGTGCACAGATTTTATTATTATTATATATATTATTTTTTTCTCCCACCGATCATTTCGAGAAATCATGATTATGCAGGTGGGGGAGGGGGGGAATGGAGCTACCGCCCTGCTTCTGCTACTTGTTCTAGTATATTTTCCCACACGTCTCCCCCCAGAATTTTATGGAGCATCTGACTCAATTACATATTATTTTTTGTGTGTGTGTGTGTGGGGGGGGGTGGTTCAGAGATTAATTACGCACTAAACGGATCAAAACAGACTGCAATAAGGAGGGACTACCTGGACTTGTCCAATAAGAAACACTAATTTTAAAAACATTTTCTGTTAGTTGCCCTAATGAACACGATCCTGAATACACTTAAAAACAACTGGCCTGAGGCATTCATGGCACAAACATTTTGATTGAATGACCAAACATAAAATACCAAATAAATATGTGCTTAACTTCACTCATAACAGAATGAACCTCAATGGACGGATACCCTAAAAAAGTGCAGAAAAAACAGCCTTTTGAGGCATCTAATCCTCTCCCTGCATCCCTCGTCCACCTCTTCACAATATCTACATATCCTTGACCTCTCACTCTATCCTCAGTGGCCTTCAGTGGCTGATGGGGGCTGTAGTTTCTCAGACTTCCTGTCTTTGGCTTCTGTGTCAGAGGCTGAGTCCGAGTCCTGGGCCTGTTGCTGCTTCATCCACATGTCACAGTACAACCCTCCCTTAGCCAGCAGCTCATCATGCCTGGGAGGGAGAAAGTGGAGAATATGTATTAACAATGGGGACACACAATCACCATTACCATCATGATCATGTACTATGCCAAGATGTACCCACATGGGCACTATATGGTTTTGAGAATAGGACTATAGTGTGCGAAGTATCATAAACATTGGCCTGTCCCATTCTTGATGTTTACATACATTCTTTAGCTATTTGTTTCTTGAAGAGCATAAAACAATATTTTGATTGGAATAGGCTTGTGGAGTGTGCAACAATAGAACAATCACTCTTTCAACCATTCACTCACCGTCCTCGCTCTGCAATCTGACCGTCACTTAGAACAAGAATCTGGTCGGCACCGATGATGGTCGACAACCTGAAGACAGACAATTCACAATCAGACCAGACAGATCCAAACCATATAAATGTAGGATTAGAGGGGAGAAATGTGTGTGTCCTAATCACAGGAGGTTGGTGGCATCTTAATTGGGGAGGACGGGCTCGTGGTAATGGTTGGAGTGGAATGGTCTCCAATACGTCAAAACACAAGGTTTCCATGTGTTTGACGCCATTCCATTCACTCCGTTCCAGCCATTATTATGAACCGTCCTCCCCTCAGCAGCATCCACTGATCCTAATGTATGGATTCCCTCTATACATGCATTTTGGTCCACCTGAGACTCATCCTTTACCTGTGAGCCACGACGATGGTGGTCCGATTGGAGCACACTCTGGTGAGCGATGCCTGAATGTTGCGCTCGGTCTGTGTGTCTAGAGCAGATGTGGCCTGTGCAGAGGGAAAGCTTTATGAGATAGGTCACATGTCTAAAATATTGAAGTTCAGTGAACTTGTATTAATCCACTGTAACACAATATGACAGGGGGATCAGTGGTGTGGGGGCAAACATTGGCCCTCTCCGAATACGTTAAGAATGCATCCTTGCTTCCTCTCGTCCTTGAAGAAATATCTGATCTGACATGGCTGGAATGGTGTAAGCTAAGTGATAGAGCCGTTGCTTTCACCTATCAATTTGTGTAAGCTCAGCGATAACTTCAAGGAGAGGAGGGAGGAAGTGTGTGTGTTTAAAGTATTTGAACGCTCTGGGGTGAAGTTTCCCCTCCCCAATTCTAAACTTAACCAAAAAAAAATGCTAAACTGACTCAAGATCAGTGTCTAGGGCAAGGATGGGCAACTCCAGTCCTCGAGGGCCTGATTGGTGTCACACTTTTGCCCCACCCCCAGCTAACACACCTGACTCCAATAATCAACTAATCATGACCTTCAGTTTAGAAGTACTTTAAATAAGCTGTGTTTGCTAGGGATGGGGGGAAAAGTGTGACAACTCCGGCCCCCAAGGACTGGAGTTGCCTATCCCTGGTCTAGGGGCATCTTCACCCTACACCTATTTGAACAGGGTCATTGACCCTCCTGGTGGCCCTTCCTGAAAGTTTACCTCATCCAGCAGGATGATCTGAGGGGCCTTGAGGATAGTCCGGGCGATAGCCACCCTCTGCTTCTCCCCCCCGCTCAGCTTCAGACCCCTCTCGCCCACCTGGGTGTCATATCCTGGGAGGGGGACAGACACAGCCAAAGACACAAATGTCACTCACCTCATACAGTAACAATGCACCTGGCACCTACTGTGTGACCTCTGCAAATCTCCCCACTTGTTTCAGGAAATGTAGATTTGCATGTAAATGCTTCAGCAAATGTGGTTGGTAAATACAAACCCTTAAAACAACAATATTGACACCCATAAACCAACTTCAGGTTAAGTACAGCCAGAATTATAATGGCAGCATACAGCGCTGGTTTCCAAGACACAGATTAAACCTAGTCCTGGACTCAATGTAGAATCTCTATTGAAATATTTGTTTTGTCCAGGACAAAGCTTATTTAACCCTTACCAGATAAATTGACTGAGAACACATACTTATTTACAGCAACGATCTGGGGAATAGTTACAGGGGAGATGAGGGGGGGCAAGAATGGGCCAATTGGAAGCTGGGGATGATTAAATTGCCATGATGATATGAGGGCCAGATTGGGAATTTAGCCAGGACACCGGGGTTAACACCCCTACTCTCTCAAATTAATTCGATATGTTTTTGCACGATGTTCCAAATGCCTGTATCGCAAGACTCAAGGTTTTTATTTATTTCTGGTTTTTATGAGTGTTCTGTCTTTTTGGTCTCGTGTCCTTCGCGCCTTCTGTGTTGTGTACACCTTCCCACAGACAGCAAGTACCTCCCCCTCCCCCTTCCACTCACAACAACAAAATACAAAAGATAAACTTGCTATTTGCATTTGAAGTTTGGTCCAACAGAATCGGTCATATGGACACCGAAACGCTTAGACATTATTTTATGGTAATACACGAGAACTTAACCTTTCTAATGACACCCTTTTTATGTCTCAACTCCCAAAATGTAGAATAGAGCAGACCCTACTAAAACAAGAGTATCAAAATTAATGTTCAGTTTGTCACTCAGTTTGTACCACTAGCAGCATTTTAGCCACAGACTTATGTGTTAGCGGTCTATTCTGTGTTTTATAAATGTGCAATGAGAATAAAAATATGCATTTATATAATGAATTGGCAACTCGTTCTCATTCTGAGAAATAAGCATCTTCTCATCCAGTTAGGCCACTTGGTTTCAATATCTAAACAAAGTGAATAGGCTATGTTGTTCAAACAGTTGGAGGTAGGAGGGTGTATACATAACAGTTCAACTGTTCTACGTTGTTAAAAAGCAAATTGATACAAGTTAGCTAGACTTTAAATATAAGGTTTTGCTGGCTACTCACTAGCACATAGGCATGTGCTTGAGAGATTGTTTATGAGAACTGTGCTAATTTTCTATAATGCCTGCTACAAGAAAACGGTCATTATTAGTGGACGTGCATTTTGCTTGGTTCTGGTTACAAAAGGGCATTTTTATAGACAAACTTGAGACACTAGATGCTCGTCGAACATCCCATTCCAAAATCACGGGCATTAATATAGAGCTGGTCCCCCCTTTGCTGCTATAACAGCCTCTACTCTTCTGGGAAGGCTTTCCACTAGATGTTGGAACATTGCTGCGGGGACTTGCTTCCATTCAGCCACAAGAGCATTAGTGAGGTCGGGCACTGATTTTTGGGGGATTAAGCCTGGCTCGCATTCGCCGTTCCAATTCATCCCAAAGGTGTTCGATGGGGTTGAGGTCAGGGCTCTGTCTCCTGGAATCCACCAAACCCAGATTCGTCCGTCGGACGTGATTCATCACTCCAGAGAACGCGTTTCCACTGCTCTAGAGTACAATGGCGGCAAGCTTTACACCACCAGCCGACGCTTGGCATTGCGCATGGTGATCTTAGGCTTGTGTGTAGCTGTTCAGCCATGGAAACCCATTCATGAAGCTCTCGATGAACAGTTATTGTACTGACGTTGCTTCCAGAAGCTGTTTGGAACTCAGTAGTGAGTGATGCAACTGAGGACAGACGATTTTTACGCGCTACGTGCTTTCATCACTCGGCGGTCATGTTTTGTGAGCTTGTGTGGCCTACCACTTCGCGGCTGAGCCATTGTTGCTCCTAGACGTTTCCACTTCACAATAACAGCACTTACAGTTGACCGGCGCAGCTCTAGCAGGGCAGACATTTGACCAACTGACTTGTTGGAAAGGTGGCATCCTATGACGATGCCACATTGAAAGTCACGGAGCTCTTCAGTACGGGCCAATCTACTGCCAATGTTTGTCTATGGAGATTGCATGGCTGTGTGCTCGATTATATACACCTGTCAGCAACGGGTGTGGCTGAAATAGCCGAATCCACTAATTTGAAGGGATGTCTTCATACTTTTGGCCATGTAGTGTATTTATTGTGAATCACCCATAAATTTGAAAATAATCTAGATATGATTTTTTGGCAATATCGCACAGCCTTAACTCTTATGATAAGTGCCATGGGATCTTTAGTGAACACAGAGAGTCAGGACATCCGTTTAACGACCCATCCGAAAGACAGTACCCTACACAGGGCAATGTCCCCAATCTCTGCCATGGGGCATTGGGATCTTTTTTTAGACCAGAGGAAAGAGTGCCTCCTACTGGCCCTCCAACACCACTGGATCTCCCATCCAGGGACCGACCAGCAACGACCCTGCTTAGCTTCAGAGGCAAGCTAGCAGTGGGATGCAGGGTGGTATGCTGCTGGCTTAATCGGTGTCCAGGAAACCGTCAAAAGAGACGGTGGTATTTCCGTACCTTCTGGGAACGTCTGGATCTTCTCATGAATGTCTGCGGCGATAGCCGCCTCCTCCACTTCGTGGTCGCTGGCGGAGACGCGCCCGTAGCGGATGTTGTCGCGGATGTTGTCGTTGAAGAGGACCGTGTCCTGGGGCACCACGCCGATGTGGGCACGCAGAGACACCTGCTTCACCTGCACCCAGAAATGAAGAGTCTCAGAAGACACTAAAGCAGTAAAGGGTGAACCGGGGAGGCACTACCTGGACTTGTAAAACCCCCAACTCAAAACGCATTGAAAACAAAATGTTATAGATAGCATGTGCTCACAAGACAGATAGCCTGGGAACTATTTTCTTGCAACTGGGCAAATTACTCACCTTAGAGATGTCCTGGCCATCGATGCGGATGCATCCCCCCTGGACGTCATAGAAACGGAAGAGCAGGCGAAGGATGGTGCTCTTACCGCACCCTGACTGGCCAACCTAGGGACGTCCACACACAAACACACACAGTTGAGAAGCGAGAACAATCGACAGATCCAAACCATCACGACTGTTGAGAAAATTGTTTTTAGACGAGACTGACTTTATGACCAAAATTATCTTTATTATCTTTAGTATCTTATTTACACTTTGTAGTCAATTCTGACACTAGAGTAACTGTTTCTGACTCATATCGATGCCACATAGGCCGTTTTCAAAGGGATTTGTTGCTTTTTAAAGGCAGTTGCTCTTTAACCTCTGGGTTATGCTTGGAATCCAATCTTACCAATGCAACAGTATGGCCTGGCTGCACAGTGAATGATACGTCCTTAAGAATCTCCTTCCTTAAAAAAACACAGAAGCACAAAAAATACAACGTAATCAAAGGAGAACACTGGAACAACCACGACTATGATTATTTAACAAACTGTTTCTGAATCATTATCTGTGTATAGCCAGTGGTTCATTTGTAAATTGGGAGGTGCCTTAACAAAAAGTGAGCCGAGAGGGGGGGTGACCTGGGCGGCTCTGAAGGACGGAACACACGAAAGAAAAAAGAAATCACCTTTATAATAAAGCATTGCATGCATATCATCGCTTTGCGTGCTGGCATAGAGCAGTAGAGCAGTAGAGTAGAGCCGCTTGCAGAAGCTGCACACATGGGATTTTTTTTTTAAAGCCTAAAGTCTGGGAATTATTTTGTCTTTTATAAACGCATTTCATGCAATTCTACATAATTTTTGATGACTGGGGACTTTAGCAGAATCTTTTTTAATACCTCACAAATTATCGAAATGACAGGCTACTTTGACACTGACAAACAGAATCTGAGATCAATAAAAAGGACCTTGTGTTGAATCCATCATTAGCCTAGGCCAGGGATCATCAACTAGATTCAGCCACGGGCCGATCTTTTCTTGAGCGGATGGTCGTGGGGCCAGAATATAATTACAAATCATTTGTAGACTGCAAATGGACCGCAAGAAACCCAACCAGACATAATGTTTGACTAAAACATAATCATTTCAAACCTTGCGTTTGTATACGATCACGTGTCTCTCTACTATGCGTGGGAATACTTGGGAACACATTTCTTAAATTAAAAGATTCCCTGGTGTGTGGAGAGACACATATTGTAAAATATGAAGAAATTATAGTCCTAAAAACGCTTTCCAGTTTCACTGACTCACCCAATGATGCGCAGCTCACTCATCAGAGATGGCCGATGCGCTAGTGCCAAAAGCCTCTCTCTCTCTTGTTTTATTGTAAAACAATGCTGTTCGCTCAATAGGCCTATTTGGAAGTTCATAACATACACTGCTCAAAAAAATTAAGGGAACACTAAAATAACACATCCTAGATCTGAATGAATGAAATAATCTTATTAAATACTATTTTATTTACATAGTTGAATGTGCTGACAACAAATTCACACAAAAAGTATTAATGGAAATCAAATTTATCAACCCATGGAGGTCTGGATTTGGAGTCACACTCAAAATTAAAGTGGAAAACCACACTACAGGCTGATCCAACTTTGATGTAATGTCCTTAAAACAAGTCAAAATGAGGCTCAGTAGTGTGTGTGGCCTCCACGTGCCTGTATGACCTCCCTACAACGCCTGGGCATGCTCCTGATGAGGTGGCGGATGGTCTCCTGAGGGATCTCCTCCCAGACCTGGACTAAAGCATCCGCCAACTCCTGGACAGTCTGTGGTGCAACGTGGCGTTGGTGGATGGAGCGAGACATGATGTCCCAGATGTGCTCAATTGGATTCAGGTCTGGGGAACGGGCGGGCCAGTCCATAGCATCAATGCCTTCCTCTTGCAGGAACTGCTGACACACTCCAGCCACATGAGGTCTAGCATTGTCTTGCATTAGGAGGAACCCAGGGCCAACCGCACCAGCATATGGTCTCACAAGGGGTCTGAGGATCTCATCTCGGTACCTAATGGCAGTCAGGCTACCTCTGGCGAGCACATGGAGGGCTGTGCAGCCCCCCAAAGAAATGCCACCCCACACCATGACTGACCCACCGCCAAACCGGTCATGCTGGAGGATGTTGCAGGCAGCAGAACGTTCTCCACGGCGTCTCCAGACTATGTCACGTCTGTCACATGTGCTCAGTGTGAACCTGCTTTCATCTGTGAAGAGCACAGGGCGCCAGTGGCGAATTTGCCAATCTTGGTGTTCTCTGGCAAATGCCAAACGTCCTGCACGGTGTTGGGCTGTAAGCACAACCCCCACCTGTGGACGTCGGGCCCTCATACCACCCTCATGGAGTCTGTTTCTGACCGTTTGAGCAGACACATGCACATTTGTGGCCTGCTGGAGGTCATTTTGCAGGGCTCTGGCAGTGCTCCTCCTGCTCCTCCTTGCACAAAGGCGGAGGTAGCAGTCCTGCTGCTGGGTTGTTGCCCTCCTACGGCTTCCTCCACGTCTCCTGATGTACTGGCCTGTCTCCTGGTAGCGCCTCCATGCTCTGGACACTACGCTGACAGACACAGCAAACCTTCTTGCCACAGCTCGCATTGATGTGCCATCCTGGATGAGCTGCACTACCTGAGCCACTTGTGTGGGTTGTAGACTCCGTCTCATGCTACCACTAGAGTGAAAGCACCGCCAGCATTCAAAAGTGACCAAAACGGGGGGCGCTAGAGAGCGTGCTATGGAGTAGACGTGCATTGCTAGAGCTCCGCTCAATTTTGAAACAAATTAATATTTATCTTAACCTCTCACAACCTATAACTTCAAACAAATATGACAAAGGGAAAAGGCAACAAAAAAGGGGGCGCTAAACAAGATAATTGGAATGAGATAGACAACGAACCAATTTCAACGTCGCCGACCCACGAGGAGCTAGCTGAAGAGGCTAGCTTCCAAGAGTTCCCCACAGATCCTACTCAAAGTGACATACTGGCTGCCATAAACGCACTAAGCAAGAAGGTGGACACAAGGTTGGCTGATATCTCAAAGAGTATTGGGACTTTGGCCGAAACTGTGAAGGCAACTAAGGGAAGGGTGCACGAGGTTGAGCAGACGACAATCGATCACGAGGCCAGGCTACAGGACATAGAGAAACAGTGCGCAACGTTCAAAAATGACAACAAAACCCTGAAGGCCCGACTGGAAATGCTTGAGTCGCATTCAAGACGCCAGAACATCCGAATATGTGGGATCCAGGAGGACACGGAGAAAGGGAAACCCACTGAATTTGTCTCGGAGCTGATACCGGCATTGCTGGGGAGTGAACACTTCAAAACGGCCATCCTGATCGACCGCGCACACAGAGCACAGGCAACGAAGCCGGCCAAGGGCGGGCCACCAAGGCCATTCATTGTAAGGCTGCACTATCCCCACACCAGGGATCTCATCCTCAAGCTGGCTAGTCAAAAGTTCCCCCTTAACTACAACGGAGCCAGGGTGTCTTTCTACCCAGATCTTACCTTGGAGGTGAGGAACCAACGGAAAGAGTATGATGAGGTACGCAACAAATGCAGGGGCGGCCAACATCCGATATGGATTCCTCTTCCCAGCCCGGTTTAAGGTGACAGTCGAGGGATCAACACGTACGTTTGACAACGCAAAAGAGGCAGATCTGTTCTTGACAAGCAAGCTCCCCGGCTGAGGATACAGAACGGCTGTGCCAGCAGGCTGAATGGCCAAATACAGGCCAGGAATGTGTGTGAATTGAATTTCCGGCCTATGTCTTTTCGATCAGAAGATCAGAAATTGGGACTTATAGGATAGGTGAGATGTTGTGGCTAATATAGCATTGTTTGGCATGTCATGTTTTAGCGCCACTCACCCCCTAACATGAGAGTTAAGTTAAGTGTTATTTAATATTAGTTTATATGCGGAGCATCTATAGACGACCGAGTTAGTTCAAGCTTTATGTCTAGACACCCTAACGTTTGTGTGTTAGCCAAGGAGTGCTTCGTTTGGGGAAGTCACTCAGTAAAGGGACGGGAGGGGGTTGGGGTCTGTGTTTTATGTTCACGTTTATTAGTACAGGTGGCATGACAAGCTCCCTGCACGGCGGGACGTTTTTTCTTCTGGGTTTTGTATGACAGCAGCAATTTGCTTTAAAATAAGAAATGCCACATAGTGACCGAGCACAGAGTAGACCAGGTGGAATAAAGATAGTCAGCTGGAACTGTAATGGATTAGGGCATGTCGTGAAACGAGCTAAGGTTTTTTCTCATCTTAAATCACTGGGTGCTGACATAGTGCTTCTTCAAGAAACTCATATTAAACGCCCGCGCAGGCCAAGCTACGAGTCGGCTGGATCGGTCAGATATACCAGTCTAACTTTGATGCAAAAGCGAGAGGGGTAGCAATCCTGATAAGGAAAAACATTCCTTTTGTTTACTCAACCTCGATTTCAGATCCTAATGGTTGGTATATTATTGTGGCTGGTACACTGAATTCAAAACCAATAACCTTGGTCAATTTATATGGACCCAACTTCGATGATCCATTATTTTTTCAAAGGGTATTTAAGGCCATACCAAATATCTCGGATACAAGTGTTATTGTTGGAGGTGACTTTAACTGTACGTTAGACCCTCTTTTAGATAAACAGCTATCAAGGTCACTTCAACAATCAAATGCCAGTGTCTGTCTAAATACATTGATGACAAACCTTAACATTGTCGATATTTGGAGACTGACGCACCCAACAGACAGGGATTATTCTTTCTTCTCATCAGTTCATAAATCATATTCCAGAATTGACTATTTTTTTGTTGGACTCCAAACTAATCTCAGCAGCTGAGTCGGTTACCTATCACCCCATTCTAATTACGGACCACTCTCCTCTGTCCATGGTGCTGAAACTCGACAATATGTCGACAGGTCGGCGACCGTGGCGCTTAGACGCATACCTGTTGAAAGATGAGGCTTTTGTCAGTATTTGGAGGAGCAGATTGCCTTTTTCCTCAGTACTAACGACACGGGGGATGTTGACGACTCCACCCTTTGGGAATCTCTAAAGGCTGTGATTAGAGGTTACATTATTTCTTATACATCAGAGAGGAAGAAACGTGCCAATACTAGGCTGAGAGAAATTGAAAGAGAGTTAGGGGAACAGGAGAACGTTTTTAGGACAAATTCCTCGTATACAGTCCTTGAGAAGATCACAAAGTTAAAGTATGAATACAATACCATCCTTTCGAAACGGGTGGGCTCTTTACTTGCTAGAACGCAACAAAGTTATTTTGAACTGGGGGACAAACCACATAAATTATTAGCAAGACAGCTAAGGCATGTACAAGCATCTAGAGCTATTCACAAAATAAAAGACAAGAAGGGTAAAATAGTAACAGATCCGCAGGACATTAATAAATGCTTTGCACAGTTTTACTCAGAGCTATACCAATCAAAATGCGATGCTACTGATCCACAAACTATGGAACGCTTTCTCGCTGATTGTGAACTTCCTAAACTAGACAGGGGCAGCTGCCGCACTCGATGCAGGGATAACCTTAGATGAAATTAACACAGCGATAGCACAATTTCCAAACAGCAAGGCCCCTGGGCCCGATGGATATGTAATAGAATTCTATAAGAAGTACTGCGCTAGTCTATCTCCACTTATGCTGCGAATGTTTCAACAATCCAAAGAAAATACCAAACTCCCGCAAACACTGTATGAGGCTACAATAGCCCTGATCTTGAAAAAAGATAGAGATTCCATGGAGATGTCGTCGTATCGCCCCGTGTCGTTACTCCCCATAGAAAACAAGGTGTTGACAAAGATATTGGCAAACCGATTGAAAAAATATATTTCCGACATCATACACCCTGACCAGACAGGTTTTATCCCGGGCCGACATATATACTACAATTTGAGACGCCTTTTCAACGTAATGTATCATGATCATAAAGTTGAGGCAGTGGTAATAGCTCTTGATGCAGAGAAGGCGTTTGATCAGATTGAGTGGAAGTATATGATGTCGGTTCTGGAGCATTTCGGATTTGGAAAGGAATTTATTAATTGGATAAGAATTATTTATGCACACCCAATGGCGTCCGTGGTGACCAATCAGGAAATGTCGCAGTCATTCCGCCTGTTCAAGGGGTGCCGACAGGGGTGCCCTATTTCGCCTGCTCTCTTCGCTATAGCCATGGAACCCCTTGCTACGCGCATTCGGGCATGTGCCGATATAGCTTCTGTTAAAATAAAAGACACACAGCACAAAATTTCCCTATATGCAGACGATGTTCTTTTGTTTTTGTCCAAGCCTAAAACGTCTATTCCACCATTACTTAACTTGATAAACACATTCGGCTCCTTCTCTGGCTACAAGATAAACTGGCAAAAAAGTGAGATGATGCCAATATCACGGCCTGTGGATATGCAATTTCTGCAATCTACCCCGCTTAGAACAGTGAGGGACAAGTTCACAAGCCTTGGCATTGTAGTGACAAGAGACCTTGACCAGCTATTGAAAGTGAATTGGGACATGAAAATATATCAGCTTAAACAAAATATAGATTTCTGGAAAACTCTGCCTATTTCCTTGGTTGGTCGTATAAACGCTATTAAAATGGTTGTCCTACCCAGGTTTCTTTACCTCTTCCAATGTCTACCCAATTTCATACCACAAAGCTATTTTAAGAAACTGGATTCAATAGTAACTCCATTTTTATGGGATAACAAGGCAGCCAGAATTGCAAAGAAGCATTTATGCAAGTACAAGATAGAGGGGGGCTTTGGCCTTCCTCACTTCAAACTGTATTATTGGGCTGCTAATCTGAACATTGTGTCTTTCTGGAGGGAAAGTTTACCTGAGATGAGACGGAAGGATATGCCTTCATGGCTTTTGATTGAGCAGGCCTCCTGTCAACGTTCCTCACTCCCTGCACTTGTTAATAGCCCATCATATGTGAAAAAAGCCACTTATGACTCCAATCCAGTCATTTGTCATACTCTTAGGATCTGGAAACAGATTAGGGATTTTCTTAACATACCCACTGTGTACATAGACAGCCCGATTAGCCGGAATCATGCTTTCCACCCTGCAATGGATGATGTGGTGTTTTCACAGTGGAGGGAGAAGGGGCTCACAACAATTGGTAATCTATACATAGATGGTCAGTTAGCTTCATTTCAACAACTACAGGCAAAGTTCAACATGCCAACAACACATTTTTTTCAGATACCTCCAAATCAGGAATTTCTTAAGGACACACATCCCACAGTATGGCATGAAGCCAAATAGTCCTACATTAGATAGCTTGATCCTTGTCAAACCCCATTCAAAAGGGTCGGTCTCCAGACTGTATGATGTGCTACAGGCCCACATAGAGGTATCCACAGACACCATTAAAAGGGCTTGGGAACAAGAACTTGGTTCAGAAATCTCAAATGAGGACTGGATAGAAGCTCTCAGGAATATAAACCACAGTTCAGTGAATGCCAGACACAACCTTGTACAGTTTAAGGTGATACACAGGTTACACTACTCAAAAGTAAAACTGCATAAAATATTCCCGGACACCTCACCACTGTGTGAGAGGTGCAAGCAGGAGGAGGGGACGTTGTCCCACTTATTCTGGACATGCCCTAAATTACAGGCTTACTGGGCTCTCATTTTTGATTACTTATCTAAGGCCTTTGATAGAGTTCTAGCCCCAGACCCATTGATCGCTCTGTTTGGTACAGTTGATGGGAATAACCAGGAGGGGAAAGCTGTCTCTCTTTGTACTCTATTAGCCAAAAGGCTCATATTGCAATTTTGGAAATTGGAGACTGTACCTACCTTTGAAATGTGGTTACGGGATTTAGGGAATGTAATCCATATGGAAAAGATTCGATACAACACCTCCAATAGAAGTCCATTGTTTTACAAAATGTGGCAGCCGATACTGGATAAATGGTCTAGTCCCGCTTCATAACTGGGCTGACGATCTGCTGCTACTCTGTGCTGTACTCCACTCAATATTTATTTTTGGCTGAACTACACTGCTTGTAATGACTATATGCTGTCTTCTTATACACGTACCACCTAATAGGATTTTGTTTTATTTTGTGTATGTGTGAGTTAACTTTTGTTTTGTCCTCTAAACTGGCCATCCCATCCAACAGTACAATGAATGTCATTGTTTGTATTGCTGTCTCTTTTACTTTATTTTTATTGGAAAATAATAAACATATTATAAAAAAATAAATAAAAAAAAGTGACCAAAACATCAGCCAGGAAGCATAGGAACTGAGAAGTGGTCTGTGGTCACCACCTGCAGAACCACTCCTTTATTGGGGGTGTCTTGCTAATTGCCTATAATTTCCACCTGTTGTCTATTCCATTTGCACAACAGCATGTGAAATTTATTGTCAATCAGTGTTGCTTCCTAAGTGGACAGTTTGATTTCACAAAAGTGTGATTGACTTGGAGTTACATTGTGTTGTTTAAGTGTTCCCTTTATTTTTTTGAGCAGTGTATTTGGTAGCCTACAGACAGGTTAGTCTTCTCTTTTCAGTAGAATCTATTTTCTTTCCAACCGATGTTTTCATACATGCTGTTCCCGGATGCAGGCATGCCTTGTGATTGGACTACACACAATCCACAGCTAGGCACATTTTTTTTATTATAAACTACTGATCCTGTGGCTAAATTATAGGCCTACTCCTGGTATAGTATTCTGAATTATTTAATTTATCTCTGAATAGACAGCAGTAATTCTATAACTTTGGCAAATGTATTTACATTTATCTGGGGTGCTGAGGCACCTCCAGAACCCTTCCCGGGGCTATGGTTCTATAAGGAAATAAATGAAGTGCAACGCTGGAGAGATGAGAGTTGCAGGCTCATGTCTATCAGAGCAGACGAGGGAGAAAGCACGCCTCACTCACACACACACACACACACACACACACACCCACAGCAATGGCCACACGTTGGTCTATACAGTCTATAACGTTGCGCAAACCATAAACCTGGGCCGGACCAACACAAATCAATTCTTAGAATATCAGGCATGTTTTCACATTACAGTTTTTAGGGGGTATGAGAATTACAGAGGAGGCACATTGAATTAACTGATTGATTTTATTATAAACAGTCCAAAATTGAGAGGTGCCGGATCATTAGTCCAAACAAGACCTAAAAATAATTCTAAGAGATCTAAGCCAGGACTTACCCGTCAATGTAGTTAAAGTACACATTCTCAAACTCCACTTTTCCCAGTTTATAGAGAAGGTTCCCTGCATTCACCACGTCCTTCACCTGAAGGGAAATCAAAAGTAAATCTATTTTTACTAAAAAACGATTTCCCATAATGCAGTGCAAATAAATCCTGACAGACACCAAAATGCTGGTCATTGACTCTCGCGTAATTGTCAGCTGCTCGATTAAGTTCTGGGTCCATACATGTTAAGAGAAGAGATCAAATGCTAGAATGAGGAGCGGAACCGAAACAAGGAGCTCCACCCTCTCTCTTCACAAGTTACGGGCCGAATGTCTACTCAACTTCTGAAATTCGAAAGATGCTAAGACCTGCGAAATCGTGATTTGTCCAAATAACCAGTGTCGAAAAACCAAACACTGGAACAACTACTGCTCGTTATCCTACGCATCCCAATCTCTCGGTTTACACGCAGAATCTTCCCACGAGAGGTTGGTCATCATCAACATTAGTCATCGACAACCAATTTCAAAATTACCTCCTCTTCCTCGGCAAAGAGCTTAAACATGCTCTCCATGTCGATGAAGGACTTCTGGATTATTCTGTGGAGGAAGAAGTCGTATGTATTATACAGAGCCCGTTTTGCATTATGGGTACTGTAATACATGATGCTATAAACAATGCCTTTCATAGATCTGTCTCAATAGTCTAGCTTCATTTGCTTGTGTCTTTCCTGATCTAGTAAGACAATGTGGAAGCAATAGGGTGGAAACATATACAGTCCATTTAGCTATAAGTGATTGACATAAAGGAGACTAGGGAAGGATGTAAGGAAGTATAATTGAAACCCAGCCCATAACAACTCTAACCTGTAGTAGGTTCCAAACCAGTTGAGAGGGGTGTAGAGCTGAATGATGTAGGTGCCAAAGAGGATAAAGTCTCCTAGCTGGGGATAAAGGGAACTAGCCTGGTTAAATGTATCATAATAACACTTCATACACCACATTTATTATTAAGAAAAACATGTAACATCACTCACTGTTATCGGATTTTCTTTAGCAAAACATTTTCAAAGCATGAAAACATAGCAAGGCTGCATGGCCTTGTAGTGATGCAATACGTCTGTGTTATGCATTTGTATTGATTTTGTTTGTCTGCAAGGCAAGCTGCACAAATAATTTCCGTATTAGAGTACAATAAAGTTTTCTAATCTAATGTAGGACAGAGCTGAAAAACTGCGTAGCAGAGAAAAGTGGCGTGAGATTGAAGTTCTGGGTTCATACATGTTAAGAGAAGAGATCAAATGCTAGAACGAGAAGCGGAACAAGGAGCTCCACCCTCTCTCTTCGCAAGTTATGGGCCGAATGTCTACTCCACTTCTGAAATTCAAAAGATGCTAAA
Source organism: Coregonus clupeaformis (assembly GCF_020615455.1). NCBI lineage: Eukaryota > Metazoa > Chordata > Actinopteri > Salmoniformes > Salmonidae > Coregonus > Coregonus clupeaformis. Next base: position 60,512,054 of record NC_059220.1, on the reverse strand, counting down.
ACCTGCGAAATCTTGATTTGTCCAAATAACCATTGTCTAGACTCTAGGCCCTTAACATGAAGTTGTAAAATACTGAACTCCCCTTTTAAATGGTTTATCATCCTGAAAGTGTCTGCTTAACGAAAACCAAACCATGGATTACAGTTTGTCCTGGCTCATAGACTATTGTCAGGGTGAGGAACCATGTTACATTCATTTGTAAAATACTGAACTTCCCCTTTAAGAGTAATTCCATGTCATTTCTGCAAGCCATGACACCCACCATCTCAGATTTTTCTGAAATCGTTTCTGTAGTTAGTATATTTATTGAAGATTATATAAATCCTATAAATTAAAATAGTCAATTTGGGTGCAATCAATTAGCTTAATTCATCCGAGATCAAATAATATATTTAAACAAAACAATGTTTCAGGAATGCTAATCTTATCTGTTTCAAACTAAAGAAACGATTTCAGCACAATCTGAGATGGTGGGTGTCAAAATCCTCTTTCTTCCGCTTTTCGAGGTGGAACGACCCTTAAGCCAGCAAGCACTCTGAGCTCAGTACCTTAAACTTGCCCTCCTGGACAAAGTAGGCACAGAGCAGTGAGCCTGTCAGTAGGCCTGAGCCGATGATCAGGTTCTGGGTCTGGTTCAGGAAGGCCAGAGAGGCTTGGGTCTTCCATTCTGAGATCTAGGACGGGAGGGGACAGACCGCAAATACAACATTACAATCAATAGAGTTATAGCCTGGTCCCAGATCTGCTTGTGCAGGGGGAGAGAGAGAGAGATGTACAGAGGGAGGGTCTGGAGAAGCTCTAACTATGCATCTCAGCTGGTCAAACACATCTACCTGAATAAACAAAACAAGCACTCTGGTTTAACTTTACACAGATTTACATTCTCAACTCTTCAGCGTTTGGCATCTATGGTCTAGATTACCTGATACTTCAGGATGGCGTCCTCAAAACGGTTCACTTCATAATTTTCTGCGTTGTAGTACTTCACCTGTTGGAAAAACGTTACAATCGCAGCCATGAAGCAACTTTGAAGCTGCAAAATGTAATATGTTTGTGGATAGCTTCATGTGCCAGGTAGGGATTCTCGATCGTGTTCATTAGGTACTTAAACAGGGAGAGACTACCTATACATTTTCCGCTGTGTGCCCTAATGAACACGACCCAAGTATTGAGGTTATAAGTCAATGGGAGCGTCTCCGTACCGTCTCAAAGTTGAGCAGGGAGTCCACTGCCTTGGACTTGGCGTTGTTGTCCTGGGTGTTCATGTCTCGCCTGTACTTAGTCCTCCATTCCGTGATGATGATGGTAAGGGCTGGAGCGATATATTGATGGACCATTATGAAATATTACATTGTTATTACCAGGGGTTGGAACCGGTTCAGGGAACAGAACTAAAAACCGAAAGAACAAAAAATGAAGAACGGAAACAGAACTGGGAACGAAAGTGATCTCTAGTGTTCCAGAATATAACCGTTCTTTTTTAATCTTGAGAACCGGTTAATAATGTTATTTTTTGCTAATTAACTGCTAATGTGGCTATCATAAAGAACTACAAATGTCATGATCTGGACGAGACTGCTGAATCGAAGCAAAGGTAAGAATCTCTGAATTAACTATCGAATGTTAGCTAAATTGAGTAATGAATAAATTGGCAACATTTCTTTAAAACTGACAATTCTGTGAACTGTCTTGTGTAAGTTTTAAAATGTACACAATACCTGTTAGCAAAGGTGTCAGCTAGAGATGACCTGCAGGAGTTTGCAGGGATTTGTAGTCTTGTATGATGTCTACTTTGATGCTAATTAGCATTTTCGATTCTGAGAGTAAATAGAGCTGAATATATTGGCTTTTTTTAAAACTTAGGTTTATTTAGTAAATATTTTCTTAACTCTTATTTTCTTAAAACTGCCTTGTTGGTTAAGGGCATGTAAGTAAGCATTTCACGGTAAGGTCTATACCTGTTGTTTTTGGCGCATGTGACAAATACAATTTCATGTTAATATTGATAAAAGTCACCTTGTCCGAGGGAGATTTACATGGTTATCAAAACGTCACGCCAGGGTAAGCCTACACGAAACACAGCCCTTATTTTAAGTGTTTCTAAAACTCCCTATGGGAAAAATGAATGGTGGAAAAACAATTGGAACCATTTCCCTGTTTGACCGCTAGGTTTATGGGTATTATGACACCTCCACTGTTGGACTCTATAGCCTAAGCACATTCCAGTTCATGTCATGTTATGATGTTCAGCAATTCAAGCAAAGCACCCTCCATGTCCACCCCTCTCTCTCGCACTCTCCCCACCGGTGAAATTTCAGTCGCATCTCGCGCCTGCACTTATCTGTAATGTAAATCTGACCAATCAAAAATGTAAACTACTAGCTGACATTTAACAAAAACAATTCTCAAGTGTCATTTTTCATGAAATGTACTCTTAAATCACTGAGATTAGGATCTGTACTTATCTATTTCATAATTATTCATATGTTTTTTTATCAGATATTATGCATTCTACCTCAATTTCTACAAAATTCACATTACCACAACAGTTCAAAAAAGTAATAAACAAATACATTTCTAATATTATTTATCATTGCTCCCATAATGAAAAGGTCGGAGTTAAACATAACACTGAAAATATACTGAACACTAAAATAAAATTATAAAATAGAGAAAAAAAGAAAAAGACGTTTTCCCAATTTGAGCTTTTTAGCCATTACGGTAATGAGAAGGCCAAGTTGGGTAAAGGGGGTGTTTGAGAAGAATAACCTCATTCTGAAGGTATATAAGTGAATAAATTAACTTAACTTCAACTACTCCTCTAGATGATGCATCATGGGTGAATACAACTTTATTTAAAAACAGAGTTTTTACAGGAACTTTAAAAAGTGTTTCGGCAATGAGACATGTCTACAGACACTGTTTGTACGTTATAAATATTATAGTTTAATGTAAACTTCAACTAGTATACCATAGGTTTTTCTAAAGTAAAATTGTATAAAATGACCCAAGAATTTAAATTAATTTGGAGTGTAAATCTATACAATTCTGGCGAAAATGTAAAATGTATTTAAAATAAGACATTTTGCCAAAAACAAGACATCTTAGACCTTAGAATGATAGTTGATTTTTGCAGAAGCATCATGGTTTTGTAGCTCAATTTGCTACAGACATGTTTAAAACTGGTTTCATGAGAATCAACTCTCTATCCATGCTAATGAGTCAAGTAAATTAATGAGCTATTTTGTAAAAACGACGTTGATTTCACAGGTTAAAAAAAGAACGAAAAGGAACTATATGAACAGTTACTTTTTTGGGGTTCAAACAGGTTCAGAAATGTATTTTCTGGTCAGAACACTGGAACAAAAGAAATAGGGGTTCTGTTCGAAACTGATGAAAAATATTTTCAGTTCCAACCCCTGGTTATTACCAGACCTCGGTCATACTGTTCGTCACATACTTTCAAGTAGGCTTGATTTTGTTTGGAGTTGATTTAGCTTACACTTTTGGGACTACTCCATTGTTGCAGCTCAAGTAATTGAAAATTACATCACATATTTGACTCAGATCAGATTACTATTATCTTATAAAAACAACTGAATTAGTTCTGGAAAGGAGGCCTTGTACTCACTGAGGTAGAGGAACATGCAGACGAATACGATGAGTCCGAACCAGGCGTTGAAGTAGGTGATGAAGTAGATGATGGAGATGACGATATCTGCGATGGTGGGGAAGATGCTGAATACAATGTAGCTGTGGAGAGAGAGAGAGAGGGAGGCCAGGTTTACCGACACAGAAAGTCAGACATTCAGACAAAGGAACATTTACAGACTGCCCAGAGGTTAGGACGACACCAAGAAACTAAGACATACTACAGGGGGATGGATCATAGTTACACAGTCTGGCAAGTAGAAATGGAAGGTGGAATCAATTTTAAGGTGGAAAAGAGAACAGTTTAGGCTTAATTGCTCTTTTGTAGGATAGAGGAAGCAGTATCTAAGCTTTGAGGATAAAGTAAATTAGACCTAGATCAAATATGTATGTAAAATACTTTCAAACACTTGAGCTGTGATTGATACAGTTAGTCTGGTACTATGTAGCCAATGGAATAGTCCCACAAGGGCAAAGCTAAGGCCAAGCTAAATCAAGCATACCTCAGACCATTGTTCCCTCAAATATGTTTTGGCACTGAGCAAATTTCAGGTCTGCTAAGCGTAAACTTGAACATTGTGAAAATTCTGTGCAACTTCCGGCGGGGGTTTACTGTGAACACTGAGGCTGTACATACTTTAAGTTAAAGTTAACAGTGGTCAAGTAGGCTACTGTGGCTATTAGATCATAATGTAGGCCTACCAGTGCCGTATCGTCAAAAACAATGGAGAAAATGTATCCCATAACATTTTAACATGGAAATAACTGTTCTATCATTCAGCCTACAGTAGCAGCCAATGTGAGTTGTTCAATGTAGTCCTACATTCCATAACACTTTTGAAAAAAAGAAAACATGCATGGCTTGACATTAACCTGTTTATCCACTTGTCCTTCAGACACGGAGGGGACTGAAAATGTTGTTGTGGTGTTTGATGCAAGAAACCACTTTACAAAATAAAATCATTATTCCCATACCATTATTACAGAGAATCAGACAAATTATGCTATCCTCTGCATATTGGCTACTTAGCTTTTTCAAGCAATCACTCCCCCATTGCGGACTACAAATGATTTATAACTGGGCTAATAACTCACTCACTAGCAAAGGATATGAACAAATATGCACAGGTGGCTACATGTAGCTCTCGCTTTGATCTCAAAACAAGCGTATCTACTAACGACCACTCATGCTGTAAACACAGTCCAGTTCAAAGTGAATGGCACAGGTTCCATATTTCCATATATGGCAATGGTCTATTTGCATATAGGCCTACTGCAACTCTGATTGGTTATGGCGCACCGGTCTGTGTATAGAGTACGGGCCTGAGTCTTGCCTGTCAATCCGATGCGTTCTCCCTACAACAAAATCTCTTGGATAGTTTGTTTTGTTTCGGTATGTTGCATTTAAAGTGGCTAATATTGCGTTGATTCGATCGCAATTACAACAGTAAAAGGAAAACATTGGTAGTGTTATCTTACGGGGGAAACTCTAGAAAGTTGGGTGAAGTTCAATATGATATGATATTTCTTCTGCGCAGCAGTCCCGGGGGAGCTGCGCGCCCATCTTAGAGGGAACATTGCCTCAGACAGTGTTTGACATATCCGACCAGTGTCTGAAAGTAATCATTTGTAATATACGGCAGGTGAGTTTCCCTCTTATAATGGGTGTGTTCGTAAATTCAATCTGGAGTGCCAGAGTGCACTCAGAATGCATTGTCAGATTGTCTCTTCGTAAATTCAGAGCGTTTCGCTCTTAGAGCGTTCAGAGCGCACACTGGATGCTCTGGCCGAGGGTTGATCCGAGCATTCTGACCTCACAACGGCAGTCAAGCACCCAAGCTAACTGGCTAACATTGGCTAGCTTGCTAGTTACTTCCAGACACAAATGAGAGAGAATCTCACTGACCATTTTACTCACCCTAGCAGAGCTGGTTAGGGTGTTTTCATGTTATCCAGAGCATTGGTGACTGTAACTGTGCTGCTGGCAACAATTTAATTATGCTTTTTTGCCGACGTTTACTGACACCGGCCATATTCAACGGGTGTTGAGCGTTCGTAAATTCATCAGTTATTCTGCGCTCTGGCACACTCAGACGAGAGTGCTCTGAAATCGGAGAAGATAGCCAGAGTAAATTTACGAATGCACCCAACATAAAACGCTTAGAAAAATGCTATATAACTCCAACACACGCACGCACACAAACACACACCAGACCTGGGCAGAAAGTTGTTTATTTAAAAATACAAACTTTTCAAATACTCTATCTAGGTAGTCGAATATAGAGTTTAAAATATAGCGTTTTCAAAGGCAATACTTTTCTTTGATATTCAAATACAGGTCTAAAAAAAACAAATAATATTTGAAAGTATTTTGAATATTAAAGGTATTTGAATATATGCAAGTTAATTGAAAGCCAACTAATATTTATTTGATTGCTGCCAAGTATTTGATGAAGAACCAAAAACTATAACAGTTAATTTAATTAGTCTAAATATATAATATTAGCACGTGGTTTGGAGGACTCTAAGATATGAATCTTAATATATAGCCTGGAATTAAATATGTGAGGGACATGGAATGATCTCAACATTAGAGTAGACCACTTTTGCAGCTTCAAAATGACTAACATATATATTTTCATAATGAGTGCGGCATAAGGTAATACATCTGTAGTAACCTTGTGATTATTACAATAGCAACATTGTTGCAATTTAGGACTTTGCTTTATAATTGCATAATAGGGGAGTTATTACATAAGTGGGATAAGGAACAGTCACTATTCCTCTTATAGTAACAGTAGTTACAAAAACTCTGCTAATTGCTATGCAATTAAAATACAATATTACCAAAGTATTATGTAACATGCAAATCAAATTTGTTTTATTACACAGGCATAAGAACAGTTTAATGTTAAGTGTTACTGAGAATGATAACAGTTACAAAATAAGGCTTTTAATGTCGACACGAAACTAAATATCCAAGAACTGCCTTCAACTACAGCCAATGTTTGTACAGTTGAAATCGTAAGTTTACATACACTTAGGTTGGAGTCATTAAAACTCCTTTTTCAACCACTCCACAAATTTCTTTTTAACAAACTATAGTTTTGGCAAGTCGGTTAGGACATCTACTTTGTGCATGACACAAGTAATTTTTCCAACAATTGTTTACAGACTGTATCACAATTCCAGTGGGTCAGAAGTTTACATACACTAAGTTGACTGTGCCTTTAAACAGCTTGGAAAATTCCAGAAAATTATGTCATGGCTTTAGAAGCTTCTGATAGGCTAATTGACATAATTTGAGTCAATTTGAGGTGTACCTGTGGATGTATTTCAAGGCCTACCTTCAAACTCAGTGCCTCTTTGCTTGACATCATGGGAAAATCAAAAGAAATCAGCCAAGACCTCAGAAAACAAATTCTAGACCTCCACAAGTCTGGTTCATCCTTCATTCCAAACGCTGAAAGGCTGCTCAGCAAGGAAGAAGCGACTGATCCAAAACCGCCATAAAAAAGCCAGACTACAGTTTGCAACTGCACATGGGGACAAAGATCGTACTTTTTGGAGAAATGTCCTCTGGTCTGATGAAACAAAAATTGAACTGTTTGGCCATAATGACCATCGTTATGTTTGGAAGAAAAAGGGGGATGCTTGCAAGCCGAAGAACACCATCCCAACCGTGAAGCACCGGGGTGGCAGAATCATGCTATGGGGGTGCTTTGCTGCAGGAGGGACTGGTGCTCTTCACAAAATAGATGGCATCATGAGGGGAAGGAAAATTCTGTGATATATTGAAGCAACATCTCAAGACATCAGTCAGAAAGTTAAAGCTTGGTTGCAAATGGGTCTTCCAAATGGACAATGACCCCAAGCATACTTCCAAAGTTGTGGCAAAATGGCTTAAGGACAACAATGTCAAGGTATTGGAATGGCCATCACAAAGCCCTGACCTCAATCCTATAGAAAATGTGTGGGCAGAGCTGAAAAAGCATGCGTGAGCAAGGAGGCCTACAAACCTGACTCAGTTACACCAGCTCTATCAGGAGGAATGGGCTAAAATTCACCCAACTTATTGTGGGAAGCTTGTGGAAGGCTATCCGAAACGTTTGACCCATGTTAAACAATTGAAAGGCAACACTACGAAATACTAATTGAGTGTATGTAAACTTCTGACCCACTGGGAATGTGATGAAATAAATAAAAGCTTAAATAAATAATTCTCTGTACTATTATTCTGACATTTCACATTCTTAAAATAAAGTGGTGATCCTAACTGACCTAAGACAGGGAATTCTTACTAGGATTAAATGTCAGGAATTGTGAAAAACTGAGTTTAAATGTATTTGGCTAAGGTGTATGTAAACTTCCGACTTCAACTATATGTAAAAGCTATTTCTTCTACTTTCAGGTTTTCCGAACTCACTTCACTCGCGAATAAGAGGGAGGCTTGCGCCACTGATTCTGGCACATGCGCAGATCAAATTCACTGCTGGAACGCCGATTAAGCGGTTTATATGTCCTAATAATTCAAAAGACTGCTCAGAAAATCAGGTGTTTTAATCGGCGTATGCTTACTTCGATTTTGACCTTTTAAGATAAGCAGAGTAAGGTGTTTACATGACTATTGTCATACTCGGCCTACTGCCATAATCAGTTTAATATCGAATTATTAGTGTGCATGTAAACGTACTCATTGACACACACACAATTTATTATTAGGAGACTCACCTGAGCAGGCTGTTGATGGAGGCGGTGCCGCGGTCGATGCTGCGCAGGACGTCCCCGGTGCGCCGGCCCAGGTGCCAGCGCATCGACAGCGAGTGCAGGTGGCCGAACAGACGCACCTGCACCACCCGGTTGGTGTACTGCTGCACGCGGATCCACAGGAAGGAGCGTATGTTACTGATGAAGCCGGAGGCACCTAGGAAAGAAAGGAGAAAGAAAGTGGAGGGGGAGTGGGAGAGCGTGGTTGGGGAGAGAGAAAGGGAAGGCGAAAGGGGAGAGGAGTGATAGAGAGCGAGGAAACAAGAGAGATAATTAAAATAACAGCACTCAAGGAGTCCAAGGAATGGGTAAAGTGGTAGAGAAAGAAAATATGGGGTTTAAGTCCCACTCACCTGCCCCTCCACCTTGCAGGAACTTGAGCAGGACGTAGAGACACACAGTGGTGACCAAGGTCTTCCAGCTGCTTCCATCAGTCAGCTCATTCACTGTGACAGAGAAAGGAATGACAGTTCCAGGTCATCTTTTCTGCAGTTGTGCTGGGTAGATATTCAGATGTCAGCCTCAATGATATCACAAAGCCTTCAAAAAAATTAAAAAATTTAAAGGCGTTCAGAAAAAAGCTGGTTCTAGGGCAGACATTCAGAAACGAGGGAGGATCTCTCACCGATGTTCTTGTAGTAGATGGGCACAAAGACGTTGATGACCCTCTCCACGCCAAGCAGGCACAGGCAGAGCAAGACCAGGCCCTGTAGTAGAACATTGCCCCGGGGCCACATGTAGGGCACCAGCAGACGCACCTTCTGCCCAAACCCCTGCCAGGTAGACTGGGACTCCTCCGCACCACCCAACAGGGGCTGAGGTAGAGATAGAGATAGGGGTTATTATGGGACATGGTGGCATAGCACACCTACTATGCTATGCAGACAGACACACATTACAAACTTACACACACAAACTGAATCAGGATACATTCTTATTTATACAGTCATTGGATATTATACACACATAAGGGATGTGATTACTAGGTTACCTGGCCAGTGCCGCCCTCCACATCATGTTCGTCCTCGTTGATCAGGAGCATGTATGGTCTCTGTGGCAACCCCGGAGCCTTCAGGCCCAGGAAGAAGAGTGTTCCTGTGCCGAGGTAGCGCATCAACCACAGAGAAAACTCCACCTCAGGTAATGAATGAAAAATGCTTAGTCATAACTGAACCTTTAAAGGGGCAATCCGCAGTTGAAACAATAACAACGTGGCACCCCGCCTGTTTTGGTAAAAGGTTGAGGGATGTGCCTGGAGAAATGAAACCACTCAAATTCATAGACCAAGCTATGTATGCAAGGACTGACCATCCATAATATAAAAATTATAGTTTTAATCATGCTTTGAGGCTATACAGTGTTTGTTAACATTTACAATGTTTCCAAACATTGGAGTAAAACAAGCTTATATTTTGGGTTCTGATGGGGTGTGAAAGCTGAACTAAGCTTATGAGGCATTTTAAGTTATATTCTTCAAGAATCAATCAGAAAGTTTTAGTCTTGAAATCTTTGGTTGTTTACTACACTACCTTACTCACTCTGTTTAGCACATGGCCTTACATGTGAATCCTTAAAGAGATGGGTGGGGCTAAGGCTTAAGAGGGTGTGAACACTGCTGAATAGGTGTAAACAAAGAAGAGCTCTTTAGTAGGTGTACCAAAACATTCATGTGCATTCAAGGGCATTGTACACAATTTTGAAGCTCTGAGTCAGTACTTTTATCCAATGTAGAAAAAATAAATAATTTCGGAACATAAGACTGAAAAAGCTAGGTCACATACAGTGAATGATTTATAAGTCCAAAAATGTGATGCAGCAACTGAAGATTGATCCTTTAAAGGAATACTACACTCAAAAACTATATTTTAGTATGTTGTCCATTAGTGCACTGTTAATTCAATCCCAATGGGACACAGACAGTGACTGTATAGAGTAAACTACTGTACACATTACAACACAAAGTTAACAGTGGACTGTGTAATATACATTGTGGTATAACGACTAGGGTTGAATATTTTCCTGGTATTTTACAAATGTTCCATCCCGAGAATAAATCACTTTTCTCCCGGGTAACATAGTATTTCCCGCCAAAACCGGAAGTGCCAATCAAAAGCAGTATAAAGCATATAAATAGGCCTATGTCTGGATTTGACTAGAGCTTTGATCTAAAATTCAAGCCTGAAGCTACCTGAGCCTGATGAGCCATACATTAAATACATTTTATGAGCCCTACATTAAAAATACATTTAATGAGCCCAAGCCCAAAAAAGCCCAAATGATTGTGCCGTTATCCAATACATACAGTATATGATATAGGCTACTGCACATTACGCAAGACAGAAAAACATAAAAGCCCATAGTTGTAGCTAGCCATATGCTCTCTTCAGTAAATAAATGAAACTTGCTCCAGCATGCTAATCATTTTGAGTGTGAAATGTATTACTGTAATGTATTATACTGTATTATATGGACTGAAATTATGCACATCGTTCAAGCCATGATAAAGCAGAAGAGAACATGCAATTCTGGTGCAGCACATGCGGCCTACAAAGTTACAAGTAGCCTATAGGCTAGTGAATATGATTTTAACTTTGAAATATAATAAGGCCTATTTGTAAAGTTAGTAGGCAGACGCATATATACCTTTCATAATATTTCCCCTAATGTTATTAGCCTACCTCATCTCCTCTTGTTGCTTCATTCCTTCCTCGCTTTCAACAGTTGTCCTTATCTTCATCATTCTAATGACATCCTTAAATAATATAGGACTAGAATTAGATGCAGAAGGCTTTCACTTCTCTTCACGAAGATTGAATGGTTATGGGTCTGAATAAATAACTGATATAGCCTACTGCCATCGCATGTTCGCTCTTCTTTCAAACTACCCGTGAGTTCTATAATGTCCATCAAGCTATTCTAGTCTAGCTTTTCCTGCATGGGACTCCAAAAGCTAAGGAGAGTTTTTTAAGTAGAGGCCAGCGGTGCACAGGTGCGTGCGTATTACGCAAGAGACATAGGCTATAAGTTAGATGCTTATATGCATAACCCATCATTAATTCGCTAAATATAAGGCTAATACTGCATTGAATGTATTACCTGAAAGAGGTAGGCTAGGATATCTATATACAGTTTACACATACATATACATATATATATATATATATATATATATATATATATATATATATATATATATATATATATATATATACACAGTGCTTTCGGAAAGAATTCAGACCCCTTGACTCTTTCCACATTTTGTTAGGTTACAGCCTTATTCTAAAATTGATTAAATTGTTTTTTTCCCTCATCAATCTACACACAATACCCCATAATGACAAAGCTAAAACATGTTTTTAGAAATTGTTGCTAATTTATTAAATATAAAAAACAGAAATATCACATTTACATAAGTATTCAGACCCTTTACTCAGTACTTTGTGGAAGCACCTTTGGCAGCGATTACAGCCTCGAGTCTTCTTGGGTATGACGCTACAAGCTTGGCACACCTGTATTTGGGGAGGTTCTCCCATTCTTCTCTGCAGATCCTCTCAAGCTCTGTCAGGTTGGATGGGGAGCGTTGCTGCACAGCTATTTTCAGGTCTCTCCAGAGATGTTTGATCGGGTTCAAGTCCAGGCTCTGGCTGGGCCACTCAAGGACATTCAGAGATTTGTCCCGAAGCCACTCCTGCGTTGTCTTGGCTGTGTGCTTAGGGTCGTTGTCCTGTTGGAAGGTGAACCTTCGCCCCAGTCTGAGGTCCTGAGCACTCTGGAGCAGGTTTTCATCAAGGATCTCTCTGTACTTTGCTCTGTTTAGCTTTGCCTCGATCCTGACTAGTCTCCCAGTCCCTGCCGCTGAAAACATCCCCACAGCATGATGCTGCACCACCATGCTTCACCGTAAGGGTTTGGTGCCACGTTTCCTCCAGACGTGACGCTTGGCATTCACGCTAAAGAGTTCAATCTTGGTTTCATCAGACCAGAGAATCTTGTTTCTCATGGTCTAAGAGTCTTTAGGTGCCTTTTGGCAAACTCCAAGTGGGCTGTCATGTGCCTTTTACTGAGGAATGGCTTCCGTCTGGCCACTCTACCATAAAGGCCTGATTGGTGGAGTGCTGCAGAGATGGTTGTCCTTCTGGAAGGTTCTCCCATCTCCACAGAGGAACTGTTAGAGCTCTGTCAGAGTGACCATTGTGTTCTTGGTCACCTCCCTGACCAAGGCCCTTCTCCCCCGATTGCTCAGTTTGGCCGGGCAGCCAGCTCTAGGAAGGGTCTTGGTGGTTCCAAACGTCTTCCATTTAAGAATGATGGAGGCCACTGTGTTCTTGGGGACCTTCAATGCTGCAGACATTTTTTGTCCCCTTCCCCAGATCTCTGCCTCGACACAATCCTGTCTCGGAACTCTACGGACAATTCCTTCGACCTCATGGCTTGGTTTTTGCTCTGATATGCACTGTCAACTGTGGGACCTTATATAGACAGGTGTGTGCCTTTCCAAATCATGTCCAATCAATTTAATTTTCTCCAATCTAGTTGTAGAAACATCTCAGTAGCCTCCCTACTGTTGTTTTATTTTACTTCTGCTCTTTTTTTCTCAACACTTTTTTGTTGTTGTTTTATTTAACTTTTTTATTTAAAATAAATGCACTGTTGGTTAAGGGCTGTAAGTAAGCATTTCACTGTGATGTCTGCACCTGTTGTATTCGGCGCATGTGGCCAATAAAATGTGATTTGATTTGTCCAGGTGGCAAAGGGCAGTGTGGAGTGCAATAGAGATTGCATCATCTGTGGATCTGTTGGGGCGGTATGCAAATTGGAGTGGGTCTAGGGTTTCTGGGATAATGGTGTTGATGTGAGCAATGACCAGCCTTTCTAAGGACTTCATGGCTACAGAAGTGAGTGCTACGGGTCGGTAGTCAGTTTGGCAGGTTATCTTAGTGTTCTTGGGAACAGAGACTATGGTGGTCTGCTTGAAACATGTTGGTATTACAGACTCAGTCAGGGACATGTTGAAAATGTCAGTGAAGACACTTGCCAGTTGGTCAGCACCTGCTCGGAGTACACGTCCTGGTAATCCGTCTGGCCCTGCGGCCTTGTGAATGTTGACCTGCTTAAAAGTCATACTCACATCGGCTACGGAGAGCGTGATCACATAGTCACTCGGAACAGCTGATGCTCTTGTGCATGCTTCAGTGTTGCTTGCCTCGAAGCGAGCATGGAAGTGATTTAGCTCGTCTGGTAGGCTTGTGTCACTGGGCAGCTCACGGCTGTGCTTCCCTTTGTAATCTGTAATAGTTTTCAAGCCCTGCCAAATCCAACGAGCGTCAGAGCCGGTGTAGTACGATTCAATCTTAGTCCTGTATTGACTCTTTGCCAGTTTGATGGAGGGCATAGCGTTATTTCTTATAAGCGTCCATGTTAGAGTCCTGCACCTTGAAAGCGGCAGCTCCACCTTTTAGCTCAGTGCGGATGTTTCCTGTAATCCATGGCTTCTGGTTGGGGTATGTACGTACGGTCACTGTGGGGGCGACGTCATCGATGCACTTATTGATGAAGCCAGTGACTGATGTGGTGTACTCCTCAATGGTATCGGAAGAATCCCGGAACATATTCCAGTCTGTGCTAGCAAAACAGTCCTGTAGCTTAGTATCTGCGTCATCTGACCACTTCATTATTAACAGAGTCACTGGTGCTTCCTGCTTTCGTTTTTGCTTATAAGCAGGAATCAGGTGGATAGAGTTATGGCCAAATTTGCCAAATGGAGGCTGAGGGAGAGCTTTGTACGCGTCTCTGTGTGTGGAGTAAAGGTGGTCTAAAGTAATTTTTTTCCTCTGGTTGCACATTTAACATGCTGGTAGAAATTAGTTTCCATGTATTTAGGTTTCCCTGCATTAAAGTCCCCGGCCACTAGGAGCGCTGCCTCTCTTGGTAAATAGTGTGGTCTACAGCTTATCATGAGATACTCTACCTCAGGTGAGCAAAACCTAGAGACTTCCTTAGTATTAGATTTTATGCACCAGCTGTTGTTTACAAATATACACAGACCGCCACCCCTTGTCTTACCGGAGTCAGCCATTCTATCCTGCCAATGTAGGCCCCGTGTAGCTCAGTTGGTAGAGCATGGCGCTTGCAACGCCAGGGTTGTGGGTTTGTTTCCCACGGGGGGCCAGTATGAAAATGTATGCACTCACTAACTGTAAGTCGCTCTGGATAAGAGCGTCTGCTAAATGACTAAAATGTAAATGTAAATGTAATGATCACTGGAAACAGGATGCACCTGAGTCTCATAGCAAAGTGTCTGAATGCTTATGTAAATAAGGTATTTCTGTTTTTAATTTTTGCAAAAATTTTGAAAAACCTGTTTTCGCTTTGTCATTATCAGGTATTGTGTGTAGATTGCTTTTTAATCCATTTAATACGTTTTACAATAAGGCTGTACCTTAACAAAATGTGGAAAAGGTCAAGGGGTCTGAATACATCTCAGCCTCCAGTATCTATGCTGCAATAGTCAATGTGCCATGGGCTAGGGTCAGTCTGTTATATCTGGTGTTATTCTCCTGTCTTATCCGGTGTCCTGTGTGAATTTAAGTATGCTCCCTCTAATTCTCTCTCCCTCCCCTCCCGGAGGACCTGAGACCTAGGACCTGAGACCTAGGACCATGCCTCAGGACTACCTGGCCTGAGGACTCCTTGCTGTCCCCAGTACACCTGGTTGTGCTGCTGCTCCAGTTTCAACTCTTCTGCCTGCGGCTATGGAACCCTGACCTGTTCACCAGACGTGCTACCTTGTCCAAGACCTGCTGTTTTCAACTCTCTCTCTACCACACCTGCTATTTCAACCTCTAAATGCCCGGCTATGAAAAGCCAAGTGACATTTACTCCAGATGTACTGACCTGTTGCAAACTCTACAAAAACTGTGATCTATGAACGTTTGAACATCTTGGAGAAAAATCTGGCCTTAATGGTCATGTACTGCTATTATCTCCACCCGACACAGCCAGAGCCTGGTTCCTCTCTAGGTTTCTTCCTAGGTTTCTGCCTTTCTAGGGAGTTTTTCCTAGCCACTGTGCTTCTACATCTGCATTGCTTGCTGTTTTGGGTTTTAGGCTGGGTTTCTGTATAGCACTTTGTGACATCTGCTGAAGTAAAAAGGGCTTTATAAATACATTTGATTGATTGATAAAGTGTTGGTTTCATGAACTGAAATAAAAAGATCCCAGAAATGTTCCACAGGACAAAAAGCTTATTTCTCTAAAATGTTGTGCACAAATTTGTTTACATCCCTGTTAGTGAGTATTTCTCCTTTGGCAAGACAATCCATCTACCTGACTGGTGTGGCATATCAAGAAGCTGATTAAACAGCATGATCATTACATAGGTGCATGTTGTGCTGGGTACAATAAAAGGCCACACTAAAACGTGTAGTTGTCACACAACACAATGCTACAGATTTTGAAGGAGCGTGCAATTGGCATGCTGACTGCAGGAATGTCCACCAGAACTGTTGCCAGAGAATGTAATGTTTATTTCTCTACCAAAAATTTTGTTTTTGAGAATTTCGCACTACGTCCAACCGGCCTCACAACCGCAGCCACGTGTAACCACGCCAGCCCAGGACCTCCACATCCGGCTTCTTTACCTGCGGGATCATCTGAGACCAGCCACCCAGACAGCTGATGAAACTGAGTAGTATTTCTGTCTTTAATAAATCCCTTTTGTGGGGAAAAACTCATTCTGATTAGCTGGGCCTGGCTCCCCAGTGGGTGGCCTAGTCATGTGAAATCCATAGATTAGGGCCTAATGAATTTATTTCAATTGACCGATTTCCTTATATGAACTGTAACTCAGTACAATCGTTGAAATTGTTGTGTTATATATATATATATATATATATATATATATATTTATTTATTTGGGGGAGTGGCCAGAGGGAGAGGAATGTGGAAGGGCAAGATGGGACAGTGACTCAGCACTTCAAGAGTTACTCATAGCTGACTAATGATCATGGCTCCTCCCCCCTTCCACTGCTGTTTAATGGTTGGAAAACCAGTTTCTATTTTAGCAGTTTTAATGTGAGAAACTGCTTTGTAAAAGATTGTTTAAAAAAAAAATAATCACAACACTCATGATGAATAAGGGCTTTAGAGGTTATTAAGTAGGTACTTGATCAGAACCATATTAAATCTAGCCTATGTGTCCCATTTACATGGATATCACACCCTATGAGCAGACTAACTTACTTTTTTATAAAGCCCACTACTACACTTGTGTAATGGAGTGTTGAAACTAAGTTTAATACTAATATCAAGCAACATTATATGTCAACGTTTGAACAACCTCAATGAAACTATGGAGTGGGATGGCAGTTCATCCTCACTGAGGGTTGAGCTGTGGGGTTAATTCAAAGAGGTGAAACATTTGTAACGATGCAGATAGAAAGGCAATGAAACGATCTAACACCATTTCCAACTTAACCTGACAATTAAACGTTTGTTCTACAACAATATACTTCTATCTGAAGGTCCTGTAATGCTACACCCCCCTGAAATGACTCCAGTGCCACGTTCAGTAGGCAAACATTGTGCAACGTTCAGATATAAATAAATAATGTATAATAGACGTGCCTCTCTGAGTAATTTGTAGACTGAGGACATTCTAAAATGTTACACCTTCCTGAACATACCCCTCCTCTCTCACCTGCTTCTGTGTGTTCTCCAGGCCCCACCACCAGTAGGGGCTGGCCCAGGAGACGAAGGCCAGGTTCTCCGCCGAAAATGCCACAGCCCAGAAGAGCAGCAGCACCGTGCTGTGGCCCCGCGTCCGGTCCCTCACCAGAACCCTCCTCCTCTCCAGCCTTAGCAGGGCCACGGCCCAGACCCAGCCCAGCATGGACAGGCAGCCGTACAGCACCACGTAGCCAGGGAGTTCCCCTACCCCGCCTCCACCAGTCGCCCTCCACACCAGCCCCCCCAGAAACTGCAGCAGGAGGAGCAGGGAGACTGCCAGTTGGAGGCCATAGAGGCGCGAGCGCGGTATGAACTTGGGCTCCATCTCGGTGCCGTAGCGGCGGTAGCAGACGCAGTGGAAGGTGCCGAAGAAGAAGGAGAGGGTAAGCAGGACGGTGGGCACCAGGGTGAAGTAGAAGCAGGGTGAGATGCCGCCCTCCAGCCAGGCTTCGGAGATGGAAGCGCTGGCCTCACAGTAGCTTTGCACTGCCACCATGGTGGCTGGGAGCTGGGGAGACAGGGAGGGGGAAAGAGAGTACTCACTATTACAGACATATTACTACAACATTAGGCCTACACATAGGGCTCAAGATCATCATCCTGGTCCACATGGATGTTAAGAGATTTTAAAAAGGCAGGACTGGCGAAGGAAATCATACAGTAGACTGCATGAATTTAGTTTTCAAAAATACATTCTCTACAGTATTTTCGGATTTGCACCGGACCTTATTTGTATCCTATTCTAAACTGCTATTCATGATGACGTTTAACTAGTCTAACTTCTCATTCATAACTCCCCCAGCAGCGATCAAAAGTGAAATTAGTCAACACAATGAACACTTGTTCATTATTTTGCAGGACAAACATGCTATATGCTACCCTACTTAACGTATCAGGGTCAAGAGCAGATTGAATCTCAGTGTGCGTGTTGTACTATGAAGCAAAACACAGCAAGCATCTCTTCCTAGTCTATAATGATTCAACAGACTTGAATAGGCCTAAGAGATCCAGGCCAGCCCTGCTATACCAGGCTGTGAACTTTACAATATGGTTAGTGCTTCAGTCATGGCTCCTAACAGCACCCCAGCCAGTCAGGCGAATCCACACCCCATAGTGTCATCTGGAGTGGGCGAAGGACCAATTCTGATTCAGTCAAGGAAGTTATGACACATAATATTTCATCAACTGATATTCATTCAAAATATCACACTAGAATTAGGTTACAGTGGTATGCCGACACATGGCTAATGTACCATGGAGTAGCTTGGCATGTTGGAACGAAGCCCTCACAAGCTCCAGTTCAGAGAGAGGTCAGAATGCACATTGTAATTTCAACTAATACAATTATTCATTTGGATGTATATGACTTATCTTAATGAAAGAACAACTGTACCTTATTATCATAACCCCCACAAAACGATTAACCCCTACTACTCCATTGTTTATGTTTTCGTTGTCATATGATATGGAACTTTGTAAACAAATGTTTCAGAAGATGTTTTACAAAAAAGTTGTTGCTCTCATGGAATCATTTCTTGAGCACTACAGATATTATCATAGAAATCAAGATGCATTTGCCCCAGTGGAATTGTTTAGCCTATGTGTTTCTTGGTTGCCGCTCTTTGACAGACAGAAGCTACCATTTGTGGCGTTTCTGTCTGACCTGTCAAGATAGCTAGCTAGCTAAATTAGCTAGATTAGATCTGTTGCTGTTATTACAACACTCACCTTCTCAAGACAAGCTGGCGCTGGAAAGCGATTTAGTGAATTGAAACTCCCAACAAATAACCAGTTTTACGCGAAGAGTTATTAAAAGTCAAAAATAACAATAATGGTAACGTTGTTGTATTAACTTGTAAATTGTCATTATTCTTCTTGCGGCATAAATGGAACAAAGTAATCCATGACTCGGCAATCGACACTTTCTTACAAAACACTACTGCCTGAACCGGGTCCTAGCGCCCCATGGCTCACACGCATGTTCAAAACGAATGTTACGCAATCTCGTATATGGCCAGTAGATGATAGTATATACAAAGACATCATACCCGATGGAAAATCATTTGTTACTATTAAATGAATACTAATAACTACATTATTTATGTTGCCATTTGTCATTATTATGTATTTTACTTTATTTGTATTGCTGTGTTATGCTGTATTATAATGTTGTATAATAATGTTGCATAATCACCTTCTGGTGTAAAAACCATGGAAATAAAAAAAAGTAGGCATTGGTCTGAAGCCGAAAAAGAAAGGAAATTGACATGAGCACCACAATGCGTACTCCAGCCAAGCTCTACCAAGGTTTACAAGCACAAAGCTTGGAACTACTACAGTGGCTATGTTGGTCTATTGTACTTCAAACAATGTGTAGGCAGGTTGCTTAGGATTCAAACCTTCTTCAGAGGGATAATGAACTTTACAGTGTCCTGCTATTAAAATAATGTATACAGCGCATTCAGAAAGTATTCAGACCCCTTGACTTTTTACATATTTAGTTACGTTACAGCCTTATTCTAAAATGGATTAAAGTAATGTATATCCCCATCAATCTACACACCATACCCCATAATGACAAAGCGAGAACACGTTTTTAGAATTTTTTGCAAATGCATTAAAAACAAAAAACAGAAATACCTTATTTACATAAGTATTCAGACCCTTTGCTATGAGACTCAAAATTGAGCTCAGATGCATCCTGTTTCCATTGATCATCCTTCAGATGTTTCTACAACTTGATTGGAGTACACCTGTGGTAAATTCAATTGATTGGACATGATTTGGAAAGGCACACACCTGTCTATATAAGGTACCACAGTTGACAGCGCATGTCAGAGCAAAAATCAAGCCATGAGGTCGAAGGAATTGTCCATAGAGCTCCTAGACAGGATTGTGCCGAGGCAGAGATACGGGGAAGGTTAGCAAAACATTTCTACAGCATTGAAGGTCCCCAAGAACACAGTGGCCTCCATCATTCTTAAATGGAAGAAGTTTGGAACCACCAAGACTCTTCCTAGAGCTGGCTGCCCAGGCCAAACTGAGCAATCGGGGGAGAAGGGCCTTGGTCAGGGAGGTGACCAAGAACCCGATGGTCACTCTGACAGAGCTCCAGAGTTCCTCTGTGGAGGTGCCAGAACCTTCCAGAAAGACAACCATCTCTGCAGCACTCCACCAATCAGGCCTTTATGGTAGTGGCCAGACAGAAGCCACTCCTCAGTAAAAGGCACATGACAGCCCACTTGGGCTTTGCCAAAAGGCACCTAAAGGACTCTCAGACCATGAGAAACAAGATTCTCTAGTCTGATGAAACCAAGTTGCCAAGCGTAACGTCTGGAGAAAACCTGGCACCATCCCTACGGTGAAGCATGGTGCCAGGTGAAGAGGCAACAGCGCCTCTTCAAGCTAAGGAGGCTGAAGAAATTTGGCTTGGCACCGAAAACCCTCACAAACTTTTACAGATTTACAATTGAGAGCATCCTGTCGGGCTGTATCACCACCTGGTACGGCAACTGCACCGCCAGCAACCGCATGGCTCTCCAGAGGGTGGTGCGGTCTGCCCAATGCATCACCGGGGGCAAACTACCAGCCCTCCAGGACACCTACAGCACCCGATGTCACAGGAAGGCCAAAAAGATAATCAAGGAACACAACCACCCGTGCCACTGCCTGTTCACCCCGCTATCATCCAGAAGGCGATGTCAGTACAGGTGCATCAAAGCTGGGACCGAGAGACTATCGCAAGGCCATCAGACTGTTAAATAGTCTCCACTAGCACATTAGAGGCTGCTGCCTATATACATAGAATAGAAATCACTGGCCACTTTAATAAATTGAACACTAGTCACTTTAATAATGTTTACATATCTTGCATTACTCATCTCATATGTGTATACTATATTCTATACTATTCTACTGTATCTTAGTCTATGCCGCTCTGATGTTGCTTGTCCATATATTTATTTATATATTCTTAATTCCATTGCTTTACTTAGATTTGTGTGTATTGGGTATATGTTGTGAAATTGTTAGATATTACTTGTTAGATATTACTGCACTGTCGGAGCTAGAAACACAAGCATTTCGCTACATCCGCAATAACATCTGCTAAACACGTGTATGTGACCAATAATATTTGATTTGATTTGATTTGGTGGTGGCAGCATCATGCTGTGGGGATGTTTTTCAACGGCAGAGACTGGGAGACTAGTCAGGACTGAGGGAAAGATGAACGGAGCAAAGTACAGAGAGATCCTTAATGAAAACCTGCACCAGAGCACCAGGACCTCAGACTGAGGCGAAGTTTCACGGCCCTAAGCACACAGCCAAGACAACGCAGGAGTGGCTTCGGGACAAGTCTCTGAATGTCCTTGAGTGGCCCAGCCAGAACCCGATCGAACATCTCTGGAGAGACCTGAAAATAGCTGTGCAGTGGCGCGCCCCATCCAACCTCACAGAGCTTGAGAGGATCTGCAGAGAAGAATGGGAGAAACTTGTAGCTTGTAGCGTCATACCCAAGAAGACTCGAGGCTGTAATCGCTGCCAAAGGTGCTTCAACAAAGTACTGAGTAAAGGGTCTGAATACTTATGTAAATGTATATTTCAGTTTTTTTATTTTTATAAATTAGCAAACATTTCTAAAAAACCAGTTTTTGCTTTGTCATTATGGGGTATTGTGTGTAGATCGATGAGGAAAAATAACAATTTAATCCATTTTAGAATAAGGCTGTAACGTAACAAAATGTGGCAAAAGTCAAGGGCTCTGAATTCTTTCTGAATGCACTGTATAGGCCAATATATATTATATATATATACCAAACAAAAATATAAACGCAACATGCAACAATTTCATTGATTTTACTGAGTTACAGTTCATATGAGGAAATCAGTCAATTGAAATAAATTCATTAGGCCCTAATCTACGGATTTCACATGACTGGGAATACAGATATGCATCTGTTGGTCACAGATACCTTAACAAAATGGGCCTCACAATGCTCCTCAGGATCTCGTCACGGTATTTTTGTGCATTCAAATTACCATCAAAAGGGGCCTACCGAGTGGCGCAGCGGTCTAAGGCACTACATTTCAGTGCTAGAGGCGTAACTACAGACCCGGGTTAATTCCCGGGCTGTGCCACAACCCGCCGTGGCCAGGAGTCCCATAGGACGGCGCACAATTGGCCCAGCGTTGTCCGGGTTAAGGGAGGGTTTGTCCGGTGGGGCTTTACTTGGCTCATCGCGCTCTAGCGACTCCTTGTGGCAGGCCAGGTACCTGCGGGCTGACACTGGTCGCCAGTTGTACAGTGTTTCCTTCGACATATTGGTGCGGCTGGCTTCCCGGTTAAGCTGGTGGGTGTTAAGGAGCGCGGTTAGGCGGGTCATGTTTTGGAGGACGCATGACTCCACCTTCGCTTCTCCTGAGCCAGTTGGGGAGTTGCAGCGATGAGACAAGATCGAGAAAAGGGGGGTAAAAAATAAATAATTGTTCGTTGTCCGTAGCTTATGCCTGCCCATACCATAACCCCACAGCCACCATGGGGGACTCTGTTCACAACGTTGACATCAGCAAACAGCTCGCCCACACAGTGCCATACATGTCGTCTGTGGTTGTGAGGCCGGTTGGACGTACTGCCAAATTCTCTAAAATGACGTTGGAGGTGGCTTATGGTAGAGAAATGAACATTCAATTCTCTGGCAACAGCTCTGGTGGGCATTCCTGCAGTCAGCATGCCAATTGCACGCTCCCTCAAAACTTGAGACATCTGTGGAACTGTGTTGTGTGACAAAATTGCACATTTTAAAGTGGCCTTTTATTGTCCCCAGCACAACGTGCACCTGAGTTATTCTCATGCTGTTTAATCAGCTTCTTGATATGCCACACCTGTCAGGTGGATGGATTATCTTGGCAAAGAAGAAATACTCACTGACAGGGATGTAAACAAAATTGTGCACAAAATTAGATAGAAATAAGCTTTTTGTGAGGATGAAACATTTCTGGGATCTTTTATTTCAGCTCATGAAACATGGGACATCAGTGTATGTACAGTGGCTTGCGAAAGTATTCACCCCCCTTGGCATTTTTCCTATTTTGTTGCCTTACAACCTGGACTTAAATTGATTTTTGGGGGGTTTGTATCATTTGATTTACACAACATGCCTACCACTTAAACAAACAAGAAATAAGGCAAAAAAAAACAGAAAACCTGAGTGTGCATAACTATTCACCCCCCCAAAAGTCAATACTTTGTAGAGCCACCTCTTTGGGTATGTCTCTATAAGCTTGGCACGTCTAGCCACTGGGATTTTTGCCCATTCTTCAAGGCAAAACTGCTCCAGCTCCTTCAAGTTGGATGGGTTCCGCTGGTGTACAGCAATCTTTAAGTCATACCACAGATTCTCAATTGGATTGAGGTCTGGGCTTTGACTAGGCCATTCCTAGTCAAAGCCCTGTTTCCCCTTAAACCACTTGAGTATTGCTTTAGCAGTATGCTTAGGGTCATTGTCCTGCTGGAAGGTGAACCTCCGTCCCAGTCTCAAATCTCTGAAAGACTGAAACAGTCTACCAATTCTGACCAGTTTCCCAGTCCCTGCCGATGAAACACATCCCCACAGCTATCTGCCACCACCATGTTCCTTGGGGATGGGTGATGAGAGGTGTTGGTTTTGCGCTAGACATAGCGTTTTCCTTGATGGCCAAAAAGCTCAATTTTAGTCTCATCTGACCAGAGTACCTTCTTCCATATGTTTGGGGAGTCTCCCATATGCCTTTTGGTGAACACCAAACGTGTTTTCGCTTATTTTTTTCTATAAGCAATGACTTTTTTCTGGCCACTCTTCTGTAAAGCCCAGCTCTGTGGAGTGTACGGCTTAAAGTGGTCCTATGGACAGATACTCCAATCTCCTCTGTGGAGCATTGCAGCTCCTTCAGGGTTATCTTTGGTCTCTTTGTTGCATCTCTGATTAATGCCTTCTTGCCTGGTCCGTGAGTTTAGGTGGGTGGCCCTCTCTTGGCAGGTTTGTTGTGGTGCCAAATTCTTTACATTTTTTATAATGGATTTAATGGTGCTCCATGGGATGTTCAAAGTTTCTGATATTTTTTTATAACCCAACTCTGATCTGTACTTCTCCACAACTTTGTCCCTGACCTGTTTGGAGAGCTCCTTGGTCTTCATGGTGCCGCTTGCTTGGTGGTGCCCCTTGCTTAGTGGTGTTGCAGACTCTGGGGCCTTTCAGAACAGGTGTATATATACTGAGATCATGTGACACTTAGATTGCACACAGGTGGACTTTATTTAACTAATTATGTGACTGCTGAAGGTAATTGGTTGCACCAGATCTTATTTAGGGGCTTCATAGCTAAGGGGGTGAATACATATGCATGCACCACTTTTCTGTTATTGATTTTTTAGAATATCTTGAAACAAGTTATTTTTTTTCATTTCACTTCACAAATTTGGACTATTTTGTGTATGTCCATTACATGAAATCCAAATAAAAATCCATTTAAATTACAGGTTGTAATGCAACAAAATAGGAAAAACGCAAAGGGGGATGAGTACTTTTGCAAGGCACTGTATATATCATTAGGCTGTATGTATTTTTAGATATAGGCCTATTGCAAATGGGTATTATTGTAGCGTCATCATCTTCTCTGCAAAAAGAAATACAATTACAAACATCACTTCAAGGTACATATTCATTTGACAGAGGTAATGAACTGTCCATTGGTCAGCACAGCAAATGATAAAACAGGAACATGTTTGCAAAACAAGTGGTTCTGAGCTTATGTCAATATTAGGTAAGCTAACGGTTACAGAAATCAGGAATGCAGACAGGCTAGCTCATTATATCTATATGAGTGCCTGTGTCCAACACACCACCACCAGTTGTTATGATGGGCACCTACTGACAAAAGAAAAGGATGGTATTATAAAAAGAATGTCTCAATGACATGTATTGCTAAAATAAAGGTTTAAGGAAATACAGACAGGCACAACATTACTACAAGATAAAACAGCTCACTTGAACAAGCCTGATGGTCTTGTAAGTATAAAAGAAAAGCTTACTTTGGTAGTGGAATGGGATAATGTCTTAGTGTGGTGTGTGAAGAATCCAATTGTATGCGGTACAAATCACATTATTGTGAATTAGGCAGTTTTTTGTATTTAATAACCTTATAGTTTGGGTTATGATGATTGGGTAAGAAAGTTGTACTAAGCTCATGAGGCATTATATTCTATTATCTGGGTATATATCCTTATTTGAAATGACAAATCAAATGACGTGTAGGACATCTTCTAGATTGTTGCATTAGCAAAATTCCTTAAAATTAATTTTACATAGAAGTATTAACAAAATCCTTGAAAGCAATTTTACATATAAGTAACAAACTAATAACAAGAATCATTAAAAGCAATTTTACATAGAAGTAACACATTATTAAAGTAAAGTAACATTTTTCAAAGAAATTTAAAAATCTTTTTTCTCAAGTGGAGCTATTTTTAACAATTGGACCAATCAAAACTTACTCAATATCAATGTCTTTATGTCTAAAACACCATCCAATATATATTCATATGTGCAAACTCCAAAGACAAAGTCACTGTACAAGTTGCTTTGAACATACTTAAAATTACTTTCAAATGTATTTTTTGCACTAAGGTATAGCTGCCCTACGCAATTACATTAGCTATGTTACATGCACAAAAATATTAGCCAGAAGCTACTGAAAGTAAGAAAACAACCCGAATGTGCACTTTAAACCGGTCTGGATCAATTGAGCAAGTGAAAAAACAGATTAAAATGTTAAAGTCCTCTTTTCTCTTCCCTTAATTCACTCACCTCTCTCACTCTCCTCTTCCACTCTGCTGTTCTGCTACCAAACGTCTTGGCTGCAGGCAATAATGTTCTTCAGGGAAGCCTGGTTTCTTCTCCTGGTCTTCAGGGAAGCCTGGTCTCTTCTCCTGGTCTTCAGGTTCACAATGATCACAGCAAAGACCATCCCCAGCAGAGCACAGCCCAGCAGTCGACGCCAAACGGATATCTCTCCCCTTCGATCAAGAGGGTTGTAGTTATTGATAAACAGACCATGTTCTTCTGGTCAGAGATGAGAGCACACCAGTATTCCCCACTGTCCTCCAGTGAGAGGTTAGAGAGGACCAGAGAGAGGTAAGGGCGAAATACATTCATTCTGCCCTCCAAATCTTCACGGAATTGTATATACTTATCCATATATCTTGTGTCCAGAATAACATTGCCCACCTTTGTAGTCTTTCTGTACCACATAACCATGTCATACTCTGGGACATCAGAGCTGCATGTGAGGGCAACCTCCCCTCCCTCTGAGAATACCTCTTTGAGGGGCTCAGACTTAGGGCACATCATTAGACAATATGATATGATGACTCTTGATGGCGGCTTCTTCTGGCGATCATAAAACCCTGAGTGGTTGAGCATCAGTGATGGAATGACTAGGGAGTAATTTCCTCACAATCTTCCATCCACAAAATACAATGTCTGCTTCCCTTGATGACTGAGGATTCTCCTCCACCATGTCTTTGTCCCAGGGTTGAAACAGGGAAGCACAGCCTTCTCTCCCACATAATACTGACTATACAGTACGCTGTCTTATAGATCGCTAAGATGGTCTGACTGTAAACACAACGCTGTCCCTCCACTACCAGGCATTAAATGTGAAGTTGGTCATATGGAGAGAGGATCCGTTGGCAGCCAGCAGCACTCGGCCCCTTTCTTCCTCCATGAAGGGCTTTGCGGATTCGTTCATGTCCCAAAAGTGTTTGCAGAGCCATCTGACCGTAAAGTTACCATCCCCCCAGGAATCTCCACACTGGTCTAATTTCACTCCCAAATGAGCATACATATAAACTGATGATACTGCAGACACTGAGGTTGATGCTTTTCTGGAGTTTCACTTTGCCAGATGTCCAGCACTCTGCCCTGTATAGTCCAGTGTCTGACAGAGAGGTTCTGGATCAGGACAGTTGAAATATTATGAATCAATTTCAGTTTCAGTCGATCCCTTAATTCTGCATTCAGTGTGGAATTTTCAGGTGAAGTGTTAGAAGTGTTCCACAAAAGCAGGCTCTCTTCAGCTTCGGATTTAAAGATCAAACTGTTGTCTTTTCCCACATTATTGTAAAAAGCATCATTTTCTCCTTCTGCTTTAATTTAATAGATTTCTTGGACAGCATGGATGGTTCCCATCAGAACAGCCAGTAGAATGTTCAGCTTTGTGACAGAAGTCATTGTACACACTCTGTCTCTGCTGATGTGTTGTGACAAACCACTAGCTTTATATCTGCTTTTGCTCAGTTATCTTATGCCTCGATGTTGCAATACTGGTGACCCCATGATGTTGAGTGTAATATCTACTCATATCTTTCTCTGAAACGCTGAGGGCCTGACATGTCATTGAAGAGAGAGCAGAGTGCAGTGTTAAAGGTCACTTATAGGTCAAAATGCTGATAGTGGCAAAACCAGAGCCAAATGGTGCTTCGTAAACCATGGTTGCATTATGGGCCTGTCCCTGTCAACTGAAAGTTTCCACTTTCTTTAAACATTTGCCCAACACTTTATTTTAGTCTTACACAAAGAGATTTTGTTTAAGAAGTACACATGAACTATGATTGCATCATGGGACTGTTTCTTGCTTCAGTAGCACGTTTCATTTACATATCTAGAAAAGCCAGTAGCACTTTTCATATACAGTGCATTCGGAAAGTATTCAGACCCCTTGACTTTTTCCACATTTTGTTACGTTACAGCCTTATTCTAAAATGTATAAAATAATGACAAAGCAAAAACAGTTTAGAAATAAACTGAAATACACATTTACATAAGTATTCAGACCCTTTACTCAGTACTTTGTTGAAGAACCTTTGAAAGCGATTACAGCCACGAGTCTTCTTGGGTATGACGCTACAAGCGTGGCACACCTGTATTTGGGGAGTTTCTTCCATTCTTCTCTGCATATCACTTCAAGCTCTGTCAGGTTGAATGGGAAGCGTCGCTGCACAGCTATTTTCAAGTCTCTCCAGAAATGTTTGATCGGGTTCAAGTCCGGGCTCTGGCTGGACCACTCAAGGACATTCAGAGACTTGTCCCAAAGCCACTCCTGCGTTGTTGGCTGTGTGCTTAGGGTCGTTGTCCTGTTGGAAGGTGAATCTTCGCCCCAGTCTGAGATCCTGAGAGCTGTCATAGTTAGCTAAATAACTAGCTAAAAACTAGCCAACTCAGCTAGCGTCAACGTAGCTAGCTAAATAGCCAGCTACTGTAGGCTCAATGACAGGCCAAGGCGAGTGAAAACATAACTTTCCTGAAAGTCAGAAAATTGAAATGTTCGTTCACTAAATAATGAGTTGAAATCCATGCTGTCTATCCAACATTAGCCAAATACTAGAAAGAGAGAACTCCAGCTGAATATCTATAAAACGGCGTCTGGTCTTACTCAGGCTAGCTAGCTAGCACAGCATTAACCCCCATTGTGATGGCTGACAAGCCCGCTTAGAAACCAATCAACAGCTGAGATGAAGGAGGGAGGGAACAGTCTAGGGAACAATTATGTAATGTACTGTATGGCTACAAACAGTTGTCTAATAATATAAAGCTAGCAATATGGTAAATTAGTAAAAACAGAGCACACTTTGTTATAATACACCTTTAATTATACCCTTTATTAACATATAAATACAAAGAAAAACATTTATGTATTTGACATCCAGGCATGGACTGATGCCACAAACATTGGAAGAGTGACAAAGGCAAAGAACACACTAAAAACAAACTATGCTCCCAAATCACATACAAAACAATTTGACATTGTGTCAAAGCAGTTAATATCAAAACAAAAACGTTGCATTTCTTTAGATTTTGGTTGGGTGCATTTTTCTCTGTGTCAATCAGTGGAGGCTGCTGAGGGGAGGACGGCTCATAATAATGGCTGGAATGGCGTAAATTGAATGGCATCAAACACATGGAAACCAATTGTTTGATGTATTTGATACCATTCCACTTATTCCGCTCCAGCCATTACCACAAGCCCATCCTCCCCAATTAAGGTGCCACCAACCTCCTGTGGTGTCAATGTCACTCATTGACACAGAACGTTTTAAACTCATGGTGCATTAGTGTAAATAATTTGACTGCACCAGTTCACAGTCTGACATAACGCTTCATGATGTAAAGTCCGCTGTGCACTATACGGATGGTAAGAATGTCAGTTTTCACTTCCCCCTGATTAATGCAGACAGTTTCCAATTCCGATTCAACCCCAAACCCGTAAACCTAGGGACTTCATGAAGACATAAAGTCCCCATTCTCTCTCAAATAACTCAAGTTCAGCTAAATGGCTAGATCTTCCCTTATGACTATTTTTTAAATAAATGAAACAGAATTTGACAATATGTACTGTAAATGAAGTGTGATTATTATCAACAGATATTGACAAACTCCACACTGCCTTGGGAATGCAAGGCATAGATATTTACAAATTCAAATACAGACTAATTTCTTCCATTAAAATAAAGATACACTGTCAGTAGTTCTTTACTCAAAACGGGTAGCAGCATAGACAGGGTTGAGAATAGAGTTCATTCATAGATAAAGGTTTTCTTTTCCGCTGGGAATTGTCAACTCTATTGATTCTGTTCTCTATAATATACAGCCAGTAGTTCTTATTGATCACCATTGGTGACAAATAAAAGTTACAGCCAGGATAATTTTGCATGTATCAGTCAACACCTAGACTGTACATGATAATGCCAGAGTCTGATTGGAGTAAAATTGATGCAGCTTGGATGTGAAACGGACCAAATACAGACTAAATATCTGTTTTACTAATAACCAAATGTGTATTTTCAAGTTGAAGTTCTCGTACACATACCTTTGTACTTTGTAACAATTAAGAGTACAATTGATTTCTTTGTTAAACATTCAAAATCGGTCTGAATCTTTTCATTAAGTCTATAAAGTATAATGTAAGTATATTGCTTGTATAGTAGATAACAAAATAAGGTTAAAGTGGGTATAGTAAAAACAAAAAAATAATTGACAATGAACCTGTTCAATAAGACCATCTCTAGATGTTGTAAATAAAACAAATTTCTCAACCCCTAAACATTAGTCAACAATTCAAGGTGTTGTGAGACACTGTGCCTAACTGCCTATACCTGCGCTAAAGGGTAGGTATTCGTCTACTTTGGACTTCCTGCCATTTCTCTGGCCGGCTGCAGTCAATCAACTTCAGACAGCAAGAGGATGGATTATACTGAGTCCTGGGTCGTGTTAATTAGGCACTAATCTCTCGTGGACAGACGCATGTAACATAACTGGTATCGTAGTGTCTGTCAATGCGATAACAGCGAGGAACTTTGTTCCGGTGTTTTAAAACATTTTCTGTTAGTTGCCCTAATGAACACGATCCAGAATACACTTAAAAACAACTGGCCTGAGGCATTCATGGCACAAACATTTTGACTGAATGATCAAACATAAAATACCCAATAAATATGTGCTTAAAACATCACTCATAACAGAATGAACCTCAATGGACGGATACCCTAAAAAAGTGCAGAAAAAACAGCCTTTTGAGGCATCTAATCCTCTCCCTGCATCCCTCGTCCACCTCCTCACAATATCTACATATCCTTGACCTCTCACTCTATCCTCAGTGGCTCCTGTGGCCTGCAGTGGCTGATGGGGGCTGTAGTTTCTCAGACTTTCTGTCTTTGGCTTCTGTGTCAGAGGCTGAGTCCGAGTCCTGGGCCTGTTGCTGATTCATCCACATGTCACAGTACAACCCTCCCTTAGCCAGCAGCTCATCATGCCTGGGAGGGAGAAAGTGGAGAATATGTAGTTAAAATGGGGACATACAATCACCATTAACATCATCATCATGTACTATGCCGACATGTTCCCACATGGGCACTGAATGGTTTTGAGAATAGGACTATAGTGTGAGCAGTGGTGTAAAGTACTTAAGTAAAAATACTTTAAAGGACTACTTAAGTCGTGTTTTGGGGTATCTGTACTTCACTATTTATATTTTTGCCAACTTTTACTTCACTACATTCCTAAAGAAAATAATGCACTTTTTACACCATACATTTTCCCTGACACCCAAAAGTACTCGTTACATTTTGACAGGAAAATGTTCCAATTCACATACTTATCAAGAGAACATCACTGGTCATCCCTACTGCCTCTGATCAGGCGGACTCACTAAACACAAAATGCTTTGTTTGTAAATTATGTCTGAGTGTTGGAATGTGCCACTGGCTATTCCTCAATAAAAAAAAACAAGACAATTGTGCCGTCTGGTTTGCTTAATATAAGGAATTTGACATTTTTACTTTTGATACTTAAGTACATTTTAGCAATTACATTTACTATTGATACTTAAGTATATTTAAAACCAAATACTTTTAGACTTTTACTCAAGTAGTATTTTACTGGGTGACTTTCACTTTTACTTTTATTTTCTATTAAGGTATCTTTACTTTTCAGTACTTTTTCCACCACTGAGTGTGAGAAGCATCATAAACATTGGTCTGTCCCATTTTTGGCGTTTACATACATTCTTTAGATGTTTGTTTCTTGAACAGCATAAAATAATATTTTGATCGGAATAGGCTTGTGGAGTGTGCAACAATAGAACAATCACTCTTTCAACCATTCACTCACCGTCCTCGCTCTGCAATCTGACCGTCACTTAGAACAAGAATCTGGTCGGCGCTGATGATGGTTGACAACCTGAAGACAGACAATTCACAATCAAACTACAGACCAGACAGATCCAAACCATACAAACTTAGCATTAGAGGGGAGAAATGTGTGTGTCCTAATCACAGGAGGTTGGTGGCACCTTAATTGGGGAGGACGGGCTTGTGGTAATGGCTGGAGAGGAATGGTATCCAATACATCATGATGCCATTCCATTCGCTCTGTTCTAGCCATTATTATGAGCCGTCCTCCCCTCAGCAGCCTCCACTGATCCTAATGTACAGTGGCTTGCGAAAGTATTCACCCCCCTTTTTTATTGCCTTACAACCTTGAATTAAAATAGATTTTTGTTTGTATCTTTTGATTTACACAACATGCCTACCACTTTGAAGAAGCAACATATTTTTTATTGTGAAACAAACAAGAAATAAGACAAAAAAAACCTGAACTATTCACCCCCCCCAAAGTCAATACTTTGTAGAGCCACCTTTTGCAGCAATTACAGCTAGCCACTGGGATTTTTGCCCATTCTTCAGGGCAAAACTGCTCCAGCTCCTTCAAGTTGGATGGGTTCCGCTTGTGTACAGCAATCTTTAAGTCATACCACAGATTCTCAATTGGATTGAGGTCTGGACTTTGACTAGGCCATTCCAAGACATCTAAATGTTTCCCCTTAAACCACTCGAGTGTTGCTTTAGCAGTATGCTTAGGGTCATTGTCCTGCTGGAAGGTGAACCGTCCCAGTCTCAAATCTCTGGAAGACTGAAACAGGTTTCCCTCAAGAATTTACCTGTATTTAGCGCCATCCATCATTCCTTCAATTCTGACCAGTTTTCCAGTCCCTGCCGATGAAAAACATCCCCACAGCATGATGCTGATGGTGTTCTCGGGGTGATGAGAGGTGTTGGGTTTGCGCCAGACATAGCGTTTTCCTTGTTGGCCAAAAAGCTAAATTTTAGCCTCATCTGACCAGAGTACCTTCTTCCATATGTTTGGGGAGTCTCCCACAGGCCTTTTGGCGAACACCAAACGTGTTTGCTTATTTTTTTCTTTAAGCAATGGCTTTTTTCTGGCCACTCTTCCGTAAAGCCCAGCTCTGTGGAGTGTACGGCTTAAAGTGGTTCTATGGACAGATACTCCAATCTCCGCTGTGGAGCTTTGCAGCTCCTTCAGGGTTATCTTTGGTCTCTTTGTTGCCTCTGATTAATGCCCTCCTTGCCTGGTCCGTGAGTTTTGGTGGGCGGCCCTCTCTTGGCAGGTTTGTTGTGGTGCCATATTCTTTCCATTTTTTAATAATGGATTTAATGGTGCTCCGTGGGATGTTCAAAGTTTCTGATATTTTTTTATAACCCAACCCTGATCTGTACTTCTCCACAACTTTGTCCCTGACCTGTTTGGAGAGTTCCTTGATCTTCATGGTGGTGCCCCTTGCTTAGTGGTGTTGCAGACTCTGGGGCCTTTCAGAACAGGTGTGTATATATACTGATCATGTGACACTTAGATTGCAGACAGGTGGACTTTATTTAACTAATTACTGCTGAAGGTAATTGGTTGCACCAGATATTATTTAGGGGCTTCATAGCAAAGGGGGTGAATACATATGCACGCACCAGTTTTCCGTTATTGATTTTTTTGAAACAAGTTACTTTTTTCATTTCACTTCACCAATTTGGACTATTTTGTGTATGTCTATCATTTTAAATTACAGGTTGTAATACAACAAAATAGGAAAAACGCCAAGGGGGATGATTACTTTTGCAAGGCACTGTATGGGTACCCTCTATCCACCTGAGACCCATCCCTTACCTGTGAGCCACGACGATGGTGGTCCGATTGGAGCACACTTTGGTGAGCGACGCCTGAATGTTGCGCTCCGTCTGTGTGTCTAGAGCAGATGTGGCCTGTGCAGAGGGAAAGTTTTATGAGATAGGACACATGACTAAAATATTCAAGTTCAGTGAACTCGTATTAATCCACTGTAACACAATATGATAGGGGGATCAGTGGCGTGGGGGCAAACATAGGCCCTCTTCGAATACATCCTTCCTTCCTCTCATCCTTGAAGAAATATCTGATCTGACATGGCTGGACTGGTGAAAGCTAAGTGAAAGAGCTGTTGCTTTCACCTATCAATTTGTGACAGCTCAGCAATAACTTCAAGGAGAGGAGGGAGGAAGTGTGTGTTTTTAAAGTATTTGTCTAGGGGCATCTTCACCCTACACCTATTTGAACAAAGTCATTGACCCTCCTGGTGGCCCTTCCTGAAAGTTTACCTCATCCAGCAGGATGATGTGAGGGGCCTTGAGGATTGTCCGGGCGATAGCCACCCTCTGCTTCTCCCCCCCACTCAGCTTCAGACCCCTCTCGCCCACCTGGGTGTCATATCCTGGGAGGGGGACAGACAGAGACAACACAGAGACAAACGTCACTCACCTCATACAGTAACAATGCACCTGGCAGCTAATGTGTGACCTCCGCAAATATCACCACTTGTTTGAGGAGATTTATATGTGCATGCCAAAATGCTTCGGCAAATGTGGTTGGCAAATAAAAAACACCTATACAAACCCTTAAAACAACAACAATAATAATAATAATAATAATATGCCATTTAGCAGATGCTTTTATCCAAAGCGACTTACAGTCATGTGTGCATACATTCTTACGTATGGGTGGTCCCGGGGATCGAACCCACTACCCTGGCGTTACAAGCGCCATGCTCTACCAATTGAGCTACAGACGACCACAATATTGACACCCATAACATCTGAGATCCCCAGAGATTGGAAAGCTGCCGCGGTCATCCCCCTCTTCAAAGGGGGCTGACACTCTAGATCCAAACTGTTACAGACCTATATCCATCCTGCCCTGCCTTTCGAAAGTTTTTGAAAGCCAAGTTAACAAACAGATCGCCGACCATTTCGAATCCCACCGTACCTTCTCCGCTATGCAATCCGGTTTCCGAGCTGGTCATGGGTGCACCTCAACCATGCTCAAGGTCCTAAAATATATTATAACCACGATTGATAATAGACAGTACTGTGCAGCAGTCTTCATCGACCTGGCCAAGGCTTTCGACTCTGTCAAACACCGCATTCTTATTGGCAGACTAAATAGCCTTGGTTTCTCAAATGACTGCCTCGCCTGGTTCACCAACTACTTCTCAGATAGAGTTCAATGTGTCAAATCGGAGGGCCTGTTGTCTGGACCTATGGCAGTCTCTATGGGGGTGCCACAGGGTTCAATTCTTGGGCCGACTCTTTTCTCTGTGTATATCAATGATGTCGCTCTTGCTGCTGGTGACTCTCAGATCCACCTCTACGCAGACGACACCATTTTGTATACATCTGGCCCGTCATTGGACACTGTGTTAACAAACCTCCAAACAAGCTTCAATGCCATACAACACTCCTTCCGTAACCTCCAACTGCTCTTAAACACTAGTAAAACTAAATGCATGCTCTTCAATCGAACGCTGCTGGCACCCGGCCACCCGACTAGAATCACTACCCTCGACGGGTCTGACCTAGAGTATGTGGACAACTACAAATACCTAGGTGTCTGGTTAGACTGTAAACTCTCCTTCCAGACTCACATTAAGCATCTCCAATCCAAAGTCAAATCTAGAATTGGCTTCCTATTTCTCAACAAAGCCTCCTTCACTCATGCTGCCAAACATGCCCTTGTAAAACTGACTATCCTACCGATCCTTGACTTCGGCGATGTCACTTACAAAATAGCCTCCAACACTCTACTCAGCAAATTGGATGTAGTCTATCACAGTGCCATCCGTTTTGTCACCAAAGCCCCATATACTACCCACCACTGTGACCTGTACGCTCTTGTTGGCTGGTCCTCACTACATTCGTCGCCAAACCCACTGGCTCCAGGCCATCTACAAATCACTGCTAGGCAAATCTCTGCCTTATCGTAACTCATTGGGCACCATAGCAACACCCACCCGTAGTATGCGCTCCAGCAGGTATATCTCACTGGTCATCCCCAAAGCCAACAACTCCTTTGGCCGCCATTCCTTCCAGTTCTCTGCTGCCAATGACTGGAACGAACTGCAAAAATCTCTGAAGCTGGAGACTCTTATCTCCCTCACTAACTTTAAGCATCAGTTGTCAGAGCACCTTACCGATCACTGCACCTGTACACAGCCCATCTGAAATTATCCCACCCAACTACCTCATCCCCATATTGTTATGTATTTTGCTCATTTGCACCCCAGTATCTCTATTTGCACATCATCTCTTGCACATCTATCATTCCAGTGTTAATACTAAATGTAATTATTTTGCACTATGGCCTATTTATTGCCTTACCTCCATAACTTGCTACATTTGCACACACTGTATATATATTTTCTGTGGTATTTTTGACTTTATGTTTTGTTTTACCCCATATGTAACTCTGTGTTGTTGTTTTTATCGCACTGCTTTGCTTTATCTTGGCCAGGTCGCAGTTGTAAATGAGAACTTGTTCTCAACTGGCTTACCTGGTTAAATAAAAGGTGAAAAATAAAAATAAAAAATAAGCCAACTTCAGGTTAACTACAGACAGAAATATAATGGCAACATACAGCTCTGTTTTCCAGTTACAGATTAAGCCTAGTCCTGGACTCAATGGAGAATCTCCATTTAAAAAGTGTTTTAGTCTAGGACGAGGCTTAATCGGTGTCCGGGAAACCGTCAAAAGAGACGGTGGTATTTCCGTACCTTCTGGGAACGTCTGGATCTTCTCATGAATGTCTGCGGCGATAGCCGCCTCCTCCACTTCGTGGTCGCTGGCGGAGACGCGCCCGTAGCGGATGTTGTCACGGATGTTGTCGTTGAAGAGGACCGTGTCCTGGGGCACCACACCGATGTGGGCACGCAGAGACACCTGCTTAACCTGCACCCAGATACCAAGAGGCTCAGAATACACTATATTAATACAGGGTCAAGCTCATTAGGACATGCAACGGGAAAACGTTTTCAATCGTCCAGATAATAATTGTTTTTTCTTAATTTGGTGCCTAATGAACACGACCCAGGTGTATCATATTAACAATACTGTATACCTCAACCAGTAGACCACCAACGTATAACAAACCTAATGTTATATACAGTGTTAGGTTCTAACGAATACACAAAAAATGCACGGACAACTACGGAAAGCTCAAACCAAGTTTATTCGCCCAATGGGTCAGACAGCTGCACAGACAAAAAACATGTTCCAACCAACACATTTACAGTGAGGGAAAAACGTATTTGATCCCCTGCTGATTTTGTACGTTTGCCCACTGACAAAGAAATGACCAGTCTATAACTTTAATGGTAGGTGTATTTGAACAGTGAGAGACAGAATAACAACAAAAACATCCAGAAAAACGCATGTCAAAAATTTTATAAATTGATTTGCATTTTAATGAGGGAAATAAGTATTTGACCCCCTCTCAATCAGAAAGATTTCTGGCTCCCAGGTGTCTTTTATACAGGTAACGAGCTGAGATTAGGAGCACACTCTTAAAGGGAGTGCTCCTAATCTCAGTTTGTTACCTGTATAAAAGACACCTGTCCACAGAAGCAATCAATCAGATTCCAAACTCTCCACCATGGCCACGACCAAAGAGCTCTCCAAGGATGTCAGGGACAAGATTGTACACCTACACAAGGCTGGAATGGGCTACAAGACCTTCGCCAAAGCAGCTTGGTGAGAAGGTGACAACAGTTGGTGCGATTATTCGCAAATGGAAGAAACACAAAATAACTGTCAATCTCCATCGGCCTGGGGCTCCATGCAAGATCTCACCTCGTGGAGTTGCAATGATCATGAGAACGGTGAGGAATCAGCCCAAAACTACACGGGAGGATCTTGTCAATGATCTCAAGGCAGCTGGGACCATAGTCACCAAGAAAACAATTGGTAAGACACTACACCGTGAAGGACTGAAATCCTGCAGCGCCCGCAAGGTCCCCCTGCTCAAGAAAGCACATATAAAGGGCCGTCTGAAGTTTGCCAATGAACATCTGAATGATTCAGAGGAGAAATGGGTGAAAGTGTTGTGGTCAGATGAGACCAAAATCGAGCTCTTTGGCATCAACTCAACTCGCGGTGTTTGGAGGAGGAGAAATGCTGCCTATGACCCCAAGAACACCATCCCCACCGTCAAACATGGAGGTGGAAACATTATGCTTTGGGGGTGTTTTTCTGCTAAGGGGACAGGACAACTTCACCTCATCAAAGGGACGATGGACGGGGCCATGTACCGTCAAATCTTGGGTGAGAACCTCCTTCCCTCAGCCAGGGCATTGAAAATGGGTCGTGGATGGGTATTCCAGCATGACAATGACCCAAAACACACAGCCAAGGCAACAAAAGAGTGGCTCAAGAAGAAGCACATTAAGGTCCTGGAGTGGCCTAGCCAGTCTCCAGACCTTAATCCCATAGAAAATCTGTGGAGGGAGCTGAAGGTTCGAGTTGCCAAATGTCAGCCTCGAAACCTTAATGACTTGGAGAAGATCTGCAAAGAGGAGTGGAACAAAATCCCTACTGAGATGTGTGCAAACCTGGTGGCCAACTACAAGAAACGTCTGACCTCTGTGATTGCCAACAAGGGTTTTGCCATCAAGTACTAAGTCATGTTTTGCAGAGGGGTCAAATACTTATTTCCCTCATTAAAATGCAAATCAATTTATAACATTTTTGACATGCGTTTTTCTGGATTTTGTTGTTGTTATTCTGTCTCTCACTGTTCAAATAAACCTACCATTAAAATTAGACTGATCATGTCTTTGTCAGTGGGCAAACGTACAAAATCAGCAGGGGATCAAATACTTTTTCCCCTCACTGTATATATACTCCAATTTAGGTGAACTCCTCCTTCGCTCTAAACATTACATCTTTATTGCTAGGCAGGAAGTTAAGTGATGTGGGTAATAAACTGTTCCTTTACTCAGTACATTCCAAAGCCCCCTGGCTCCTATCCAACCTTAATTGACTCCACCATATACATTCCTCCTACAGATAACCTTTAACCAGACTATGGCACTCCTCCTTTCTAAAGGATAACTGATGATTAACAATATTTCAAGTTTAGAAGTCAGAATCCATCAACAGCATGTGCTAACAAGGCAGTTTGTCTGGGAACTATTTTCTTGCAACTGGGTAAATTACTCACCTTAGAGATGTCCTGGCCATCGATGCTGATGCATCCCCCCTGGACGTCATAGAAACGGAAGAGCAGGCGAAGGATGGTGCTCTTACCACACCCTGACGGGCCAACCTAGGGATGTCAACACAAACGCACAAACTGTTGAGAAGCAAGAAACATCTGTACTACACATGGTCCAGACACAAACCATCACATGACTGATAGAGAAATCAAACACTGCTCAAGTGTGCGTAACCTCTGGGTAATGCTTGGAAGCTTGGAATTCAATCTTACCAATGCAACAGTCTGGCCTGGCTGCACAGTGAATGATACGTTCTTAAGGATCTCCTTCCTTAAAAAAACACACAGAAGCACAAAATATATATTTAATCAAAGGAGAACGCTGGAACTACCACAACTATGATTATTCATCAAACTGTTTCTGAATCAGTATCCGTGTATAGCTTACAAACAACTCATCAGTACAAACAAGACCTAAATATAAATAAATAAAAAATCTTAGGACTTACCCATCAATGTAATTAAAGTACACATTCTCAAACTCCACTTTTCCCAGTTTATAAAGAAGGTTCCCTGCATTCACCACATCCTTCACCTGAAGAGAAATCAAGATAAAGCACATAAAAATATATAAATGACAGCAAAATAAATGTTTAAAGTGATATAAAAAACAAAAA
This sequence comes from Coregonus clupeaformis, assembly GCF_020615455.1. Classification (NCBI taxonomy): domain Eukaryota; kingdom Metazoa; phylum Chordata; class Actinopteri; order Salmoniformes; family Salmonidae; genus Coregonus; species Coregonus clupeaformis. The sequence continues at coordinate 60,472,332 of NC_059220.1, read as the reverse complement.
TTAGCTAGTTGTGCAAGACATTTTATAGATAAAAGGATAAGTAGTGTAGTGTATAGTTCTCCTTCGAGAAAACAAAAGCTGATTCAAAGGGATTTTAAAACACTTCCGTGCTACCTGCCGCAAGGATAATATTGTGCATCCTCTGTCGAAGTAGGTAATCGAGGATGGGAGAAGACTACCTACTTACAAATTGGCACTTCTCGATCACTCGACCACTTAACGGTTTATGGGTCACGGAGGACGGAGGAGTCAAGGAGAGGACAGACTTTTGCCCAATTGAAAAGCTCCCATACACACCAAAAAGCTGGTCATTGACAACCAATTTCAAAATTACCTCCTCTTCCTCTGTGAAGAGCTTAAACATGCTCTCCATGTCGATAAAGGAGTTCTGGATCATTCTGTGGAGGATGAGAACATATGTATTATACAGAGCCCATGTTGTGCATTATGGGTACTGTAGTACATTATAATATAAACAACGCCTCTCATAGATGTGTCAATAGTCTAGCTTCATTTGCTTGTGTCTTTCCTGATCTATTAAGACAATGTGGAAGCAATAGGGTGGAAACATATACAGTCCATTTAGCTATAAGTGATAGACATAAGAGACTAGGGAAGGATGCCAGGAAGTAGAATTGAAACCCAGCCCATAACAACTCTCACCTGTAGTAGGTTCCAAACCAGTTGAGAGGGGTGTAGAGCTGGATGATGTAGGTGCCAAAGAGGACAAAGTCTCCAACCTGGAAATAGAGTGCATTAGCCTGGTTAAACATGCCTGAACACTTGGCTCACTATTGTTTCATTCCATTCAGTTTGGTTTAACCAGGCTACGATTCACAGCAGCTGACTTGAATGTACAGTCGTGGTCAAACGTTTTGAGAATGACACAAGTATTGGTCTTCACAAAGTTCGCTGCTTCAGTGTTATGAGATATTTTTGTCAGATGTTACTATGGTATACTGAAGTATAATTACAAGCATTCCGTAAGTGTCAAAGGTTTTTTATTGACAATTACATTAAGTTTATGCAAAGAGTCAATATTTGCAGTGTTGACCCTTCTTTTTCAAGACCTCTGCAATCCGCCCGGGCATGCTGTCAATTAACTTCTGGGCCACATCCTGACTGATGGCAGCCCATTCTTGCATAATCAACGCTTGGAGTTTGTCAGAATTTGTGGGTTTTTGTTTGTCCACCCGCCTGTTGAGGATCGACCACAAGTTCTCAATGGGATTAAGGTCTGGGGAGTTTCCTGGCCATGGACCCAAAATGTCAATGTTTTGTTCCCCGAGCCACTTAGTTATCACTTTTGCCTTATGGCAAGGTGCTCCATCATGCTGGAAAAGGCATTGGTCGTCACCAAACTGTTCTTGGATGGTTGGGAGAAGTTGCTCTCGGAGGATGTGTTGGTACCATTCTTTATTCATGGCTGTGTTCTTAGGCAAATTTGTGAGTGAGCCCACTCCCTTGGCTGAGAAGCAACCCCACACATGAATGGTCTCAGGATGCTTTACTGTTGGCATGACACAGGACTGATGGTAGTGCTCACCTTGTCTTCTCCGGACAAGGTGTTTTCCGGATGCCCCAAACAATCAGAAAGGTGATTCATCAGAGAAAATGACTTTAACCCAGGCCTCAGCAGTCCAATCCCTGTACCTTTTGCAGAATATCAGTCTGTCCCTGATGTTTTTCCTGGAGGGAAGTGGGTTCTTTGCTGCCCTTCTTGACACCAGGCCATCCTCCAAAAGTCTTCGCCTCACTGTGCGTGCAGATGCACTCACATCTGCCGGCTGCCATTCCTGAGCAAGCTCTGCACTGGTGGTGCCCCGATCCCGCAGCTGAATCAACTTTAGGAGACGGTCCTGGCGCTTGCTGGACTTTCTTGGGCGACCTGACGCCTTCTTCACAACAATTGAACGTCTCTCCTTGAAGTTCTTGATGATCCGATAAATGGTTGATTTAGGTGCAATCTTACTAGCAGCAATATCCTTGCCTGTGAAGCCCTTTTTGTGCAAAGCAATGATGACGGCACGTATTTCCTTGCAGGTAACCATGGTTAACAGAGGAAGAACAATGATTTCAAGCACCACCCTCCTTTTAAAGCTTCCAGTCTGTTATTCTAACTCAATCAGCATGACAGAGTGATCTCCAGCCTTGTCCTCGTCAACACTCTCACCTGTGTTAACGAGAGAATCACTGACATGATGGCAGCTGGTCCTTTTGTGGCAGGGCTGAAATGCAGTGGAAATGTTTTTTGGGGATTAAATTCATTTTCATGGCAAAGAGGGACTTTGCAATTAATTGCAATTCATCTGATCACTCTTCATGACATTCTGGAGTATATGCAAATTGCCACCATCAAAACTGAGGCAGCAGTTCTCAAAACTTTTGACCACGACTGTACAGTACCAGTCAAAAGTTTGGACACACCTACTCATTCAAGGCTTTTTCTTTATTTTTACTATTTTCTACATTGTAGAATAATAGTGAAGACATCAAAACTATGAAATAACACATACGGAATCATGTAGTAACCAATAAATTGTTAAACAAATCAAAATATATTTTACATTTGAGATTCTTCAAATAGCCACCCTTTGCCTTGATGACAGCTTTGCACACTCTTGGCATTCTCTCAACCAGCTTCACCTGGAATGCTTTTCCAACAGTATTGAAGGAGTTCCCACATATGCTGAGCATGATTTTTAAGCAATTAATTTGCATTTTATTGCATGACATAAGTATTTGATACATCAGAAAAGCAGAACTTAATATTTGGTACACAAAGCTTTGTTTGCAATTACAGAGATCATACGTTTCCTGTAAGTCTTGACCAGGTTTGCACACACTGCAGCAGAGATTTTGGCCCACTTCTCCATACAGACCTTCTCCAGATCCTTCAGGTTTCGGGGCTGTCGCTGGGCAATACGGACTTTCAGCTCCCTCCAAAGATTTTCTATTGGGTTCAGGTCTGGAGACTGGCTAGGCCACTCCAGGACCTTGAGATGCTTCTTACGGAGCCACTCCTTAGTTGCCCTGGCTGTGTGTTTCGGGTCGTTGTCATGCTGGAAGACCCAGCCACGACCCATCTTCAATGCTCTTACTGAGGGAAGGAGGTTGTTGGCCAAGATCTCGCGATACATGGCCCCATCCATCCTCCCCTCAATACGGTGCAGTCGTCCTGTCCCCTTTACAGAAAAGCATCCCCAAATAATGATGTTTCCACCTCCATGCTTCACTGTTGGGATGGTGTTCTTGGGGTTGTACTCATCCTTCTTCTTCCTCCAAACACAGCGAGTGGAGTTTAGACCAAAAAGCTATATTTTTGTCTCATCAGACCACATGACCTTCTCCCATTCCTCCTCTGGATCATCCAGATGGTCATTTGCAAACTTCAGACGGGCCTGGACATGCGCTGGCTTGAGCAGGGGGACCTTGCGTGCGCTGCAGGATTTTAATCCATGATGGCGTAGTGTGTTACTAATGGTTTTCTTTGAGACTGTGGTCCCAGCTCTCTTCAGGTCATTGACCAGGTCCTGCCGTGTAGTTCTGGGCTGATCCCTCACCTTCCTCATGATCATTGATGCCCCACGAGGTGAGATCTTGCATGGAGCCCCAGACCGAGGGTGATTGACCGTCATCTTGAACTTCTTCCATTTTCTAATAATTGCGCCAACAGTTGTTGCCTTCTCACCAAGCTGCTTGCCTATTGTCCTGTAGCCCATCCCAGCCTTGTGCAGGTCTACAATTGAATCCCTGATGTCCTTACACAGCTCTCTGGTCTTGGCTATTGTGGAGAGGTTGGAGTCTGTTTGATTGAGTGTGTGGACAGGTGTCTTTTATACAGGTAATGAGTTCAAACAGGTGCAGTTAATACAGGTAATGAGTGGAGAACAGGAGGGCTTCTTAAAGAAAAACTAACAGGTCTGTGAGAGCCGGAATTCTTACTGGTTGGTAGGTGATCAAATACTTATGTCATGCAATAAAATGCAAATGAATTACTTAAAAATCATACAAATGTGATTTTCTGGATTTTTGTTTTAGATTCTGTCTCTCACAGTTGAAGTGTACCTATGATAAAAATTACAGACCTCTACATGCTTTGTAAGTAGGAAAACCTGCAAAATCGAGTTATTTCCTCTTCTGACGCACAGCTTCAGGATAGTCCTTGTTGAGAAAGATATACATTCCTCTCAAGTTCTTGGCTCTTTCCAGAACAGCTACCTTGTCGTTGAACCTCAGGAACTTGACCACTATCGGCCTGGGCCTGTCACCTGGGCCGGTGGTGGGTTTTCCAGTCCTGTGGGCGCGCTCCACCTCAATCTTCCTGTTGTCCATCTTCAATTTCTCAGAGATCATTTCCCTCACTTTGTCCTCAGACTCCGTCCAGGTCTCGTGTGGAGATTCTGCAATTCCATCTACAACCATGTTGTTACACTTTGATTGTCCCTCGAAATTGTTATCATGGATTCACACACAGAACTGATGTCCTCTCTTAATGACTTACAGATTGCTGTAATCTTGCCGTTCTCCTGTTTCAACTCATCGAGCTGACCATGAGAGAACTGCAAACTGTTCTTTAGGTCCTGGACCACTCTGGTCAGGTCGTCCATTATTTTATTAGTTGAATCCACCATTATTTGGACAAAGCACTTGAAGCTATTTTCTTGTTGTTGTAACAACTGCTTGTAGAACTCTTTTTGTTTGTTTAAAAGATCCTTCACGCGTGATAGAGAGACACCACTGTCCTCGACAACGGTACTCCCGCCGGTTTTAGTCTTTTGTCATGGTAGCTAGCAACGTAGGTTACGCTGTTACTCCTCGCAGTTCCAGACAGGGCAGGTCACGGGGATGATTGAAAACAACAAACAGCAGGGATCTAGACAGCCACAAACCCGGAACAATCTGCAGTCCCAGCCACAATGGCTAACCGTGTCGCGGGCTGCGTTCAAGCCCTCAAGAAAACCCAGCTAGCTTGATATGCTGCTAGCGAGCAGCTAGGCTAGCTGCAACGCCAAATAGTGCCTCAGACCCGTCCTTGGTCGGCAGGATCACTGGACAGAGACTAGCAATAACAGCAACTGATGCCAACTGTGTCGCGGGATCCAAACTAAAAAGTTAGCTAGCTACTATGAACTTTGTATTTGTATTGATTGCTTTTGTCTGCAAGGCAAGCTGCAAAGAATTTACTTATTAGAGTACAATAAAGTTTTCTAATCTAATGTAGGACAAAACAACGTAGCCCTAGCATAGAAGATAGAAAAGTGGATGAGCAGAGAGAGTTTGAGGTGGGCCAATAGGGCTTTTTACACTACTGAGCCAAACTAAGCTGCACTGGTCAGGTTAGGCATCCAGACATTCACCATAAGGACAATAGTCGGCTCAATAGTGTGAAAAGGGTAGTATAATGAGTATCTAGGCCTTTAACAGGGAACTTTTACAACTTCATGTTAAATGGTTTCTCACCCTGAAGGTGGCTCTTTAACAAAATCCAAACATGGATTATAGTTTGTCCTGGCTCATAGACTATTGTCAGAGTGAGGAACCATCTAACATTAATTTGTAAAATACTAAACTTCCCCTTTAAGCTAGTAAGGGCTCCGAGCTCAGTACCTTAAACTTGCCGTCCTGGACAAAGTAGGCACAGAGCAGTGACCCGGCCAGTAGGCCTGAGCCGATGATCAGGTTCTGGGTCTGGTTCAGGAAGGCTAGAGAGGCTTGTGTCTTCCATTCTGAGATCTAGGACGGGAGAGGACAGACAGACAAACAGGCAGCAAACGTAACATTACAATCAATAGAGTTATAGCCTGGTCCAAGATCTGTTTGTGCTGTCTGTTTGCACTGCTGAACAGACCTAGAACCAGGCTAATAGAGATGAAAAAGTTAAAGCAGTTTCTGCTGGTTGCAGTTCTAAAATCCTAGAACATCATCAATGATGGCAAGCTCTATTTAACTATTTTATTTATTTATTTTTTTGTCATTTAGCAGACGCTCTTATCCAGAGCGACTTACAGGAGCAATTAGGGTTAAGTGCCTTGCTCAAGGGCACATCGACAGATTTTTCACCTAGTCGGCTCGGGGATTAGAACCAGCGACCTTTCGGTTACTGGCACAACGCTCTTACCCACTAAGCTACCTGCCGCCCAACTATGCATCTCAGATGGTCAAACACATTTCGTATATATCTATTAATCCTGCTACTGGTCACTATTACTCCTGTTTACATGTATATATTATCATTAGTATATTACCATATTTCTGCTACAATAACTTTTCAGCCCTGTTTACATGTACTTCAGAAAGTATTCACACACCTTGACTTTTTCCACATTTTGTTGTGTTACAGCCTGAATTTAAAATGGATAAAATTGTGATTTTTGTCGCTGGCCTACACACAATACCCCATAATGTCAAAGTGGAATAATCATTTTTGAAATGTTTACAAATTAATAAAAAATGAAAAGCTGAAATGTCTTGCGTCAATAAGTATTTAACCCCTTTGTAAAGTCTAAATAAGTTCAGGAGTAAAAATGGGCTTAAAAAGTCACACAAGTTGCATGGACTCACTCTGTGTGCAATAAGTGTTTAACATGATTTTTGAATGACAACCTCATCGCTGTACTCCACACATACAATTATCTGTAAGGTCCCTCAGTCGAGCAGTGAATTTCAAACACAAATTCAAACGCAAAGACCATGGAGATTTTCCAATGTCTCGCAAAGAAAAATAAAAAATAGCTATTAACTACACTTTGGATGGTGTATCAATACACCAAGTCACTACAAAAATACAGGCATCCTTCCTAACTCAGTTGCCCGAGGAGGGAAACCGCTCAGGGATTTCACCATGGGGCCAATGGTGACTTTAAAACAGTTACAGAGTTTAATGGCTGTGATAGGAGAAAACTGAGGATGGATCGACAACATTCTAGTTACTCCACAATACTAATCTAATTGACAAAGTGAAATGAAGGAAGCCTGTACAGAATAAAAATATTCCAAAACATGCATCCTGTTTCCAACAAGGCACTAAAGTAATACTGCAAAACATCTGGCAAAGCAATTAACTGAGCACCGCATCTCTCCATATTTTCAAGCATAGTGGTGGCTGAATCATGTTATTGGTATGCTTGTAATCGTTAAGGACTGGGGTGTTTTTCAGGATCAAAAAAATTAATGGAATGGAACAGTCTGCTTTCCACCAGACACTGGGAGATACATTTACATTTTACATTTTAGTCATTTAGCAGATGCTCTTATCCAGAGCGACTTACAGGAGCAATTAGGGTTAAGTGCCTTGCTTAAGGGCACTTCGACAGATTTTTCACCTAGTCGGCTCGGGGATTAGAACCAGCGACCTTTCGGTTACTGGCACAACGCTCTTACCCACTAAGCTACCTGCCGCCCTGATGAATTCACTTTTCAGCAGGACAATAACCTAAAACACAAAGCCAAATCTACACTGGAGTTACTTACCAAGAAGACAGTGAATGTTCCTGAGTAGCTGAGATACAGTTTTGACTATGGTTCCAGTTAAATCTATGGCAAGACCTGAAAATAGTTGTCTAGCAATGATCAACAACCAATTTGACAGAGCTTGAAGAATAATACTTTTTTAAAGAATAAATGGGCAAATGTTGCACAATCCAGGTGTGGAAGGTTCTTAGAGACTTAACCAAAAAGACTCACAGCTGTAATCACTGCCAAAAGTGCTCCTACAAAGAATTGACTGGGTGTGAATACTTATGTAAATTAGATATTTCTGTATTTCATTTTCAATACATTTGTAAAAATGTCTAAAAACATGTTTTCATTTTGTCATTATGGGGTATTGTGTGAGATGTAAATTAGATTTCTGTATTTAATTTTCTATAAATTCGCAAATATTTAAAAACATGTTTTTTTTTACTTTGTCATTATGGGGTATTATGTGTGTTGATGGTTGAGAAAAAAAATCGATTTAAATCCATTTTTAATTCAGGCTGTACAAACAAAATGTGGATTAAGTCAAGGGGTATGAATACTTTCTGAAGGCACTGTGTATCCATCCGCCTGTGACGCCTACTGACCTCTTGCACACACATACTAACACTAATACCCACACACTTACATACACTCACCACCACGCACACACCCACATGCTGCTGGCATCCTGTTTACTATTACATTATTATTTATCCTGCTACCAGTCACTTTCTCCTAATCCCTGCCTACATGTACATATCTACCTCAAATACTCCAGTATCCCTGCACATTGTACATTTACCCTGTATATAGCTTCCTCTCTTATTTGTCATGTTATTATATGTATTTTTCTTATTAGTTACACTTTTTTGATAGGGCTTGCAAGTTAACTAAATGAGCCCCACAGTAATGCCGGCGTGATTTAGGACTTCTAACTCATTTTATAGATTGTTTGTTTGAGCTACAGACTTCTGGGTTGTAACATTGGATTTGTCTATTTCTTCTGCATCCATTAGCCTGTATGACGAACAGGGATTGAGCTAGAGCGGTTTTTGTGAGACAAGGGTGGATCTTGAAGGGGACCAGGGCAGGGTTTTTAAACAAATACATCTGTAGAGTCCGAATGGTTTGAGCTACAAACTATTAAAAGCTATATGTGAAAAGCCGAAACTCCCACAAACACTCACAAGATACACAAGAGTCATTAGAAGGTAAGGGGTTCTTCTACATAGAAGATCATTGGAAATCCCAAGACATAATATGGTAATAAGCTCACATAGTTGCTGTCACAAACTCCACACAGTTGTCACTGACTAGTTGGATATTCATTTCCCAAAGAACAAAGCACTTCTGTAAATTCATTTTTATCAGGTTTTTGCTTTGGCTGGACTTGTTTTTTAAATTTACATTTGTCAATAAAACTCATGAATGCAACTGTTTATGTTAAATTGTTTTGTATTCTACATGTAGCCTTGGTTGTCCTGAAAAGAAAACAGTAAAACACTTCCTTGTGAGGCTAAATATAAAAGGCTGGACAGATAAATGAAAGTCAGATAAATGAAAAGCCGATTTTTGCTGGGGTCTCGGGACTGTGCATGTGACAAATATAATGTGAAACTTGAATTTACCTGAATAACCAAAGCAAGCACTCTGGTGTAACTTTAAACAGATCTACATTCTCAACTTTTCAGCGTTTGGCATCTATGGTCTAGATTACCTGATACTTCAGGATGGCGTCCTCAAAACGGTTCACCTCGTAATTCTCTGCGTTGTAGTACTTCACCTGTTGGAAAAACATTACAATCGCAGCCATGAAGCAACTTTGAAGCTGCAGAAATGCAATATGTTTGTGGGCAGCTTCATGTGCCACCATGGCAAGTGGGGATTCTGGGTCGTGTTCATTAGGCATCAAACAGACAAAACATTTTTAGTTTCTCGTTGAATAATGTTTTTAAACATTTTCTGTTGCGTGCCCTAATGAAGACAATCCAAGTATTGAGGTTAAAGGTCAATGGGACCGTCTCGGTACCGTCTCAAAGTTGAGCAGGGAGTCCACCGCCTTGGACTTGGTGTTGTTGTCCTGGGTGTTCATGTCTCGCCTGTACTTGGTCCTCCATTCCGTGATGATGATGGTAAGGGCTGAAGAGATATATTGATAGACCATTATGAAATACATTGGTGTTACCAGAACTCAGTCGAATGCATATGTAAAATGCTTTCAAGTAGGTGTGCTTGAATTAGCTTGTAGTTGTTTTAATTTACACTTTTGGGACTATTCTATTGGTGCAGCTCAAGTCATTTGAAAGTATTTCACACATATCGGATTATTGTTACTTTATAAAAATAACTAAATTAGCTCTCGAAAAGGAGGCCTTGTACTCACTGAGATAGAGGAACATGCAGACGAATACGATGAGTCCGAACCAGGCGTTGAAGTAGGTGATGAAGTAGATGATGGAGATAACGATATCTGCGATGGTGGGGAAGATGCTGAATACGATGTAGCTGTGGAGAGAAATAGAGGGGTTTACCTCAGAATTCACACACAGAAACTCTACTGACTGTCTAGAGGTTAGGATGACACTAAGAAACTAAGACATACTACAGGGGGATCGCAATTGGGTCACATTACACTGGTTGGTAGTGATGGAAGAAATGGAATGTAGACTACATTTTCGACAATTGAGTAAACCCCTGAGGGAGCAGTCTATCTAAGCTTTGAGAATAAGATAATCAGACCTAGATCAAACATGTATTTTCAGTGTTTCCCCTATATTCATTTAGCACACAGCTGTACATTTCGATGAAACATGGTAAAGCCCCAAAATTGCCTACCCTGGAAGCCTGTGTTTCAGACATAAGGAAGTGGATGGAGGCAAATCTTTTACTTTTAAACTCGGACAAAACAGAGATGCTAGTTCTAGGTCCCAAGAAACAAAGAGATATGCTGTTGGATCTGACAATTAATCTTGATGGCTGTACAGTCGTCTCAAATAAAACTGTGAAGGACCTCAGCGTTACTCTGGACACTGTTCTCTCTTTTGATGAACATATCAAGAATATTTCAAGGACAGCTTTTTTCAATCTTCGTAACATTGCAAAAATCAGACACTTTTTGTCCAAAAATGATGCAGAAAAGCTAATCCATGCTTTTGTCACTTCTAGATTAGACTACTGCAATGCTCTACTCTCCGGCTACCCGGATAAAGCACTAAATAAACTTCAGTTAGTGCTAAACACACCTGCTAGAATCCTGACTAGAACCTACAAATTTGATCATATTTATTTAGTGCTAGCCTCTCTACATTAGCTTCCTGTTAAGGCTAGGGCTGATTTCAAGGTTGTACTGCTAACCTACAAAGCATTACATGGCCTTGCTCCTACTTATCTCTCCGATTTGGTCCTGCCGTACATACCTACACATACGCTACGGTCACAAGACGCAGGCCTCCTTATTGTCCCTAGAATTTCTAAGCAAACAGCTGGAGGCAGGGCTTTCTCCTATAGATCTAAATTTTTATGGAATGGTCTGCCTATCCATGTGAGAGACGCAGACTCGGTCTCGACCTTTAAGTCTTTACTGAAGAGTCATCTCTTCAGTAGGTCCTATGATTGAGTGTAGTCTGGCCCAGGGGTGCAAAGGTGAACGGCAAGGCACTGGAGTGACGAACCGCCCTTGCTGTCTCTGCCTGGCCGGCTCCCCTCTCTCCACTGGGATTCTCTGCCTCTGACCCTATTACGGGGGCTGAGTCACTGGCTTACTAGTGCTCTTCCATGCTGTCCCTAGGAGGGGTGTGTCACTTGAGTGGGTTGAGTCACAGACGTGATCTTCCTGTCCGGTTTTGCGCCCCCTTGGGCTCGTGCGGTGGAAGAGATCTTCGTGGGCTATACTCAGCTTTGTCTCAGGGTAGTAAGTTGGTGGTCTGTTGATATCCCTCTAGTGATGTGGGGTCTGTGCTTTGGCAAAGTGGGTGGGGTTATATCCTGCCTGGTTGGCCCTGTCCGGGGGTATCGTCGGACGGGGCCACAGTGTCCCCTGACGCACCCGTCTCAGTCTCCAGTATCTATGCTGCAATAGTCTATGTGCCGGGGGGCTAGGGTCAGTCTGTTATATCTGGTGTAATTCTCCTGTCTTATCTGGTGTCCTGTGTGAATTTAAGTATGCTCCCTCTAATTCTCTCGCTCTCCCTCCCGGAGGACCTGAGCCCTAGGATCAGGACTACCTGGCCTGATGTCTCCTGGATGTCCCCAGTCCACCTGATCGTGCTGCTGCTCCAGTTTCAACTGTTCTGCCTGCGGCTAGGGAACCCTGATTTATTCACCGGACGTGCTACCTTGTCCCGGACCTGCTGTTTTCGACTCTCTCTACCACATCTGCCGTCTCGACCTCTGAATGCTCGGCTATGAAAAGCCAACTGACATTTACTCCTGAGGTACTGACTGTTGCACCCTCTACAACCACTGTGATTATTATTTGACCCTGCTGGTCATCTATGAACGTTTGATCATCTTGAAGAACAATCTGGCCTTAAACGGCCATGTACTCTTATAATCTCCACCCGGCACAGCCAGAAGAGGAGTGGCCACCCCTCAGAGCCTGGTTCCTCTCTAGGTTTCTTCTTAGGTTTTCGTACGTATTTCCCTATCACACTTTTCATCCTTCTACTAAATATACCTTCCTGCAACCCGCCTCACTCAATGTGGAACGGATTCTATTATTGACTTAACTTTTATCTAGAATCTCCAGTTGAAACTAGCTAGCCAGCTAACTAGCTACTTGCTATTAGCCACCGTTAGCGGTATTCACCCAGAATGGAATAACTGAATCACTGGACATTAACACCGGATCGCAACTAGCTAGCCGCAACCGAATGGATGTTGCTGTTGGCTAATCACCACTGCCCCTCGAAGCAAGCACCAGTTAGCCTCGAGCCAGGCCCATATCCCGGCTATCTACCTCTCTGTCTACCGGACGGGAGTAGCCAGCTAACTAGCTACTTGCTATTAGCCACCGTTAGCGGTTTTTCATCATTGTCCGTGGCCTGCACTACCTACCAGCCAGCTCTAGCCTGGACTATTATCGGCCAGTCTGCACTGTCTGCACAGTGCGTTATCGACCCAGAACATATAGGTTTTTCTGTCGGAATCACTGGACCTTTAACACCGGATCATCGCAACTAGCTAGCTGCAACCAAATGGATGTTGTTGTTGGCTAATCAGACTTGAGCTAGCCTTGAGTCAGGCCCATCTCCCGGCTATCTACCTCTCTGTCAACCGGACGGGACCTCCTAGAGTCGACACGGAGCCCCGCCAATCCATCACGACTGGTCTGCCGACGTAATCGTCTGTGGTTTCAACAGGCTTCCCGTTGTGACGACCACGACGATCCATCTGCTAGCCCCGGCCCGCTAGCACACACAAACAACAGCCGTGCTTCCTGCTAGCCTGTGCTGTAGCACCAATTCGAACTGCTCTCGGACTCACATATTGCTGTTCACTGGACCTTATGATCACTCAGCTGCACAGCTGATGCCTGCTGGACTGTTCCTTTACACGGTACCCTGTCCTATTTATCTGTTTAGCCTCAGCCCAAACTTTCATCGCCATTACCAGTTGTTGTCTTAGCTCTCTCGAATAACACCTGTGATTGCTTTATGCCTCTTTCCCATGTCAATATGCCTTGCCTATTGCTGTTCCAGTTAGTTCTTATTATACAATTTCACTGTAGAGTCCCATGTCCCTCTCAAACTGCCTCAAATAGTTCCTTTGTTCCACCCCCCATACACACGGAAACCGGCTCAATCGGTGCCTCCAGTGATGCTATCTCTTTCATTGTTACCCAACGCTTAGGTTTACCTCCACTGTACTCATATCCTTCCATATCCTTGTCTGTACATAATGCCCTGAATCTATTCTACAACGCCCGGAAATCTGCCCCCTTTATTCTCTGTACCCAACGCACTAGAAGACCAGTTCTTAAAGCCTTTAGCCGTATACTTATTCTAGTCCTCCTCTGTTCCTCTTGTGATGTAGAGGTTAACCCAGGCCCTGCAGCCCCCAGTATCACTCCTACTCCCCAGGAGCTATCATTTGTTGACTTCTGTAACCGTAAAAGCATTGGATTTTTGCACGTTAACATCCGAAGCCTCCTTCCTAAGTTTGAGTTATTCACTGCATTAGCACACTCTGCCAACCCTGATGTTCTAGCAGTGTCTGAATCCTGGCTTAGGAAGGCCACCAAAAATTCTGAAATTTCCATCCCCATGTCCAACATTTTCCGTCTAGATAGAACTGCCAAAGGGGGTGGAGTTGCAATCTACTGTAGAGATAGCCTGCAGAGCTCTATCATACTATCCAGGTCTGTGCCCAAAGAGTTTGAGCTTCTACTTCTAAAAATCCACCTTTCCAGAAATAAGTCTCTCACTGTTGCTGCCGCTTGCTACAGCCCCCCCTCAGCCCCCAGCTGTGCCCTGGACACCATATGTGAATTGATTGCCCCCCATCTATCCTCAGAGTTCGTACTGCTTGGTGACCTAAACTGGGATATGCTTAATACACCGGCCATCCTACAATCCAAACTAGATGCCCTCAATCACACACAAATTATCAAGGAACCTACCAGGTACAACCCTAAATCCGTAAACATGGGCACCCTTATAGATATCATCCTGACTAACTTACCCTCTAAATACACCTCCGTTGTCTTCAACCAGGATCTAAGTGATCACTGCCTTATTGCCTGCGTCTGTAACAGGTCCGCGGTCAAACGACCACCCCTCATCACTGTCAAACGCTCCCTAAAACACTTTAGCGAGCAGACCCTCCTAATTGACCTGGCCCAGGTATCCTGGATGGATATCAATCTCAGATGCCTGGTTGTTCTTTAAAAGTGCTTTCCTCTCCATCTTAAATAAGCATGCCCCATTCAAAAAATTCAGAACTAAGAACAGATATAGCCCCTGGTTCTCCTCCGACTTGACTGCCCTTGACCAGCACAAAAACATCCTGTGGCGCACGGCATTAGCATCGAATAGCCCCCGCGATATGCAACTTTTCAGGGAAGTTAGGAACCAATATACATAAGCAGTTAGGAAAGCAAAGGCTAGCTTTTTCAAACAGAAATTTGCATCCTGTTGCACTAACTCCAAAAAGTTTGGGCACCTCCTCCCAGCTGCCCACTGCACTGAGGCTAGGAAACACTATCACCACTGATAAATCTACAATAATCAAGAATTTCAACAAGCATTTTGCTACGGCTGGCCATGCTTTCCACCTGGCTACCACTACCCCGGTCACCAGCTCTGCACCCTCCGCTGCAACCAAACCTCTGCTGCCAAACATGCCCTCGTAAAACTGACTATCCTACCGATCCTTGACTTCGGCGATGTCATTTACAAAATAGCTTCCAACACTCTACGCAGCAAATTGGATGAAGTCTATCACAGTGCCATCCGTGTTGTCACCTCACCAAAGCCCCATATACTACCCACCAATGTGACCTGTACGCTCTTGTTGGCTGGTCCTCACTACATATTCGTCGGCAAACCCACTGGCTCCAGGCCATCTATAAATCACTACTAGGCAAATCCCCGCCTTATCTTAGCTCATTGGTCACCATAGCAACACCCACCCGTAGTATGCGCTCCAGCAGGTATATCTCACTGGTCATCCCCAAAGCCAACACCTCCTTTGACTGCCATTCCTTCCAGTTCTCTGCTGCCAATGACTGGAACGAACAGCAAAAATCTCTGAAGCTGGAGACTCTGATCTCCCTCACTAACTTTAAGCATCAGTTGTCAGAGCACCTTACCGATCACTGCACCTGTACACAGCCCATCTGAAATTAGCCCACACAACTACCTCATCCCCATATTGTTATTTATTTTGCTAATTTGCACCCCAGTATCTCTATTTGCACATCATCTTTTGCACATCTATCATTCCAGTGTTAATACTAATTGTAATTATTTTGCACTATGGCCTATTTATTGCCTTACCTCCATAACTTGCTACATTTGCACACACTGTATATATATTTTCTGTTGTATTTTTGACTTTGTTTGTTTTACCCCATATGTGTTGTTGTTTTTATCGCACTGCTTTGCTTTATCTTGGCCAGGTCGCAGTTGTAAATGAGAACTTGTTCTCAACTGGCTTAACTGGTTAAATAAAGGTAAAAAAAAAAAAAAAAAGGTTCCTGCCTTTCTAGGGAGTTTTCCTAGCCACCGTGCTTCTACATCTGCATTGCTTGCTGCTTGGGGTTTTAGGCTGGGTTTCTGTATAGCACTTTGTGACATCTGCTGATGTAAAAAGTGCTTTATAAATACATTTGATTGATTGACTTATTCCACATTTTGATGTGTTACAGCCTGAATTCAAAATTGATTAAATATATTGTTTGTCCTCATCCATCTACACACACACACACAATACCCCATAATGACAAAGTAACATAAATAAAATATTTGCTAATTTATAGAAAATTAAATACAGAAATCTTATTTACATAACTATTCACACCCTGAGTCAATACATGTACATGTTAGAATCACCTGTGGCAGCGATTACAGCAGTGAGTCTTTCTGGGTAAGTCTCTAAGAGCTTTGTTCACCTGGATTGTACAATATTTGCGCATTATTCTTTTAAAATTCTTCAAGACGATTTATGACAAAACCTATAACTAGGCCACTCAGGAACATTCATTGTCTTCTTGGTAAGCAACTCCAGTTCAGATTTTGGCTTTGTGTTGTAGGTTGAGTGTCTGGTGGAAAGCAGAAAGAACCAGGTTTTCCTCTAGGATTTTGCCTGTGCTTAGCTCCATTCCATTTCTTTGTATCCTAAAAAAAGTCTCTAGTCCTTGCCGATTACAAGCATGCCCATAACATGATGCAGTGGCACTGTAAGAACTGTAAAGCTGCTGGGTTTTTCACGCCCAACAGTTTCCTGTGTGTATCAAGAATGGTCCACCACCCAAAGGACATCCAGCCAACTAGACACAACTGTGGGAAGCATTGGAGTCAACATGAGCCTGCATCCCTGTGGAACGCTTTCGACCCCTTGTAGAGTCCATGCCCCGACGAATTGATGCTATTCTGAGGGCAAAAGGGGGTGTTGCAACTAATCATGTTAATGTTTTGTACACTCAGTGTATATTTGTAAACAATCTTTGAGAACTAACAACCACCAGAATGAAAACTAGACAGTCAGTGAGAATAAAACATTTTAAAAAATGTCATGACATTGGGCTCCCATTGATGTTGTTATAATGTTTGAGTCACTCAGATAGCATGAGAACAATTTTTTTGTTGTTTTGAAATTGCAGGAAATTATCTTTAAAACTAACCAAAAAGAATATCTGCGGCCAAGAGGAAGGCCACTGGCCACGCCATCACCCCCCCCAAACCGACCTTAATTTTGCCACAGCTGCTGAAAAGAATCCTAGGAGAAACACTTATATCAAATACTTTTAAACACTTGAGCTGCACTTGATACAGTTAGTCTGGTACAATGGAGCATATTAAATAAATGGAATAATCCCGAAAGTGCAAAGCAAATTTAAAGCGCACCTCAGACAATTTCAATTATTTGACATATTCGACCAGTGTCTGAAAGTAATCATTAGTAATCTACCGCAGGTAGACGTAAAGCGCTTTGAGCATCTGGAAAAACGCTATATAACTTCAATCAACACACACACAAACGCACAATTTATTATTAGGAGACCCACCTGAGCAGGCTATTGATGGAGGAGGTGCCGCGGTCGATGCTACGCAGGACGTCCCCGGTGCGCCGGCCCAGGTGCCAGCGCAGCGACAATGAGTGCAGGTGGCCGAACAGACGCACCTGCACCACCCGGTTGGTGTACTGCTGCACGCGGATCCACAGGAAGGAGCGCAGGTTACTGACGAAGCCGGACGCACCTAGAGAGAGAGTAAGGTACAGGAAAGAGAAGAAGAGAGAGAGGGAGAAGGGGGGAGGGTAAGAGTGGGGTTGGGGAGAGTAGAGAGAGGGGGGAAGGCGAAAGGGGAGCGGAGATATAGAGAGCGAGGGAACAAGAGAGATAATTAAAATAACAGTACTCAAGGAGTCCAAGGAATGGGTGTAGCAGAGAAAGACAATATGGAGGTGAAATTCCCACTCACCCAGGGCTCTAAATTATTTATATATTTTTAAATTGGTAGCACTGGTGTTCCCAACTTAAAAAAGTTAGGAGCACCACATGAAATTTAGGAGCACCAGAAAATACGATTTTAAAAAAATTGATTAATATACAGCCTATATTGGGCCTATATGAATTATAGCTACTTTCGAAGCACATGTTGTGCCCTATAAACTAACATGTAACACTGTAAATACATTAGTTTATTATAAAAGCTAAAACGTTGATACAAATACCTGTCATTGAAATTACAAAGTCATCTGTGGAATATTAGGTTTCTACATTGTGTAAAAGCACTATTTTCCTATTGAGAGAGAAGGGTGTAATTGCAGACCGCAATTAGGGGCGTTTTCTGATATAGGCGTTTCTTGATATCACGATGCTCACCATTGGTCCGTGGCCATTTCTTTCGCGTCGGGACAACAGTTGTTGACAACTGTAGCATTGTAGCTAAGCCTAACCCTTTTCCTAACTTTAACCTCATTCTCCTAACCTGCCACACTAATTCACCTGACACGTTAATAATCCAAACCTGCCACGTTACTGATCCTAACCTGCCACGTTAATGATCCTAACCTGCCAAGTTAATGATCCTAACCTGCCACGTTAATGATCCTAACCTGCTATGTAAACAAATCCTATTTGTCGAGAAACCATCCGTCTCGTAACACCAGAATTGACCAATGGCAGGCACCAATGGATGTTTCCTGATATCAAGGAATGACCACATCAGGAAACGCCCCAAATTGCGGTCTGCAAATACACCATATTGTTTGAGATGCATTAGATAAAACATTTTACACTGTCTCTTTAAAAGGTCAGGTTTGTGATGATGAAATGCAAGATATCTGTCATTCATTCATTGCTATGTTCATTGATCTCCTGAAGAAGCTGTCCCTTTTCCTTTCTTTCTGTGCCCCCAAATGTTTGGATATACTGGTCAAGTTACCAGGTTGTTAGCTAGCTAGCCAATGCAGTAACATGACTGAACAAAGTGTCAACAAATGGTTAACGCGCGAGTAGTTTTAGAACAACCCACAACATGGTTTATGAATGTAAAATGTCGTCCCAGCTTTTCACTATAGGAAGATAAAAATGTTGCGCCAGTAATATGGGTCAGATCTTTTGACCTGGTTGGGCTGGAAGCAAGCAGCTTTCGCTGTAGAAATGGTGCAACAATGACGCTAACGAATCTCCACTCGCTTGTTTCACTAGGGCACTTGGAAACAACGGTACGGCGAAGCCTTATCATTACAACCAAAATAAAACTCCTAGTCGCACAGCAAAATATTATTAACAAAATTGGTCGCACTTTAGAACCCTGCACTCACCTGCCCCTCCACCTTGCAGGAACTTCAGCAAGACGTAGACACACACAGTGGTGGCCAAGGTCGTCCAGCTGCTTCCATCAGTCAGCTCATTCACTGTGAGTGTGTGAGAGAGAGAGAGAGAGAGAGAGGTTTTGAAAAGGGTTGACAGTCCCAGGTCATCTTTTCTACAGTTTTGCTGGGCAGGTTATCAGATGTCAGCCACAATGATATCCTAAAAAACTTCTGAGAATGTGCAGCGCAGCACCAATAAAGACAACCTGCAACGCAACCAATAAGGCTATGACAGCAACAAGTAGGAATTTAAAAAGGCATCCAGATAAAAGCTGGATCTAGGGGAGATGTTGTGAAACAAGGGATGCTCTCTCACCGATGTTCTTGTAGTAGATGGGCACAAAGACATTGATGACCCTCTCCAGACCCAGCAGGCACAGGCAGAGGAGCACCAGGCCCTGTAACAGCATGCTGCCTTTGGGCCACATGTAGGGCACCAGCAGACGCACCTTCTGCCCAAAGTCCTGCCAGGTAGACAGGGATTCCTCTGCCCCATCCAACAGAGGCTGGGGTACAGATAGAGATATTAGGGGTTATTATGGGCATACATATGCAGACCTACTGTAGAGGCATGTCGTGAACTTAATAAATATAGACAGACAGTATAGACTCATTACAAACTACTGTACGTTACACACCCAATCACACTGAAAAGGGACACATTCTTATTTATACAATATATATATTGGATATTGTACACACATAAACAACAACAAAAAAGGTTGTGGCCGGGGACTTTAATGCAGGCAAACTTAAATTGGTTTTAGCTCATTTCTATCAGCATGTCACATGTGCAACCAGAGGGGAAAAAACTCTAGACCACCTTTATTTCACACACAGAGACGCGTACACAGCTCTCCCTCAATTTGGCAAATCTGACCATAATTCTATCCTCCTGATTCCTGCTTACAAGCAAAAACTAAAGCAGGAAGTACCAGTGACTCGCTCAATACGGAAGTGGTCAGATGACGTGGATGCTAAGCTACAGGACTGTTTTGCTAGCACAGACTGGAATATGTTCCGGGATTCATCCAATGGCATTGAGGAGTATATCACCTCCGTCACTAGCTTCATCAATAAGTGCATCGATGATGTCGTCCCCACAGTGACCGTACGTACATATCCCAACCAGAAGCCATGGAGTTGCCGCTTTCAAGGAGTGGGACACTAATCCGGACGCTTATAAGAAATCCTGCTATGCCCTCAGACAAACCATCAAACAGGCAAAGCGTCAATACAGGACTAAGATTGAATCCTACCTTACCAGCTCTGATGCTCGTCGGATGTGGCAGGGCTTACAAACTATTACGGACTACAAAGGGAAACCCAGCCGCGAGCTGCCCAGTGACGCGAGCCTAACAGACAGGCTAAATGCCTTTTATGCTCGCTTCGAGGCAAGCAACACTGAAGCAGGCATGAGAGCACCAGCTGTTCCGGATGACTGTGAGTTCACGCTCTCCGTAGCCGATGTGAGCAAGACCTTTAAACAGGTCAACATTCACAAGGCCGTGGGGCCAGACAGATTACCAGGATGTGTACTCAGAGCATGCGCGGACCAACTGGCAAGTGTCTTCACAGACATTTTCAACCTCTCCCTGACCGAGTCTGTAATACCTACATGTTTCAAGCAGATCACCATAGTCCCTTTGCCCAAGAACTTCAAGGTAACCTGCCTAAATGACTACCGCCCAGTAGCACTCACGTCGGTAGCCATGAAGTGCTTTGAAAGGCTGGTCATGGCTCAAATCAACACCATCATCCCAGAAACCCTAGACCCACTCCAATTTGCATACCGCCCCAACAGATCCACAGATGATGCAATCTCAATTGCACTCCACACTTTCCCACCTGGACAAAAGGAACACCTATGTGAGAATGCTGTTCATTGACTACAGCTCAGCGTTCAACACCATAGTGCCCACAAAGCTCATCACTAAACTAAGGACCCTGGGACAAAACACCTCCCTCTGCAACTGGATCCTGGACTTCCTGGTGGGCTGCCCCCAGTTGGTAAGGGTAGGCAACAACACACCTGCCACGCTGATCCTCAACACGGGTCCCCTCAGGGGTGCGTGCTTAGTCCCCTCCTGTACTCCCTGTTCACCCACGACTGCGTGGCCAAGCACAACTCCAACACCATCATTACGTTTTCTGACGACACAATAGTGGTAGGCCTGATCACCGACAACGATGAGACAGCCTATAGGGAGGAGGTCAGAGACCTGGCAGTGTGGTGCCAGGACAACAACCTCTCCCTCAACGTGAGCAAGACAAAGGAGCTGATCGTGGACTACAGGAAAAGGAGGGCAGAACACGCCCCCATTCACATCGACAGGGCTGTGGTGGAGCGGGTCGAGAGCTTCAAGTTCCTTGGTGTCCACATCACCAACAAACTATCATGGTCCAAACACACCAAGACAGTCGTGAAGAGTGCATGACAAAGCCTATTCCCCCTCAGGAGACTGAAAAGATTTGGCATTGGTCCCCAGAATCTTAAACATTTCTACAGCTGCACCATTGAGAGCATCCTGAACGGTTGCATCGCCGCCTGGTATGACAACTGCTCGGCATCCGACCGTAAAGTGCTACAGAGGGTAGTGCATACTGTCCAGTTCATCACTGGGGCCAAGCTTCATGCCATCCAGGACTTCTATACTAGGCAAGTGTCAGAAGGCCCAAAAAAAACTCCAGTCACCCAAGTCATAGACTGTTCTCTCTGCTACCGCACGGCAAGCGGTACCGGAGCGCCAAGTCTAGGTCCAAAAGGCTCCTTAACAGCTTCTACCCCCAAGTCATAAGACTGCTGAACAATTAATCAAATGGCTACCCGGACTATTTGCATTTAATTTTTTTTTACACTGAGGCTACTCGCTGTTCATTATTTATGAATAGTCACTTTACCCCTACCTACATGTACATTTACCTCAATTACATTTACATTTTAGTCATTTAGCAGACGCTCTTATCCAGAGCGACTTACAGTTAGTGAGTGCATACATATTTTCATACTGGCCCCCCATGGGAAACGAACCCACAACCCTGGCGTTGCAAGCGCCATGCTCTACCAACTGAGCTACACGAGCTACTCGACTAACCTGTACCCACACACATTGACTCGGTACTGGTACCCCCTGTATTTAGCCTCGTTATTGTTATTTCACGGTAAGGTCTACACCTGTTGTATGCGGCGCATGTGACAAATTACATATTATTTGATTTGATTACTAGGTTACCTGGCCAGTGCTGCCCTCCACGTCACGTTCGTCCTCGTTGATCAGGAGCATGTACGGTCTCCGTGGTAATCCCGGAGCCTTCAGGCCCAGGAAGAAGAGTGTTCCCGTGCCGACGTAGCGCATCAACCAAAGAGAAAATTCCACCTGAGGTAATGAATGAAAAATGCTAAGTCATGAGACACTAAAGTCAAATCTGCAGTTTTGGTAAAAAGCTGAGGGAATGGCCTGGTGAAATGGAACCACTCTCAAATACATAGACAGAGCTATGGATGCAAGGACTGACCATCCATGATATCAAAATTATAGCTTTAACCATGTTTTGAGGCTATACACTGTTTGTTTACATTTACAATGTTTATATTAAAGTAAAACAAGCTTATATGTTGGGTTGTGATGGGGTGTGACAGTTGAACTAAGCTCTTGAGGTATTTATAAGTTATAATCTTCAAGAATCAATGGGTATATATCATTAGTCCAAAAATGGATGTAGCAATTGCAGATTGACTCTTTAAAGGAATACTACACTCATAAACTATATTTTAGTATGTTGTCCACTGTTAATTCAATTCCAATGGTACTCTTAATACAATCCCATCACAATCCCAAATGGTGCATGTCAGCAGTCAAAATGTTTGTTTTTTTAGTGTAGTATTCCTGCTGACTGACAAGCATAACTGTATAAAACACAGAAAAACCATATTTCAATACTTAATTCAACACATAACATTTGTCTTACATTTACATTTGAGTAATTTAGCAGACACTCTTATCCAGAGTGATTTACATGGTTAAGTGCCTTGCTCAAGGGTACATTGACAGATTTTTCACCTAGTCTGCTCTGGGATTCAAACTAGCGACCTTTCGGTTACTGGTCCAACGCTCTTAAACGGTGGTCTACCTGCTGCCCCAACTTCAATGTGAGGCCGAGGCTATCATTCAAAAAGTCATTTACTCAGGAGTTGTTGGATCATTCAGGATTGGAGGAGAGGTGAGTCAGTGATTACAGTCAGACTGACTGTACAAAGTAACCAGTGGACTGTGTCATATACTTTGTGATATAACAACCCATTGGAAGAGCTAAGATGGTGAAAGCTTGGTAAAAAGCTAATGAAGATGCATTCAGAATGCATTAGTTGAATACAACTGGGAGACATACTAAACAGCCATACCTCAAGACTTGTACAACCTAAAGACATGCTGAGTGGGACGACCAATGACAGCCACTGGGAGGGGCTAAGAAAAGGTGTGATCTGATTGGTTACAAAATGTATATTTGGGGGCGTGGCCAGAGGGAGAGGGATGTAGACGGCAAGATGGGGCAATGACTCAGCACTTCTAGAGTTACTCAAAGCTGACTAATGATCATGGCTCCTCCCCTTTCCACTGCTGTGTCATGGTTGGAATGCCAGTTTCTATTTTAGCAGTCTTCTTGTGAGAAACTGCTTTGTAATAGATTATTTTTTCTTTACAATCACAACAGTCATGACGAAATGGGATTTAGAGGTTATTAAGTAGGTACTTAGGGTTGATAAGAAACATTAAACCTAGCCTATGTGTCCCATTTACACAGATACAGTATCACACCTATGAGTAGACTGAGGTTGTTAAAATGTTGACATATAATGTTACTGGCTATTAGCATTAAACTTAACATTGCGTTTCCACACTCCATTACACAAGTGTAGTAGTGGGCTTTCTTAAAAGTAAGTCAGTCTACTCATAGGGTGTGATACTGTATCTGTGTAAATGGGACAAATAGGCTTGGTGAAACAACCGCAATGAAACTAGGGAGTGGGATGGCACTTCTTCCTCACTTAAGTTTGAGCTGTGGGGGTTCATTCAAAGAGGTGAAACGTTTGAAGTGATGCAGATAGAAACGCAAGGAATAGATCTAGCACCATTTCCAACTTAACCTGACAAACATGTTTATTCTACACCAATACATTTTTATCTGACGGTCCTCTAATGCTACACCCTCCTGAACAGACCCCAGTGCCACGTTCAATAGGTTGTGGAACATTCAGATAGAAATACATTATGTAGAACAGACGTGTCTATTTGAGTGATATGTAGAGTGAGGAATCACGTCAGCTCTATTGGGGACATTCTACAATGTTACACCCTCCTCAACAATACCCCTGGTCCTATCTCACTTGCTGCTGTGTGTTCTCCAGGCCCCACCACCAGTAAGGGCTTGCCCAGGAGACGAAGGCCAGGTTCTCCGCCGAGAATGCCACAGCCCAGAAGAGCAGCAGCACCGTGCTGTGGCCCCGCGTCCGGTCCCTCACCAGAACCCTCCTCCTCTCCAGCCTTAGCAGGGCCACGGCCCAGACCCAGCCCAGCATGGACAGGCAGCCGTACAGCACCACGTAGCCAGGGAGTTCCCCTACCCCGCCTCCACCAGTCGCCCTCCACACCAGCCCCCCCAGGAACTGCAGCAGGAGGAGCAGGGAGACTGCCAGTTGGAGGCCATAGAGGCGCGAGCGCGGTATGAACTTGGGCTCCATCTCGGTGCCGTAGCGGCGGTAGCAGACGCAGTGGAAGGTGCCGAAGAAGAAGGAGAGGGTAAGCAGGACGGTGGGCACCAGGGTGAAGTAGAAGCAGGGTGAGATGCCGCCCTCCAGCCAGGCTTCGGAGATGGAAGCGCTGGCCTCACAGTAGCTTTGCACTGCCACCATGGTGGCTGGGAGCTGGGGAGACAGGGAGGGGGAAAGAGAGTACTCACTATTACAGACATATTACTACAACATTAGGCCTACACATAGGGCTCAAGATCACCATCCTGGTCCACATGGATGTTAAGATATTTTAAAAAGGCAGGACAGGCAAAGGAAATCATACAGTAGACTGCATGAAATTAGTTTTCAAAAATACATTCTGCACAGTATTTTCAGATTTGCACCGGACCTTATTTGTGTCCTATTATAAACTGCTATTCATGATGACATTCAACTAGTCTAACTTCTTCCATTCATAACTACACCAGCAGCGATCAAAAGTGAAGTTAGTCAACACAATGAACACATGTTCATTATTTTGCAGGACAAACATGCTACCCTACGTATCAGGCTCAAGAGTTTATTGAATCTCCTTGAGGTGTATGTGTTGTACTATGAAGCAAAACACAACAAGCATCTCTTCCTAGTCTATAATCATTCAACAGACTTGAATAGGCCTAAGAGATCCAGGCCAGCCCTGCTATATCGGGCTGTGAACTTTAGGATATGGTTAGTGCTTCAGTCATGGCTCCTAACAGCACCCCAGCCAGTCAGGCGAATCCACAACCCATAGTGTCATCTGGGGTGGGCAGTGGACCACTTATAATTCAGTCAAGGCACTTAAGACACTAAAGACAACCAAAACACATCACATTTCATCAACTGATATTCATTAAAAATATCACACCAGCATTAGGTTACAGTGATATGCCGACACATGTCTAATGTACCATGGAGTAGCTTGGCATGTTGGAACGAAGCCCTCACAAGCTCACAAGTTCAGAGAGAGGTCAGACTGCACGTTGTAATTTCAACCAATAAAATGATTCATTTGGATGTATATGATCTTAATTAAAGAACAACTGTACCTTATTATCATAACTCCCCAAAAACTATTAACCGCTAACGTTATTACTCCATTGTTTATGTTTTCGTTGTCATATGATATAGAACTTTGTAAACAAATGATTCAGATGATGTTTTACACAAAAGTTGTTGCTCTCATGGAATTTCTTGAGCACTACAAATATTATCATAGGAATCTAGACGCATTTGCCCCAGTGGAATTGTTTAGACTATGTGTTTATTGGTGGCCCACTCTTTGACAGACAGAGCCTATTTAAACAACGTGACGACGACTGAGCGTCAGGCTAACCTTAGCAGTAAAGTTTTACTCTAGCTACCATTTGTGGAGTAATCTATCTGACCTATCAAGATAGCTAGCTAAGATCTGTTGCTGTCATTACAACACTCACCTTCTCAGGACAAACTGGTGCTGGAAAGCGATTTAGTGAATTGCAGCACCCAACAAATAAACCGTTTTACGCGAAGAGATATTAGAAGTCGATGCCGCCAAAAATAACAATAATGCTCATCTTGTTGTATCAACTTGTAAATTGTCCTTATTCTTCTTGCGCCATGCATGTAGCGAAGTAATCCATGACTCGGCAATCGACACTTTCTTACAAAACAATACTGCCTGAACCGGGTCCTAGCGCCCCCATGTCTCACACGCATGTTCAAAACTAATGTTATGCAATCTCATATATGGCCAGTAGATGACAGTATATACAAAGACATCATACCTCACACCAAAATGCCATCTGAACGCTGGGTCTCATCATACAGTCAGTCAGTATACCAAAATCTTAGCTACAGAAGATTAAAATGGATGAGAAAATACATGTGGCCTCCCGAGTGGCACAGAGTTCTAAGGCACTGCATCACAGTGCTTGAGGCGTCACTACAGACCCGGGTTTGATCCCAGGCTGTGTTATAACCAGCAGTGACAGGGAGTCCCATAGGGCGGAGCACAATTGGCCCAGAGTCGTCCGGGTTTGGCAGGTGGGGCTTTACTTGGCTCATCGCACTCTAGCGTCTCCTTGTGGTAGGCCGAGCGCCTGCTGACTTCGGTCGTAAGTTGAACAGTGTCTCCTCCGACACGTTGGTGCAGCTGGCTTCCGGGTTAAGCTTGCGGGTGTTAAGAAGTGCGGTTAGGCAGGTCATGTTTCGGAGGACTCATGACTCGACCTTCGTCTCTCCCGAGCCCGTTGGGGAGTTGCAACGATGAGACAAGATCACAATTGGATATCACTAAATTGGGGGGAAAAAAGGGGGTAAAATACACAAAATAACAAACTAAAAAAATACATTTGATCATTCCTACAAGTCCTATCAAAATGAGGAGTAGCAATTTCAATGCATTACAAATCAAATTGTATTTGTCATATGCTTTGTAAACAACATGTGCAGACAAACAGCGAAATGTTTACTTAGGGCCCCTCCCAACAATGCAGAGAGAAGGAAAATAGAGAAATTATATAAAAGTAATAATAAATAGACAATGAGTAGCGACAACTTGGCTATATACTGTACACAGGGTACCAGTACTGAATTGATGTGCAGGGGCACGAGGTAATTGAGATAGATATGTACATATAACTAGGAATAAAGTGACTAGTCAACAGGACAGATAATAAACAGTAGAAGCAGCGTATGTGATGAGTCAAAAAAGTGAGTTAAAAAGGGTCAATGCAGATAGTCCGGGTAGCTATTTTTAAAACTATTTAACTAACTATGTAGCATCCTTATGGCTTGGGGTAGAAGCTGTTCAGGGTCTTGTTGGTTCTAGACTTAGTGCATCGGTACTGCTTACCATGCGGTAGCAGAGAGAACAGTCTATGACTTGGGTGTCTGGAGTCTTTGCAAATTTTTAGGGCCTTCCTCTGACTCCGCCTGGTATAGAGGAACTGGATGGCAGGGAGCTCGGCCTACCCTCTGTAGCGCCTTGCGGTCGGATGCCAAGCAGTTGTCATACCAAGCAATGATGTAGCCATTCAAGATGCTCTCAATTGAGGATCTGAGGGACCATGACAAATCTTTTCAGCCTCCTGAGGGCGAAGAGGTGTTGTCGTGCCCTCTTCACGACTGTGTTGGTGTGTATGGACCATGATAGATCCTTAGTGATGTGGACATCGAGGAACTTGAAGCTCTCGACCCGCTCCACTACAGTCCCTTCGATGTGAATGGGGGCGTGTTCGGCCCTCCTTTTCCTGTAGTCCACAATCAGCTCCTTTGTCTTGCTCACGTTGAGGGAGAGGTTGTTGTCCTGGCACCACACTGCCAGGGCTCTGACCTCCTCCCTATAAGCGGTCTCATCGTCATCGGTGATCAGCACTCTTAATGATGGTGTTTGAGTTGTGCGCGGCCACGCAGTCGTGGGTGAACAGGGAGTGCAGGAAAGGACTAAGCCACACCCCTGAGTGGCCCCAGTGTTGAGGATCAGCGTGGCAGATGTGTTGTTGCCTACCCTCACCACCTGGGGGCGGCCCGTCAGGAAGTCTAGGATCTAGATGCAGAGGGAGGTGTTCAGTCCCAGGGTCCTTACCTTAGTGATGAACTTGTAGGGCATTGTGGTATTGAACGCTGAGCTGTAGTCAATGATAAGCATTCTCACATAGGTGTTCCTCTTGTCCAGGTGGGAGAGGGTAGTGTGGATCTGTTCGGGCGGTATGCGAACTGGAGTGGGTCCAGGGTGTCTAGCATGGTGGTGTTGATGTGTGCCATGACCAGCCTTTCAAAGCCTTTTTATGAATACAGATGTGAGTACTAGTTACAGTGCTGTGAAAAAGTATTTGCCCACTTTCTAATTTTCCTTACTTTTGCATATTTTTTATACTGAATATTATCAGATCTTCAACCAAAACCTAGTATTAGATAAAGGAGAGCTGAGTTAACAAAGAACAACAATTACATACATATTTGATTTATTTCATGAACAAAGTCATGCAACACCCAATGCCCTTGTGTGAAAAAGTAATTGTCCCCTTACACTCAGTAACTGGTTGTGCCACCTTTAGCTGCAATGACTCCAACCAAACGCTTCCTGTAGTTGTTGATCAGTCTCTCACGTCGCTGTGGAGGAATTTTGGCCCACTCTTCCATGCAGAAATGCTTTAACTCAGTAACATTTGTGGGTTTGGTTTTTCAACAGGCATAATGGGACCCATGTCGTCCAGAAAGTTATACGTTTGACTCATCTGTCCATAGAACATTCTTCCAAGACTCTTGATGATCAACCAGGTGCTTCCAGGTGCTTTTTGGCAAACTTGAGTCAACTTTTTGGACGAGATGGGTCCCACTATGTCTTGCGAAAACCAAACACTGAATTCCACAGTAAGAACCTCATACCAACGGCAAGCATGGTGGTGATAATGTGATGGTTTGGGGATGCTTTGCTGCCTAAGGACCTGGACGACTTGCCTGAATTCTGTTCTGTATCAGAGAATTCTACCGGAGAATGTCAGCCATCCGTCTGTGAGCTGAAGCTGAAGCGCAGCTAGGTCATGCAGCAAGACAATGATCCAAAACACACAATCAAGTCTATATAGGCCTCTTGTAGCTCAGTTGGTAGAGCATGGCGCTTGCAACGCCAGGGTTGTGGGTTCGATTCCCACGGGGGTCCAGTATGAAAAATTTATGCACTCATTAACTGTAAGTCGCTCTGGATAAGAGCGTCTGCTAAATGACGTAAATATATGAAAATAGTTAAAAAGCAACAAATTTGAAGTTTTGGAACGACCTAGTCAAAGTTAAAATGAGTAGTTCATGCTTGACAACCCACAAATGTCACTGAGTTAAAGCAGTTCTGCATGCAAGAGTGGGCCAAAATTCCTCCACAGCGATGTGAGAGACTGATCAACAACTACAGGAAGCATTTGGTTGCAGTCATTGCAGCTAATGGTGGCACAACCAGTTATTGAGTGTAAGGGCAATTACTTTTTCACACAGGGGAATTGGGTGTTGCATAACTTTGTTAATTAAATAAATAAATAAAGTATACTTTTTGTGGGTTATTTGTAAACTCAGGTTCCCTGTATCTAATATTTGGTTTTGTTTGAAGATCTGATAACATTCAGTATGAAAAATATGCAAAAATAAAGAAAATCAGAAAAGGGGCAAATACTTTTCACGATACTGTATTTAGACAGGTTACCTTGGCATTCTTGGGCACAGGGACTATGGTGGTTTGCTTGAAACATGTAGGTATTACAGGGTCAGGGAGAGGTTGAAAATGTCAGTGAAGACACTTGCCAGCTGGTCAGCGCATGCTCTGAGTACGTGTCCTGGTAATCGTTCTAAATGTTAACCTGTTGAAAGGTCTTACTCACATCGGCTACAGAGAGCACGATCACGCAGTCATCTGGAACAGCTGGTGCTCTTATGCATGGTTCAGTGTTGCTTGCCTCGAAGCGAGCATAGAAGGCATTTAGCTCGTCTGGTAGGCTTGCGTCAATGGGCAGCTGGTGGCTTGTTTTGCCTTTGTAATCTGTGATAGTTTGCATGCACTGCCAAATCCGACGAGCGTCAGAGCCAGCGTAATAGGATTCGATCTTAGTCCTGTATTGACGCTTTGCCTGTTTGATGGGATTTCTTATAAGCATCCAGGTGAGTGTCCTGCTCCTTGAAAGCAGCAGCTCTAGCCTTTAGCTCAGTGCGGATGTTGCCTGTAATCCATGGCTTCTGGTTGGGATAAGTACGTACGGTCAGTGTGGGGATGACGTCGTCGATGCACTTATTAATGAAGCCAGTGACTGATGTGGTAAACTCCTCAATGCCATCGGATAAATCCCGGAACATATTCCAGTCTGTGCTAGCGAAACAGTCATGAAGCTTAGCATCTTCATCAGACCACTTCCGTATTGAGCTGGTACTTCCTATTCAGATTTGCAAAATGGAGGGCGAGGGAGAGCTTTGTATGCGTTTTTGTGTGTGGAGTAAAGGTGATGTAGAGTTTTTTCACCTCTAGTTGCACAGGTGACATGCTGGTGTAAATAAGATAAGACAGATTTCAGTATTCCTGCATTACAATCACCGGCACTAGGATCGTCGCCTCTGGATGAGCATTTTCTTGTTGGCTTATGGCCCTTTACAGCTAGTTGAGTGCGGTCTTAGTGCCAGCATCGGTTTGTGGTGGTAAATAGACAGCTACGAAAATAGTATGGTCTACATGGGCCCGTGTAGCTCAGTTGGTAGAGCATGGCGCTTGCAACGCCAGGGTTGTGGGTTCGTTTCCCACCGGGGGCCAGTATGAAAATGTATGCACTCACTGACTGTAAGTCGCTCTGGACAAGAGCATCTGCTAAATGACTAAAATGTAAAAAATGTACAGGTTATCATGAGGTATTCTAACTCAGGTGAGCAGAACCTCGAGAGATCGCACGCCAGCTGTTGTTAACATAGACACACACCTCCCCCTTGAGCTTACCCAACACTGCTGTTCTGTCCTGCCGATGCATAGAAAAACCAGCCAGATGTATATTATCCATGTCCTTGTTCAGCCACGAGTCCGAGAAACATAGGACAATATAGTTCTTCAGGTCCCGTTGATAGGATAGTCTTGAACGGACCCCGTCCAGTTTGTTCTCCAGAGATTATACCTTTGCCAATAGAATGTAGAGGCGGTTTATGTACTCGCCGACGTCGTTTCGTCAGGATGCCTGCATGTCGGCCTCTCATGCACCTGAAAAAGAAAAGGAAAGCCGCACACTCTAGGAGCTCAGATGCAATAATTGAATATCCTAATAACCAACGTCTTCATCAGAGTATAATCATTTATTTCGCCTTTATATGGCCTCTCTTGCACCGTCTTTATATTTTGCTAGTCTTGGGAATTGGGGCCTGGTCAGGGGTGAGCAGTATGTCCTGCCCCTCCGACTCATTTAAGTAGAAATCTTCATCCAAATCGAGGTTAGTGATCGCTGTTCTGGTGTCCAGAAGCTATTTTCGGTCATAGGAAACGATGTCGGAAACATTATGTACCAAAAAAGTTACAATCAGCACAAACCCCCCCACAAAATAGCAGAATTGGTCAGGAGCCCGTAAAACGGCAGCTATCCATTGCAGTGCCATTCTTTCAATCACATGTTCATAATATAGCTGTGGTCTACATGTAAAAATAAATCTACATCTATATCAGGGGTTTCAATTCAATACATAGGCTAATGTGTCGGAGAGATCGGAAAATCTTTCAAACCAATTCAACTAGCATCCACATGACACATGAAGCATGCAACCTTGCAAACATTACAATCTTATCAGATTTAGCTAATCATCTGAATGAAACTCTTTGATTGGGAAACATAGGCCAACATTTCACATCTTTCATGTCTCTGCTCTGCAAAAATTAACGTTGTTGTGATTCAGAGACACCTCACCCAAAACATTAATAATGAACTATTTACATACATTATTGACTGTCACATAAGGTGGCTCGGAGGGCAAGGCATGAAATGACACAAACTGCTCGGTGTTCTGCGCCAGCATAGGACCTGTGCTACTTATCCCCCTGACATCCTAGTCATCCACCTCAGTGGAAACGACTTGGGATACACACCAAGGATACAGCCGGGATATACCAAGGGGACGACACTGGTGCGGCAGATGCATGCAGATTTAGAGATGGTTATTCAAATGTTCCCCAGGACAACGTTATTGCGCAGTGGAGGAGCTGGATGTCCCAGTGGGCCCAGAATATATGCAAAGAGAGAGCCCCGAGCTCCATCAATCAGCTGGTGTACGCATTTCTCAGTGACAGGGAACACAATCCGCCACCCTGCCATTAAGCAGTGTGTCCCTGGGGTGTAACGTAGGGAAGGAGTGCATCTGTCAGATGAGGGCAACTACATATTCCTTGAGAGTTGGTCTCTCAACCGTTCTCTACTCTGTAGTAGCAAGACGCGCGCAGTAGTACACAAATCACACTGCCTGTCCATTACCACTCAACGATGCTCAAAGAACCCAAGGGCTATTTTAAGAGCCACCTACTAATTTAAAAGTCAGGACTGGAGAAGGGGGTGTCAACACTATACACAAAAAGAACGGTCAAAATGTTCCATCTGGACAGTCTGGTAATGCCAGAAAGCTTTCGTTGCATAATGTTTTTGTTGCTCATTCTCTCAGTACTGATTGCACGTTTATTTATCTTGCTTGTTTAAAACAAAATGTCTAAAACAGCTGATGTGTTAAAAACTGTCTCATTTAATCACATAGCTAACCAAGTTAGCAAGCATGGCGTTTTCTTTTGACTGTGCAAATGGTGTGCGAGCAAGCAATGATGTTGGTGTTGTTTAACCTGGGTGCACCTGCACCCCCTGGCTACTTTTTACTTGGATGCCGACTTCAGGTATACGGGAACACGTTGAAAAGTAACTTGTTTTTCTGTCCTCGTGGGGACATTTCCCACGTCCCCACGAGGACAAAGGCTATTTTAACCTTAGGGGTTAGGGTTATAATTATGGTTAGGTGGTAGGGGGTAGGTTTATGGTTAGGCGTTAGGTTTAGAGGTAGAGGTAAGGGTTAGGGATAGGGGTTAGGGAAAATAGGATTTTTTAAGGAAATCAATTGTAAGTCCCCACAAGGATAGAAAAACAAGTGTGTGTGTGTGTGCGTGCGTGTGCCTATGTGTGGGTGTATGTGTATGGATGCGTGCGTGCGTGCGCATATATGTACAGTATGTTTTTGTGTGTGTGTGTTTACCTACAGTACCAGTCAAAAGTTTGGACACACCTACTCATTCCAGGGTTTTTCTTAATTTTTTTATATTTTCTACATTGTAGAATAATAGTGAAGACATCAAAACTATGAAATAACACATATGGAATCATGTAGTAACCAAAAAAGTGTTACATCAAAATATATTTTTTCTCTCAACCAGCTTCATGAGGTAGTCACCTGGAATGCATTTCAATTAACAGGTGTGCTTGTTAAAATTTAATTTGTGGAATTTCTTTCCTTCTTAATGCGTTTGAGCCAAACACTCTATCCTCCTGATTCCTGCTTATAAGCAACCACTAAAGCAGGAAGCACAAGTGACTTGGATAATAAAAAAGTGGTCAGATGACGCAGATGCTAAGCTACAGGACTGTTTTCCTAGCACAGACTGGAATATGTTCCGGGATTCTTCCTATAGCATTGAGGAGTACACCACATCAGTCACTGGCTTCATCAATAAGTGCATCGATGACGTCGTCCCCACAGTGACCATACGTACATACCCCAACCAGAAGCCATGGATTATAGGCAACATCCGCACTGAGCTAAAGGGTAGAGCTGCCGCGTTCAAGGAACGGGACTCTAGCCCGGACACTTATAAGAAATCCTGCAATGCCCTCCAACAAACCATCAAACAGGCAAAGAGTCAATACAGGACTAAGATTGAATCGTACTACACCGGCTCTGACGCTCGTTGGATGTGACAGGGCTTGAAAACTATTACAGACTACAAAGGGAAGCACAGCCGCGAGCTGCCCAGTGACACAAGCCTACCAGACGAGCTAAATCACTTCTATGCTTGCTTCGAGGCAGGCAACACTGAAGCATGCATGAGAGCATCAGCTGTTCCTGATGACTATGTGATCACGCTCTCCGTAGCTGATGTGAGTAAGACTTTTAAAAAGGTAAACATTCACAAGGCCGCAGGGCCAGACGGATTACCAGGACGTGTACTCCGAGCATGCGCTGACCAACTGGCAAGTGTCTTCAGTGACATTTTCAACATGTCCCTGACTGAGTCTGTAATACCAACATGTTTCAAGCAGACCACCATAGTCCCTGTGCCCAAGAACACTAAGATAACCTGCCTAAATGACTACTGACCCGTAGCACTCACGTCGGTAGCCATGAAGTGCTTTGAAAGGCTGGTCATGGCTCACATCAACACCATTATCCCAGAAACCCTAGACCCACTCCAATTTGCATATCAACCCAACAGATCCACAGATGATGCCATCTCTTTTGCACTCCACACTGCCCTTTCCCACCTGGACAAGAGGAACACCTACGTGAGAATGCTATTCATTGACTACTGCTCAGCATTCAACACCATAATGCCCTCAAAGCTCATCACTAAGCTAAGGTCCCTGGGACTAAACACCTCCCTCTGCAACTGGACTTCCTGACGGGCCGCACCCAGTTGGTAAGGGTAGGTAACAACACATCTGCCACGCTGATCCTCAACACGGGGGCCCCTCAGGGGTGCGTGCTCAGTCCCCTCCTGTACTCCCTGTTCACCCATTACTGCATGGCCAGGCACGACTCCAACACCATCATTATGTTTTCCGACGACACAACAGTGATAGGCCTGATCACCGACAACGATGAGACAGCCTATAGGGAGGAGGTCAGAGACCTGGCCGTGTGGTGCCAGGATAACAACCTCTCCCTCAATGTGATCAAGACAAAGGAGATGATTGTGGACTACAGGAAAAAAATGGGGCTGTAGTGGAACAGGTTGAGAGTTTCAAGTTCCTTGCTGTCCACATCACCAACAAACGATCATGGTCCAAACACACCAAGACAGTAGTGAAGAGGGCACGACAAAGCTTATTCACCCTCAGGAGACTGAAAAGATTTGTCATGGGTCCTCAGATCCTCCAAATGTTCTACAGCTGCACCATCGAGAGTATCCTTACTGGTTGCATCACCGCCTGGTATGGCAACTGCTCGGCCTCCGACCGCAAGGCACTACAAAGGGTAGTGCGTATGGCCCAGTACATCACTGGGGCCAAGCTTCTTGCCATCCAGGACCTCTATACCAGGCGGTGTCAGAGGAAGGCCCTAAAAATGGTCAAAGTCTCCAGCCACCCTAGTCATAGACTGTTCTCTCTGCTACTGCACGGCAAGCGGTACCGGAGCGCCAAGTCTAGGTCCAAAAGTGTTCTTAACAGCTTCTACTCCCAAGATATAAGACTCCTGAACTGCTAATCATTTGATTTGATCAGTTGTATTGTGACAATGTAGGGTTGGTATACAGAAGATAGCCATGTTTGGTAAATGTCCATATTATGGCAAGAACAGCTCAAATAAGCAAAGAGAAACGACAGGCCATCATTACTTTAAGACATGAAGGTCAGTCAATACGTAAAATGTCAAGAACTTTGAACGTTTCTTCAAGTGCAGTCGCAAAAACCATCAAGCGCTATGATGAAACTGGCTCTCATGAGGACCGCCACAGGAAAGGAAGACGCAGAGTTACCTCTGCTGCAGAGGATATGTTCATTAGAGTTAACTGCACCTCAGATTGCAGCCCAAATAAATGCTTCACAGAGTTCAAGTAACAGACACATCTCAACATCAACTGTTCAGAGGAGACTGCGTGAATCTGACCTTCATGGTCGAATTGCTGCAAAGAAACCACTACTAAAGGACACCTATAAGAAGAAGAGACTTGATTGGGCCAAGAAACACGAGCAATGGACATTAGACTGGTGGAAATTAGTCTAGAGTCCAAATTTGAGATTATTGGTTCCAAACGCTGTGTCTTTGTGAGACGCAGAGTAGGTGAACGGATGATCTCCGCATGTGTGGTTCCCACTGTGAAGCATGGAGGAGGAGGTGTGATGGTGTGGGGGTGCTGTGCTGGTGACACTGTCAGTGATTTATTTAGAATTCAAGGCACACTTAACCTGAGTGGCTACCACAACATTCTGCAGTGATACGCCATCCCATCTGGTTTGCGCTTAGTGGGACTATCATTTGTTTTTCAACAGGACAATGACCCACAACACCTCCAGGCTGTGTAAGGGCTATTTGACCAAGGAGAGTGATGGACTACTGCATAAGATGACCTGGCCTCCACAAGCCCCCGACCTAAACCCAATTGAGATGGTTTGGGATGAGTTGGACCGCAGAGTGAAGGAAAAGCAGCCAACAAGTGCTCAGCATATGTGGGCACTCCTTCAAGATTGTTGGAAAAGCATTCCTCATGAAGCTGGTTGAGAGAATGCCAAGAGTGTGCAAAGCTGTCATAAAGGCAAAGGGTGGCTACTTTGAAGAATCTCAAATATAAAAATTTGTAGAACACTTTTTTGGTTACTACATGATTCCATATGTGTTATTTCATAGTTTTGATGTCTTCACTATTATTCTACAATGTAGAATAATAGTAAAAATAAAGAAAAACCCTTGAATGAGTAGGTGTGTCTGTTAGGCCTACTGCTGCTAGGTAGCTCTCTCTCTGCTCTCCCCCTCCCCTCTGTCTGTCCTTGATTGCAGGAGTGAAGTCTGGTGTGCGGGAGTCAGGGTTCCAGCTGCAGCTCATTCACCATAATCACCTCAGCCTTTAAGACCCGGTCAAACTTTCCACTCATCGTCAGATCATAGTCAAGACAACCATGTTAGTCTCGCTGCCGACTCAACCGGTCTGTTTTCGCTCTTGTGTTTTTTGGACTGTTTATTTACTTTTTCTCCTGTGCCACAGATATTTGGAACCTGACTCCTGCCTCCGCTTCACTCCTGCCACCACCATCCTGCTCTCCACTATCGGGCCTCTCCTTTGGACTCACCACGGACACTAGGACATTACGGTACCACACCTGCCCTGACCTGGATCTGTACCCTCCCTGTAACCTGGACTTGCTCTTCCCCATTTATTGGAAACCTGGACTATTGAACATTATAATAAACCTGTTAAAACTTCTCTGGCTTGGTGTACTTGTCTGCATTTGGGTTCTATCCAGTTAAATCATAACAGTATGATCTGACCAACATGAACCCAGCAGACAGTAGCTCGGATACCACCCCAGAGTGCACTCAAATTTGGACTGCCATAGCCAATCAGGGCATTCTACTTGGCCAACATGATACCCTGTTTAAGACGATTGCTGAGGACAGTCAGGTGCTGCTTAATCAGGTTCAATTACTCACCAATCAAGTGTCTGCCCTTACTACCCCTTCAGCCCAGATCAGAGAGCCTTTTGTTCCTGCTCCAGAGCGCTATGACGGGAACATGGGAACCTGTGGCGATTTTTTGACTCAATGCTCGTTAGTGTTTGAACAACAGGCCCTCACCTACGCCTCAGAAAGAGCCCGTATTGCCTACCTTATCAACTCTACTAGCGGTTCCGCTCGTGCCTGGGGATCCGCGGTCTGGGAGAGTCAGTCGGACATTTGCAACGCTTACGTGGCCTTCACCACGGAGATGAGGAAGGTTTTTGACCACCCCGTACGAGGCAGGGAGGCTGCGAAACGGTTGTTTTCTCTTCGGCAGGGGGCTCGTAGTGTGGCGGAGATGGCAGTGGAGTTTCGGACTTTAGCAGCAGTGAGTGGTTGGAATGACGAGGCATTACAAGGAGTGTTCATCAATGCTTTGTCTGAGACTTTAAAAGATGAATTGGTGTCATATGATGAATCGCCTACGCTGGATAATCTTATTTCACTCACTATCAGGTTGGATAATCGGATTCGGGAGCGCCGCCGGGAGAGGAGTGCTAGTTCCAAGCAACCTGTCTGTCATCAACAAACTCCTCCCTGCATCGTCCCTACGGAGAGAGCCGTGTCTTCCCGAGTCGATACGAGGAGCACTGAACCCGAAGCCATGGAGGTGGGTCGTGCACGGTTGTCCTCAGAGGAGCGTGCACGTCGTATTCAGGCTCGGGTCTGCCTGTATTGTGGAGAAGCTGGTCATTTCGTTCCTTCCTGCCCAGTTCGTCCGGGGAAAAGGGCCGGCTCATCATTTATGGGAGAAGTTTTGGTGAGCCGAGCAGCGGATTCTTCCTCTTCTCCCCGCATTCTGCTCCAGGCATCCCTCCAGTGGCAGTCCCAGAATTTCTCTGTTAGTGCGCTGATTGACTCTGGTGCCGACGAAAGCTTTTTGGATAGAGAGTGGGCTCAACAAATGGATTTGGAGACTGTTCCTATGGACTGTCCGCTGCAGGCTAAGGGTCTAAATGGACAATTGTTGACCCGCATTACCCATCAGACTGTTCCTGTTTGTCTTAGAGTGTCGGGAAATCATCAGGAGAACATTCAATTCCATATTATCGACTGCCCACAGACTCCCCTGGTCCTTGGTATCCCCTGGCTCATAAAACACAATCCACACATTGATTGGGTGACAGGTAGCATTGTTTCATGGAGCACATTTTGTCATGTGAATTGTTTGTGTTCTGCTCAGACTCCTGCCAGTACTGTGCCTCAACCTCCACTGGAGTCCATGGATCTTTCTGCTGTTCCTGACGTGTATCATGACCTGGCATCCGTTTTCTGCAAACACAGAGCTACTTCTCTTCCTCCTCACCGGCCTTACGACTGCGCCATTGACCTCCAGCCAGGAGCCCCGCTCCCCCAGCAGTCGCCTGTACAATCTCTCCCGGCCGGAGACGGAGGCTATGGAGAACTACATTCGGGACTCCTTGGCGGCAGGTATTATGCGTCCTTCCTCGTCACCTGTAGGAGCGGGATTCTTTTTGTTGCTAAGAAGGATAAGACCCTCAGACCCTGTATTGATTACCGTGGACTTAACAACATCACCATTAAGAACAAGTATTCTCTGCCTTTGATTAATTCTGCTTTTCCCCTCCTTCATGGTGCTACCATCTTTACGAAACTGGATCTACGAAATGCGTATCACCTGGTGCGCATTCGTAAGGGTGATGAATGGAAGACTGCCTTCAACACACCCTTGGGACATTTTGAGTATCGGGTTATGCCTTTTGGGTTGTCTAATGCCCCTGCTGTTTTTCAGGCACTAGTCAATGATGTCCTTCGGGACATGTTGAATCGGTTTGTTTTTGTCTATCTGGATGATATCTTGATTTTCTCAGAGTCCTCCCAGGAACATGAACTGCATGTGCGCCAGGTGTTGCAAAGGTTGTTGGAGAACAAACTGTTTGTGAAGATGGAGAAATGTGAATTTCATGTGTCTGAGACCTCTTTTTGGGTTACATCATAGCTCAGGGGAGCTGCGGATGGACCCAGCTAAGATCTCTGCTGTCACGGACTGGCCAGCTCCCTCTACCCGCAAACAACTTCAACGATTCCTGGGGTTTGCGAACTTCTATAGGAGGTTCATCAAGGACTACAGCCGCATTGCGGCGCCACTCACCGCTCTCACCTCCATCTCACGACCGTTCGCTTGGAATGAAGGGGCCGAATCAGCGTTCGACGAACTGAAACATCGCTTCGCCTCGGCTCCCATTCTGATGCAGCCGGACCCCGACCGCCAGTTTGTCGTGGAGGTGGATGCATCCGACACTGGGGTAGGTGCAGTGTTGTCACAACGTTCTCCTGAAGATAACAAACTGCATCCCTGTGCTTTTCTCTCAAGGAAACTTTCTCAGGCAGAGAGGAATTATGATGTTGGAAATCGTGAACTGCTCGGCCGTTAAGCTGGCTCTCGAGGAGTGGCGACATTGGTTGGAGGGGGCGGAACAACCCTTCATCGTTTGGACGGATCATAAGAATCTGGCTTACCTCCAGTCAGCGAAGCAGCTCAACCCCCCGTCAAGCCAGGTGGGCACTATTTTTTGGGAGATTCAATTTTTCTCTGTCTTACCGTCCTGGGTCACGCAACGTCAAGCCTGACGCCCTGTCTCGTGTTCATTCGGCTGTTGATACTGGTAGTAACCCTGAACCCATTTTGCCTCCTACCTGCAGTATTGCAGTCATCACATGTGACATCGAGGGGATTGTTAGACAGGCTCAACATCATCAAGCTGACCCTGGGAGGGGTCCTCCTAACCGGATGTTTGTCCCTGAGTCTGCTCGCTCCCAGGTACTTCAGTGGGCTCACTCGTCTCCCCTTACCTGTCACCCTGGAGTTTCGCGGACCCTTGACTTTGTGCGACGGAAGTTCTGGTGGGCCACGATGGAGGCGGACACTCGAGCCTTCATTGCTGCTTGTACGGTATGTGCACGAAGTAAAAACTCCACCCAGGCCAGCGCTGGTCATCTACGACCTCTACCTATACCCAGCCGGCCCTGGTCGCATATCGCTATGGATTTTGTCACTGGACTTCCCCCCTCATCTGGTAAGACTGTCATTCTTACGGTGATTGATCGTTTTTCTAAGTTCGCTCATTTTTTGGCCCTACCTAAACTGCCCACTGCCAGAGAGACGGCTGATATTTTGGTTGAACATGTGTTCCGCTCTCATGGTCTACCCACGGATATTGTCTCTGACAGGGGTCCCCAGTTTGTCTCCCAGGTGTGGAAAGCTTTCTGTAAAGCTTTGGGCATTACATCCAGCCTGTCCTCTGGATATCACCCCCAGACCAACGGGCAAGCCGAGAGAGCGAACCAGGAGATGGAGACCGCACTTCGCTGTGTCACTGGGTCTAACCCTGGGTCATGGAGCTCCATGCTCCCCTGGGTGGAATATGCTCATAACACCTTGACTAACGCTTCCTCTGGTTTGTCTCCTTTTCTGTGTGCTCTGGGTTATCAACCTCCCCTGTTCCCTTCCCAAGAGAGGGAACTTGCGGTACCCTCGGTGCAGTCCCACATGCGCCGCTGCTGCAAGGTCTGGAGGAAGGCCAGGGTAGCTCTGTCCCGAGCTTCGGCGTACATGCAGAGGCAAGCCAACCGTCACCGGTCCCAGGCTCCCGGTTACTCTCCTGGTCAAGAGGTATGGCTGAAGTCACGGGACCTTCCATTGAAGGTGGAGTCGAAGAAGATGGCGCCTCGTTTTATAGGACCGTTCAAGATACTGTCTATTGTTAACCCCTGCGCGGTTAAGCTACAGCTTCCTGCCTCCCTACGGGTTCATTCCACCTTTCATGTTTCCCAGATTAAGCCTGTGTCGGTTAGCCCTTTGTGCCCGCCCTCTCGTCCCCCTCCTCCGCCCAAGATCGTGGGTGGGGGTCCGGTCTACACTGTCCGGCGACTTCTGGATGTTCGCCGCCGGGGTCGTGGTTTCCAGTACCTGGTGGATTGGGAGGGTTATGGTCCTGAGGAACGTTCCTGGGTGCCCAGGAGCTTCATTGTGGATCCTGCTCTGGTTCGTGAGTTTCATAGGTTACATCCTGATAAACCCTGTCGGCCGCCAGGTGGCGTCCGTAGAGGGGGGGTACTGTTAGGCCTACTGCTGCTAGGTAGCTCTCTCTCTGCTCTCCCCCTCCCCTCTGTCTGTCCTTGATTGCAGGAGTGAAGTCTGGTGTGCGGGAGTCAGGGTTCCAGCTGCAGCTCATTCACCATAATCACCTCAGCCTTTAAGACCCGGTCAAACTTTCCACTCATCGTCAGATCATAGTCAAGACAACCATGTTAGTCTCGCTGCCGACTCAACCTGTCTGTTTTCGCTCTTGTGTTTTTTTGGACTGTTTATTTACTTTTTCTCCTGTGCCACAGATATTTGGAACCTGACTCCTGCCTCCGCTTCACTCCTGCCACCACCATCCTGCTCTCCACTATCGGGCCTCTCCTTTGGACTCACCACGGACACTAGGACATTACGGTACCACACCTGCCCTGACCTGGATCTGTACCCTCCCTGTAACCTGGACTTGCTCTTCCCCATTTATTGGAAACCTGGACTATTGAACATTATAATAAACCTGTTAAAACTTCTCTGGCTTGGTGTACTTGTCTGCATTTGGGTTCTATCCAGTTAAATCATAACAGTGTCCAAACCTTTGACTGGTACTGTATGTGCAATGTGATTTCAGATTTAAATAGCCCTCTTAATGGGTACATGTTGATAATTTGTTGGGGATTTTTGTTCAAGTTTACGCCATATTGGCTTAAATAGGTAATACTCCATATTGGCTTAAATGCGTACTCCACCCATGGTCTACCAAGGTTTACAAGTGCCAATCTTTGAACTACTACAGTGGCTATGTTGGTCTATTGTACTTCAAACAATGAGTAGGCAGTTTGCTTAGGATTCAAACCTTCTTCAGAGGGATAATGAATTTTCAGTGTCCTGTTATTAAAATGATGTATATACTGAACAAAAATATAAATGTAACAGGCAACAATTTCAATGATTTACTAAGTTACAGTTCATATGTGAGAGGTGATTTGAAGGAGTCAGGCGCAGGAGGGTAAATCACAGAATACAGAGTTTATTCCGTAGTACAGAGTTACGCTGGAGAGCGTCAAACAGTCCAGTGGGCAAAACAGGCCCACTGGAACAAAACAGGCACACAGGGAAGATATACCCCGGCAATATAAAATACACGTAGCTCAACCGAACTACTCTCTCCTCACATTAAACAATCACCCACAAGGACAAGGGGGCAGAGGGAACACTTATACATATACTAATGAGGGGATATGAACCAGGTGTGTGTAATAGACAAGACAAAACAAATGGAATGATCACAGACAAGAGCAGGCACGTACTGCAGCCAAGCTGGACACTGAGGTGCTCTATATCCGTGTCCATCACCCATTCTACTGGCGCCACAATGCAGGAGGCTGGGAGTATGGGGATGTTGTCTCTGGGCCTCTCCTCTGTGTCATACAGCCGTGACAGTGCGTCTGCCTTCACATTCTTCGTACCC
Organism: Coregonus clupeaformis; assembly: GCF_020615455.1. NCBI lineage: Eukaryota > Metazoa > Chordata > Actinopteri > Salmoniformes > Salmonidae > Coregonus > Coregonus clupeaformis. Next base: position 60,429,096 of record NC_059220.1, on the reverse strand, counting down.
GGGATGTATGATAGTGTGAAATCAAACCGGGTGAAGAATAATGCCCACCTGGCCTGGCGAGGATTCAGCCTCCTCGCTGCCCGGATGTACTCCAGGTTACGGTGGTCCGTCCAGACGAGGAAACTGTGTTTCGCCCCTTCGAGCAAGTGCCTCCACACGGTCAGGGCTCGGACAACAACCAACAGCTCCCGATCACCAACGTTGTAGTTCTGCTCTGCCGGGCTGAGCTTCTTGGAAAAGAAGGCACAGGGTCAGAGCTTGGGTGGCGGGCCCGAGCATTGAGATAGGACAGCGCCTATCCCTACCTCGGATGCATCCACCTCCACTACGAACAGTAGTGATGGATCAGGTTGGGCCAGTACCGGGGCTGAGGTGAACAGACCCGTCAGTTTACTGAAGGCCCTGTCAGCCTCAGCAGACCAGCGGAGCCGGGATGGCCCACCCTTCAACAGAGATGTAATGGGAGCTGCGACCTTGCCAAAGCCCCGGATAAACCTCCGATAGTAGTTGGCAAAGCCAATAAAGCGCTGCACCTTCTTAACCGTGGTTGGAGTCGGGCCAATTACGCACGGCTGAAATGCGATCTCCCTCGATCTCCACACCTGAGGTGGTAATGCGGTATCCGAGGAAGGAGACGGACTGCTGGAAAAACAGACACTTTTCTGCCTTGGCATAAAGGTCATTTTCCAACAGTCGGGCCAGCACTTTGCCAACCAGGGACACATGCTCGGCGCGCGTAGTGGAATACGCCAGAATGTCATCGATGTAGACCACTACACCGCGACCAAGCATGTCCCGAAACACCTCGTTCACAAAGGACTGGAAGACGGCTGGAGCATTCATCAAACCGTAGGGCCTCACAAGGTATTCATAATGCCCTGTGGGTTTGCTGAATGCTGTCTTCCACTCATCCCCCTCTCGGACACGCACCAGGTTGTACGCACTCCGGAGATCTAATTTGGTGAAGAAGCGCGCCCCATGCATTGACTCGATCACTGAAGGAATGAGGGGGAGAGGATAACTAAATCGTATTGTCTCCTTGTTCAGTGATCGATAATCAATGCAAAGGCGCAGACCGCCGTCTTTCTTCTTCACAAAAAGAAACTCGAGGAGGCGGGTGAAGTGGAGGGATGTATAAACCCCTGGCGCAGGGACTCGGTGACGTATATTTCCATAGCCTCCATTTCAGCCTGTGACAGGGGATACACATGACTCCTGGGAGGCACAGCGTCCAGGGCGAAGTCCTGCGCAGTCCTCGTCCCCTGCCTCAGGTGGACCAGCTGCTCGCCCGCCTCTCGACCCTCGGGCGGGTGATCGAAGACAGCCCGAAAGAGGCGAGCGAACTCCCCGTAGTTGTCCAACGCGGCTCCTCCTTTGTTCCAGACCGCATTTGCCCACTCCAGGGCTTTCCCTGAGAGGCAGGAGACGAGGGCGGACACCTTCTCCCGCTTCAATGGGGCCGGGCTGATGCTGGAATAATAGAGCTCTAGTTGGAGGTGGAATCCCTTGCAGAGAGCAGCCGTCTCGTCAAACTCCCGTGGCAGGGATATATGGATCCCTCTGGGTGCTGGGGTGTGGGTGGCTGGATCCGGTCAGCCAGCTGGAGAACCCGATCCATCGCTTCTCCCAAGCTGGCTAGCATCGTCGAATGCTCCTAGACCCGTGCCATGACTTCAGGCATGCGCTCCTCTCCCGCTGACTCCATAGTTGGGTGGGTGATTCTGTGAGAGGTGATTTGAAAGAGTCAGGCGCAGGAGGGTAAATCACAGAATACAGAGTTTATTCCATAGTACAGAGTTGGAGAGCGTCAAACAGTCCGAACGAAACAGGCACACGAGGAAGATATACCCCGGCAATACATTTACGTTTACATTTACGTCATTTAGCAGACGCTCTTATCCAGAGCGACTTACAAATTGGTGCATTCACCTTATAGCCAGTGGGATAACCACTTTACAATGTTTTTTTTTTTTTTGGGGTGGTGGGGTGGGGTAAGGGGGGGGGTAGAAGGATTACTTTATCCTATCCCAGGTATTCCTTAAAGAGGTAGGGTTTCAAGTGTCTCCGGAAGGTGGTGAGTGACTCCGCTGTCCTGGCGTCGTGAGGGAGCTTGTTCCACCATTGGGGTGCCAGAGCAGCGAACAGTTTTGACTGGGCTGAGCGGGAACTGTGCTTCCGCAGATGTAGGGGGGCCAGCAGGCCAGAGGTGGATGAACGCAATGCCCTTGTTTGGGTGTAGGGACTGATCAGAGCCTGAAGGTACGGAGGTGCCGTTACCCTCACAGCTCCGTAGGCAAGCACCATGGTCTTGTAGCAGATGCGAGCCTCAACTGGAAGCCAGTGGAGTGTGCGGAGGAGCGGGGGTGACGTGAGAGAACTTGGGAAGGTTGAACACCAGACGGGCTGCGGCATTCTGGATGAGTTGTAGGGGTTTAATGGCACAGGCAGGGAGCCCAGCCAACAGCGAGTTGCAGTAATCCAGACGGGAGATGACAAGTGCCTGGATTAGGACCTGTGCCGCTTCCTGTGTAAGGCAGGGTCGTACTCTCCGAATGTTGTAGAGCATGAACCTGCAGGATCGGGTCACCGCCTTGATGTTAGCGGAGAACGACAGGGTGTTGTCCAGGGTCACGCCAAGGCTCTTCGCACACTGGGAGGAGGACACAACGGAGTTGTCAACCGTGATGGCGAGATCATGGAACTGGCAGTCCTTCCCCGGGAGGAAGAGCAGCTCCGTCTTGCCAAGGTTCAGCTTGAGGTGGTGATCCGTCATCCACACTGATATGTCTGCCAGACATGCAGAGATGCGATTCGCCACCTGGTTATCAGAAGGGGGAAAGGAGAAGATGAGTTGTGTGTCGTCTGCGTAGCAATGATAGGAGAGGCCATGTGAGGATATGACAGAGCCAAGTGACTTGGTGTATAGCGAGAATAGGAGAGGGCCTAGAACTGAGCCCTGGGGGACACCAGCGGTGAGAGCATGTGGTGCGGAGACAGCTTCTCGCCACGCCACTTGGTAGGAGCGACCGGTCAGGTAGGACGCAATCCAAGAGTGAGCCGCGCCGGAGATGTCCAGCTCAGAGAGGGTGGAGAGGAGGATCTGATGGTTCACAGTATCAAAGGCAGCAGACAGGTCTAGAAGGACAAGAGCAGAGGAGAGAGAGTTAGCTTTAGCAGTGCGGAGAGCCTCCGTGACACAGAGAAGAGCAGTCTCAGTTGAATGACCAGTCTTGAAACCTGACTGGTTTGGATCAAGAAGGTAATTCTGAGAGAGATAGCAAGAGAGTTGGCTAAAGACGGCACGCTCAAGAGTTTTGGAGAGAAAAGAAAGAAGGGATACTGGTCTGTAGTTGTTGACATCAGAGGGATCGAGTGTTGGTTTTTTGAGAAGGGGTGCAACTCTCGCTCTCTTGAAGACGGAAGGGACATAGCCAGCGGTCAAGGATGAGTTGATCAGCGAGGTGAGGTAAGGGAGAAGGTCACCGGAGATGGTCTGGAGAAGAGAGGAGGGGATAGGGTCAAGCGGGCAGGTTGTTGGGCGGCCGGCCGTCACAAGTCGCAAGATTTTATCTGGAGAGAGAGGGGAGAAAGAAGTCAAAGCATAGGGTAGGGCAGTGTGCGCAGGACCAGCAGTGTCATTTGACTTAACAAACGAGGATCGGATGTCGTCAACCTTCTTTTCAAAATGGTTGACGAAGTCATCCACAGAGAGGGGGGGTTCAGCAGGGAGGAGAAGGTGGCAAAGAGCTTCCTAGGGTTAGAGGCAGATGCTTGGAATTTAGAGTGGTAGAAAGTAGCTTTAGCAGCAGAAACAGATGAAGAAAATGTAGAGAGGAGGGAGTGAAAAGATGCCAGGTCCGCAGGGAGTCTAGTTTTCCTCCATTTCCGCTCGGCTGCCCGGAGCCCTGTTCTGTGAGCTCGCAATGAGTCATCAAGCCACGGAGCTGGAGGGGAGGACCGAGCCGGCCGGGAGGATAGGGGACATAGAGAGTCAAAGGATGCAGAAAGGGAGGAGAGAAGGGTTGAGGAGGCAGAATCAGGAGATTGGAGGGAGAAGGATTGAGCAGAGGGAAGAGATGATAGGATGGAAGAGGAGAGAGTAGCGGGAGAGAGAAAGCGAAGGTTGCGACAGCGCATTACCATCTGAGTAGGGGCAGAGTGAGTAGTGTTGGAGGAGAGCGAGAGAGAAAAGGATACAAAGTAGTGGTCGGAGACATGGAGGGGAGTTGCAGTGGGATTAGTAGAAGAACAGCATCTAGTAAAGATGAGGTCAAGCGTATTGCCTGCCTTGTGAGTAGGGGGGGACGGTGAGAGGGTGAGGTCAAAAGAGGAGAGGAGTGGAAAGAAGGAGGCAGAGAGAAATTAGTCAAAGGTAGACGTAGGGAGGTTGAAGTCCCCCAGAACTGTGAGGGGTGAGCCATCCTCAGGAAAGGAACTTATCAAGGCGTCAAGCTCATTGATGAACTCTCCAAGGGAACCTGGAGGGCGATAAATGACAAGGATGTTAAGCTTAAATGGGCTTGTGACTGTGACAGCATGGAATTCAAATGAGGAGATAGACAGATGGGTCAGGTGAAAAATAGAGAATGTCCACTTGGGAGAGATGAGAATTCCTGTGCCACCACCCCGCTGACCAGATGCTCTCGGGGTATGCGAGAACACATGGTCAGACGAGGAGAGAGCAGTAGGAGTAGCAGTGTTTTCAGTGGTAATCCATGTTTCCGTCAGCGCCAAGAAGTCGAGGGACTGGAGGGTAGCATAGGCTGAGATGAACTCTGCCTTGTTGGCAGCAGAACGGCAGTTCTAGAGGCTGCCTGAGACCTGGAACTCCACGTGGGTGGTGTGTGCAGGGACCACCAGGTTAGAGAGGCAGCAGCCACGCGGTGTGAGGCGTTTGTATAGCCTGTGCGGAGAGGAGAGAACAGGGATAGACAGAGGCATAGTTGACAGGCTACAGAAAATGGCTACAATAATGCAAAGGAGATCGGAATTAAATGAACTAAACATCTGGGAAAGGAGAGAGCGGGGCCTCCCTCACCACAACACCCAAATATAACTCTCCCAACTTCCACCTCAGAAACTATAATTGTTGTAAACTACAGCGGTTCAATGTTTTCTAGGAATAGACTAACTTAGTTTATTCAGCTAGCTAACTTGGTACAGTATTCTTCTGTGAAAATCGTCCAGGGCACCTAGTCATAAGACGCCACAGCCAGCTAGCATGCCGGACTCCAACAACACGGTTTAGCACCAATACTCGGCCACAACAAACCACCAGTGTGTCAACACGCCAAGCAGATCATTCGTGTCCGTGTCTAACGTTGTGGGTTAGTCCCGACAGCTTGAGCGAGTCCGTCGTCAACTTATTCAGCCAGTTAGTTAGCTAGAATAGTTAGCATACTAGCTAGCCATTGCTTTCAGACAAAGAAGAAACCACTCCTTTCACGGCACGAACACACAGAGAGAGCCAAGCTAACGTTAACTATTCACCCATGTCCCGAATTCCCTTGAACGACTCTGGCTACCAATATGTAAAAACAAAACACAAATGTAGGTTATAACTTACCCCTAGCAGCTACTGTTAGCTAGCCAAGTACAAAGCTATCCACTGAATTGACTCAGCCAGTTCGCGTCTGTTCGCTAGGTCGTTCCAGCTATTGTTTACTAGTAGCTATCCAGGTAGCAACAAGCTAGCTAAATTTCAAGCACAGTAGCCACTTACTACCTAACGTTAACGCTTCAGACAATGAGGTTAGAAAACAGCTGAATGGTAGGCATTATTGTATGTAATTATTGTAGGCAGCCAGCTGGCGTAATTACAGGCACTCTCAGGCGTGAAACAACTATCCACCGTTGCTAATAGTTGCCAGTAGCTACCCGCTAGCTAGTCCAGGTAGTGGGTTAGCTAGCTAGCTTAGTGCTTCACCGGAACGAATACAAAATACACGTAGCTCAAACGAGCTACTCTCTCCTCACATTAAACAATCACCCACAAGGACAAGGGGGCAGAGGGAACACTTATACATGTACTAATGAGGGGATATTAACCAGGTGTGTGTAATAGAGAAGACAAAACAAATGGAATGATGAGATATGGAGCGGCAGTGGCTAGAAGGCCGGTGACGACGAACGCTGAAGCCTGCCCGAACAAGGAGAGGAGGCAGCTTCGGAGGAAGTCGTGACATCATATGAGGAAATCAGTCAAATGAAATAAATAAATTAGGTCCAAATCTATCGATTTCACATGACTTGGTCACAGACACCTTTAAAAAAAATGGGCCACACAATGGGCCTCAGGATCTCGTCACAGTATTTTTGTGCATTCAAATTGCCATCGATTAAATGCTATTGTGTTTGTTGTCAGTAGTTTATGCCTGCCCATACCATAACCCCACCGCCACTATGGGGCACTCTGTTCACCAGGTTGACATCAGCAAACCGCTCGCCCACACGACGCCATACATGTGGTCTGCGGTTGTGAAGCCGGTTGGACGTACTGCCAAATTCTCTAAAATGACGTTATGGTAGAGAAATGAACATTCAATTCTCTGGCAACAGTTCTTGTGGGCCTTCCTGCAGTGAGCATGCCAATTGCACGCTCCCTCAAAACTTGAGACATCTGTGGCATTGTGTTGTGTGACAAAACTGCACATTTTAGAGTGGCCTTTAATTGTCCCCAGCACAAGGTGCACCTGTGTAATGCTCATGCTGTTTAATCAGCTTCTTGATATGCCACACCTGTCAGGTGGATGGATTATCTTGGCAAAAAAAGTAATGCTTACTAACAGGGAATTAAACAAATGTGTGCACAAAATTAGAGAGAAATAAGCTTTTTGTGCATATGAAACATTTCTGGGATCTTTTATTTCAGCTCATGAAACATGGGACCAACACTTTACATGTTGCGTTTATATTTTTGTTCAGTGTATATATATATATCAAAAGGGCTGTATGTATTTTTAGATATAGGCCTACTGGAAATATGTATTATTATAGCGTCATTATCTCTGCAAAAATAAATACAAATACAAACATCACTTTAAGGTACATATTCATTTGACAGAGGTAATGAACTGTCCATTGATCAGCACAGCAATTGATAAAACAGGAACATGTTTGCAAAACAAGTGGTTCTGAGCTAATGTCAATATTAGGTAAGCTAATGGTTACAGGAATCAGGAATGCAGACAGGCTAGCTCATCATATCTATATGAGTGCCTGTGTCTAACACACCACCACCAGTTGTTATGATGGGCACCTACTGACAAAAGAAAAGGATGGTATTATAAAAAGAATGTCTCAATGACATGTATTGCTAAAATAAAGGTTTAAGGAAATACAGACAGGCACCACATTACTACAAGATAAAACAGCTCACTTGAACAAGCCTGATGGTCTTGTAAGTATAAAAGCAAAGCCAACTTTCATCTAATAAAACAAATCTTGAAAAGGTAGTGGAATGGGATAATGGCTTAGTGTGGTGTGTGAAGAATCAAATAGTATGCGGTACAAATCACATTATTGTGAATTAGGCTGTTTTTTGTCTTTAATAACCTTATAGTTTATATGATAGGGTAAGAAATATGTACTAAGCTCATTATATTAAGTTATCTGGGTATATATCATTAATTGAAATGACAAATCAAATGAGGTGCAGGACATCTTCTAGATTGTGGCTTTAGCAATATTCCTTAAAATCCTTGAAAGCAATTTTACATATAATTAATAAACTATTAACAATAATAATTAAAAGCAATTTTACATAGAAGTAACACATTATTAAAGTAAAGTAAACATTTTCAAAGTAATGTTAAGATCTTTTTTCTCAAGTGGAGCTATTTTTAACGAGTGGACCTATCAAAACTTACTCAATATCAATGCTTTATGTCTAAAAAAAACAAACAATATATATTCATATGTGCACACTCCAAAGACAAAGTCACTGTACAGGATTTAGTAAAACAATTTTTAGCACTAAGGTATAGCTGCCCTACGCAATTACATTAGCTTTGTTACATGCACAAAAATATTAGCCAGAAGCTACTGAAAGTAAGAAAACAACCCGAATGTGCACTTTAAACCTGTCTGGATCAATTGAGCAAGTGAAAAAAACAGATTAAAATGTTAAAGTCCTCTCTTTATTCTTCACTTTCTTTTCTCTTCCCTATCCTCTCTCTCTTCCCTTTATTCATTCTCCTCTCTCGCTCTCCTCTTCCACTCTGCTGTTCTGCTGCCCAGCATCTTGGCTGCAGACCTCATGTTCTTCAGGGAATCCTGGTTTCTTCTCCTGGTCTTCAGGGAAGCCTGGTCTCTTCTCATGGTCTTCAGGTTCACAATGATCACAGCAAAGACCATCCCCAGCAGAGCACAGCCCAGCATTCGACGCCAAACGGGTCTCTCTCCCCTTCGATCAAGAGGGTTGTAGTTATTGATAAACAGACCATGTTCTTCTGGTCAGAGATGAGAGCACATCAGTATTCCCCACTCTCCTCCAGTGAGAGGTTAGAGAGTTCCAGAGAGACTTATCCATATATCTTGTGTCCAGAATAACATTACCCACCTTTGTAGTCTTTCTGTACCACACAACCCTGTCATACTCTGGGACATCAGAGCTGCATGTGAAGGCAACCTCCCCTCCCTCTGAGAAGAACTCTTTGAGGGGCTCAGACTTAGGGCACACATTTACATTTACATTTACACCATTAGACAATATGATATGATAACTCTTGATGGCGGCTTCTTCTGGCGATCATAAAACCCTGAGTGGTGAAGCATCAGTGATGGGATGACTAGGGAGTAATTTCCTGACAATTTTCCATCCACGTCTTCTTCCCTTGATGACTTAGGATTCTCCCCCACCATGTCTTTGTCCCATTGGGGTCTGGGTTGAAACAGGGAAGCACAGCCTTCTCTCCCACATAATACTGACAATACTGTCTTATACAGTAGATCGCTAAGATGGTCTGACTGTAAACACAACGCTGTCCCTCCACTACCAGGCAGTAGTACATGTATCTGCCTATGTAATTAAATGTGAAGTTGGTCATATGAAGAGAGGATCCGTTCTCATCCAGCAGCACTCGGCCCCTTACATCCTCCATGAAGGGCTTTGCGGATTCGTTCATGTCCCAAAAGTGCTTGCAGAGCCATCTGACTGTAAAGTTACCATCCCCCAGGAATCCCCACACTGCAGGTCTAATTTCCCTCCCAAATGAGCATACAGATAAACTGATGATACAGCTACAGTACTGCAGACTCTGAGGTTGATGCTTTTCTGGAGTTTCACCTTGCCAGCTGTCCAGCACTCTGCCCTGTATAGTCCAGTGTCTGACAGAGAGGTTCTGGCTCAGGACAGTTGAAATGTTATGAATCAATTTCAGTTTCAGTCGATCCCTTAATTTTGCATTCAGTGTGGAATTTTCAGGTGAAGTGTTAGAAGTGTTCCACAAAAGCAGGCTCTCTTCAGCTTCGGATTTAACAATCAAACAGTAGTCTTTTCCCACATTGTTGTAAAAAGCATCATTTTCTCCTTCTGCTTTAATTTAATAGATTTCTTGGACAGCATGTATGGTTCCCATCAGAACAGCCAGTAGAATGTTCAGCTTTGTGACAGAAGCCATTGTACACACTCTGTCTCTGCTGATATAAACCATGGTTGCATTATGGGCCTGTCCCTGTCAACTGAAAGTTTCCACTTTTTTTAAACATTTGACCAACACTTTACATGTTGCGTTTATATTTTTGTTCAGTATATATTATTTTAGTCTTACACAAAGAGATTCTGTTTAAAAAGTAATGATTTTCCACTCAAAAATATCTATGTCAAAATTATTGGCACCCCTTTTTTTCAATACTCCAGCACCCCTTGCGAGGATAATGAAACTGAGCTTTTTTCTCAAAAATGTTCATGATGCCTTTGACCTTAACAAGGGCCCCAGGAGCAGTGGAAGCACAAGGGGCCCTTGTTAAAAGGTCAAAGGCATCATAAACTTTTCTAAGTACCTGGACATTTTTGCCAAAACCTGGTTGACTCTGCCAGGAGGCTGAAACTTGGCTGCAAGTGGATCTTCCAGCAAGACAATAACCCCAAGCACACACCAAAATCCACAAAGAAATGGTTAATTCACCACAAAATCTAAATAGTGCAATGGCCATGTCAGTCTCTAGACTTGAACCGCATTGAAAACCTGTGGTTTGAATTGAAGAGGGCAGTCCATAAGCGCAGTCGAATTATATGAAGGATCTGGAAAGATTCTGTATGGAGGAATGGTCTAAGATCCCTACCAATGTGTTCTCCAATCTCAGAAAACATTTTAGAAAAAAGCTCAGTCTCATTATCCTCGCAAGGGGTGCTGGAGTATTGAAAAAAATGCTAATCATCTTGACACATCTTTTACATTAAAAAAAAACTTGTTAAACAAAATCTCTTTCTCTAAGCGATTGTGTTAAGACTAAAATAATATCATACATTTTTTGAGCATACAGTATTGCTCAGTATTTGTATTATTTTATACAGTCTTTTCAAGGGTCTTTATCAAGGGTGGCAATACCTTTGGAGGTGACTGTATACAGTGCCTTCGGAATGTATTCAGACCCCTTGACTTTTTCCACATTTTGTTACGTTACAGCCTTATTCTAAAATTGTTATTTTTTTTAAACAGCAATCTACACACAATACTCCATAATGACAAAGCGAAAACAGGTTGTAATAATTTTTTGCAAATGTATTAATAATAAAGAACAGAAATACCTTATTTACATAAGTATTCAGACCCTTTACTATGAGACTCGAAATTGAGCTCAGGTGCATCCTGTTTGCATTGATCATCCTTGAGATGTTTCTACAACTTGATTGGAGTCCACCTGTGGTAAATTCAATTGATTGGACATGATTTGGAAAGGCACACACCTGTCTATATAAGGTCCCACAGTTGACAGTACATGTCAGAGCAAAAACCAAGCCATGAGGTCGAAGAAAATGTCAGTAGAGCTCCTAGACAGGATTGTGACGAGGCATAGATCTGGGGAATGGTACTAAAAAGATTCTGCAGCATTGAAGGTCCCCAAGAACACAGTGGCCTCCATCATTCTTAAATGGAAGAAGTTTGGAACCACCAAGACTCTTCCTAGAGCTGGCCGCCCGGCCAAACTGAGAAATCGGGGAGAAGGGCCTTGGCCAGGGAGGTGACCAAGAACCCGATGGTCACTCTGACAGAGCTCTAGAGTTCCTCTGTGGAGATGGGATAACCTGACAGAGCTTGAGAGGATCTGTAGAGAAGAATGAGAGAAACTCCCATACAGGTGTGCTAAGCTTGTAGCGTCATACCCAAGAAGACTTGAGACTGTAATCGCTGCCAAAGGTGCTTCAACAAAGTACTGAGTAAAGGGTCTGAATACTTAGGTAAATGTCATATTTCAGTTTCAAAATTCTAAAAACCTGTTTTTGCTTTGTCATTATGGGGTATTGTGTGTAGATTGATGAGGAAAAAAATGTATTTAATCAATTTTAGAATAAGGCTGTAAGCTAACAAAATGTGGAAAAAGTCAAAGGGTCTAAATACTTTCCGAATGCACTGTATATCTGTTTTTGCTCTGTTATGTTATGCCTCGATGTTGCAATACTGGGGACCCTGTGATGTTGAGCCCAATATCTACTAATCTCTTTCTCTGAAATGTTGAGGGCCTGACATGTCAGAGAGGAGAGAGCAGAGTGCAGTGGAAAGGTCACTGATAGGTTGAACCATAACAGATTGAAAATACTGATGTGAACCATGATTGCATCATGGGCCTGTTTCTTGCTTCTTGACAACTGAAGGTTTCCACATAAAAAAATTTATGTTCCAATATGAAGATGCTTTTTCTTACTTCTAACCTGACTAGGTTCTCCTTTATCCACTCCACCCCTGTCACAGAGACATCATTGTACCAACACGTTTTTTTGTGCATTTACATTACCTAAGAGCATAATTTAGCAGATGCTCTCATCCAGACCAATTTACAATAAGTGGCTTATGTTCTTGCCCGTCACTAACACACCTGATTCAAGTATTGAATCAAGCAAAGTCTTCTCTCTGGACTACAAAACAAAAGCAGGTGTGTTACTGCAGGCCTGGACCTAAAGCCTGCACACCCAGTAGCCAAGGAGCTAAATTATACAATTATATAGAATAGTTGTAATAATTTACAATAGAGTAGAATAACCTTATATTTTGGGTTATGATATGATAAGACAGATGTAATAAACTCATGAGGTATTTAGTATTAGTTATATTCTCCAAGAATCAATGGGTACTGTTGCAGAGCACTAGGTTAGGTCCTCAAGGTGTCAAGCTTTTACTGTTAATGGTGTTGAGCATTGGAAAAAAGTAAATGCTATGTGGCACAGAACAATGCGTGATATTACATTTCTTGGCAGTTTTATGCTTTTTAAGAAGATACTTGAAATTAGATATTTCTGTTGTGTAAGTATGCTTTATATTCTACAGAATGCAGCAGGCCTAATCCTGGAGAGGATATTGGAGTATATCGACTTTTTCATGATGAGGGCCACACTTTAAGCCCTATAGCCTATCACCAGTATCCTGCTTTCAATTCAGCCAAGGGACAATGAAGACCAGAGATGGAATGAAAAGGCAGCTGCCACATCTGAGCTGCTTAAAAAGAAGGGGAATAAAAGAACCTTTAAAAAAACGGAGACTATAGTCCTATGTCCATCGCCGTGCAGCATACGCACATAAGTAGGAATCGAAAAGGGAAATCTTATCATTTGGCCCACTCACAAAAGGTCTAGAGAGTGGCTTATCTGCTTCATCTCTCCGGTCTTTTGTGCGAGTGGAAATGGGCCCTCTGTCAGTCAGCTGCCTCTCACACGTCTCCTTTGTCCCCAGTGACTTCGATGGCTGCCATGGCCTGTCTGTCACATTGTGCATCCCAAATGTCAACCTATGGGCTCCTATGGGCTCTGGTCAAAAGTAGTGCACTACACAGGGAATAAGTTGCCATTTGGGATGCAGCCACAGACTCACAGTGCTCATATCTCCTGTTCATTGTGGGGCCTCGCTCTACCTCACTGTGCAGCACAGCAGGACCGTAAGGCCTCTTTTAGGTACATCTTTTATTTATTTAATTCCTCTCCCTTTTCTTTTTTCCCGTCCATGTCTTTGTTTTCCATCTGAACTGAAGTGGGTTGACTGACTGACAGTTTGATGGGCAGAGTGAGAGAAGGATAGGGGGTGTATCAATCAAAAGCTTTGGCACAGAGGTAAAATGGTAGGCCTATATGATTGCACTTTGGAGCATGGAGAAATGTTACATTCAGATCTCAACAGAGACCAAAGGGATATCGGTTTATGAACCCATTTATAAACTGGGTGGTTCGAGCCCTGAATGCTGATTTGCAACATTATACCACGGGTATGACAAAACATGTATTTTTACTGCTCTAATTATGTTGGTAGCCAGTTTATAATAGCAATACAGCACCTCGGGGGTTTGTGGTATATGGCCTATATGCATAAGAACAGCCCTTAGCCGTGGTATTTTGGCCCTATAACACACCCCCTCGGGCCTTATTGCTTAATTAACTTTGTGGTATACCTTTCTTTGGAGGGGAGGGTTGTTTTGACTTCAGCTCATGTCCTCTGTTGAATCACACAGTGAGATTGTGATATTAACACCTTAGGTTGTTCTCATTGTACACAGTTTGTGTAGATGTTCCAACCTCATGACATCCAAAAATTTTAATGTAATCCCTTAGTCAGGTGATGTCAAATTTCAGAATCTCAGAAAGAGCAGGACATCATGTTTAGCACCACAAATGCCACAGGCTTTCATAAATCTACCCAGAAAATACAGAAAAATATTTTTCAACTTCTCTCTTTTAATAAGTAGGAGAGCACTCCAAATGTTGTCTTTCTTAATATTTACTGGAACTCCCCCGAAGAGACAAGCCAGTCTGTCAATATCAATTCTCTGTAAGATCATATTAAACAACACTGCCTTGACAAACCAACTTTGATAATGTCGGTTTCCACTGTGAGGGCAATCTACTATCTTGTTTTAAACACAACATCCTGTCTAAAATTAAAGTATTTGTTAATATTTTTATTGGACAGGAGAGAAAGGGAATAATAGGAATAGAGTGTGTCATAGGAAGTGTGTAGGAACGTGAATCACAGACACTGGTACATGAGTGCTGTAGGCATAGCACAAACCACTATACCACAGCCTTTAGGTATTCAATACACTTTACACACAGGTGAAGTGGTTTAGAAGGACACGTCTTTGGTCCCTGTAAGCACTGTCCTCTTATTGAGGAGTGGGAGAGGAAGGCAAAGGAGGAGAGAGGAGAGGAAGAAAGAGAAGGGGTGAAAAGAGGAGAGGGGAGAAGAGGAGAAGAGGAAGGGATTGGAGAAGAGGGGAGTGGAAGAAGATCTCTCTCTGTCAGTCAGGCTCTCGCTGACAAACACAAATAGACGCTTTCTGCAAACACTGAACCTTTACCACACTCCTCGCGAGAGTGGGAGACAGCGAGAGAGGGGGGAGAGGAAGAGAGAGATAGAAGGGGGAGTTGAAGAGAGAGATTCGCATAGACAGAGAGCCAGAAAGGGAGATATGAAGAGAGAGTGGAAGGGGAGAGTGAGAGATAGTGCCAAAGTTAAGATAAGCTTAATGAACATGTCAGTGAGCATGGCTGTGAGAGAGACAAAAAAGAGAGGTAGCTTGAACGAGGGATGCATTAACTCCACTGTATACAGTATGAGTGGGTGGGTAGCACAGTAAGGTAGTATGCCATGCACTTCTTCTTGACAAGCTGCAGCTTTTGTACATCTTTACTCATTTGAGTACCATGACTACCATGCTATAGTGCGTTTTGGGGCAGTCTCGTATCATAGCTAGAGTGACTCCGAGGCTTTCTGTAACCGAAGGTCTGAAAGCATTGGCAACTGGCAAGAGAAAGAATACGTTATTTTACTGTAAAAAACAGAACATTTACGTGACTTTACATTTTTCCAAATTTTGTTGTGTTACAGCCTGATTTGAAAATGGATTAAACTGAGATTTCTCACTGGCCTACACACAATACCCGATCATTTCAAAGTGAAATTATGTTTTTTGAATTAATTAAAAATAAAAAGCTGAAATGTCTTGAGTCAAAGGGTATTCAACCCCTTTGTTATGGCAAGCCTAAATAAGTTCAGGAGTAAAAATGTGCTTAACAAGTCACATAATAAGTTGCATGGACTCACTCTGTGTGTGATAATAGTGTTTAACATGATTTTTAAATGGCTACCTCATCTCTGTACCCCACACACACAATTATCTGTAAGGTCCCTCAGTCGAGCAGTGCATTTCAAATCACAAAGACCAGGGAGGTTTTCCAATGCCTCGCAAAGAAGGGCACCTATTGGTAGATGGGTAAAAAAATATATATATATATCATTTGGAGCATGGTGAAGTTATTATTTACACTTTGGATGGTGTATCAATACACACAGTCAATACAAAGATACAGGCATCCTTCCAAACTCAGTTGCCGGAAAGGAAGGAAACCGCTCAGGTATTTCACCATGAGGCCAATCATGACTTTAAGTAAAACAGTTACAGAGTTTGATGGCTGTGATGGGAGAAAACTGAGGATGGATCAACAACATTGTAGTTACTCCATAATAATAACCTAATTGACAGAGTGAAAAGAAGGAAGCCTGTACAGAATAAAAAATATTCCAAAACATGCATCCTGTTGGCAACAAACGTGGCAAAGCGATTAACTTTTTGTCCTGAATACAAAATGTCATGTTTTGGGCAAATCCAATACAACACATTACAGAGTACCACTCTCCATATTTTCAAGCATACTGGTGACTGCATCATGTTATAGGTATGCTTGTAATTGTTAAGGAATGGGGATTTCTCATGAGGCTGGTTGAGAGAATGCCAAGAGTGTGCAAAGTTGTCATCAAGGCAAAGGGTGGCTACTTGGAAGAATCTCAAATATAAAATATATTTTGATTTGTTTAACACTTTTTACTGGTTACTACATGACTCCATATGTGTTATTTAATAGTTTTGATGTATTCACTATTATTCTACAATGTAGAAAATAGTAAGAAATAAAGAATAACCCTAGAATGAGTAGGTGTGTCCAAACCTTTGACTGGTACTGTATGTAAATTGAAAAACGAACAAATATGTTTTCACTTTGTAATTATGGGGTATTGTGTTTAGATGGGTGAGAAAATAATCTATTTAATCCATTTTGAATTCAAGCTGTAACAACAAAATGTGGAATAAGTCAAGGGGTATGAATACTTTATGAAGGCGCTGTATATATTGGCATATATGCTTTTTTAGTTCATATTTTGACTTGTGGCTATTGACACTAATGATATCAGGCTATAGTCACCTACCTAGACTATTGATCTACACTGAACAAAAATATAAACGCAACATGTAAAGTGTTGGTCCCATTTTTCATGATCTGAAATAAAAGATCCCAGAAATTGTCCATACGCACAAAAAGCTTATTTCTCTCAAATTTTGTGCACAAATTTGTTTACTTTCCCTGTTACTGAGCATTTCTCCTTTGCCAAGATAATCCATCCACCTGACAGGTGTGGCATATCAAGAAGCTGATTAAACAGCATGATCATTACACAGTTGCACCTTGTGCTGAGGACAATAAAAGGCCATTCTAAAATGTGCAGTTTTTTCACACAACACAATGCCATAGAAGTTTTGAGGGAGCGTGCAATTGGCATGCTGACTGCAGGAATGTCCACCAGAGCTGTTGACAGAGATTTAAATGTTAATTTCTCTACCATAACCCGCCTCCAATGTGATTTTAGAGAATTTGGCACCACGTCCAACCGGCCTCACAACTGCAGACCACATGTAACCACGCCAGCCCAGGACCTCCACATCCGGCTTCTTCACCTACGAGATGGTTTAAGACCAGCCACCCAGACAGCTGATGAAACTGTGGTTTACCCCACCGAAGAATTCCTGCACAAACTGTCAGAAACCATCTTAGGGAAGCTCATCTGCGTTCTCGTCGTCCTCACCAGGGGCCTTACTGCAGTTCAGCGTCGTAACCGACTTCAGTGGGCAAATGCTCACCTTTGATGGCCACTGGCACGCTGGAGAAGTGTGCTCTTTACGGACGAATCCCGATTTCAACTGTACTGGGCAGATGGCAGACCTTGTGAACAGAGTGCCCCATGGTTGCGATAGGGTTATGGTATGGGCAGGCATAAGCTAAGGACAACGAACACAGTTGCATTTTATCGATGACAATTTGAATGCACAGAGATACCGTGACAAGATCCTGAGGCCCATTGTCGTGCCATTCATCTGCCATCACCTCATGTTTCAGCATGATAATGCACGGCCTCATGTCGCAAGGATCTGTACACAATTCCTGGAAGCTGAAAATGTCCCAGTTCTTCCATGGCCTGCACACTCACCAGACATGTCAACCATTGAGAATGTTTGGGATGCTCTGGATCGACGTGTACGACAGCGTGTTCCAGTTCCCGCCAATATCCAGCAACTTCGCACAGCCATTGAAGAGGAGTGGGACAACATTCCACAGGCCACAATAAACAGCCTGATCAACTCTATGTGAAGGAGATGTGTCGCGCTGCATGAGACAAAGGCTGGTCAGACCAGATACCGACTGGTTTTCTGATCCCCGTCCCTACATTTTTTAAAGGTATCTGTGACAAACCGATGCATATCTGTATTCCCAGTCACGTGCAATCCATAGATTAGGGCCTAATAAATGTATTTCAATTGACTGATTTCCTTACATGAGCTGTATTTGTAAAATCTTAGAAATTGTTGCTTGTTGAGTTTATATTTTTGTTCTTGATGATCATATTGGCAGCTTCTCCTACCCCTCTGTCAAGAAGGCTAGCATGTGAGTAGCATAGCACATTGCTACAGTCTGACTTTGCCTTGATGTACTGGGTCGCCTTTGAACATTACTTTCATTTCTATCATTATGCGCTTTTACAGATACAGCATACATCTGTAAAAGTAAAACAGTTACAGCAATTTACAGTGGCACGTGCATACATTTTCATAAGAGGGAATTTAACGCACAATCCTGACATTGAAGAGTCATGCTCTACCAACTGAGCTACACAGTTCAGGGTCCCCAACGTGAACAGAGGGTCTCCCAAGGGTTCTATGCATTTATAGTCCCAATCATAGCAACTACAGTATGAATAATGAACTATAAGAACTATAGGAAGTGTTAAATTAAGCGTAAGGGCAGTGATCTGGCACCCGGGGAGCACTCGGAGGAGGGGTATCTTCTTTCCGCAAGAGTGGGTCCTACTCCCGGCCTGACAGGTGGCTGGAGAAACTGCCTGAGAGTAAGTGTAAAACATTTAGTAACATATATTGTTTCTCTTTGTATGTTTTTGAGATAAAGACAGAGGTGAAAGAGAGAGATAGAGAAATTGCTGAAAGAGCACTGGGCTGGATTTAAACCCATACTGGCAGACCGCTGGGCAAACCCAGACCACGTAAGTGTAAATTTTAAAAAGAGCTACTCCCTCTGCCTCGGGGCAGGCCGTGACAGATAATGCATTTGTGCATTACCGAGAGGGGATAGCCATCCATCATGTTGGTGTGTGATCGTTCGCAGGCAATGCGATCCCCCTCTGGGTGTCTGTCTGTGGGGTTGGTGGGGATGGGGAGGCCTTGGGTAGTGCAGATGGACACAAGACAGACAGGCAGGCATATGTGTGTGAGGGTTAGGGGGTTTTGTGTGTCAGTGTGTGTCAGTGTGTGTGTGTGCGTGTGTGTGTGTGTGTGTGTGTGTGTGTGTAGGCAGACACGCCAGGTCAGAGCATCTGGAGACAAGGGGCTCTCACTCTGTCAAACAGTGCCGGTTATTTATTTGGTTGGGGACATGGGAATTCGGGAAACATCTACTTTTTGATGAATAACGGTGTGTCCGGCTGGCATGTTCCCCTGCCAGTATGTTATGGTACCATGCAAACATACATGGAATCACGCAAGTACATGTACACATACACACAATCACGCAGTACATACATGATGTCACACGCACAGGCATGCACAAACACTGATCTTATCTGCTCATACTCTATCTTACAAACATAGAATGCAGCAGATTTCATGAGTCATATTCGTTGGGATAATGTTTTTATTGTACGTCTCTGAGTTTTCGACACCCTCGCCCAGACTCAGCCCAGCAGGGAGCCAGTGTCTGGAGTAGAGTGAAGTGGAGTTTCTTTCCTAGTCTGGCGTACAGTGAGGAATGATCTGTTGTTTCCACTACTATGTGAAAATCACCTTGAATAGCTCAAAGGGCCATTGATGTTTTACACAAATATGCATATATTTAACTCAGCCGCTACAATTTGTGTATTCAAAGAGTAGGAACATCTGGAAAAAATAGAACTTTGTAGCAGATTTTTTTTGTGTTAATGTTGCATGCCAGATGGGCCATTTCTGGGCACATATTTCTTCTTCTAAGGTGATACTGATGGTTAATTTGACCCACCGCTGACCTCTGTTCTTATGTTATTTTATTCATAGTAAATCCTGTTGTGCCCCTTTTTGCCTACTGTACAACTATTCATTATAACAGCCATTGTTGCTTCTACAAAATACAGAGCTCAGGATAGCACTGAATATGCACGAGTGCACATACATCCATGTGCGCACATACACGTGCACACACATACAGCCCCCCCCACATACAATCCCCACTCAAACACACACGTGTGAAGTCTGTGTTTCCTCCCCAAGTGTGTTTGCAGGACAGGCCAGGCAGTTGGTGGCGAGCTCCAAGGGTCCCTCCACTGGTGGTCCCTCACAGAAATAAGCCTAGGGTGACGCCTTTTTAAACAGTTGAAAAAATAAAGACCGGATATTGATGCATTACGTGGTATTTGGAGAGAGATATTTTGCACGGCGACTCTCAGGTGTTTGTTGTTTTGAGTAGTGTATTTATGGAAAGTGCAGTGCTGCCTCTTTGTGTGCGGTCTATTTATGAGAGGAAGGCCTTTTGTGAGGCTTGCTTATCCTACAGAGAACTGTTTACAGCTAGTCCCACTGTCCCAGTGCTGTTTTGTCTTTGTCCCAAATGGAACCCTATTCCCTACACTCTTAGAAAAAAGGGTTCCAAAAATGTTCTTTGGCTGTACCCATAGGAAAACCCTTTTTGGTTCCAGGTAAAAACCCTTTTTGATTCCAGGTAGAACCCTTTTGGGTTCCATGTAGAACCCTCTGTGGAAAGGGTTCTACATTCAACCTAAAAGGCTTTTCCCTGGAACCAAAAAGGGTTATTCAAAGGGTTCTTCTATGGGGACAGCCGAAGAACACTTTTAGGTCCTAGATAGCACTTCTTTTTTTTCCTTCTTTTTTTATACAGTGCACCTTTTTCTTTTATCAGGGCCAATATTTAATAGGGTGCCATTTGGAATGAAGCCTTTGTTGCAGAGGCCCAGCAAAATAAAATCTTGAGAGAGACCGATAACAGCATTGGGCCCTATTTCTTATCAATTCCATTTTGCTGTATGTATAACAAAAATTAAACAAGACTTTTCCTTTGTCTTATCTCTCCGTTACCATCATCCCCAGCTATTTTTTCATCCTTGCACCATCTTCTAGCTATCTTAAACCCCCTCCTCTCTCCACACTGTGTGCAGGGATCTCACCACACTGTGCCTAGAGATTCTTATCTCCTTACTGGGAATTATCATATTCTTGCTAAAACAATACCATGCAGGAACATTCCTGGGATTTGCAAAGATAAAATTTTACATTCCAAATGTCTTCCATAAATTCCTCATGAACACTTCCATGACATAATTCAGCAGTGATTGAAAGAGGTTCTGATTTGAGTGCACCTGTGTGTGCGCGTGTGCTTACGTGTGTGAGCGCACGTGTGTGTGTGCATCCTTTCATGTGTGTGTGCGTACCAGAGTGTGTTTAAGTGCACGTGTGTGCATGTAGGAGGCAGTGGTTGGAATGATGCTAAACTGAGTCTTTGAGCAGCTGACTGGGGTTGTAAATCCCTTCTCCCCTGGGTGCTGTTACTTAGAGCAGCACAAAACTATCAGTCAAAGAGAGAGGGGAAAGAGCTGAGAGGGGTGTCATCACAGTCATTACATAAAGTACACTCACACACGCGGGCACACACACGTGGACAAATGTGTGTGTGTTTATGTGTGAGCACGCATGTAGGCACACATACACACACTGTCAAGGCCTGTGAACATACCTCCTACAAGGCATGGGAATGTACCGTCAACAAAACCCCTGCTCACTCAGTGAGTGAAAATGAACAGAACAAACCATCAGTCAACTTTAACCAAACATAAAAGAGTACATAAAGTAAACGTACCCATACCAGACCCTTCATACTGCAAAAACACACTACACATACAGTACATTCCTCACCCAAGCTTCTCACTCTAAAAATTATTAAACAGTTGGAATATGACTAGACTAGCTAAATAATGTAGATTGGGTAAATAATTTGTTGAAGAAGAGTGAATTTAGATGCATATTATTTATGGCCAAACTTTGTAGGCTCAAAGGTTGTTTTTTCGTAACAGAATTGTCAATTATTCCGAAACAAAT
This sequence comes from Coregonus clupeaformis, assembly GCF_020615455.1. Taxonomy (NCBI): domain Eukaryota; kingdom Metazoa; phylum Chordata; class Actinopteri; order Salmoniformes; family Salmonidae; genus Coregonus; species Coregonus clupeaformis. The sequence goes on along the minus strand of NC_059220.1, from coordinate 60,407,469 downwards.
TGAAGTGCTATTGAATTTTATTATCTCTTCAATGGAGTCTGTAATGAAAGAGAAGTAATTTGAGGGAAATTGTGAGAAGGCCATTTGAATTGTTATTCACAAAACAAAAGACAAAAATCTGCCTGCCACATAATAGAAACAAAAGAAAGCTCTTGAGAACAATCGGCTGAATGATGGGCCTCAAGTTGCATTCGGTTGTTTAGGCTGACTCATTTCTATTGAAAGTAAAGGATTTTCATTTTTACATTTTTGATTGCTGGTTTTCAATATGAAATACAGTATGTCACTTTGTCTTTCACCCGGATTCATACTGACTCACTCCCTTTCAAATAATTGGTTAATAATATGGCAACCAGACCTGGACAGAAAATAGTTGTATTTTGTAGTTTATAAAAAAATACCAACATTTCAAATACTCAAGGTAGTCAAATATAGTTTATATAGAGTTTAAACTAAAAGGCAACTATTTTCTTTGATGTTCAAATACAGGTCTCAGAAAAACAAATAATATTTGGAAGTATTTTGAATACCTCTCAGAAAACCAAATAATATTTGAAGGTATTTTAATATATGCAAAAATATTTGATGGCTGCCAAATATTTGATGAAGAACCAAAAACTACAACAGTTAGTTGAATTTGTCTAAATAGATTATCATAAGCACATGGTTTGGAGGGCTCTTAGATATGAATCTTAATATATCCTACAGCCCAGAATGAAATACATGAAGGGCATGGAATCACCTCAACATAAGAGTAAACCACTTTTGCAGCATCAAAATTACTATCAAATATATTTTCTTAATGAGTAAGATAAGGTAATACGGTAACACTTGACATCAAGTTATTTTTTAAATTTTTTATTTAACCTTTATTTAACCAGGTAAGCCAGTTGAGAACAAGTTCTCATTTACAACTGCGACCTGGCCAAGATAAAGCAAAGCGGTGCGATAAAAACAACAACACAGAGTTACATATGGGGTAAAAAACATAAAGTCAAAAATACAACAGAAAATATATATACAGTGTGTGCGAATGTAGTAAATTATGGAGGTAAGGCAATAAATAGGCCATAGTGCAAAATAGTTACAATTTCGTATTAACACTGGAATGATAGATGTGCAAAAGATGATATGCAAATAGAGATACTGGGATGCAAATTAGCAAAATAAATAACAATATGGGGATGAGGTAGTTGGATGGGCTAATTACAGATGGGCTGTGTACAGGTGCAGTGATAGGTAAGCTGCTCTGACAACTGACGCCTAAAGTCAGTGAGGGAGATAAGAGTCTCCAGCGTCAGAGATTTTTTGCAGTTCATTCCAGTCATTGGCAGCAGAGAACTGGAAGGAATGGCGGCCAAAGGAGGTGTTGGCTTTGGGGATGACCAGTGAGATATACCTGCTGGAGCGCAGACTACGGGTGGGTGTTGCTATGGTGACCAGTGAGCTAAGATAAGACGGGGATTTGCCTAGCAGTGATTTATAGATGACCTGGAGCCAGTGGGTTTGGCGACGAATATGTAGTGAGGGCCAGCCAACAAGAGCGTACAGGTCACAGTGGTGGGTAGTATATGGGGCTTTGGTGACAAAACGGATGGCACTGAGACTACATCCAATTTGCTGAGTAGAGTGTTGGAGGCTATTTTGTAAATGACATCGCCGAAGTCAAGGATCTGTAGGATAGTCTGTTTTACGAGGGCATGTTTGGCAGCATGAGTGAAGGAGGCTTTGTTGCGAAATAGGAAGCCGATTCTAGATCTAACTTTTGATTGGAGATGCTTAATGTGAGTCTGGAAGGAGAGTTTACAGTCTAACCAGACATCTCGGTATTTGTAGTTGTCCACATACTCTAGGTCAGACCCACCGAGAGTAGTGATTCTAGTCGGGTGGGCGGGTGCAAGCAGCGTTTGGTTGAAGAGCATGCATTTAGTTTTACTTGTGTTTAAGAGCAGTTGGAGGCTACGGAAGGAGTGTTGTATGGCGTTGAAGCTCGTTTGGAGGTTTGTTAACACAGTGTCCAATGAAGGGCCAGATGTATACAAAATGGTGTCGTCCGCATAGAGGTGGATCCGAGCGTCACCAGCAGCAAGAGCAACATCATTGATATACACAGAGAATAGAGTCGGCCCGAGAATTGAACCCTGTGGCACCCCCAGAGATTGCCAGAGGTCCAGACAACAGGCCCTCCGATTTGACACATTGAACTCTATCTGAGAAGTAGTTGGTGAACCAGGCGAGGCAGTCATTTGAGAAACCAAGGCTATTTAGTCTGCCAATAAGAATGCGGTGGTTGACAGAGTCGAAAGCCTTGGCCAGGTCGATGAAGGCGGCTGCGCAGTACTGTCTTTTATCGATCGCGGTTATAATATTGCTTAGGACCTTGAGCGTGGCTGAGGTGCACCCATGACCAGCTCGGAAACCGGATTGCATAGCGGAGAAGGTATGGTGGGATTCGAAATGGTCGGTGATCTGTTTGTTAACTTGGCTTTCAAAAACTTTCGAAAGGCAGGGCAGGATGGATATAGGTCTGTAACAATTTGGATCTAGAGTGTCACCCACTTTGAAGAGGGGGATGACCGCGACAGCTTTCCAATCTCTGGGGATCTCAGACGATACGAAAGAGAGGTTGAACAGGCTAGTAATAGGGGTTGCGACAATTTCGGTGGCTAATTTTAGAAAGAAAGGGTCCAGATTGTCTAGCCCAGCTGATTTGTAGGGGTCCAGATATTTCAGCTCTTTCAGAACATCATCTGTCTGAATTTGTGTAAAGGAGAAGCGGGCATGGGCAAGTTGTAGCGGTGGGTGCAGAGCTGGTGGCCGGGGTAGTGGTAGCCAGGTGGAAACATGGCCAGCCGTAGCAAAATGCTTGTTGAAATTCTCGATTATTGTAGATTTATCGGTGGTGACAGTGTTTCTTAGCCTCAGTGCAGTGGGCAGTTGAGAGGAGGTGCTCTTATTCTCCATGGACTTTACAGTGTCCCAAAACTTTTTGGAGTTAGTGCTACAGGATGCACATTTCTGTTTGAAAAAGTTAGCCTTTGCTTTCCTAACTGATTGTGTATATTGGTTCCTGACTTCCCTGAAAAGTTGCATATCGCAGGGGCTGTTCGATGCTAATGCAGTACGCCACAGGATGTTTTTGTGCTGGTCAAGGGCAGTCAAGTCTGAGGAGAACCAGGGGCTTACACATGTGTAGTAACTTTGTGATTATTACAATAGCAACATTGTTGTTCCATAGGACTTTGGAAATTGCTTTATAATTGCATAATAAAGGAGTTATTACGTAAATGGAATAAGGAACAGTCACTATTCCTCTTGTGTACAGTAGTTACAAAAACTCTCAGCTCATTATGTATGCAATTAAATGTAACTAGAAAAGTATTATGTAACAACATGCTAATAAAACGTGCTCCAAAAGTAATTACAATTTTATTACACAGGCACAAGAACAGTTTAATGTTAAGTGTTACTGAGAATGCTAACAGTAACAAAATATGGCTATTAAGTGTCGAAAGGAAACTAGATATCCCAAAACTTCATTTTTGAATCAACTACAGCCAAGGTAGGTGGACAATCATGTTAGTTTGTATTCTGGGTAAATTATCCCTTTTAAGATAGTATAGTGTGTGTTTGAAAATGGCTTTGAATTACTCTGCAGTATTTCAGCTATAATACAATGAATTGCAGCTTTCAACCTTTTCAGTGGCATGTTGAAAGAGTCATACAGTATTTGAGCATCAAAACTTATTTATACTTATCTGTACAAAATATAATTGGTTAATTGGGTTGACTTGATAATGTACTCCTGGGACAATGGACATTCAGGTGAATGGACATTTACAGATTTTTTTCCCATATAAATGTATTGTGAATGTGCTAGAGCAGGGTTCTTCAATTCCGGTCCTGGAGGGCCGAAACACTTCTGTTTTTTATTTCTCCCTGGTAGTTAATTGCACTCACCTGGTGTCCCAGGTCTGAATTAGCCCCTGATTAGAAGGAGAGGATGAAAAACAGAGGTGTCTCGGCCCTCCAGGACCGGAATTGAAGAACCCTGTGCTAGAGTGATGAAACCACTCTCCTGCTGCGCTACGATGTAATGGTGCTTTCAAGACAACTGGAAACTCTGGGAAACAAACGTGGGCAAATCATGACGTCTGTGATCTCCAGGTCAGAAATTCTGAGCTCTAGAAAGATGCCAGTGTTTCCGACTTGGAATTCCGAGTTGGATGACCCTTCAAAACGATTTATCCCTATTGGAACTAGTATTGAACGTGGCATAAGGATTGCAGGCATGTGCTTTATCAGTTGCTGTAAGGTAGGGTTCAGCCAGGAGTTGATGGACAGTCGTAAGAGCGAATGAAATGGTAGGGGAAATCCCAGCTTCAAGTGGTGTCAAATTTCACATCCTACGTCACACAGGCGGAAGAGAACCAGGGCACCGCTCGATGTAAGCCATTTCGATCTACGGTGTCCACAGATCGATGTACAAGCAAAAATGTTGGTCGGAACCGGTGCCAGAACCACGCAGGTCCCCTAAACAGGGGACTTTAGATCTTTATGAAAAACATTTGACTTAAAAGGTCGACCAATAACTTACCATCTGAATGGTAATCACAAACAGAGCAATACATTGATAATTGAAGGTTTCCTCTTGGAATGCTGTCTTCAGCTTTAAGGGCGCATCATTCAATCAGCTCACAGGGAATATGTATACTGAGTGAATTTCCTGTATGATGACCTTCCATGACAGGGGAGCGAGAACCAGGCTGCGTCACAAATGGCAACCTATTCCCTATATAGTGGTGCACTGACACTACTACAAAGTTGTGCACTATGTAGGGAATAGGGTTACATTTGGGACACAGATCCACATTGAGTCTGGCCTAGTTTGAGCTCACAAACAGAGATACTGTATGTTCTTGTTCTAATATTTCCTCCATTTATTTGCTTTCAGAAGCCATATCCTGTAGTGGCGGAGATGAGAATGAATCGCCAGGAAAGAGTGACAGCCTGTCTTTCTGTAAATGTTTAGAGAGGTGGCTGTGGATGTCACTGCGTTGGGGCGATAGCGGTCATAGAAATATAATTACTAGAAGGGAAGTAATTAGGTTAGTCCATGGAAATACTCCTATGGGTACACTCAATGTGGCCGCTGGTCCACCTATTACAGAACATTGACTTGAATGGGATAGTCTATTCTAGAATCTAATTCCATTTCTATGGCCGCAGCAGCCCGGATCCCCTGTACACCCCTCCTCTGACCCAGATATAGGCTTTGAACCATTGGCAAATGGGACAGGACAGGCAGGGATGTGACTGGGCTGACTTCCCAGGGTGCCTTGTGGGACAGGGGGGCGGCTCAGTGGCAGGGAGAATGATTGTGTGGGGGGAGGGAGGGAGTGATGTGAGGGGTCTGGATGCTGTTGAAAGGCATACTGGGTCAGTCTCTTAGTGCTTCTCTGGGATCCGCTCCTGTTCATCACTAATGGGGAGAATGGACTGTCACTCCGTCTCGTTCTGATCCAACTCTCTCAGACTGTCAATAGGTCTATCTCTCATCTGTTGATTCAGTCACAGAGAAAATCCACTCAATCCAACTAAACTACAGTCAACAAACACACCAACAACCAACAAAATATACAGCAACACCCAATCACACCACACTCTCCTCTCTACATATAATCAAGATACAAATAAATGATTGGACCTACAGTGAGGGAAAAAAGTATTTGATCCCCTGCTGATTTTGTACGTTTGCCCACTGACAAAGAAATTATCAGTCTATAATTTTAATGGTAGGTTTATTTGAACAGTGGGAGACAGAATAACAACAACAAAAATCCAGAAAAACGCATGTCAAAAATGTTATAAATTGATTTGCATTTTAATGAGGGAAATAAATATTTGACCCCTCTGCAAAACATGACTTAGTACTTGGTGGCAAAACCCTTGTTGGCAATCACAGAGGTCAGACGTTTCTTGTAGTTGGCCACCAGGTTTGCACACATCTCAGGAGGGATTTTGTCCCACTCCTCTTTGCAGATCTTCTCCAAGTCATTAAGGTTTCGAGGCTGACGTTTGGAAACTCGAACCTTCAGCTCCCTCCACAGATTTTCTATGGGATTAAGGTCTAGGCCACTCCAGGACCTTAATGTGCTTCTTCTTGAGCCACTCCTTTGTTGCCTTGGTCGTGTGTTTTGGGTCATTGTCATGCTGGAATACCCACCCACGACCCATTTTCAATGCCCTGGCTGAGGGAAGGAGGTTCTCAACCAAGATTTGAAGGTACATGGCCCCGTCCATCGTCCCTTTGATGCGGTGAAGTTGTCCTGTCCCCTTAGCAGAAAAACACCCCCAAAGCATAATGTTTCCACCTCCATGTTTGACGGTGGGGATGGTGTTCTTGGGGTCATAGGCAGCATTCCTCCTCCTCCAAACACGGCGAGTTGAGTTGATGCCAAAGAGCTCGATTTTGGTCTCATCTGACCACAACACTTTCACCCAGTTCTCCTCTGAATCATTCAGATGTTCATTGGCGAACTTCAGACGGGCATGTATATGTGCTTTCTTGAGCAGGGGGACCTTGCGGGTGCTGCAGGATTTCAGTCCTTCACGGCGTAGTGTGTTACCAATTGTTTTCTTGGTGACTATGGTCCCAGCTGCCTTGAGATCATTGACAAGATCCTCCCGTGTAGTTCTGGGCTGATTCCTCACTGTTCTCATGATCATTGCAACTCCACGAGGTGAGATCTTGCATGGAGCCCCAGGCCGAGGGAGATTAACAGTTATTTTGTGTTACTTCCATTTGCGAATAATCGCACCAACTGTTGTCACCTTCTCACCAAGCTGCTTGGTGATGGTCTTGTAGCCCTTTCCAGCCTTGTGTAGGTCTACACTCTTGTCCCTGACATCCTTGGAGAGCTCTTTGGTCTTGGCCATGGTGGAGAGTTTGGAATCTGATTGATTGATTGCTTCTGTGGACAGGTGTCTTTTATACAGGTAACAAACTGAGATTAGGAGCACTCTCTTTAAGAGTGTGCTCTTAATCTCAGCTCGTTACCTGTATAAAAGACACCTGGGAGCCAGAAATCTTTCTGATTGAGAGGGGGTCAAATACTTATTTCCCTCATTAAAATGCAAATCAATTTATAACATTTTTGACATGCGTTCTTCTGGATTTTTTTGTTGTTATTCTGTCTCTCACTGTTCAAATACACCTACCATTAAAATTATAGACTGATAATTTCTTTGTCAGTGGGTAAACGTACAAAATCAGCAGGGGATCAAATACTTGTTTCCCTCACTGTAGCCCTCACACAGACACAGTGATTACAGAATGAGTAATGACCTGTGCGTCCACTACTGGCCCTGCCTTCATCTCCATTGCATAACAGTAGAGATTAATTAGCTGTGTGTTGGATACATTTCCTGTTGCGACCCTCAAACGGGGCCTCTCTCAATCTGGTCCTATCAATTTACAGATGCTTTGAAGGCTGGTCTGGCCTGGTGCAACGTTAGAAGCGAGACGTCTCTCTGATGTCAGGAAAGGAAAAGGCCCCTGTGGAGTATTCCTTTTCCAACAGATAGAGAAAAGGGAAAAACATAATTTGGCAAAAACATTGTATTTTTTTTAGTGTTAAGAACAGAGAGCACCCCAACCCAAACCAACCCCCCCCCTGGGATCAATCAAACTTGCTTGCTAGGTAACAGATGGTGGTGCGCTCCTCTGTTGGTTCGGGTATTGTGTTTAGGGACCATAATTGGGCCGTTATGTTGCACCGCAGAGCGTGCTAACAGCCACGCACCCACTTTGACTGGGTAACTACATGTCAAGGCTCTGAATCACTGGTTGTGGAGCAGTGGATGTTACACCTTCAGTAAAGAGCCCACTCAGAGCGGAGCAATGGTTCCCAGGAGGTAGCTAACAGTGAATGCTGTCAATCCATTGTGAAGGATATGAAAAGTTATGAGACATTTACCTTTTTGGTCTGTTGTAATAATTTCCCCCTTCAAGGGATATTTTAGCAAATTATGTAATTTTTGAACTTTCCCTTTAAATTCAATACAAGGTCTCTTCATATTATGACTGTATCCATTTTCTCCCTCTTACCAATACCAGCCAATGAAATCCTTGAAGTCACGGATATGTTGCACGCCATACCTTCTGGTTGTGTTAGCGTTTAGGTATGAGGGCTGACATGGCTAAACAAAACCATGTGTAGGAGATGGGGAGCCATGTAAATGGAGGAAGCAGAGTAATCATGTGTGTGTGTACGTCTGTGTGTTATTGTGTGTGTGTGTGTGTAAGATGCTGGGCACTTCAAAGCTTTGATGTTGGAGCTCCTAAATAAGGGCGACTAGAGGTCCGGGCTAATGGGACGCCATGGAGAGATGAGAGGAAAACTGTGGCTGGCTGACACTGTGTGTATGTGTGTCTGTGTTCATGTTTGTGTTTGAAAGCCTGTGTGTGTGACCTATACAGAGAGTTTGTCAATACAAACGGTGTACAGTGTGTGAATAGAAATGTGCCTGTGAGGGTGTTTGTTACAGTGTACGAGTGTGTACATGGCTATGGACCATACAATGTACTGTGTGTGTGTGTGTATAAGCTGAGGTTACCTCAGTATCCTCATACTAACAACCCATCTTAAACTCACACAAACCAAGACAAACGAGCACATCCAGGGATGACCACCTACACTCTCTGTATGGTATAAATCCTTTATTAAATAATCATAATAACAATATTAATAACAATCATAAAAAGAACATTTCTGTACAAAGTCCCCAAGCAACAATTAGGTCTAACCAGTGTCAGGGTGGTCCTTGTGAGGTTTAGCACCTCTCTTGCCCAGAGGGGTGAGTTTGACCCATTCTTGCCCAGGGAGGTGCGTTTCAGCCCCTCCTGCCCAGACAGATTAGGCTACTGTTCTGTATCTGTAATCTGATATGGGCTCCAAAGGCAAGCTGGATCACAGAAGCTCCAAGGCACTTGGAAGAGAGTCAGTGGGGTCCAGTGATGAGAGCCTCTGGGATAGGAGAGGGAAGGTGGGTTGGTGGGGTGTAGGGGATAGACTCTACCTCACGGCCCAGCGACCCCCCCAACAACCGGGGCCTCTCGGTCAGCACTAGCCTGGGTCCACTCCAGTGCATCCAGACGCACACAGCCCTATACATGCCCAGCATTTCATCAGAATGACCGGGATACTCCGTCTTCGGTGTGTTGATGTGTGTGTGTGTGTGCTAGCATGTGCACGCTGTGTATGCATGAGTGTGTGTGACAGTGTGTGTGAAAGTGAGAAGTCTGAGGTACAGCGGAAAGATTTACAGTTCTCTTTCCTTCTCCTCCTTCACAAGGCTAGAGAGTCCAGAGGGAGCCGATGTGTGTGTTTAAATCCTCCTGATTTACCTCTCCCCATAAACCTGTGTCCCGTTAAAACTCCAGCCTCACCGTGACAACACAAAATGGAGTCAGAGTGTGAAAACAAGAGCAACAAACATCAAACGAGGAGAGCACGAGTGAAGAACCATGACAACAAGACCACATTGGTCCACTCTGAGGAAATGGTGTCCTTCCATTGGTATTTCCTCTACTAATCGCTGACTTAAAGCTCAGATGTGTGTCCACTGTCCAGTCAATGGTCTAGAATAGATATATTTAAAAAAATATATGTATCCCACTGTGCGTTTTATCGTTCATTTGTTCCTCATCCAACACACAGAGAACATTGTCCCCGGAGAGAGGTTGATTTAGGATATAGGTTCTTTATTATTATTTTATTTATTTTTTGTTCTCATTTGTAGATGGCTATTCAGTGTCTGCCTGGATTTCCCAGCAATCCATGGGTTGCACTGACCAAAACCATCTTCACCTTAACCTTTTGCTTCACCTAACCACAGTTTACTGTAAACACGTCCTTCGACCTTCTCTTTGATACAACCCACCGGCAACAACAGCCTGAAACTAAATCTAACAATAAACTCCTTTGCTTTCTATCTTCAACAGAACACGTTTAGAACAGAACATGACTAGAACCCCCCCCCCTCCTTCCCCCATTCCCTCCTTCTATCTTTATCAGCATTCACAGGCTGGCGACGGGCCAAAACGAGAAAGAAAACAGATAAGGTCGGAACAAATAACAAAAAGACATACACCAAAGACAGTGCTTAGTCTAAAAATACCACAGACCTGTCAGAAAACAGGGTGGAGAACTGAGGCTGATGTGTTACAGAGACGCAAGAGTCTAACTGAACAAAAACGCTTCATAAATAATTCACTTCACTAGGTTCTAGGCCACTGTGTCCATGTGATAGAGAAACACACTTTCTAAGCACTAAATGATCACCTGTCTAAGGCGTTGTCTGTGTCAATGAGTTTAGCCTACCGTCTTCCTAGTTTAAAAACTAGACCTAGAAAACGATGATGTATTTATATGGAGTTCTCAATTTTTTGGGGGGAAAAGTAGGTATTTGCGGCTTGATATGTGTTGATATTTGATTTAACACCCCCCAGCAATGGAACAGTCCGCTATAGGGACCGCTCTGGGATATCCCCAGTCCTTCCCTCATTGGTTTTGGTCCAGAAAACCCCACCCTGGACTGCACTACTTTGAGTGAAGCATGGGGGGGAGGGGTCTCAAGATCAGTCTAAAAAGTGGCTTTTCCCCAAAATGTCCTTCCATCTGGCAGGTGTAGTCCTTCAGCTCAGAAAGGAAATTCACGGTCCAAGCAAACCAGAGAAAACAAAGGAGAAGATAATCTCCTCAAAATGTCCGCCTCTCTCCTTTCCTCTACCCCTCTCCACTCTTTACTATTTCTCCTCATGCCTCGGTGCAGCAGCGCTGCTGGTTGAGCTTCACCTTGTGCTTGAGGCCGTCGTACAGCTCAAAGTTGTAGTTCTCCAGCGTGGTAGAACTACGCGATGACAGGCCACCGTAGGAGCATGTGCAGTAGAGCAGCAGGCCGGCGCACACAGCGCCCAGCAGCACGCCCAGGGAGCTCATAACGATGATGGTGACCAGGATGGGGTCCAGCGTGTACAGCCACGAGTTGTCCTTCTCCGCCGAGGAGGAGACGCGCGTCTCCGGTGGCTCGGAGGACGGGGCGGCCGTACTAAACTCCTCAGGGAACGCCCAGCCTGGACGAGAGGAGGAAAAGAGAGAGAGAGAGGGAGAGGCAGGAGAGAGAGAAGAGAGAGGGAGAGAGAGGGGAGATGAGAGAAAAAGAGAGATGCATGGTTATTAGAAACTAGGCATTTTTTCACATTTGGAAAAATGTATTGTAGTAATGGACACATAAAATACATTGTAGTTGATGGACGCACTTACCTCCATCTAACTGGTTCCTGCCATTAAAAAGTCTGCTGTCTCCAAACTCTGGTCTCTTATCTATGAGAGAAGACGATACAACAGAATGTTTTTTCAACGTATGTACAATGGCAAGCATCCAAACAGTACATTTTAGTTTCATGCAATAATGTAAACTGTCTATGTCAATCTTCCTTCACTGTAATTACTAATTACACTAATTAATTACTATAATATGTGATGGGGCTGCTAAAGCCCAATGGCATACACACACATACCACAATGTTTAAAAATATCACTTTATTATCACAGATCATACTATATTCATCACATTCATTTAACTATTTCAAACACACTTTCCACATAGCTCACAAAGAGGTGCAAAGCCCAAGTAAAGTATCAGCAAACAATTGTACCATCATCATCATCATCATCATCATCATCATCATACAAATAGATTATGCATTGAGCTCACAGATAATCAAACACAGTTCCCTCCTGGCTTCCACCCACTGCATTGGGATGTGGTGTGATCATCATGAGATACCAATGAGTATCATCACTGAGAGTGGTGCTTAGGACTGCTCAGGCCTAGCCCTCCACCTCGAACTCCCAAAACTCACCCCGACGCTGTTTTTGAAAACGGCACTTTAACTTCAGGTTTAGTTTCATCCTGAGAGGTGTGTGTGCAACACTTGGCATATGGACAAGGGTGGGAGTAAGTGCTTGGCAAGGAACACCTTAACTGGAGCCCTCAACGAGAATCATTAATATTGTCTCCAGGGGCAACTGCTGTTGGCTGCTGGTGTGTGTGGGTGGGTGCAGTGTGTGTGTGTGTGTGCCGGGGGAGGGGTGCGCGTGTGTGCATGTGTGAGAGAGAGTGTATGTGGGTGTGTGTGTATGCGTGAGAGAGTGTGTCTGTGTGTGCAGGAGATGGGAAAAGAGAAAAGTGCTTACTACAGCCTAAATAAATGTTATCGCTCCATTACCTAATTAGAGATATTAAGAGCTTGGAGCGGAGCTACAGTGAGATGGACATAGTGTGGGTTCCCAACCCCCCAGTTGATTTAAAAGCACATTGCGAGAGGGTGCCAAAAAACTCCTCTTCACTCTGAGAAAAGTACAACTAAAAAGCCTGATTGCCACACACATTCACCTCACTCAATGGAAGACTCTATGGCCCTTATAGCCCTCTTCAAAACGCCCAGATAATGTAGTGGCTTCCACAGAAATTTTCTATTTAATTCTAACCCAAACACATTCGGTTGTCCTGCTTAAAGGGACAGTTTATTCCAAACTCAACGTTTGTCAGATGCGTTCAGACCTGGGAATTGGTCTTATGTTGAGATAAGTTCACATCCCAGGCCATCGGTTGTAAATGGAAGCACCATCATTTACTGATTTTCTTTGGTGTTTATCTTTTCCACTCATTCGGGTTTGAGGCATATAAATTAGCTGGATCTACACAACTATGGGACGTGGACTCATCTTGATATTAGACTACTTTTGAGATCGGAACACGTCTGACATATTTGGTGGTTAAATGGCTTAAATGGGCAGGTATTGAGCTAAACTACCTCTGGCTGTACAATAATGGTGAGATATATAACTGTTTATCATTAACGGGATAGTTCACCCAAACTACAAAATTAAATATTGTTTTTCTTCCCCTGAAAGCAGTCTATGGAATCCATATTTAGGCTTTGTTTACATGGCCACTGTTTTGTAATTTGGGTGAACTTCCCCTTTAAGGGCCATCTGATTCTCACAGCTCTACATAACCACTAACAAACCAACTTAAATATGTGCTAACTATTATCATAATTGGGTCTGGTCCCATTTTAAACATATTTCCAATTCTCTTGGCCACCAGTTTTTATATCATTAGATTCTTTGCCATTTTGTTTATGCCCTCAATGTTCTAATGAGGGATGCATCCCGCTAGCATCCATCTTAAGTTATTGGGAAGCATCGTTTATATTTTGTCTCTGGTTTCCATGATGTTTTGGAGCATTCTCAACTAAGAGTACACGCAACAGAAGAAAAAAAAAAAATGGCTTCCAGCTGTTTGAGAGTATTGCATAGAGTTGGATAGAGGGCTCACTTGCCACATGTTTTCGCATGGGTGGCGCCATTGACGACTTTCAACATTTTGTTGAAAGTCGTCAACTGGGTGGGACTTCCTATGGGTTAAGGACAGACCCCAGAATCCAATTCCCGTCAGCCAACAAATTATACTGAGCAAATAATTGCAATGATAGAAGAGCCCTCAATCTAACTTTATGGAGTATTGTGAGATTTAGTCAAAGTATAAATCAAGAAGAAGGTAGTGATAGTGGACAGCTGTGTCTGTTTACGACCGTTGAACACAAACACATATTCACATTGAGAAAAAAAACGCCTCTTCCACTTGGCTTTCACTGGGGTTTTGGTTTCCAGTTTGTGGCCACAAGGAACAAATAAAGTGGCTGGTGTGTGTTGAATGGAAGGGAGTGGATCTCTGTCATCGAACACACCCGGGAACCAAGATAGAACACAAACAATGTGGGAATGAGCATTTATCACTGATGATGATGTTGATGACATTATAAAGACAGGGACTCCGCTCACAGACTGACTGAGGGGTAATATTCAATCAAAAGCTGGATGTGGGGTTTCCGGTGTGGGACTAAAATATTATTCTTGAGCTGCGTGATTGAGATTAATTCCACAGGTCAATAAGAGTGACACAAAAAAGCTCAACTTCATATTCAAACATGCTTTCTTGCAACGCAAGAAGAATCCTATATTGTCTTACATAACCCGGTCCACTCACAATAAACAAAACATATATCATCGTTACAGTGTATCTATTTAACATCTCCTTCAGTAATAGTAACACTGACATCTTAGCAGCCTGTCCTGAAGCACTATCTTTAGAATGAAGTCGCTCCTGTAGCGCACCCATTGTCTCTGACTTTGTAACGTTCCCCCTCCTCTCTCTGTCTCTCTGTCTCTGTCTCTGTCTCTCTCTTCTCTTCTCTTTCTCTCTCAGTGTTCCAGCAGAGCTGTCAGTAGAACAGTATCTCTCGCTTGTCTGTTTGTGGTCTGACAGCGCTGGAGGTTTTACATTGCTGAACCACTTCACCCACACCGGGCCGGGAGGTTAGCCCACACTGAGTGTGTCCATGCTGGCGTGATTCCAGGAAGCCCAGGGGGTAGGAACCAGAACTACAACCACTAGTCCTGTAAGGCTGGAGATTGGGTTTGAAACGAGCCACTCATATAGATGGCTTGATATCTCTCTGAATCACATCACCACAGCTTGAAGTGTGAAATGTCAACGACCAAGTCCCCCATAAAAAACAGTGACCAAAACTACATCCATAGTCCGTAGACAGATTAAAGTTATAGAAATAGTGTTAGAAGAGTTAGTCTGTCAACAGTAACATCCACTGCTGATGAAAGCAGGACCCAACAGAAAATGTCACTGTCAATACCACTCCGATCCTTGTTCCCCGTTGCATCATCCATGATCCATGTCATCAAAAGGGGAGGGGTTTAGCTTTAAGCCCCGCCTCTTCCTTTCAGCAGAGGGCATATTGTTGGTGGCCGTGGTTGTCTAGCCTCACGGTGAGCACGGGCTCCGTCCCTGGAGCGGCTGTTACCGGGTTACTGGCTGAGGACTGGGAGTACTGAAAGTACTGGGATTGGCTGTGGTAGGCCACCGAGAGCTGGCTCTTCTTCGCTGCCAGCCTTCGTCGATGGCAACAGAGCACCCGTACCAAGATGGCCACTGCCAGGAGTATCAGGGCACCCCCGGCGGCCACGAGGTAGTACCAGAGGGTGGGTATGAGTGGCAGCGCCAACGTGTCTACTGTGGGGTCACTCCCGCCAGGAACACCTCCCCCTGGTGGAGAGATAAGGCATATGTTGGCTCGGGGGGAGGAGAGAGGAGGCAAGCAAAGCACATCCAATGGACTGCTTTGTTTTTGTGTTTTATTTCTCCCCTGTGGCTTTCCATCACATGAACAGCAGGCATACGAGCACATGGGCATGCACAAGCATGCCGGCTCAAACGGAAAAAAAGTATTCATCACAGATAATGGCTAAATTAAATCAAATGCATCCAGGGTTTTCTTTATCTTATGGCTGAAGCTTGGGTTGCAGTCGATGGTGAGAGAGGTGATTTTCACACCAAGAGCAGTAGAGTATAGCTACGGATTTTCAATTAGTCTGGGGGGGGTTGAATTGATCCAATGCTCCAATGAATAAAGCTCTCATGTAATAATTTGGTGTGAAACAAAGGGCATGATAATTAGCTGTAACAGAACGGATGCACGCACACACACACAGATACACACACACAAGAGACCCACTGGACAAAGACGTCTGAACAATGCCCAATATGAATTGATACCTAATTAACTTGTCAACAAACATCAATTCAGTTTGTAAGCAATCAAATCAAAGAGGTTTCAAGCCCTGTGGTCGATTTATGATTGAAACCTGGGTTGGATCAAGACACAAACTGTGTAAATTGTTGACTTTTTGTAAATTCAATTGAAAAGTCACCTTGATGCAATGTTACGTGACTACGCTGATAAAGTAAAATAATTTTGGCCCAATGAGGAGCCACTACTTCCTGTTGGTACAGGAAGTTCCAATGCTCCACTGACCAATCATAAGACCCCATGGAGCCTAAATAGAAATGTTCTGGATCCTTCTCTCTTTAATTTGGAGACAGTGATGGAATTTGTGTTTGGCAGGTTCATGTGGATTTCTTTGGAAGACACATTGCCCTGTTCTGTTCTAGTCTTTGTTTTCGTTGCTCTCTTGGCCAGTTCTTTCCTCTTCAAGCCAAGAAGTATCTCAGTGGAGACCCACCCAACACCCCAACACAGCTCCTCTACTTCAATCCTTTGAACCCTTCTCACATTCTTTGCGCAATCGCCCTAACAACGTCTTTCAAGGCTTAAGCTCTCCTATTCATACAGGTCTGGTATGTGAAATCATATGCTGACAACAGTTTCCAAGCACTCTTTGGTCTAAGCTAAGAAAATGGACCAAAACCATCAGTTCAAGAGCCCGAGAGAAGGAACGGGAAAGAGAGAGAGAGAGCGAGAGAGAGAGAGCGAGAGAGAGAGTCATACAGATGGGGACAGAGAGAGAGAGAGAATTAGAGAAAGCGAGAGATAGCTGAGAGACTCCATGTACGGTGTAGATTTGAAGCCACCCTGAGTTTTCGACCATGTCACATAATTACAGAGGGAAATGGTGCGTGTACCTGCCACTGCACTGTGCACACGCTCATTAGACAGAGCTGAGAGGATGAGAGAGACACCGGCGTCGCAGCTCAGTCACTCTATTTGATTACTTTTCACTAGGGAGTGTGTGTGTTTTTTGTGTGTTTGTGTGTGTGTGTGTGGTGTGTGTGTGTGTTTTTGTGTGTCTGTGTGGGTGTGCGTGCATGTGTGTGTGTATGACTCTGTGTGTGTGTGAGAGTCTGTGTGTGTGTGTGAGAGTCTGTGTGTGTGTGTGGGTGCGTCACGGTGGAGGAAGAAATTGCACACATCACACACACGCTCTTATCTTATTAGAACCAGCAGCCAAAAACGCTATATCAAGCAATAACATCAATCCCCTATAGCTCTCCCAATATTTCTATTGAGGCAGACAGTTATTTTAAAACCATGGATGTCAAAGCAATAGCCTGAATTTCTCTGCAATAAACTGGATTCTGCTGGATTCAGTGGGCTCTGATGTCGTTTGATGATGTCTGGATGCTGATGATGATTTTTGGAATCGTTTGTCACCAAGGCAGCATTAATCAAGCGGCGAACACAGCTCTTGCACACCCATTTCTATTGGTTGGACCGGGCTTGTCACATGGGTGCCATCAAGCAAAGCTCCCATGAGCCAAAGCTGTACAGTGCAGCGCAGCGAGCAGGAAGCAGAAACATATGCACAGGAAGTGACATCATTACACGGCTAAAGGGGATAAAACTCACCTGTCATGTCAGGAGGGAAGGCAGCGAAGGGTTCTGAAAGAGAGAAATAAAGAAAGAAACAAGACTGTTTATAACCTAAATAATAGCTAGGAAAGTCAGCCAAAAACATTTAGACAAATTGTTGAATTCGGATTCAATTTCTGTTGGCACTGATATCACTCTATAGCCTATTGACAACTTTCTTAGTACTGCAACTGAAAAGAAATAGAATGAAAGAGCATGTGGGTATGTATGTTAATGGGGTAGAATGTAATGTCAAAGAGGGTGTGATTGTGAGTTGGGAGACTTGGAGGCGACTGTGTGAAGTTTGAGTCATTCAAAGTTGTTTATCGGTGGAGTCCAGTTAAGCTGGGGAAGGTTGCTGCCTGGATGGCTGACTGCACACACAACGTTCAGCCTTATTGACTTGGAATGGCAACAAAAAGAATGGGGGCCTGTGAGAGGGGAGACTTGGGACGTGGGGCCTTTTTGGCGGTAACACCAATGTGCTGTGAACAAACTCGACTGCGCTGGTTGATAAGAGCACTCCCAGCATGCCTTGGGAAGGAGGAAGAAGGAGGAAATGGGTAGAGAGGGGGAGAAGAGTGGAGGCACTTCCGCACCGGTTGACATAGGAGGGACGGGTTTTCATCTTTCATCTCAGAACCACACTACCGTACACAAGTGCACACGCACACTCACTAACACACACAACCCCCCCCGCCACACACCCACACACACAGCCCAACTCTATGGCCCGATGTTCAGATTTGGAAGTTAAAGTAGATGATGGCAGGTTTTTGGCTCGGAACCCACGGTCTGTCTGTGATCTGTTTAAGACCTACTCCTAAACCCCCCTGCTCTGGCTAGATTAAAAAGCCCAGCTCACTCACACACACACACACACACACACACACACACACACACACACACAAACACACACACACACACACCAGCGCAGGAGCTATTGCTTTGACGGCTCTGGAAAGCTCTGTTTACAGATACGAGAGGAAAGGAGCCGAAGATATCTAATGAAACATAGATTAGCATGGTGGGGCCCACGGGGCGTTTATGGCCTACTTTCTATTCTTCCTTTCCTTTTCTGGAAGAGGAATAACACTCCACTCTTTCGTTCATTCTCTCTCCTTTCATCTCTTCGCTCCGGCTTTCAGAAGTACCAGTCAGTCTGTACCCAAGACTCTGCTGAGGGAACTTGGGGTGTGTGTTTGTGTTTGTGTGTGTGTGGTGTGTTTGGAGCACAACTGGAGTGACAGGTCGGGGACCCCAGGGCAGGAGAGGAGGAGGAGACGGAGGTAGAGAAGGAATGAAGGGATGATGGAGAGAGAGAGATGGAGGGGGGAACAGAAGTTGAGTGGTGTGGTGGTGGGATGATGGAGGAAAATAACTGGGGTGCTGGAGGGTCAGGTGTGTGTATGCACATGTATGTGTGTGTGTACACATGTTTGTATGTGTGTGAGTGAGTGTGTGTATGATCTGCAGACTTACGTGTGCACTCCTCCAAAGGTGTACCAGAACTCATGTGGATGTTGTCGATCATGATTTGGCCCTTGGTTCCGCGGTCAAAGAAGCCTTCCATAACCACCTGAGAGGAGGAGGAAGAGTAGGGGAAGGAGGAGGAGGAGGAGGAGGGGAAGGAGGAGGAGGAGGAAGAGTAGGGGAAGGAGGAGGAGGAGGAGGAGGAGGAGGAGGAGGGGAAGGAGGAGGAGGAGGAAGAGTAGGGGAAGGAGGAGGAGGAAGAGTAGGAGGAGGAGGAGGGGAAGGAGGAGGAGGAGGAAGAGTAGGGGAAGGAGGAAGAGGAGGAGGAGGAGGTGGAGGTGGAGGAAGAGTTGGGGAAGGAGGAGGAGGAAGAGTAGGGGAAGGAGGAGGAGGAAGAGTAGGAGGAGGATGAGGAGGAGGAAGTGTAGGGGAAGGAGGAGGAGGAAGAGTAGGAGGAGGAAGAGTAGGGGAAGGAGGAGGAGGAAGAGGAGGAGGAGAAGGAAGAGTAGGAGGAGGAGGAAGAGTAGGGGAAGGAGGAGGAGGAAGAGTAGGGGAAGGAGGAGGAAGAGTAGGGGAAGGAGGAGGAGGAAGAGTAGGGGAAGGAGGAGGAAGAAGCAAATTAACTACATGTGGATGCAGGGATATATCTTATACATAGAATCGATAACCATGAGTATGGACCACTGCAACACATAACCACTACTAATATACTACTTCTACTTGTTTCTCCAGCTAACTCTTCACAGACTATTTTTTTGGAAGGTAGAAGGGAGTATGCCAACGCTCGAATACCTGGAACTCCTTGGGGGATCGGGGCAGGATGGTGCGGCCCTCCTTCCAGACGGGGCCCTGGTCGCCGCGGAGTGCCCAGAGAAGGGTCTCCTCGTGGTGGGCATCGCGGAGCAGGACGTGCAGGGTGCCCTGGGCCTCTCCCCACAGCTGGTAGGAGAAGAGCAGGCAGAGAGGCCCCGTGTCGGGCCCCACCACGGGGCTTAGGATCCTGGCTCGCTGCTGCTCCGTCTTGGTGTTGGCCTCGATGTACAGGTAGCTGTTCAGGTCTGTGTGGGGGGATGGGGGGACGACGACAATGCAGTGGTGGGTTTAGAGACTTGAGATGTTGCAGTGAGGGGAACACAGTACGTGTACACACGTATGGGCAATACATACACATAGGCACACGTGCACACACACACGAGGGAGTGTACACACACACGTACGCACATCAGCGCATCTGCACACACACTCACACACAATAATAATACCACAACTACATGGTCAGACCTACAATAGCACAGGGATATGATACATACCAAAACACGCCTAACAGAAGAATAGGGTCAGTGAGAGAGTCAAGCACTAAGGGAAGGTGAGGAATTCACAGCCAACCCAAGGGAGCCATTCCCATTGGTATTCAGGTAGAACACTTACACAATAGCATTGTGTTAAACACAGACAGTTGTTTACAGAAAGGATGTTTAGTTAGTAAATTGGATGTGGACTTGGAATCCTTTGTGGGATTGAACCTGACAGGGAGTGTGTGTGTGTGTGTGTGTAGAGTGAATTCTTCTAAGAGTTAAGTGGCCGATGGTCCAGTATCAACACATTCCTGACAAGATCACCTGTGCTTTATCGCAGTGTGTGTTAGAGCAGTTAGGTCAGAGAACTACAGATAAAAATCATTGTGTGTGTGTGTGTGTGTGTGTGTGTGTGTGTGTGTGTGTGTGTGTGTAAATATTGTCCAAGAGGCACTAGGTACAATGAAGTTATGGATATTAGCATCACCATATTCCAACTGAATGTTCATGAATAAACCGTTATATATTACCACCTGACATGGAATTATGTAATATATGTCAAATATAAATAGTATATGATATGTCCCCTGTACCCAGGCAACAGGTGTAAATTGTAAACAATGTCTGAGTAAACAATGTCTATCTTCAAAATATGATTAAAACTATCATTTTGACCCCATGGACTTTCAGTCCTTGCATCTATAGCTCCATCTACGAATTGTTCGGTTATTACATTTCTCCAGCTCCATCCCTCAGCTTCATAGAAAACATGTATTTAATTTTTTTAAATAGAAAACTACTTTTTATTAAGGAATGGGCCTTCATTGCTTTTTAGTTGAAGCCATAGAAACAGAATTCTATGAACTTGAGTACAGTGCACGATGTCATAGTCATTGACCTCGATTGTGATGCAGCTGTGATGTCATCAGAACACCTGTGAAGCAACGTTCTAGAGTTCAACCATATCATTTAGACACTTGAAAGCATTGCCTATCACATTGCTTTCTGCTCTGAACTATCTTTGATTTAATAATTATACCAAGTTCTTGCAATAATGGACTATCTCCAATATCTGAGCCAGTTTGGGCCCCTCCATCCCTTCTCATTGTTGACGATGGTTCCTAAGGACGTTCTTGCCTCATGGCTGATCACACAGATGACTGGAGGATCTCCCGTGCCTGGAGTGGCTGCCTACCAGATCCTGAACCAGGTTTGTTTGGCCTAGATTATAGTGAGTAGCCTGAAATGGCAACTTGTTCCCTATATAGCTAGTGAAATAGTTTTGACCAGAGCCCTGGGTCTAGGGTGGGTTACTCTAAAACACTTTGTGACAAATGCTGATGTAAAAAGGGCTTTATAAGTACAATGTGATTTATTGATTATGGCAAAGTAGATTTTTGAGTACCCCCTCTGCTTGCCAGTTCCAGCCCAACTCAGCCCCTGCCACCTTCCAGTCAAACTCCAGCTATGGACAAGACCAGGACGATTTTATGGACTGGAAAGAGGGGCCCCAGATCAACAACAGCAATCAAGTGCCTTGTCATCAGGATGTGGAGCCAATGGATGTCGATGTTGATCAACAGATCAACAACAGCAATCAAGTGCCTTGTCATCAGGATGTGGAGCCAATGGATGTCGATGTTGATCAACAGATCAACAACAGCAATCAAGTGCCTTGTCATCAGGATGTGGAGCCAATGGATGTCGATGTTGTTGTGGAGGTGAAAGACAACAGCCAATCAGTAGCCACTTGGCAGGCAACATTCTGGCCCAGCCAATCATCAGCTAAAGGCCAGGGAACAGTCTGGCACAACCAATCAGCAGCAACTACCAAGACAACAGTCTGGCCCAACCAATCAGCAGCCACTACCAAGACAATAGTCTGGCCCAGCCAATCAGCAACCACTACCAACACGACAGTCTGGCCCAGCCAATCAGCAGCCGCTACATTTTGGTCATCTAGCCAGCAGAATGCCGCTGCATTTTGGCCATCGAGCCAGACAGCCGCTAAACAATCATCCACTAGTCAGACAGCTACGAGCCAGACAGCAGTCTCCAACAACCAATCAGCAGCCTTCACTAAGAGAGATGGTGGTGATAAGAGGAGCAGCAGCACTCACCAGGACTCTGACCAGGACTCTGACCACAAGAGAAGGAGGATGTAAATGTGAGGGACTCTAAGGGTAGTTTTAACCTAAAATGGAGGGTCAGTGTCACTGCCAAAAGACTCAGTCCAACACAGAGCATTCAATGTGTGGATCACAGCATAAGCTGTGGAACCACAAGCTTGACTATTTTTTATAGACAAATAAATTGCAAACTGAATTCAGCATGGTTCTTTTGTGTCTATGTTATAGTTACTGTAGCTACATGTACATCGTAAAAATAATGTGCTGTCGTGGAGGGAACTAAATAGTTTATTCGATTATATTAAAGGTTTAGACTACCTGTATAAGGACAGCAATCAGCATCCACAATGTAAATGCAGATAACTCACTTGTAATCAATTTGACACTTTGTCTAGGAAATGTACACTCTAGAATTTGCACCTAACTTGGATCTGGGAGACCACTGAAATTGTTATTGTATGTGAGAGGGAGAGAAAGCTTAAGTACATTCAAGTGTGTATCATACTGTGCAGTATGTCTGTAGCCACTCTAATAGTCTGTCTAGCAGATCACACAGTCGTAACTATGGAGGGGAAGAAGGCTTCCTCCAAGATGGCAGCCCCCCTCTGCTCTCTAGTGTGTGTGTCACATCAGACAGTGTGTGTGACAGGGTCTCCCTTGGCCCTTCCAAACACCACAGAGTGTGTGTGTTTGTAAGGAGCCCTCCCATGAAGCACCATACGGCACTGTCTATCTCTGTGTGTCTATCTGTGTGTGAGTGTGTGTGTGTGTGCGCGAGTGTGTGAATGCAAGTGTGTGTGTGACTGTGTGTGTGTGTATGTGTGGGTCTTCACCACACAGAAAACATCCCCACTTTATCAAACTGATCTTAATGTGTTTGCAGAATCCCCCCTCTCCCTACACCTCGGGTGAACCCAGCGTCTCTGAAAGCTCCCCCCATTGTTCCACAGCTTGTTCAGCAGACAGCTCATAATCGAGAGGGGCGCGTTCGCGTGATATGATGCAACAGCATTATTAATCAATTTTCTCAGCAGTCTCCTGCAGCGAGCGAAGACAACGAGAACTCAATCTACAAACACAGGCCTCGTTATCGACGCCGCCAGCACCACACGTTGATATGCTATGGCGCTAGTTCTCCAGCTGTTATGTTTTTACATTTTAGAGGAAGAGATCAAGAGGTTACTGGGTCTGGGTTTTCTGGGTCATGAGAGAGAGAGAGAAAGGAAAGTTAGACAGGGAGAGAGAGAGAGAGGGAGAGTGAGAGCGACAGAAATGGAAAATGAGAGCGAGAGAGCAAGAAGAGAGAGAGAGAGAGAGAGAGAGTCTTAGGCTAACCATTAACAGAGCGATCCGATTGGATGTTTTGGCTACGATCCTCAACCTACATCCCAGAGATTCCCTGATCTAAAGCCCAGGTGACATCAGAGATTCCGAACGCCCTTGAGCGCAAGCAGAATGGTCCTGAAACTCCCCTTTTCACTCTTCACAGCTGCAGCTTGTTAAATCTTTCATGGGCCCCATTTGAAATATATCAAAACCAATGAATTTTAAAACAAGGTCAGGATAACAATCCCTTTAACCCTCAGTGGCTAAGTCCAAAATGGCCCCCTATTCCCTATAATAGTGCACTACTTTTGACCAGGGCCCATAGGACCGGCTCATAGGGACCTGGTCAAAAGTAGTGCACTATATAGGGAATAGGATGCCATTCATAGCACAGTCAGTGTAAGAAAACATCAAAGAAAAACTCCAAACTGCTCATATCTTTAATTAATATGCCAAAAGCTTCACTCTTTTTTGATCCGGGTGTATGTATAAAGGGAACTTAATAATTGCTCTAAGTACATGGAAGTCTACTTAGGGAGCCAGAGATTTGCCTGCAAGGTAATCGAGGGGCAGGAAGGCGCGGCTGGGAATATGGTTTTCCTGGTTTTTCCTCTTCTTGCCTCTGTAGTTAATAAGTGCTACTGGGTCTTAACTTTTTCCTGCCCAGAACGCTCCCGGAACGCCCCGTTAGCATCACAGAGTTGTAGCGCAGTCACATAGAGCAGAGTGGATGAGTTACACATTATAAGTGTGTGTGTGTGCGTGTTTGTCTGTCTGTGTGGTTGTGTGTTTATAAGTCACAAAATCAGCCTTGGCTGGGGCTCAAACAGAGTTTTTGTACACCCACATGTTTACAAACACCAAACAAGGACTTTACTGTATATCAAGCTAAATTAGCCCAAGTGGCTATCTAACCTCTTTCTTGCCCTCTGAACATGGTTGTGGTGAACCACCTTTGCCAACCCTGACTTAGGGGGGGAAGCTAGCTGTGCTATGCTCAAGGAGACTCACCGGTGGGGGGCAGAGCGAGGTCCAGGCTGGGGCCCTGGGCTGGGGCTTTGGAGCTGCTGTGGAGGGACCAATGGAGCGGGGCGCTGGGGTCGTGAGTCCAGCCACACAGACCCTGCTCAAAGTCACACACACCACCCATGGACGGAGGGGAGGAGCTAGCTCCTGGAGAGAAAGGGTGGGAGAGGGACGGAGAAAGACAGAGAGAGAGAGAGAGATAGAGAGACATCAACCATTAAACATTCTACAATAACATACATATAAACATAACTTATCTATTTGCAACATTTCCACACAACAGGCTTACAGACACTCACCTCTGCCCGACCGCTGGGCGGTGCTACTCTCCATTGGACCAGACAAAGTGGGCGTGGCTGTGTCGGCCAGTGTGCTGGTTTCTATGGAGACAAGATAAGTGTTGCCAGTTACATCCAAGAT
Source organism: Coregonus clupeaformis (assembly GCF_020615455.1). Classification (NCBI taxonomy): domain Eukaryota; kingdom Metazoa; phylum Chordata; class Actinopteri; order Salmoniformes; family Salmonidae; genus Coregonus; species Coregonus clupeaformis. The sequence goes on along the minus strand of NC_059220.1, from coordinate 60,382,501 downwards.
GCTCAAAATGTAACATACAAAGTTCTACTCAAATTCATACAAGACACACACTCACACTCAATGAAACATACTCAAAGAAACATACTCAATGAAACATACTCAATGAAGCATACTCAATGAAGCATACTCAATGAAGCATACTCAATGAAACAACACCGCTCTGTGAATGTGACCACAGCTTTCTGACTAATCAACAGTTTGCCCATGAATACAATTTCTCAATCTCTACTTTTCACAGACTAGTGCTCACTCCACATGCCTAAATGAGAGTCTGAGGTCATCTCCCTCCCTCCCTCCTCCCATCCTCCCTCCCTCCCTCCCGCCCTCCTCCCTCCTCCCTCCCATCCTCCCTCCCTCCCTCCCCCTCTCCCCCTCCCTCCCTCCCTCCCTCCCTCCCTCCCTCCCTCCCTCCCTCCCTCCCTCCCTCCCCCTCCCAGTAGAGGTGACAGGCTAAGCCAGGCGGTGATAGCCCAGTCATGTTGTGTCTCCTAGCCCAGACATCTCCCTCCCTCCATGGGTCTTTTAGCCCAGACATCTCCCTGCCTCCATGAGTCTCGACCGTCTCCACTGTCTCCACCTCCATCCACAGCCCAGTCAGACCAGCGGCTGGGGCCCTGGTAGGACAGGCCAGACACCACTGGCTCCATGGGTGATGGATGAGCCTAGCTAGTTCACCTTGGAATGGATGATCACACACACCGAGCATGCACGGACACACACACATGGATGCATGCGAGTACACACACGCATGCACACACACACACACACACTCCTTCCAGCGGCACATGGTCTACAGACTGCATTAGGAATGTTATCGGGATAAGTGGGCATGTTATTGGGACCAGATGGGACAACTCTGGTTTTGTTATGCAATGACAGAGGGAAAGGTTTGGGTCATCTCTGCTTTCTAACCACAATCTAACCAAGGTCCTAATCATATTATCATACACCAATGGCCCAATTTATCACATCATGGGAATTTGTGAAAACTCTGTTCCAGGCTCTGTTCCAAAGGTTTGGGAACCACTGCAGAGTATACCGTACATTCAACTTGTGCTTTCTGATCCCTCATAAGTGCAATTGAAGTGAGGTGATTTCTATGTAAAAATGTGTATCCAAGATGGCAAAACATTTCTTTCCCCAAGATGTAATTTAGGAGAGACGTCATTTAGGAGAGTGCAATGACTAGAGAGAGACACCAAACTCACACGCAAACATCTGGAAAGCAAGACTGCTATTGCAGAATCTGGATGCATCTGCAGTCCAAAGACATAGCTGCTAGCCTGCTAGCTAATAGCTACATCAGTGTAATGATGCTTCCTGGGCATGGCTAGCACTATTAGCGTTTAGCAGCGTTTGAGAAACACCGACGACAACAAACATGGAGGGAAGTTGATTACGTTGTCCATATTAGGACAGATTGAAACAAGTCCTGCTGAGAATGAAACGAGTCCTGCTGAGACTGAGGCTGTCCACACCATAGTCATGGACACCATAGTCGATTGATCCGTCGACATTTTACCGTGACACAACTTCCTGTGAGGAAACAAATGAAACGGATGAAATGAATTAAACGAACGCAGCCGGACGTCTGGAGCTGTGGAGAAACACAACTAAATACCGCTACATGAAAGGATAGTGCCCAGCTGTTGAGGTCTCTGACTGAGTGACATTAGCCTAACGTTAATGTCACACCCTTTACTGAGGCAATTAGTTGGCTAATCAGATTTTAATCACCAAGGAGCTACGGGGACCCCACCGGCAATACGTTAACCCCCTACTCCTCCCTAACCTTTTTCACATCCGAGAGCCTCCCTCGTTCTGCTATCCCCTTTTTCCCTCTCCCTCTGTTCTCTCCATGTATCCTATTATTTTATCTCCCTTAGCGCAAGCCATTCCTCCAAGCCATTGCATCTCTGTGCTTCAAAGGTCAGGCCTTGTCACAGTGTAAACGGCTTGACCTTTGTAGGGTGTGACAGGGGTGTGTGTGTGTCTGTGTGTGCGTGTCTCTGTGTGTGTATGAGTGTGTGCGTGTGTGATAGAGGTGTCAGGGGTAACGGAAGAGTGACGAGGAGCTATGACCCGCCTGCCTCTCCCCGAGGGCTCTCCACTCCTTGACATGTGTGAGGAAACAGCTACAGAGCTGCACCGAGAGGCCTCCCTTATACAGTATCACTGTGCCTGTCTCCTTGTGCAGAAGGCCACCTCGTGCAGGAGGGCCTCCACATGCAGCAGAAGTCCGACTCAAGCAGGAGAAGGCCTAACCGTGCAGGGAGAGGATCCCCTCATGCAGGAGAAGGCCTCCTCATGCAGGGAGAGGGACCCTCAGGCAGGAACAGCCCCTTCAAAGCACTGCACTTCAGACCGGAAAGGAGTACAGGGCCCATACGTATTAAGTGTCTTATAGTAGGAAGGCTGTTCTAGGATCTACTCAGCCCTCTATCTATGTTATGTCATTTATTGTGATTTAAAACGCAAAACCGATCCTAAATCAGCAGTCCTACTCTGAGACGCTTGATACAAATGGCACCAGGGGAACTGTTATGTTACAGAGAATACACTGAACAGCGCTCAACCCCCTCACCCCTTCTCACCATTCTCAATCCCCCCACGCCGCTCCTTCTCTTCTGGAAAACTGCCATCGTTCTCTCCGAAGAATCTGACTCAGCAAAATATGTAAAACGCACAAACGCACGCACTCCCACCCACACACTCCCACGCACTCCCACAACTCCTACAGATGACAGAGTGCATGCTGGGAAAAAATGCTGTTTTCCCTCCCTGCCGGACATGTAGGGTTAAGTGGTATAAGAGTGAGGTCACCACCCCCTGTGACACCCAAGTCACATTGTAAGGGAGAAAACGCTGGCGCATACAAGAGTGCAGATACACAAACACACACAGCAAAGCCTTAGCATCATCCCCACATACGCACGCACATGCACACACAAACACACACTCTCTCTCTCTATCTGGTTTATCATTATCAAAAGGAATAGGACAATGGGCTCTATTTCCGGCAGGCATTAAGCCAGTGCAATTGTCAAACATGCTCGTTTGCAATTTCGACCTGTTAAAGCCGGCGCTCTTCTATTTTCAAACCCTAGCGCCAGGATTGGTCATTTACCTGTCTTATATGAGCTCGCTTGTGCTGAGGTGGGAGGGGTGGCAATATTTGAGGTGTGCGCCAAAGTGCCAATTTCAGGCAGCGCTGGTGGGGATATTTAAGACAAACCAAAAGCTGTTCTTTGGCATGGATCTTGACAGCAGAAGTGCAGCCTATCCAGCCATGACGCACAGTACCCATATGCACATGGAACAAGAGAGATGTACTTTTTGTGCCCATAAACCTCGTATTTAGAAACGTTCCAAAAAAAAATTATTTTTTCCATTTCGTTTCATTTTATTAAAAACCAAGCATAGCCTCCCCTCCTCTCAATGAAGGCTGTTTTTTTTTGTCCTGCTCAATGCATTCGCTCACTTTGAAATAAATCTTCATCACCAAAGCTTTATTAAAATATCAAATTTGGGAGCCGCAAAACAGTGAGCGGACATCCCCTTTTAATCTACAGTAGGCATCACTTTACATTTTAGCCAGCTCCTGTTATTATTTTGGATGTGCATAAAAACCCCTCCATGTAGGCTATATGCCCATCATGGAAAGAGAGATGAGATAATACGGTGACACTCGTATTTAGAAACATTTGTAATGTTCATGTAACAATTGCTTGTTTTCTGTTTCGTTTGATTAAAAGACAAGCCCTTATAGGCTACCCTTACTCTACTATAACGAAAGCTGGTTCAACAGCAATGTGTCTGGTGTCTTTCTTATCATGGCCATGCATTAGCCAAGTAGCCTATCCATAAAAGGAGTCTAAATGGTCCAATCGTGAGGCTTTACTCGTCATGAATTCGCATTATTCACAATTCACATAGACCTACCTGCGGTGCATAGGCTACTCCATTCGGCTTGTATACATCCCCATTTCCAAAGAGCACATCTTGTCCAGTTACCAAAGATGCCACGTATGGGTGGTCCTCTGTAGCTCAATTGGTAGAGCATGGCGCTTGTAACGCCAGGGTAGTGGGTTCGATCCCTGGGACCACCCATACGTAAAAATGTATGCACACATGACTGTAAGTCGCTTTGGATAAAAGCGTCTGCTAAATGGCATATTATTATTATGTACTCCTCCAAACATATTCAAATTATTCAGTCCTATAATGCCATATCAACGGTAGGCCCTAGGCTATATATTGCTTATTGAGAACGTGCCTCACACATACAATACAATTCACGGGAGCCTAGTATTTTTTATTTGAGAAGTGCGATGCGTAAAGGCCTACTATACTCATTGAAGCCAATTACAACAATGTTGACTGTCAACACTCCAAAAATATTGAGCAAACACTAGATGTTTATTTTTACTGTTGCTATTACTCATTACTGTAGCCTATGCTATTTAATAACCTGTATCAATCCACAATGTGCTAGGAAGAGAATATTCCATGCCCCCAGCCTAATTGGAGTTGATGACAATGCAAAGGCCATCAACAAGAAATGTGTTGATAGGCCAATGAGTGGCCAAGCCCTAGTCACACCTATAATTTCTTTTTTAATCAAAACATATAATGTTACTAATATTTTTCATAATTTCATAATTAATCAACATTATCTTTAAAAAATCCAGTGAAAATCCGGTGTTTCTATGTCAAACAGTTGTGTTATACATATTTTTTGTCTTCTGTGATGTATACAGTGCATTCGGAAAGTATTCAGACCCCTTGAATTTTTCCACTTTGTTGCGTTACAGCCTTATTCTAAACTGTAAAAAATTATTAATAATCCCTCATCAATCTACACACAATACCCCATAATGACAAAGCAAAAACAGGTTTTTAGAAATTGTTGTACATTTATTACAAATAAAAAACAGAAATATAACATTTATATAAGTATTCAGACCCTTTACTCAGTACTTTGTTGCAGCATCTTTGGCAACGATTACAGCCTCGAGTCTTCTTGGGTATGACGCTCAAGCTCTGTCAGGTTGGATGGGGAGCGTTGCTGCACAGCTATTTTCAGGTTTCTCCAGAGATGTTTGATCGGGTTCAAGTCCGGACTCTGGCCGGCCCACTCAAGGACATTCAGTGACTTGTCCTGAAGCCACTCCTGCATTGTCTTGGCTGTGTGATTAGGGTCGTTGTCCTGTTGGAAGGTGAACTTTTGCCCCAGTCTGAGGTCCTGAGCACTCTGGAGCAGGTTTTCATCAAGGATCTCTCTGTACTTTGCTCCGTTCATCTTTGCCTCGATCCTGACTAGTCTCCCAGTCCCTGCCGCTGAAAAACATCCCCACAGCATGAAGCTGCCACCACCATGCTTCACAGTAGGGATGGTGCCAGGTTTCCTCCAGACGTGACGCTTGGCATTCAGGCCAAAGAGTTCAATCTTGGTTTCATCAGACTAGAGAATCTTGTTTCTCATGGTCCGAGAGTCTTTAGGTGCCTTTCGGCAAACTCCAAGTGGGCTGTCATGTGTCTTTTACTGAGGAGTGGCTTCCGTCTGGCCACTCTACCATAAAGGCCTGATTTGTGGAGTGCTGCAGAGATGGTTGTCCTTCTGGAAGGTTCTCCAATCTCCACAGAGGAACTCTAGAGCTCTGTCAGCGTGACCATCAGATTCTTGGTCACCTCCCTGACCAAGGCCCTTCTCCCCTGATTGCTCAGTTTGGCCTGGCGGCCAGCTCTAGGAAGAGTCTTGGTGGTTCCAAACTTCTTCCATTTAAGAATGATGGAGGCCACTGTGTTCTTGGGGACCTTCAATGCTGCAGAAATGCTTTGGTACCCTTCCCCAGATCTGTGCCTCGACACAATCCTGTCTCGGAGCTCTACGGACAATTCCTTCAACCTCATGGCTTGGTTTTTGCTCTGACATGTACTGTCAACTGTGGAACCTTATATAGACAAGTGTGTGCCTTTCCAAATCATGTCCAATCAATTGAATTTACCACAGCTGGACTCCAATCAAGTTGTAGAAACATCTCAATGATGATCAATGGAAACAGGATGCACCTGAGCTCCCTTTCGATTCTCATAGAAAAGGGTCTGAATACTTATGTAAATAATTTTATTTTTTAATAAATGCGTAAACATTTCTAAAAACCTGTTTTCGCTTTGACATTATGGGGTATTGTGTGTAAATTGCTGAGGATTTTTAAAAATGTAATCCATTTTAGAATAAGACTGAAACTTAACAAGATGTGGAAAAAGTCAAGGGGTCTGAATACTTTCCGAAGACACTGTATAAAGTGTAAATTGAATACATTTCAACTCTATATCTGACATGGTGTCTTCTTTTACAGTGGTCTTCTTTCTTTTAAGCCCATAACCATGTGTGTGAGGTGTATACTTTTGTTTCAAAGTAGATTTGTTTAAGACTACCGAGAAACACTCCGTGTGACCCTGATTTAGCCCACTGCAGTAAAAGGTTAAAATAGAGCCCAATATGTCCTTGAAGACTGTAAAACAAAGCCTAAGAGAAACCTCCGAAGTTGATCTTGAAGGAAGACAGAAGAGATATCCAGGCAGAGTTTTGTGTTCAATGCGTGTGCATGTGTGTGTGTGCATAAGTGTGTGTGAGGTGTGTGTGTAAGAAATTAGACCAAAGAGCCTGGAATGGACAGCAGAGAACAGAGAGGGGGAATGTGTGATGAGAAACAGAGGAGTGGAGAAAGAATGAAGAAAAAATACATTTACAGACCCACGCACTATGCCTAAGGGTGGGAACAGAGAGAGGAGAGAAGAGAACAGAGCCATGTGTGGGATTTAACAGTGAGAGAGCGATAGAGAGAGAAAGGAAGGAGAAAGAGAGGGAGAGAAAGAGAGAGAAAGACAGAGGATAGAGGGAGAGCGAGTGAGAGACAGAGAGAGGTAGAGAGAGACAGATACAGAGAGAGGACAGAAAGAGAGAGAATAAGAACGAGAATGAGAAAGAGAGGTGGTGGGAGCAAAAAGGAGGGGTGACAAAAGGAGGGGTGACAAAAGATTTACAATCCTCCCTCCTGTTATGAGGCACAGCACTCCAACCCTCCCACTCATGCACTGTGAACACTTCTGAACCAAATGCTCTGTTGAACACCAGTGTTGTGTTAAACTACTCCATCTCTCTGGGATCTCATCCATGTCCAATAAAGAGAAGCCTGTGACAGATTGCATTAACACAGGGCTTTCACCTGGTCTCAATGCCTTTTACATGTGGCAGGGTTAACATCGGGGACGGCTGTGGCTGTAGCCTCAAGGTGAACGGTTGCCGGTTTGAATCCCAGGGCCTATGTGTAGCCCCCACTGGGGGCAGGAGTAGGAAGAGATGGGGTGAGGAGGGAGTGACAGAGGACAGCAAGGAGAGAGAGAGAGAGATGTAGGGAGGGGAGGAGTGCAGCTCTCTTGTCAGTCATTCATGTAGGCCAATCATGGGTGTGGTACTGAGGGTCCCTAACAAAGGGCGCTAGCCTGTTATACTGACAGAGAGAAAGCGTGTGTGTGTGTGTCCTATTGTTCTGTGTTAATGGAGGGTTCTGGCCTTGTTTCTCCTCTCTAATGGCGTAGTGAGTGAGTCAGAGAAGAGTGGGATGAAACATTAAGAGGTCCACATCATCCTTACACCACCGAACAGGGCTGTGTACCTTACACACAAACACACGCGCACACACACACACACACATCCTGTGTAGGCCTATTAGGAGCCATTATAGTATCTGTCTGTCTGTGTCTGTTTATGTGTTTATGTGTATGTGTTGAACAGAGAGCGGAGCCTAGAACCAGCTCAAGGGAGTTGTGTGTGTGTGTGTGTGTGTGTGTGTGTGTGTGTACTGTATGCTTGCAGTGAGGGTGTGTGTGTGTTTATGTGACAGGTGGAGCTGAAGTGTTGTGTGTGTGTGTGTGTGTGTCGAACATCCTAGTCAGGGTGGGAACAGAGAGCGGAGCCTAGAACCAGCTCAAGGGAGTTGAGGTGTGTGTGTGTGTGAGTGTGCGTGTGTACTGTATGCTTGCAGTGAGGGTGTGTGTGTGTTTGTGTGACAGGTGGAGCCGAAGTGTTGTGTGTGTGTGTGTGTGACGAACATCCTAGTCAGGGTGGAAACAGAGAGCGGAGCCTAGAACCAGCTCAGGGGAGTTGAGGTGTGTGTGTGTGTGTGTGTGTGTGAGTGTACGTGTGTGTGTGTGTGTGTGTGTAGGTGTTGAGCCCACTGTCTGGTGCTGTAGCTCCTGCGTAGGCCCAGTGGGAGTAGTGAGCAGTGAGAGACCAGATGTGTCTACTGCCTCACATCTGGATAGCAGACCATACCAGCAGTGTGTGTGTGCATGGTACCCTTGGGACAGATTCCTCAAAACCCGTCCAACCCTTTCTCCACTCCCTGTAACTTTAACCTTCACTCTCTCAAAGTCCCCCCTCACTTTTCCACTTCCACTTGCTTTCCAACTCCCAAATTGTGTATCCAGTAGACTCACAGATGATATATAATACGTGCACGCACTTAAAAATATATATATTTGTAGGGCATTTTGACAGTTATGAAATGACAGAGAGGAGTAACAGATTGAAAGTTTGAAGCCGGGAGTGTTCTTGCTAGACCACGGGCTCAAGTCTTACCTGGCACGTCACAGCCCAGTATTTCCACTCTCATCCCGATCCCGGCAGGAGACCACCTCTCTGGATAGATCCTGATGAACTGGGCCAGGGTCTCCTCAAAACGCCGTAGCTCAGGGGTGTCGTAGTGGGTGTTCCCTTCAAATATCTGCAACACACACACACAGAAATAAAGCATAAATATTGAAAGGTACTGTGGCAAAAATCTTTATATAGATGATTTAAATGAGTATAATCACACTTTACACTGACACACACGCACACACAACCCCCACATCACCCCCACCCACCTTGGGCAGGCTGGTCTTGCTGTCCATGACGAACCCCCAGTCCTTCCCATCTAAACTGTGTGCCACGCGGTACTTCCTCACAAAGGCCCTGTTGTCCGTGCTGCTTGTCCCCTCTCCGCCCCTCGCCCCCTGGGTAATGATCCCCCGGACCGTCTTGGGGACACCCAGGTCCACTTGGAGCCACTCCTCCCGGCCAGGGGCTGAGCGGGTCCGGGGAACCAGCCTGACCGGCTGGCCACTAGGCGGGCATTCCCAGGGGACCACAGCATGTCCCGAGCCGACGAGGCCGAGATCTGGGTGTCGGGGAGCTGGCCGGAGAGGAGGCCTTGCATCTCTGAACACGGAGCATCTTGAGGTGGGGAAGAAGAGGATGAGGGAGAGGGACGGGGAAGAGGGGGGAAGGGAGGGGGAGTGGGAAGTGACATTAAAAAAAATCCTCTTATTGGGTCAATATCATACATTACACAAAACTATCACATTTCAACCCTCACATATTATCTGTAAAATAAACAATGAGAGAGGAGGGAGACGATAGAGGAGGAGGAGGAGGAGGAGGAGGAGGAGGAGGAGAGAGAGATGGAACTAGGAGAGAAAGGGCAGAAAGAGAGAGGGAAAGAGAGAGAGAAAGAGGTAGGTAGAGGAGAAGAGACCGAGGGAGAAACAGCGGAGAGAAGACCAGAGACAAGACAAGACAGAGGGAGTGAGACCGAGAGATGAGAAAGAGAGAGAGGAGGAGGAGGAGAAGAGAGGAGAGCATTAGTAGGGTTGACGGTTTAAGAGTACACAGATCAAAGTTTCATGCTGTTATGTCACAGCACTAGCAATGAATGTAAATTATGGATAAATGGCAACAGAAATGTATGTGTGTATGTGAATCGACGTGAGGTCATTGTGTGTGTCTTCAAGTGAGTATGTGTGTGAGAGGCAGTCTAACATACACTTGCAATACTAGCTAATGAGTGACACTCTCTCTCTCCCTCTCTCCCTCTCTCCCTCTCTGTGAATCACAGTTCAAGATGTACAACTGAACAAGAGTGTCATGAATGATTGATTGTGACCCTTTCTTGTGACATACTGCATCTGCGAGATTGTAGGGGTTGAGAGAAAGTAGGTTGACATCCTGACAGTGGAAAGGGCAGGAGAGGAAGAGGGAAAACGGGAGAGACAGAGAGGAGACAGAGAATTATTCAGAGGTAAAGAAAGGAGGTTGATAGAGAGAATTGGAGTAGGTGGAGAGGGAGAGAGCGAGGGAGAAAGAGGAGAGGGAAAAACAAGGACAGAGTATGGAATGACAGGGAGAATGAAAGTGAGAGAAAATAATGATCACGAGGGAGAGAGAGAGAGGAGAAAGAGAAGAGGAAGGAGAGCAGGAACATAGAGTGGAAAGATAGAGAATGGAGTAAAACTTGGCTGGCTGAGAATGGAGTAAAACTTTGATTAGACTACTGATCCGGTTGCTGTCGGGAGTTCTTATGTGTGCGTGCTCATGTTACTGCGTAGTTAATGCATAGACCGGCTGCCATTTCTTCTAAGGGGATTTTCTAAGCTTCTTCACTGACAGGGCAGGAGATGCCGGAACACATTTGTGGCTCTCAACATTTTTTGATGTGCAGTGTGACAGAGGTGTAATGTAAAGGATGGCTCAGGTATCTAAGGCAAAATAAACATCTCTTTTTCCCATGGCTCGCTCTCTATCACGCAAATATGTGCACGCGACACACACACACACACACACACACACACACCTATGATCTGGCAGCCGTAGAGTTCGAAGCGCAGGGCGATGCCGTTCTTCCAGGTCTGGGGCCGGATGCGTACGAAGCGGGCTAGGACGGGCTGGGGCACGCGGTTCAACACCACCTCAGACGGGTCTGTGTTAGCATGGAACGTCTGTAGAACACACAGAGAGGGGGATATGGTTAGACTTTTATACCAATCAAAAGATACCACACACATTTTATACCACACACATCAGCAGTGGTAGGGCACAATGTTGAAGATGGCCAAAGACCGACAAAAGTGGAGAGCCTTTGTTGCTGCCCTATGCATCAGCCGGCGTGATGGGGATGAGTGGATGAGTGAGTGACACAGCGAAAGGAGATGATTGCTGCGTTCGATTTCTTGACCATAAATCGCTCCGCATTAGAGCACCTGCTAAATGACCAACATGTAAATGTAAATTAAATCAGTGTGCTGCAGGTGCATGGAGCTAGGAGATGTGCATGTCAAAAGAGGGGATGCTGTCCTCACATTGCAAACAATAATCTTGGGACATTCTTTTTTACAAAAGTGAAAAAGTGTGCGAGCAAGTTAGAGTAAATGTTTCAGCTACATGCTATCTTCAGTTTTCTCTCTCTTTCTCTCACTCGCTCGCTCTCTCTCTACCACACACACATCCAAAGCCTGCAGTGTGAGTCTCGCTTCGCTGCACACACACACAGAGCCCCAGCTAAGCACAGACAGCCTAAACACAGATCCAATGACACCCACCCAGCTGTCTGTCTGTGTTTGTGGGGCAAAAGGTGAGGGCTGGTAGGGGTTCGGAAGGGCAGACACAAACACGCACGCACGCACACACACACACACACACACACACACACACACACACACACACACACACAACCAAGCACACACCCACACACACCCACTCCCCTTCCCACACCGCCCACACACACTACCACCCTGGGGGGACAGAACAGTGGACAGAAATGCTTGAGGGACATGACAGGGCAAGGTCGGACAGGATTAGGCATTCTGTAACAGTAACAGGAAGTCTCCGCAGGAGGGCAGGACATGAGCAAGGACTACTTCCTGTGGCATCCGCCCCAAACGTCCGCACCAAAACATCCCTCCCCCTCCTTATACCTCCCTTCCTCTCTTGACCCCTCAGGGAGAGGCTAGAGGTCAGAGGGTAAATGTGACTGTAGGAGAGAAGCCTCTTCCTTGTTTAGAGGAAGGACACAGACAGACATGACGGACAACACAGGGACAGACAGATAGATTTCCCATTATGCTCGTGGGAGGAGAGGAACCAATGGAGAAAGACATCTGATCCATCTCATGTCCTATCCCTCTATCCAGTCTGGAGGTCTTCCTCCAACCACACCCCATCAAAACACCTCAATAACAACTCTATTCATCTCTCTCTCGCTCTTATTTCTGTCTGTCTCTCTCTCTCTCTTTCCCTCTCTCATTTCTCTCTCTCTCTTTCCATCTCTCTCCCCCTCCCTCTCTCCACTCTCTGTCCATCTCCCCCTCTTCCTCTCCAGTGAGGCTCATTGCCAGTCTGAAACCACACAGATACAGGAAACCACAAGACCGTCCTCTGCGATGCGATAACACATGCACCCACACACATACACCCCACGAGAAAGACAATCAAGCTTCGATAAGAGGAAGTATGAGCCCTAAACTCACTCTAAGTGACAGTTATAACGGTTAATTTAGGGTTGGACCAAGTTTGGACTGTCCAACTCTGGATATAAGACGGACTCAGAGGAAGAAAGGACCACAGGCAAAAGCTTAATATCAGTTAAAACAGACACTGACTGTGTTCCAAATGGGACCCTATTTCCTATGTAGTGCACTACATTTGACCAGAGCCCTACAAAGGTAATAGGGTGCCATTTGGGACACATACACTGTAGAAACATGTACAGTGGCTAGCGAAAGTATTTTGTTGCCTTACAACCTGGAATTAAAATGGATTTTTTGGGGGTTTGTATCATTTGACCAGAGTACCTTCTTCCATATGTTTGGGGAGTCTCCCACATGCCTTTTGCCGAACACCAAACGTGTTTGATATTTTTTTTTTTAAGCAATGGCTTTGTTCTGGCCAGTCTTCCGTAAAGCCCAGCTCTGTGGAGTGTACGCAATCTCTGCTGTGGAGCATTGCAGCTCCTTCAGGGTTATCTTTGGTCTCTTTGTTGCCTCTCTGATTAATGCCCTCCTTGCCTGGTCTGTGAGTTTTGGTAGGCGGCCCTCTCTTGGCAGGTTTGTTGTGGTGCCATATTCTTTCAATTTTTTAATAATGGATTTAATGGTGCTCTGTGGGATATTCAAAGTTAAGGATATTTTTTTTAGAACCCAACCTTGATCTGTACTTCTCCACAACTTTGTCCCTGACCTGTTTGGAGAGCTCCTTGGTCTTCATGGTGCCGCTTGCTTAGTGGTGTTGCAGACTCTGGGGCCTTTCAGAACAGGTGTATATATACTGAGATCATGTGACACTTAGATTGCACACAGGTGGACTTTATTTAACTAATTATGTGACATCTGAAGGTAATTGGTTGCACCAGATCTTATTTAGGGGCTTCATAGCAAAGGGGGTGAATACATATGCACGCACCACTTTTCCGTTATTTATTTTATTTAACTTCACCAATTTGGACTATTTTGTGTATGTTCATTACATGAAATCCAAATAAAAATCCATTTAAATTACAGGTTGTAATCCAACAAAATAGGAAAAACGCCAAGGGGGATGAATACTTTTGCAAGGCACTGTATTATTGCCTAAGATTCACCAGATAGACAGCCAGGGCTAGAGGTTTAAATAAGGCTTATTTAAAGCAATGTGTTTGTATGAAATGCAGGCCTATTGTCATATGCAATGTAGGCCTATAGTCAAATACTTGAATGTGCTTTCAATGTGTCTCTTTCGCTCTTCTCCTTTGTGTCATTCTCTCGCTTTCCCTCTCTCTCTTTCACTCTATATATCCTTCCTGGTCTTTCCTTCTCTCTGACTTTATTTGTATTATCTTTCCCTCTCCTCTCCATGTATCTGAGGCTATAATTATTCTACTAACTTTTCCTTCACTCTCTCTTCCTCACTTTCACCCTCGCTACTGTCTTTTCACTCTCTCTAGCTCTTCCGATCTTCCTCTCCCTGTGTCCCAGGCCACTCTGTCCCCCGGTATTTTGTAATGCTTCGCTTCAGGTATGGAATATTCTGATTGGCTGAGACGGGTCAGTGGCACCTTAGCCCCCCCCCCCAAAGGTGGGAACCTAGAAAGCACTGCTACTTGTCCTCTGGCCCTCTGCACTGTGTGTGTTCACACGCATGTGTGTGTGGGTGTTAACCTAACCCCCATGAGTCCAAACCACAAACCGTCCTCCAGAAGTAAACATAACCAGTTCTCACTTACTGCCAGACGGTATAGAGATAATGTCACTTATCTTTTAACGGCCCCAACCACCATTCACCACACAGATTCGTCCTTAGACTTAAAACTACATTTTAGAAGAACTTCCTTTTTTCCACAAGGAAACTTCCATTTTGTGATGTCAGGCACATTCAAGAAACATTTTTTTGGGGGAAAAACACAAGGGCGAGAGGGCGAGTTTTTTTTAGAAAATAAAGAAGGATATGAGAGAGAGTGAGAAATAGAGCGAGAGGGAGCGAGAGAGAGAGAGAGAGAGAGAGAGAGATGAGGGTGGGGGATAGGTGAAGGAGAGTCGTGCTGCAGACATCCCCAGTGCCCTCTGTTTCCTCTTCCTCTCTCTAGTCACATCCTGACCCTTAACCTCAATATCCCTATCCCCAGGGTCAAAGGTCATTCAGCTCATTAGACACCTGGACATTTGCTGGAAACAGGTGAGGGGTCATAAAGTTGTGTGTGTGTGTGTGCGCGTGTGAGTGTGTCTCTGTGAGTTGATGTTTGGGTATATGTGTGTATATGAGTGTGTATGAGTTTTTGTCAGAGCATGTGTACGCTCTATGTACATCATATGTCTTCATGCAAATTACATGAGTGTGTTATTGTATGTGATGGTATGGGATGTGCCATTGTTGCTATGGCAGACTGTGTGTGTCAATCAGCCAGTCGTCTGGGCGACCCTTATAATCTGCCTGACGACGGGAGGGAATAGGGGGGGTAACCAGTCTAGTTCCGCCCCTACTCAGCACACAGGGCGAAGAGGGCTAAATAATTAACATTGTCATGTTGTCTCCTCATGTGGCAGGTCATTAAATTATAACGAACCCCCCAACGAACCCCTTAACCCACCCTACCCTAGCCCTCCTGCGCCACTTCGCACACACTCACGCCGCGGAACCCCTCCCACATTTATGTGACGGTCAAACGCCTGGAGCGGATGGACACCGGCGGGACAGAGGCACCATGGATATTTAACTATTGATGACCCTCCGGAGAAGAATGGGGTCACCGCGAAAGAGAGAGAGTGTGTGTGCATGTGTGTAGAGTAGTGGAAGGAGATAGTGTCAGACTGGGCTGAGTCTCCCAGATGAAAACACTTCTCTAAAAACAAAATGGAGAGAAAACAGAAATAACAAATGGAGACCTACTGCAGCTAACATGATAGTGCTCTATTGTCAGAGTAGAGAGAACATCCCCTGTACAGAGAGAGAGAGAGAGAGAGAGAGAGAGAGAGAGAGAAGAGAGAGATACAGTAGAGAGAGAAGCTACTCATCCTGAGATTATCCATTTGCCTTCTCTCTCTGTCCCTCCATTTCCCCCTCCACCTCTCTTCCTCCCCCTCTCTCTCCCTGTCTCTGTGCTTTTGGCACACCGCTGCCGTCTCTGCTGTGTTTTCCTTGAAGCTGATGGCACCACAGGGAGATGTGGCCAAGCTCTGCACAAGACATTATTCTCTCTGTCTCTCGTTCTATCCATCCCCCTACCTCCTGCCCTTCGTTTCTCGCTCCGTATGAAGATGTTGACAGTAAGAACTGGTTCCAACTGGCTGCTCTCCACTAGTGGCTCAAAGAGGAGGCCAGGATGGAGGGATGTGTGCGTGTGTGTGGATGCTGAGGTACAGCACTCCTTTGAAATGGTCTCCCACCCCCTCACACAGTTGTTTTTGTCAATGTCTCCCACTCCGCCCCACTTATTTCATTTCTCTCTCATCAGATTGCAAGTGTGTGCGTGGGTTAGTGTGTGGGTGAGTGTGTGTGTGATAGGTTTATGTGTGTCTACATGCCTATGTGTGTGTATCTATGTGCCAGAGTGTGTAAACATGCCTGTGTGTGTGTGTGTGTGTGTGTGTGTGTGTGTGTGTGTGTGTGTGTGTCTGACACAGCTAGTGTTTGTGACTGAGAGTAACAGGCTGTAACTGCAGTGTGGGCTGTTTTTGTCCCAGGTTACAGAGTGACAGATTTAGCACAGTAAGACAATGCATTTCCGCGACACACACCGTGTCTGTTTATTATTTGGGCTAATGTGATTCCCCCATTCAGGCACAATGTGTGTGTGTTTGTGTGTTTGTGTATGTGTGTGTGTGCAAATGCATGTGTGTCAGAGTGCTGCTGATATACCGCTCCTATGCGTGAGAGTGTGCGAGAGCCGTGTCAAGTAACGATGTGCATGTGTGAGTAGCATGATGCCTTTTTAATAAGTCACACATGCTCCAACAACAAACTGCCAGTCACACAGAGGAAGAGGAATAGCAATTTGGCACAAATGGAATTCTATGCTATGATGCCATTTCAGTCAAAATCATAGAAATTGTGTGTATTTACCAGGAACCAAACGGATGCAAACACGCTGAAACAGGGAGGGAGCAAACTGAATTTGTCCAATAAGAAATGCACTAATGAATAAGACCCTGGTGTTCGTTTGTGTGATTCTTCAGATCCGCTTTATGAGAACTGCTGATGTTTCAAACCTTCTGTCGCTCGCTACGGAACAATGACTTGGGACCTCCTGCTGCGGTTTCCGTGTGTCGGCCCCCTGCTCCCCACTGCTCACACACACACACACACACACACACACACACACACACACACACACACACACACACACACACACACACACACACGCACACACACTTCTGCACATAAATAAATACAGACGCAGACATACACAGATCCATAGACAAACACATCCTGTAAACACACACACACTCAGCAGACGGACAGGAAGTCCCAAGCCAATCCCTTTACTCATACTGTCGTTGACTCATACCTGACAATATACCACCAAAGCCACATCTGACGACATATCACCAGTGGCACACGCACACACACACACACACACTCCGACACTCCCATAAACAGCCCATTAATTTAGCTAGGAACTAACTGTTAAATGACAATCAGAAGGGCAAATCCCTCTCCTTTCATTGACATGCCCCCCATCGTGTTTCCTGGTTTAAACACTTAAAGGATCTCTAAGGGCTTAGGGCCTTAGGGCCAGGCTAACTCGAACTCTGTGTGTTTGTCCGCACGCCACCATTGATGGATTAACTGTCACGGAACATACATAGGGACATGGGACATTATACCTTGTATGGATCTGGATAACGTCCACTGAGAGTGCATTGAAAGAGGCTAACGTCCACTGAGAGTGCATTGAAAGAGGCTGTTGACCTGTATATTATGACCTGTTTCTATGATGCTTAGGGTGCGTGTGTGTGTGCACCTGTGTACCAGACGTGTGCGTGAACCAATAGAAGTCTAAAATGTACAAACCCCGCCCATCTATTTGAACCTACGTCTGGTATGCACATACTGTATGTGTGTCTGTACGTACATGTACATGTATGTTCTGGTTATTACTAGACAGACTGTGTCCCCCCCCCCAACCCTACACACACACCCCTGGTCAAAACTGATCTCCAGTCCAGACAGTCAGCTCTAAGGTCAGCGGTGGTGTGTGTGCGGGGAGGGGGGGGGGGGTTCCCAGCAGTTGAGTTTTTAATTTAATTCTAAATCCATTTCCTCAAATAATCGCATCACAGACATTGTATGCCCCCCACCGCCACCCAAAGCTGAAACAGACAGACAGGGGCCCCAAAGGGAGAAAGGAGGTTGGGATAAAAAAGCAGATTACTCTCCCCCTCTCTACAGTCCACTGTGGCTTTAACATTCATATCTGGGTCAAGAGTTCGCGTTCACATTGAGTACGAGTATTATATTCATACTTTATCCAATTGACAAACATAAACAAACTCAATCAAGCGAGCACGCACACACATACAAACACACACACCTCTTCCACGCTCCAGCTGTGTTTGCAACCCCACTGGTGTGTACGTATGTGTGTGTGTGAAAGGATGATGAATAGCAGAGATAGATATGGGCACACAGAGAACTCTATTGTTCATGTTTGGCAGGTTCCTCCCTCCTTTCCATCCCTCCCTCCTTCCAAAGTCTTTCAGGAAGACACTTCATGGGCTAGGGACATGACTCATGTCAATACACATTCCCAACAGGAATCTCAAAATAATTCCCAGTAATTCCCAGTCATTCCCACAGTATCATCGGAAGAGCAACAACAGAGCAGCTAACTTTCCTGGCCTTGATAACTGGGATATATTTCAGACAAATTAAGAAGGTTTTAATCTAGTTTTAGTTTTAGTCTGTATATTTTATTAAACTGCCCCAATACAACAGATTCAATACCTCCTCACTTAGGGCCAAACTACTCCCATTTTCAATATGGTTTAAATGCTTAGGTCAATCACACAAGCTTAATAGAGATTCGTCTTGGGAGCAGTGTACTTTTGAATTACATGACCCATGTGGGAATTACATTACATTTACATTTGAGTATAAGACACACTTATCCAGAGCGAATTGAACCAGCTAGTCTCCCAGTGGGCAAAACTGTTTGAAATTACGTCATTACAACCAATTTCACATTCCTTACAACGTTGTTTCAACCAGTTTTGCCAGCTAAGCTGCAGTTGAAAGAACAGATATACAACCAACTGAGACTTTGAGAACCGGGTTGCACATTGGAGTTACATTTTACATTCCATTTTAGTCATTTAGCAGACGCTCTTATCCAGAGCGACTTACAGTTAGTGAGTGCATACATTTTCATACTGTTCTAGGTTTTAGGTTCCACATTGGGGTTCTAGATTTCAGGTTCCACATTTGGGTTCTAGGTTCCAGTTGCTACATTGGGGTTCTAGATTACCTTGTGATTCTTGCCGTAGCGATAGGTCATCCAGTCCTCTCCATTGGTGCTGACCTCCAGCTTGAAGGTGGTCACGTAGTAGGACTTCTGTGTCTCCTTGGAGACCGCTCCCTGGGTGGAGATACCTGTCAGCACCTTGAGGAAGTGGAGGTCCACCTGGGAGAGAGAGGGAGAGACAGAGAGAGAGAGACAGAGAGAGAGAGGGAGAGACAGAGAGAGAGACAGAGAGAGAGAGGGAGAGAGAGAGAGGGAGAGAAAGAGAGCGAGAGAGACAGAGAGAGAGAGAGAGAGAGGTGGAAGGGGGAAGAGGGGAAGAGATTGAAAATGATGAGATACATTTCAGAAGAAGCAGAATATATATTTACATTTATTACAAAATAATTACAATAAAGTTAGCTATTTGTTTGATTCAATACAATTCAATTCAATTATATTCTGCTCAATTCTACCTCCCTCCATTTTTCCAGGCACAGAGAGAGAACGAGAGACCTAGTAGGTGAGGTTATTGGTACAATAGAGATATGAAGTCACTATGCAGATCCTGCACTCTTTTGAGTCATATACCCCCATAAATAGATCAGGTTAAGAGCTATGTCCATCTGTTACATAGACAGGGGGGAGTGCTGCCAGGCCCTATGGGGCTGCTGTTGGGGAGAGAGAGCGGGATGAGGGATAGGAGGAGGTAAAAATCAATGGCACACTCTTCCACTGCTAACAGCGCATTCCTGAGTAGCAAACTCATCTATCTAGTGACAGATAGCATCCTGCATCCGCTCCGCACACTGCATATTGTCAAAACAGTGTTTGTGTGTGGTGGGGGGAGGGTGTTCTCTCTCTCTCTCTCTCTTTTTGGGGGGGCTGTCTGACCTGGATGTACTCCTTGCCGCTGTCCTCGCTGGGTGTCCAGGCGTTGTCGATGTTGTTGAGCCTGGCTTGGCGAGGAGACCAGCGGCCGTCGTAGAAGGAGGACGAGGCTGAGATCTGGTCGTCCGAAATCTTCCCTGACTCCAGACCAAACGCTGTACTGCAATGGAACGCTGTGGAGAGAGGAGGGAGGGGGGGGGATAATTACAGGGGGAAGTGAGAGAAAAGGGCCAGGGGAGGGAGGGTGGTTAGGAGACAGAGAAAGTTTGGTGGAAAGAAGGGAGAGAGACCAGAGTTAGAGGGGGAGAGATAGAGCGAGGTTGGGGAGAGAGGGAAAGAGAGAGAGAGAAGAGGGAGTGAAAGGGAGATCAAGAGAGGTAGAGATAGAAACAGACAACAGGACACATATAGAATGGTAGATGGAGAGAGTGATGGAAGGAGAGAGAGAGAAAAAGAAAGGCAGACGGACAGACAGACAGAGGCAGATAGAGTGGTGGGCTACTTACTGTCGCTGACTTCCTTGTGTGTCATGTTGTAGCGGGCAGAGAAGCCGTCTTTGGCCACAGCCATGTCCGTGTGGAAGGAGAGAGACAGTAGACCAGACGACGACTTGATCTCAGGAGGAATCTTAGTACCACAGTAACGACCGATCAGAGGGCCCACTGGAAACACACACAGACACAAATAGTTAGGAGGGATCTTCATACAAAATGTACAGTATGTTTTCAGTGTTTGATTTAAACTGAAGAAAATCCTTGTTAGACCTTTTAATATATTTATTTCATAAAATAAAAACTTGCACGTTTATTCGATATCATCAAATGATTCCTACACACCTGCAAATAGCAAACTCAGATGTGTTTCCTATTTTTTATATATTTACTTAGGATTTAAAATGTTTTATTAGCACCAGTATATTTTATGGAATGTGTGCATTTCCATAGAAAGTGATTTTTAGTCCAGACATAGGCTTAAACTGGAGTAAGCACCTATAGACAAAGCTGAAGGTCTGTGTCTCAGCATGAGTCTCTCCGTCTCGTGTGGTTTAGGCTGGGATTAAGACCCACTGTGGGGCAGACTTTAGATTATACACTGCTGTCACCCAATCTTCTCAATCCCACCCAGCCCCCCAGGATTACAGACACACACACAATGTTCCTAAAGATTCCCCAAATCAGCTTTCCATTCCTTTCCTTCAGATCTAAAGACTCTTCAGTGTTTCGACTAATGTGCTCGATGGGGTTGGGATCAATTCCATTTCAATTCAGCCAATCAATGAAGTTAATTGAAATTCTTAATTCAATTAATGAAAAATCCCTTGTTCAAAAAAAATCTATTCTTGAATTAGAATTTCAATGCATTTCAGTGAATCTTGTCTCTCTTCTCTGAGTTGAAATGGAACTGATGCCCAATACTTTACAGCCGCCATTTCAAGTTTCAAATATTTGAGCAAGTGAGAGTCAAACTTCTCCTCTCTAATAATCTATCATCATCTTGCTCCCAGCCCCAGCAGCAGATACGAAGAGCTTTGATACCGCTCTCCAGAGCTTTCTCCCACTAGTGCTTTCCCCTTCCCTTCCTTCCTGATCTCTCCTGATACCACTAGCGTGGAGCTATGGTGCATGATGTAACTCCGCCCACAGGCGCCTCACCGCCACGGCAACCGATACCCCTCATGCCCTGCACTCTCACTATCGCTTCAGTGTGAAGTTTCCCTTAGGTACAGATCTAGGATTAGCTTCCCCTCCCCCAATCCCAACCTTAACCATTTGTGAGAAAAATGCAAAACTGACCCAAGATCAGCATCTAGGGGCAACTTCACCATACTCCCTATTCCCAAACAGGAAGAAAGTGCTGTGTGATAAGGGCAGATTGAAGCGAGGGGGAAGTGGGGCCAAGTCGGCCTGATGAAGGGGATGAATGGGAAACAGGTCATGGGAAAGGCCTAGTCCTGGGAGGTGAACTAATGTGCCCACTGTAGAATGGCTAATGGAGGAATGGGCTAGTTCCTGGATTGTTATTGAGACAAAGGCTGCAGGAAAAGCTCCATTGAGGTATTGTAGATGCTGTGTATGTGTATGTGTGTGTTTCTGTTCAAATACATGCATGTGCCTCATACAGTGTGTATGTGTGTGTGTATGAAAGTGTGTGTGTGCATGTGTGTGTATTTGTCTGGTAAGCACTCACCCTGGGGCAGACCGTCCCAAACGTCCAGCCAGTCATACTTGCAGTCTCCCTCTCCTGACAGCAGGGGGTCGTTCTCCAGGTCAAAGGTCAAGAAGGTCAGGGTCACGTCCATGTGGGGCGGAGTTATGATGATGTAAGAACATTCCAGGTTGTGGGGGTACTTGTCAGGGAAGCCAGGGGATTCGATCACTCCGGAAGGACTGGTGAAATTCCGGAAACAGAATTCCGATCCTATGGAAAACACACACAGGACACAGATATGAGCAATGTATCCCCACATACACACACACACGCATGCATGCACACACTCTCACACACACACAGGGCAGCAGGTACCCTAGCGGGTTAAGAGCGTTGGGACAGTAACCGAAAAGGTCGCTGGTTCAAATCCCCGGGCTGACTAGGTAAAAAATCTGCCGATGTGCTCTTGAACAAGGCACTTAACCCTAATTGCTCCAAGTTCACCGTCAATAATGGCTGATCCCTGGCCATGACCCCACTCTCCGAGGGTGTCTCAGGGGGAGTTGGGATATGCAAAAAACACATTTCCATTTCACAGCTCACACTCGTACAGGTTATCCACTTGTACATGCAGTGAAACAGGACAAATATAAGCACCCCCATTTGACCTTTGACACACGCCTCATCATAAACCTCATATTCGTCCCCACGGCCCAGTAAGCCTTGCATTCACTGCCTTGCTTCAAAAAAAGAAGAGAAAAGAAAAACACATGCCAAAACAAACAGGAGTAAACTCGCTAAGCGGCCCGGCAGCTCATTAGCTATGCAGATTTATGCGCCCTGGGCGGCTCACCTTGAGCTCTCGACAGATGTGCCTCCCATATAAACTTCCCCCTGGGTTACTGAGTGTTTATGGACGTGCACATTAATGATTTGTGATCTCTCTCTCTCTCATTTATTCAAAACACTGATCAAATATACTTGCACCTTACAATACCCAAACTCTCTGTTTTCCCACCTCTCACCCTCTCTTTCTGTCTCTCTCTCTTTTCTTTTCTTCTCTTCTCTCTCCTCTCCCTCTCTTGTTATTCAAAACATTGATCGGTCACACACATATACGCATACTTACAAAACGCAAACTGTCAATACACAGACAAGCTCTACCAACAGCACATAGCAATGATATAGCCCTGACATGTCTTTGAGGTGTGTCTCCAAAGGCCTTTGTGTGTGTGTGTGTGTGTGTGTGTGTGTGTGTGTGTGTGTGTGTGTGTATGTGTGTGTGTGTGTGTGTGTGTGTGCGTGCGTGCTTGCGCATGTGTGTTGTCCATCCGTGCATGTGTACATGTATGTGTGTGTGTGTGTGCGTGCGTGCGTGTCTCCTGTGCCTCCGGTGGTCAGTCAGCCCCTCTCGTTTAACGAGTAGAGACAAGGCCAGTGTGAAGCCTGCCTTAACTAGTCACCAGGCCTCCACACTTTTATAGACCTCATGGAGATGGGGACTGCTGCCTTTCACCACAGGAAGAGAGGAAACACACACTCACACAGACAACAGACAAATCCAGGAGAAAGCATGTTAAAACACTACTCCAGCAAGGGCTACTACTGCTCATTGACTGCCCCTCACTAGGGAATGCTGTGTGTGTGTATGAGAGAGGGTGTAATACTGTTTGTGTAGAATAACATGCGTGACACTGTGAAAGTGTGCCAGTGTGTGTAATTAGATGAAAACGCATACTACATTCTACATAGGTTTTGTGGTATATGATAGACAGGGTATGTGTTTGTGAATGAAAGTGTGCCTCTGCGTGTGTATGTGAGTGTGTGGTATGCCTCTGCGTGTGTATGTGAGTGTGTGGTAAGCCTCAGCATGTTGTGTGAGACACACTGGCCCACTGGCCCTGTTTTCCTCAATACTGGGTCAGGGTGCACCAGACTCTTACCCAGGCAGAAGAAAGAGGGCTTCAATCACACCATTGCACGCCTATATTAACCCATTGTGTGTGTGGTACCACCCGTCTCGCACGCTCACACCGCCACATGCCAAATATGTGTGTGGCGTGTGTGTGAGAGAGGGTGTGTATGCATGAGTACTCTGGCTTTTGTTAGTCCTTATTAGTTCAAGTATATGAACATGCCAAAAACAACCCCCCCCACTCGCCTGGCTTGCACATTTCACCACGAGCAGCCATTTGGCAAGAGCTGTCTGCCGGCGGGGGGTTGAGGGGGGGGGTAGTTGCTGGGTAGAAATGCGTTGGTGCTTTCCGCTCGAGTGCCTGACGGAGTAGTCTCTGCACATGTTGTGTCAGGGAATCCCCCCTCCCTCCCTCCCTCCCCCGCTCCATTCCTTCATCCCTAGGAGGGATGTGTAGTCTGTTCAGTCACCCTCTTCCTCCTCCTCCTCTTTTCATCTTCCTCTCCCTCTCCTCATGCACCTCATGCTGTGAGAGTTCACCTCCACGTTTGTGCACGTCTGTTGCACATTACAACCTCTTTAACACGCTCTCTCTCCCGCTCTCTCTCTCTTTCTCTCTCTCCGTCTCGCGGCCTACTCTTGCTGGAGTCAACTCAAGGGTTTCACGGAGATACACTTGAGGGGTGTGTGTTGTGTGTGTTTGTGTCTGTGTGTGTCTGGAGGGGGGTCAGGATAAAAACAACAACAACATCGTCAGGAAACCCAAGAAAAGCAAAACAACATTGTGAGCGTGCCACAGCTTGGCCAGTTTACGCACAGCAGTCTATTTAAGCACAGCAGTCTATTTACGCACAGCAGTCTATTTACGAGTGCATGTATGCTCGCACAACCATTGGATCAGAGAACACTACACTTAAGTCATGCTTTATTCAGTTAGGAAGGGGTCACAGCCAGGTCAGTAACCCTTGTCAATCTGGGCTACATTCCACTACATTCCAAAGGTGACCCTACAGACTAGGTTAGGGGGGAGCGACCGGGTGACTGCGACCGGGTGACTGGGGGGGGGGGGGGACAGAGTCAACCATGACCCCAAGGGGAACCACAGAAAGATGACTCACGATTGGCTCCGCTAGTGGTGGAGGCTGGAGGAGGTCGCTTTGCTGGAAGTCTTCCCGCAGTAGCCGTGGTAACAGCGTCACAGTAACAGAGTCACATGACAGGGGGCGGAGTGGGGGGCCGGTTTGGTATGAGGGGTTAATACGCCAGTGTGTGTGAGGAAAGTAGGGCACAACAATAATGTTGTGGGGTGGGGTTATGCAGTGGGGTGGGGTTATGGTACATGTGTGTGGGATGGGGGTGGGGTTGGAGGGTTGTTGTTTTGGGGCACACGCTCCCTCAGGGGGATGGGGGCTCAGGGGAAAAGGGATTAGGGAATACAGTTAAGGGTGAGAAGTCAAATATCTTATCGCTGTTTATTATCCCTGTATCCATTATTGGCACTGAAAATAGGAAGGGGTGTACAGTATACACAAACGCATATGCATGTCTGCACACACACACACACACACACACACACACACACACGCACACACACACTCTGCTTACGTAACAGTGTATTCTCTGAATGAAGCTATTACCCCTGGGTGCTGAGGGCAGTCTAAGAGAAGAGAAGAGATATTCTGCAGGGTTGTGTTCATTTGGCACCAAACTGAAGAAAACAGACTGAAACAGTGAGGGACTATTACCTGGACGTGTAGTTTCCATTGCAAACTGTTTTGAAACGTTTTCCATTGTGTGCCCTAATGAACACGACCCTGATCAGCAGCGAAAGTAGGACTGAAGGGTCAGGCTCTGGCTGAGGACAGCCGCCAGCTGGACAGACACACCTCCAAGCTGTGTATTGACCTAAGATCATATCTTTCAAAACACATACGGATGCATAAACACACACACTGCACGCACACACTTAAATAAGACTAGAACATGTACACACACACACACACACAATGCAAGTGCACACAAATAAGACTAGAACACACATCCCTCATGCACAAACATCATTGTAAATAAACAACAGCTCTCTCGCTGGGGGGTTTGTGCCTGGCACTCTCTAATGTTCTTCCAGAACTCGTAAACTACTGTGGTTTGCGGAACTATTTGGCCCAAGCCTGACATGTTAAAACAAACAACCATGATGGGTGAAGGATGCAAAGGGACTCCAAAACATATGCTCTGCGTGCCGATCTCTCTCACACAGAAACAGGAACAGACACATGCACATGCACATGCACACACCCACAGAACCATTGAGCATACACGCACACACACACACACACACATCTATACGCCTACATAGACACAAACAGAATCCTATAACGCCCAAGCACACTGTAACCACCCACGACCACATATCACACATATATAAATATACACCTACATACGCATACCATTGGTTTTGCACCCCAAAAGCATAGCAGGCTCTTGTTAAAACCATGGCAACAGCATACCCATCCATTCTGTTACAGAGTGTGTGCATGCGTCCATAATATTAGCCCTATCGCATCATCATATCATTAGGGTTAGTGCTGGTGGCCTTGGTAACAGAGCTAAATGACAAAACTGGGCCACGTTCAAAACAGTCGTTTTTCAAATCACGTTTCAAAACGTTTTGAAACAGAGGAGGTACTACTATCTGAATAAGAAACAATCTTTTTTTGTTCAGTACTCTTTCTCGCACAAGTCAATCCCACCCAAACAAATCAATGTCAATGGGATCTTACCAGCAAAGCACAGCTCAGTACAGAGTGTATCAGTATAGCTCAGTACAGGGTATCAGCACACTACTGCAAGTGTACTGTATGTCAAGTACACTTCCTCTTATGCACTACCACCACCAGCACCATCGTTAAACTCAAATCCCAACCCATCCTCACCCTACCCTCTCCCTCTCCCAATAATCATCTCCTCACCGCCTGTAGCCCCTCTCAATCACCCTCCCCCATCCTGCCCCTTCCTCTTCACCCCTCCCTCCTCATCATCTCCCTATACCGCCTGTAACCTCTCTCCATCACCCCCCTCCCGCCCCTTCCTCCCCCTCAAGATGAAGCAGATCCCAGGCCAATTAAAAGAGGCATTCCTGAGATGCTTTTCAGACAGGATGAAAAGAGTTAAGGGCTTTTTTCCCCTTTCCTGTAAAACCATGTTTATTTTCCTCCCCGCCTCTCTTGAAGTTAATTGGTCTGGGAGTGTCGGGGTGTGTGTGAGGTTGCGAGGTGAGTGAGTGTGTGTGTGTGCGTGTGTATATGTGCGTGCATGTGTGTGGTAGACGCCCCTACGTTAAGGTGAAGGTCATCATAGGTCGTTCTGCCCGAGGCATCCATAGCAAGAACTCAGTCAACCATCCATGTTCCACAAGGCTAGTTAGCTAGTTAGGGGAATGGCCACCCAGAGCCATCGGAGAGAGTTTGGCCATTGTGGTTTCAACCCCAAAATGTATTAGTATGAACTCAGTTTGATGAAATCCATGTTAGCGCCTCATCTGCAATATTGACCAATAGCAGCCCAAATACACATTTTTATTGGATAAATAGAATGCTCAGAGGCAACAACTTGGCATCCATCTAAGATTGGCCAAAGTCTCTTTACATATGTCTCCATCCCAACCTATCAGCAACCAGTCAAACAACAACGTCCCAATACACAACCAATAACATCGACACCCCAATGATCAGCAACCAATCAAAACACTCCAATAAGAGGTCATCAGGCAGAATTAGAGAATTCACTCACCTGTCGTAAAGATCACGGAAAACCCCCCAAAATAACAACCCATCAAAACGCCTCAATAACGAGGCACCGAACATCATTTGAGAATTGGCTCACCTGTCTTGAAGATCTCGTAGCGCAGCGAGAAGCCAGCCCCCTGGTGGGCGTAGTCTGAGACAAATTTGATGTGCAAGGCGGTACCAGAAGAGATGATGGCTGGGGGGGCGATGTTACTGCAGTGTTTACCCAGCAGCTCAGCCGAGTCCGAACCACCATCACGGATCTCAATGAAGTCATACCTGAGAATGCGATAGAGAGAAGTTCATGAAAAATTCTTGCAATGTTTTGATGTGCGGTGTCCATATTAGGACAGCCTCAGTCTCAGGAAGAGTTGTTTAAATCTCATCAAAACTAAGACTGTCCTAATATGGACATCGTACCTACAGATTAATTTAAACATGTATATGTTAAAAGAGGTGCTTTGAGAAGGATGCATTGATTTCAGTAGAATGCTTGGATAGATCATTCAAGCTTAAAACCAAGAGAAAAAGAGAAGAATAGAGAAAAAATGGCTTTGGGGCTCAACGTGCTTGAACTCTAGTCCATATGACCTTTGACCTCAGACCTATTGACCTCCCTGAACTAACCCAAATTCTTAACTGTCGTTTCAGAGACAGAGAGAGGGGAAACTTGGACTCAGACAAATCCCACCTGCCTCTCCAAAATTAGCCAACTCAACAGAAAGGAAGCTGGGAGAGGGGCCAAAGTACTGTGTATGTGTGTGCTTGCGTGTGCGTGCATGCGTGTGTGTTCTTCCACATAGAAGATCATAGGAAATCCCAGGACATTGTGTCTATAATACTGTAATAAGCTCACATAGTTGCTGTCACAAACTCCAAACAGATGTCACTGACTAGTTGGATATTCATTTCCCAGTGAGCAAACAATTTCTGTACTTTTCCCCCTGATTTTTTTATCCGGTTTTTGCTTGGCAGACCTTATAACTTTATTGACATTTGTCAATAAAATTCATGAATGCAACTGTTTATGTCAAATTGTTTTTCGACTTGTAGCCCTGGTTGTCCTGTAAGGAAAAGGGTAAAACACTTCAATGTGAGGCTAAATATGAGCGCAGAGCAAGCAGATGAATGAAAATAGGGAATTTCAGCTTTTCCACAGTGGATTTCCTGGGATGGATAATTAATAAGTGTCCCCCTCTCTCTCTTTCTCTCTCTCTCATGTTGTGATCTTCCTCGTCATGAACCGCATGGCACCAGGAACCCTCTGACACACACACACTTCCTCTGTCTCAATTGGATATGTGACAGAGCTGTCAAACAAGAGCCGTTGAAACAGTCTCACATCTAATTACAATGAAAGGCCTTCAGCAGCCTTCAGCACAGTACTGGATAGCTGTTCAGTGTTGGACCCACGCATGCACACACACACACACACACATGCAAACACAAAAGCATGCATGCACACACACATGCACACACACACACACACACACACAAATAATACAGGCCAATACACTGTTATTGGGAGCAGGAATGTTTAGATTGTCTCTAGAGATCAGTGTCCGTCAATGGTGGTTCAGGGAACCTCACAGGGTGTGCACATATTTGTTTGAGCCTAGCACCAACACTCCTGATTTAACTCATCCGGGCTTGGTGATTTAGTTGATGTGAAGTGTGTTTGTGCTGGGCTGGAACAAAAGCCTGCACAGGCCCAGGATGGAACTACACTGATGAGAGGGCCTTGATCCAATTCACACGCATTCCAACCTAATGCTACATCACGGTGGCTATTGAAGAGGCTTACTGCAGAGCTCCCTTGGTGAAGCTTAGAAAGCTAGCAATCCATGAGTGTGTGTGTGTACAAAGAAAATGTGTTTTTGGGCTGTAACTGACACATGCTTAAGGAAAACACACACACACACACACACACACACACACACACACACACCACAGTGTGTACGTAAAAGATAAAAGGCCTGAGAAGGAACTGAGAGCCTAATTAGGTTTTAATTGATTTGGGAGTGGGCTCTCTTGCCTGTCGTGGATTAGAAGCGATGACTGAGTGTTTCTCAGATGTGATTATTGACCTGAGCTCTCCGTCTCCCCAGGCCCTGATGAATACATGCATGAAGGCTGGCCGAGCGGGAGAACAGAGTCTCTCACACACACACACACAGACAGACAGACAAACACCCTAACACTCACACCCTCATCCCACTCAGTCCATTAGAATTCACCTTGAAGTCCCCTGTAGCTCAGTTGGTAGAGCATGGCACTTGCAACGCCAGGGTTGTGGATTCGTTTCCCACGGGGGGCCAGTATGAAAATGTATGCACTCACTAACTGTAAGTCGCTCTGGATAAGAGCGTCTGCTAAATGACTAAAATGTAAATGTAATTGAGCGCTCACATTTTCTGACTCCTTCCTCTCCCCCACTATGTGACTGGGTCTTTATGGGTTATGGAGTCCTGCTTGTTGGGAGCCATGATGGTTTCCACCAGCTCTCCATAGAGGCCAGAAGAAACCCACAAGGGGTGGGACAGTGGAAACTTAAGGACGTCCTTCAGGGCTGTTGTTCAGCACCAGTCCAGACATGTCTGCTCTCCTCTCCTCCTTCCCCCCGTCCTCCTCTCCTCTCCTCCACTGGCCCTGCTAATTACCTTTCACACCTTCCTTGTTTTTCTGGAACTTTTCTCCACCTCTGTGCATTCCCTACAGGCGCCAGGCCAGGGACGCCCCTCAGACAGATATCCTCGTCTGGGAGTGTGTGTGTATGCGTGTGTGTGCGTGCTTGCCTGTGGGTGTGGGTGTGGGTGTGTACGCTTGCATCTGTGTGTCTGGGAGAGGGAGACACAGCAGCAACCCTGGTGACGCCATGGTATAACTAGGGTGAAACCATTTCTCCTAACCCTTGACCCCAGACTGTCAATCTCACCACTGAGAGCAACAACTAGAGTCTAGAGTCTAGTTCACTTCCACCACTCTGTGGGATGACTGTTGCACTTGACAAAAATGCAAATATCTGTTCCTAAAATAGTGGCATGGCAGGTGTAATCTACACTCGCAACTGAACTGTGTAGTTTATATTGACAAAATGCTATTTTGAGGGGGATACAAAAAAATTATAATGGCTATGAATTTGTACGTGTGTGTGTGTTGCTTCCATTCCAGACAATATATATTTGTTACCACAATTCCCTCATAATCTAAAGTGCTCAACAACCACAGCTATATCAGGCGCTGATGGTCAACAACAGGGCTGTGGCCCAGACACTAAAATGAAGTAAGGCTTCTTAGTCTGCCTAGCATTGAGCCGCCTCATGCACCTCATGTACGCCTAATAAGGCATAAGTGCCTCTGAAATATTAAATAGACGCTGGGAGAGAAATCCCAACAGATTCCCCCGGCTGCCATCTTCAATCTGGCCTTAGAACAAATAGCACTCAGAGCAGCCATCTCTGAACCGTTGCTTACAGTTACAGACAACAGGGGCTGCGTCCCAAAAGGCACCCTATTCCTTATATAGTGCACTTCTTTTGACCAGGGCCCATACGGTGTGCACTATTTAGGGAATAGGGTGCCATTTGGGACGCAGATTGGGGCTAAACCGCTAACAGCTAACCACAAAGAGTCTATATAGACCTATAGGCTACGGCCCGAGGCTTTTCAAAAGGGCATCACCATCGATCCCGCCAGTCTGGTTGGTGTGAGTATCTACTGCTGGGATGCCCTATATGACCTTCCTACGTCGCTGTCTCTCTCTCTCTCTCTCTGTCTGTCTGTCTGCCTGCCTGCCTGCCCTGCCCTGCCCTGCCCTGCCCTGCCCTGCCCTGCCCTGCCCTGCCCTGCCCTGCCCTGCCCTGCCCTGCCCTGCCCTGCCCTGCCCTGCCCTGCCCTGCCCTGCCCTGCCCTGCCCTGCACTGCCCTGCCCTGCCCTGCCCTGCCCTGCCCTGCCCTGCCCTGCCCTGCCCTGCCCTGCCCTGCCTGCCCTGCCCTGCCCTGCCCTGCCCTGCCCTGCCCTGCCCCTGCCCTGCCCTGCCCTCCCCTGCCCTGCCCTGCCCTGCCCTGCCCTGCCCTGCCCCTGCCCTGCCCTGCCCTGCCCTGCCCCTGCCCTGCCCTGCCCTGCCCTGCCCTGCCCTGCCCTGCCCTGCCCTGCCCTGCCCTGCCTGCCCTGCCCTGCCCTGCCCTGCCCTGCCCTGCCCTGCCCTGCCCTGCCCTGCCCCTGCCCTGCCCTGCCCTGCCCTGCCCTGCCCTGCCCTGCCCTGCCCTGCCCTGCCCTGCCCTGCCCTGCCCTGCCTGCCCTGCCCTGCCCTGCCCTGCCCTGCCCTGCCCTGCCCTGCCCTGCCCTGCCCCTGCCCTGCCCTGCCCTGCCCTGCCCTGCCCTGCCTGCCCTGCCCTGCCCTGCCCTGCCCTGCCCTGCCCTGCCCTGCCCTGCCCTGCCCTGCCCTGCCCTGCCCTGCCCTGCCCTGCCCTGCCCCTGCCCTGCCCTGCCCTGCCCTGCCCTGCCCTGCCCTGCCCTGCCCTGCCCTGCCCTGCCCTGCCCTGCCCTGCCCTGCCCTGCCTCTGCCCTGCCCTGCCCTGCCCCTGCCCTGCCCTGCCCTGCCCTGCCCTGCCCTGCCCTGCCCTGCCCTGCCCTGCCCTGCCCTGCCCTGCCCTGCCCTGCCCTGCCCTGCCCTGCCCTGCCCTGCCCCTGCCCCCTGCCTGCCCTGCCCTGCCCTGCCCTGCCCTGCCCTGCCCTGCCCTGCCCCTGCCCTGCCCTGCCCTGCCCTGCCCTGCCCTGCCCTGCCCTGCCCTGCCCTGCCCTGCCCTGCCCTGCCCCTGCCCTGCCCTGCCCTGCCCTGCCCTGCCCTGCCCTGCCCTGCCCTGCCCTGCCCTGCCCTGCCCTGCCCTGCCCTGCCCTGCCCTGCCCTGCCCTGCCCTGCCCTGCCCTGCCCCTGCCCTGCCCTGCCCTGCCCTGCCCTGCCCTGCCCCTGCCCTGCCCTGCCCTGCCCTGCCCTGCCCTGCCCTGCCCTGCCCTGCCCTGCCCTGCCCTGCCCTGCCCTGCCCTGCCCTGCCCTGCCCTGCCCCTGCCCCTGCCCTGCCTGCCCTGCCCTGCCCTGCCCTGCCCTGCCCTGCCCTGCCCTGCCCTGCCCTGCCCTGCCCTGCCCCTGCCCTGCCCTGCCCTGCCCCTGCCCTGCCCTGCCCTGCCCTGCCCTGCCCTGCCCTGCCCTGCCCTGCCCTGCCCTGCCCCTGCCCTGCCCTGCCCTGCCCTGCCCTGCCCTGCCCTGCCCTGCCCTGCCCTGCCCTGCCCTGCCCTGCCCTGCCCTGCCCTGCCCTGCCCTGCCCTGCCTCTCTCTCTCTCTCTCTCTCTCTCTCTCTCTCTCTCTCTCTCTCTCTCTCTCTCTCTCTCTCTCTCTCTCTCTCTCTCTCTCTCTCTCTCTCTCTCTCTCTCTCTCTCTCTCTCTCTCTCTCTCTCTCTCTCTCTCTCTCTCTCTCTATATATATATATATATATATATATATATATATATATATATATATATATATATATATATATATATATAGTGACCATGACTTGTGCACTGGGCAGATCAGACCTGAAGCAATGACCTCACTAATCTGTCTGTCCCCACCCCCACATACACATACACACACTCCCCACGTCTAAGGCCCATCAATTCCTCATTACAAGCGGAAAACAGCCATTGATCTGATTCCAACAGCTCCCGTCTCCCCCCAGGGAGTATAGCAGACACAGAGGATGATATCACACTCACACGTTGAACCTCTCCATTGTTATGCCTCAATGACACTTCCCCCGTGATGAAACTAAGGCTGCGTCCCAAATGGCACCCTATTCCTTATGGGACCTGGTCAAAAGTGGTGCACTAAATAGGAAATAGTGTGCCATTTGGGATGCAACCTGAGGCACATTAGTATGGGGTGCCGTTTGTAAAGTTAAATAATCAGTTTTACGGAGGATGATAGGCTGATAGAACTCTACGGATATCAAAGCTCTTTTAAATCGTCACCTCCCGTTGCCAATGTGAGCCCTGGGCCCCACAACCAATAAAAACGACCTAATAAAAAAAGTTGAATAAAAACAATATGGGTGGAAAATTGATCTTTGCGAAAGTGTGTGTCAGTTTTTATGGTGTGTGTGTGTGTACTGTGTAGGTGTGCCGCAAACATCCTTCAATTAGTTTAATCCCACTGTGCAAAATAAAACACTTCCACCCCAGAGCAGAGAGAGAGAGAGAGAGAGAGAGAGAGAGAGAGAGAGAGAGAGAGAGAGAGAGAGAGAGAGAGAGAGAGAGAGAGAGAGAGAGAGAGAGAGAGAGAGAGAGAGAGAGAGAGAGAGAGAGAGAGAGAGAGAGAGAGAGAGTGCGCTAAGGAGAGAGTGGGATGCACCTCCTGCACCCCATATCGGTATCATCCCTTCAGTCCTGGTCTCAGCCAACGGCAGATTGCATTAGAGATATAGGCTTGATATTTAATCTCAGACTTTATTGCATTTATTTCACATCAATCTACTCTGGGCTTGGAGGTAAAAGCCATTTGGCACCCTGCCGGACTCTGCCTGAAATGAAATTCTGAATTAAAGTGCCACCTCAGATATGTGAAGTCTGCATAACACTGGATATTTTATTGCTGCAGCAATGATGGTCTGTGCGGTTGAAGCTACCAGAGCCTTTGACTCTTTGAACCCAGGGAAAGCGCTGGTTGGCCGGGAGAGGGATTCATTCATCAGTATGGTGTGGGTTATAAAGTAAGGTTGACCTTGGTTGGGCCAACCGAACACTTTCCTTGAGGTCACTTGCTCAGGGTCTCAGAGTAATCTACTCTCAGGAGAGACCTATGGCTAGTGCCGTGTGTGTGTGTGTGTGTGTGTGTGTGTGTGTGTGTGTGTGTGTGTGTGTGTGTGTGTGTGTGTGTGTGTGTGTATGAGGTGATGAGACATACAAAAGACATAACTTACATAGAACTGTAATTGTAATTGAACTATAACTGTAATAGATTAAAGCCCTTTACAACTCTCGCAACTATCTCACCTATTTACAATAAACACAGTCCATTTGTAATATTTACATTATATATACAGTATATTCAGATTACATTTAAATAATACCCTGACCAAGTCTTCTGCCCCTCCATGGGTGTATTCACTAAGAACGAAACGGGCTGAAACGAGGAGGGACAAACCTGAACTTGTCCAATAAGAAACTCTTGTTTTCGTTTCAAAATGTTTTCCGTTGGAAAAAAATTGCTACGTTTGCTACGGTGTGCACTAATGAATACAGTCCAGCATTACCGCTCCTCAAACCAGAAGAGAAAAACTCCAAGTCTCCCTCCTGTCTCCTCAGTCAGACATACTGCTATGCCTAATCACTCAGGAAAGAAGAAACAACACACAGCTGCACCACAAAGACTAACTGGAAGCTATTTGAACCCAGTCTAAAGCACTCTGTGGGAGGAGAGGAGGGCGTGTCGGCCTGTCGGGCTGCACTTTGGCTTTCTCCACTTTGTTTTGTTGCTGTTTTGGCACTGAGAGCCTAGGAACACATCTTCAACAAACTAAATCTATGTGTGTCCCAAATGGCACCTTATTCGCTATACTGTACAGTGCGCTCAGGTCAAAACGTAGTGCACTATATAGGGAATAGGGTGCCATTTGGACGCGGCCTACATAAAAAGGCTATAGCAGCATTAGTGAGAAAAGGGAGTTCTAGGTTGTTCCATGAATAAATAACGTTGTTGATGTGGCTCTCTTTTCTAATGGGGCTGTAAAGTATGGGCCTTTTTCTCTAAGGATGTGGAATGGATAGAGTGGTTGCCATGTGTTTCTCTGCCGATCACAAACGTGTGTGCATGTGCATGTATACACGCATAAATAAGGACATACACACACATACGGAGAATGCACACGCACGCACTAAGAAACACACACCCACACATGCATGTGCACGCATGGGCACATGCACACACACAAACACAAAAACAGAGGCATGTGCACCCACACACAGCGTTTACAAAATGCACCCACACACAGCTGAGTGGAAGTGTGAAAAGGGCAAAGCTTGAGTTCACACACAGTCCCCTCAGGCTAATACAAAACCCATCCCAGAAAAAGTTGAGCATTCCTGAGGAGGCTTTTCAACTTTCTCTTTCTCTCTCTCTCTCATCCCCCTTCTCTCTCTCTGCTCTCTCCCTCTCTAAGCCCTCAATACAGTAATAATAATAATATGCCATTTAGCAGACGCTTTTATCCAAAGCGATTTACAGTCATGTGTGCATAAATTTTTACGTATGGGTGGTCCCGGGGATCGAACCCACTACCCTGGCGTTACAAGCGCCATGCTCTACCAATTGAGCTACAGAGGACTTGAAATACTGCTTATCGACAGCGAGCACATTCATTGTATCCGTCTATCACAGAACTACACATGCTATCTATGACTAGGGGGATTTTAAAAGGGCATTACGTTACACAAGACCAGATAACAGGTGTGTCTAATTGGAGTTCTAATGACATCTAGACGAAACATTGGCTACTATTTCTCTTATTATGATTTTTTATTAAAACTACAATTATATTTTTCCTGGAGTATGTCATGTCCTTATAATTTTATCAGGTAATAGCGAACTTGCATAAAGATGGCAGAATTCAGATATGACGTCATTGTTTTAGCACTATCCACTGAGTTTTTAAACTACGGTGCGCAACATGGTTCAATGTGCCAATAAATCAGCACAATCAACTTTTTTGGTTTTTCGAATTGCCGGTGTCTTGAAGCAAAAATTGGGATCATGTATACTGTACTAATGAACTTTTTTTTTTAAAGAGTAACGGGGAGCAATGTACAATACGGCTAACTTAGCAAAACTAGGGATTTGTGTTAAGTGGATAGGGGCCGCCATCTTTACGCACCTCCACTATTACAACTTTACACCATAAATTAAAGTTACAGACTGCCCCTTTAAGAGACCAGTATGTTCCAGACTGCCCCTTTAAAGCTGCAATATGTCACTTTTTGGGAGACCCGACCAAATGCACATAGAAATGTGAGTTATAGATATGTCATTCTCATTGAAAGCAAGTCTAAGAAGCGGTAGATCTGTTCTATGTGCGCCATTTCTATGCTTCCCGTTCTTACATTTTGTTTTTGCGTCTTCTACTTTCTGTTTTGTACACCAGCTTCAAACAGCTGAAAATATTGCTTTTGGAAAATATATTTCACAGCGATTTAGATAGTAGAATGATTCTCTACACCATACTTGCTTGTTTTTTGATGTAAACTGAAATTAGGCGAACTATTATAATTTTTGCTACCAGGAAATGGCAGAGCAATTTCTGCATAGTGCAGCTTTAAGAGAGCAGTAGGAGGCAGGGGTTAAGGCCAGGCCAGAGCATGGTGACTGACTGCTATGAGGTCAGAGAGACAATAAAAAGGCATATGATTAATATTATACATCTCTATGAAAGAGGAAACTGACCAAGCTGGTTCCCATCTAGCCTGTAATAGCTGCACTGAACTCTCTCTCTCTCTCTCTCTCTCTCTCTCTCTCTCTCTCTCTCTCTCTCTCTCTCTCTCTCTCTCTCTCTCTCTCTCTCTCTCTCTCTCTCTCTCTCTCTCTCTCTCTCTCTCTCTCTCTCTCTCTCTCTCTCTCTCTCTCTCTCTCTCTCTCTCTCTCTCTCTCTCTAGTCTGTTTTCCTGTAAACTTCACCACATCATCCCACACTTTCTATCAACCATTCTCTCCATTCTTTCATCCACCTTCCTTTTCTCCTCCACCCGATTAACCTCATCCACCTCTCTATTATCAATCAAGTCTATTCGTTCATCCCCACTCACCAATCTTCAGGTATTAACCCTGACAGTCTTGGCCCTCTCTTACCTGCTGTAATGGCCCAAACTGTAACTATGGCTAACTATGAACACTCTGTTACATATGTATAACCAGCTGAAGGCAGATCTGAAGTTAAATCCATCCCTGGTCAATCTCCCTCCTTCTCTCCTTCTCCTCCTCCCTCTACCATTTTCTAGCCTAAGCATATCCAAAAAGCCTCCCTCTCTCCCTTTCCCCCCTCTCCCCCTTCTCCCCCTCCTCTCTCTCACCTGCAGTCCAGCCTCTCCAGTTCAAAGTGAGGGTTGAAGTTGAGGACGATGCGCTGGGAGGGCTCCGGGGCTGTGATGACCCACTGGCAATTCTGGTGGGGCGGGTACTCCAGAGGGTAGCCCGGTGACGTGATGTACCCTGCGTCGCTGGCATCCAGGGTGCCCCCACACACCTCACCTGAGAGAGGGGAAGAGAGAGAAAGAGAGGGAGAGAGCGAGAGAGAGAGAGAGAGAGAGATATGGTTAATACACAGACTCAAAACATCTACTAATAAAGACTTTGTTATTCAAGTGATAACTTATTGATTTGAGTGATGTGATTTGTGATGTGATTTGTGATGTAGTGATGCACGATTTGTAATAATATCTGTGTGTTGGAGATACATATTGTTCCCATGCACACAAACTAACCACACACCCTGGCTCTTATCTCTCCTCTGGGATCATTCTATAAGTGTAATTGTTGCTCTGGCAAGGCAATCTGAAAACATTAGGACACATTCCCTGATCCTATCGGCTCTCTCCCAGGAACAATAGCCTGCCAATAGCATTGCTTGGCTGGCCCAGACAGGAAGTGACAGCAGACCGCCTGTCTGGGGGTACAAGGGTTCACCCCGAATCTGTAATGAGAAGCTGGAGTAACAAAGCCTTTATTTTCGGCGTACACCCACGCCTCGCTCGCCGTTCCCTATCTCACACAAACACGCAAAGCACACACACTAACACGTCAGCCGACAATACAGTGAGGCCTCTCATCAGTCATTTTACTGCAGTGTATGATTCTCCAGTCATTATTATTCTAAATGGAAGGCGAGATTAGGAAGACAAAAATGTCTCTCCACAATGTTCACCATGACAACGATGCTAGGGGTGGTTAACTCTTTCCCTGCCTGACGGAGGCTGCGTTCCGATTCTTTACCCTTCTCCCGAAGTGTGCACTCGTTCACTCTCCCTCATGCATTTAAAAGCATTGGTTTGGTGTAAGGCTGAACGATTTTGGAAAATAATCTAATTGCGATTTTTTGCCCCCAATATTGCGATTGCGATTTAATATGCGATTTAATTTATTTATCCTTTTTCCCCTACAAAACATAATGAATGATTTAAATATGACCAACACAATAGTATATACATTTAGTGTGAAATGTTCTTTCCCATAGGCTGGGTCTATTTGTTAGAATTAAATTCAAACATGTATGACTTGAAATAAATGACATTTTTATTGAACTGCTCATTACAGAAACATCTGTGGCTTTGCCACTGTGCATTTAAATAATTTAAACAAAGGCATGAACTTTGTAAACACTGTGTGCAAAAGGTACAGTCTTAAGAAAAAAATAATTTTAAATTGTATGTATCTTACTGCTCCCAAGTCAGTAACATTTCACACAACTGAAACAAGGAATTTGCTTTGAAAATATTTTGTAAAATCTAAGTAAATAAAGTTATAAATAAAAATGAGAAATGCACTTTTAATTTAGACAAACTATTTTTTATAAACGATTTGAATATTATAATATAAAATAGATGAGCCTCACTTATCTCAAGTACACAACAATAACACACCACACAGACTAAAGTTCACTACGAGTATGGCACTGCCAGCCATACTTATCCAACAGTTCTGATCAATAAAATGGACTGTAAGACTCTGGTACGGCTCAGCTGTGCGGCTTGACCACATATCAGTAGTGCTAGCAAAAAACTCCACCGTTTTAAGTTCCGCGGCGACTTTCTCTTTGCACTTTTTGTACAGCTCCGGTATGGCAGTCTGACTGAAGTATGTGCGGGAGGGTATACTGTAACGTTTATCAAGCGTATGTATTAATGCCATGAACCCAGGCTTGGTCACCGTGCTGAGAGGCATCATATCTTTGGCTATGAACTCGGTTATTGTCCGAGTGATTTCTCCGTGCCGTTTTGAATTACGTTCATACGGAGTGACACTTTCGAACATTTCTGTCAGTGATCCCTGTCTTGAGGTATTTGGCTTGTCTCGCGCACTGATGCTCGGCATTTTGGTCATACAACTGTCATGCATTGATTTGTGGTATTTTTTTAAGTGCTGAAACAGGTTTGTAGTGTTACCCCGTGAAGTAGCAATCGGAGCACGGCATGCTCTGCACAACACCTGACGCTGCTCAGCATCTTCTTTTTAAAACCAAAATAGTTCCACACCACCGACGTGCTGTTCCTCTTCGATATTAAAGTATCAGCTGTGTCAGTTTCTGACTGTTCCGTCGAGCAAGAGGCCATTGCGCTGGACAGCATGAAAAGTCGCGTCACGTGACCACCTCCAATCGCGCACGTTGCGATTAGAAAATCGCGTTCAGTCAAATCGCGATATTATCGCGAATGCAATTAATCGTTCAGCCCTAGTTTGGTGCAAGCATGGCTGGAGGGAGTTTGCACCATATTCCCTACACCAGTTAATTCCTTTTAAATCCATGAGGGGGAGTGTACAAGTGTACACTTCGGGAGAAGGGTAGAGAATCGGAACACAGCCTGACCATCGGAAAAGGAAGACTGAGTGTGAATATGAGGATATGTGAAGAAATACGAGGATATAGTCCCCTGTAGCTCAGTTGGTAGAGCATGGCGCTTGCAACGCCAGGGTTGTGGGTTCGTTTCCCACAGGGGGCCAGTATGAAAATGTCTGCACTCACTAACTGTAAGTCGCTCTGGATAAGAGCATCTGCTAAATGACTAAAACATGTAAAAAATTATAAAATAAAGATATATCAATGAAAACGGCAATGACTCAATATTCTGTTTCATCTGCTTCACCTATTCTGAGTTATGTGAGCACATCATCAAAGGAAGCGGGGAAAAAGACCGGAGGGTTGAAATATAATAGACTGTTCAAGTGTTGACATTTTCAAGGCTATTGCGTTTTAAAAAGGCACTTAGGATTTGGTGACATTTTATATAATAGCGAAACCCTACCATCCTCACTTGGATAGAAACTCACACACACTTATGTATACACACGTGTGCATGCACACACGCAGACACACACACACACACACACATGCACACACACACTCCCCCCACATGCCAGTCCAGCCTATCACTCAAAACACCTAACACTCAATACCGCAGCCAAAGCTAAATAAAAAGATAACCAAAAGAAAATAAAAGAGTCTCTTTATCTCTCCTGGAGGATTCAGACAGGCAGGACTATAAATGTCTCCACATCTGCATCCTAAATGGCACTCTTATCCCTATTTAGTGCACTACTTTTGACCAGGGCCCATAGGGAATCCCATAGGGTTCTGGTCAAAAGTAGTGCACTATATAGGGCAGGGGTACTCAAGTACTATTTGAGAAGGTCCGGTCACACAAATTTCCTAGGTGGGAAAGGTCCGGATGGATAATGTCATTTATCGGCGTAGTAACAAACCCCCACCTCGCAACCCATGCAACCCCAAACTGTTCACACCCTCTTGTTGGCGGAGAGTAAATGTTGCAGTTTTTAAGTTCATTTCCCACAATTCTACACATTTTGCATGGGGCAGAGTTTTTTTTTGCTGTTTTAAAGCTAATTTCCTGCAACTCCACGGATTATTCCATGTCTTATGTGTGTTTATATGATACCAGGGGTCAAAGTACGAACTAGTAAAAAAAAAGAATATATATATATTTATTTATTTTGTATTTTTTCCGGGACCCGCGGTCCGTATTGAACCCGTTCTGGGCCCGGATCCGGCCCGCCAGTTGAGTATGGGGGATATAGGGAATAGGATGCCATTTAGGACGCAACCCATTTCTCCTATTGTAATAATAAAATAATAATACGCCATTTAGCAGACGCTTTTATCCATAGCGACTTACAGTCATGCGTGCATTTTTAGGTATGGGTGGTCCCGGGGATCGAACCCACTACCCTGGCGTTATAAGCGCCATGCTCTACCAATTGAGCTACAGAGGACCACATTGTGTTCTCCAAAAGGTGTGCGGTCTGTCAGTGGTACCGCCAGGGGAAGATTAAGCCGTTTGGGAGAATCCTGCAGCCTCTGCACTTTTACGCTCCCTGAGCTGAGCAGACCATTCATGTGCAGCTAAGGAGGAGGGGGAGGGGGGGATGGAGAGAGGGACGCCAGCAGGGAGAAAGGCAGGTAAAGAGGGATGAGGGGGGTGAGGGAGGAGAGGGAGAGAGATGGAGGGAGAGGGACAAAAAAGGGGGAGATAATAAGAGGGATTGAGAAAGAGAGGGGTAGAAGGAATAGAGAGCGGCAGAGAAAGGTTGTGAGACGGAGAAGGATTAAGACAGAGAAGGAAGGGAGGGAGATGATTTAGGGGGATGAGGAGGAAGAAAGAGAGTGTGAGGAGGAGAGAGAGAGAGAGAGAGCCTGACGAGGCTCATTAAGACAATCCCTATGGGGACTGACCCTGGAGGAGCTGATGGGCTGTCAGTAGGATATACAGTCCATGCAGGGGAGAGGTGTGTGGGGTGTGGGGGTGTGCGTGCACGTGCGCGCGCAGTGTGTATGTGATCGACTGGGTATGTCTTTGTTTAGGTCCTCTGTTAGGGTGGAGAATGTGTATGTGAATGTTTGTGTTTTTATGAGTATACAGTGTGTGTTTCAGGGCACTATGTCTTATAGGTGCAGGTGTGTTTGTGTGATAAGGAGGGAGGATGAGGAGGGAGGATAAGGAGGGAGGATGAGGAGGGAGGATGAGGAGGGAGGATGAGGAGGGAGGATAAGGAGGGAGGATGAGGAGGGAGCGTTCAGTAGAGAGGTAGCCTCATGAATTATTGTCTCCGTCTATATATACAGTATCTGCATTTGACTGCATATCTGTCTCTGTGTGTGTGTGTGTATGCACCAATTTCTATTAGCGGTATTATCAGCATACTGTGGCATCACACTTTGGGATAAGCTGCGAGTGTGTGGAAGGGCCATTATAAATCTCTCCTTCTCTCTCTCTCTCTCTCTCTCTCTCTCTCTCTCTCTCTCTCTCTCTCTCTCTCTCTCTCTCTCTCTTTCTCTCTCTCCCCCCCTTTCTCTCTCTCTCTCGCTCTCTCTCCCAGCTTAATTAAAAAGTGCTATCGCTTCAAGTGAGGGAATCAGGGGGAGAGAGAGAGGAGAGGCACTATTCGTTCATCCATTCATCCCTACACAGGGGCTGTCTCCACGACTGTTTTTAATCTAACCACTCCACACAAGACTGGACAGAGGGAGGGAGGGAGGGAGGGAAAGAGAGATTTTTGACTTTCAAAGTTCTTTACTTTAATCATTAGGCACCTACCATAAGGCCCTACCTACCTTTAGATAATATTAAAGTGTCCTGTATGGCTCAGTTGGCAGAGCATGGCACTTACAACGTCAGTATCATGGGTGTGAGTCCTGTTGGGGCCACCCATACGAAATTGTATGCACACACTGTAAGTCGCTCTGGATAAAAACATCTGCTCAATGACATATTATCATTTATATTCTTATTATATTATGGACTAAGAGAAAATGTAACAATCCTAAATGAATATGCAGCAGAAATCAAAGTTATAACATAACCATTCAAGTGTACACGTTTAGACTGCAGTTCCAATAGGAACAACACACAGATATGGTACCCTAATTCACCAATAGCAAGCTAGACTAAAGCTTCCTCTCCTCTTAGAGCACCCACGCACGTCTCTTCCAAGAGGCTAAGTGGTTTTGGCTAATCAACTAAATGCATTGGGGTGGGTACAGCAATCAATTAATCAATGGATCAATTGACCAGAAGCAGATGGTTGCGTTTCGCTGGGGTTTGCTTTACTAAAATACTGCTGTCCAGATAAACAACCTGTGTGCGTGTGCAGTGTGTGTGCACACACTAAGCAGCAGACCGAGGGGCCACCAGCTAGCCGATAGGTGTATTATTTATGGTGGTCTTGTTTTTAATTTCACCCAAGTCGCCCTGTTCCAGGGGGTTGGCGTGTCCCCCTCCTCCTCCCCAGCACCCCAGCCCTTCTCCTGGCCAAGGTATTGAACCACAGCCCCTTTGTTTTTCAGGTCTTGAATGCTAATAACTACAGTCCTGACCTTGTTTCTCCGCTGCTGATGTGTTATAGGAGTCTGGGGCAGATTAAAAAAGATGCTGGGGGAGAGGGGGGATAGGGGGCATGGAGTGGGGGAGAGTGAGGTGGGGAGACAAGAGAAAAAAGCAAACAAGCGAGAGAAAGAAATAGAAGCAAGCAGAGAGAGAGAGAGGAGGAAAAGAAAGCTTTTCATTAATCTACATTAAAACATATAGAAAGGTAAACGTACAGAGACAGTGAAGACACACACTGGTCCTGTATGTTCACGTCCATGAGTTAATTACTAGTTAATTATTATGAATGACTTAATTATACTAAAACAATCATGAGTCACACTGTTGTGGTTACATTAGCCTGCGTCCCAAATGTCACCCTATTCCCTATTGTAGTGCATTACTTCTGACCGGAGCTTATTCCCCTCCTTTAGCTCTATGGGCTCTGGTAAAAAGTAGTGTACTAAATATGGAATAGGTTGCTATTTGGGACAAAGACACAGACTTAAAAATAGGGTCTCTACACTTAGATACATGGTCCCCCTTCTGCTCTCTGACCCCCGGTGTAGTGTTCATTTTTGTACCCCCAATATCATCAGTTCCTCTGCTCTTAAAACTCAGTGAGCCTGCTGTTATCTGCTGTTTGGTGCTCAACCCCCTCCTATCAAATGCTGTACCCTTCCTTCTCGTCTCTCTCTCTCTCTCTCTCTCTCTCTCTCTCCCTGAAAAACATGCTCTTGTTCTGCACTACATTTCTGTCGCTCTCTCTCTCTCACAACCTCCTGTCTTTCCCACATCTCCTTTCTCTCTCTCCCCCTTCTCTCCCTTTCTCTTTCTCTCTCTTCTGCTGCTGTGTGTAAGTGACAAGCTGTGCTGTTTTGAGGAGGTGAGGAGAGGAGAGGAGAGGAGAGGAGAGGAGAGGAGAGGAGAGGAGAGGAGAGGAGAGGAGAGGAGAGGAGAGGAGAGGAGAGGAGAGGGGAGGAGAGGAACAGCGAGTGCTTTGGCAGGCTGAGGTATGTGAGCAAGCTAGAGGAGAGCTGCCAAGGGCTCACATCTGTCTCTGATCAACGGGCACACAGGCAGCCAGCACTGCAAACAGGCCATACTGAACCCCTCTAAATGGCAGGT
Source organism: Coregonus clupeaformis (assembly GCF_020615455.1). Taxonomy (NCBI): domain Eukaryota; kingdom Metazoa; phylum Chordata; class Actinopteri; order Salmoniformes; family Salmonidae; genus Coregonus; species Coregonus clupeaformis. The sequence continues at coordinate 60,337,725 of NC_059220.1, read as the reverse complement.
CCAAACCCATTCACACACACACATACACATACACACACACTTGAATGCATGCAAACATGAATCACACTCACACACACCACACGAACACTTTGGAGCACATTCTGAAGAAGAACCATAGGACTAGCCCTGTAAACCAGCCAGGGAGGAGACACTGAGTAGGGCACAGAGACAGAGCAGAAAAGCAGTGAGAGACCAGACCGTGTTCTAAAGCTCAGGAGAAAAAACAACTCATACTCATTGATTATGGCTAAAACTACTGCGACTTGAGAAGCAAGCCAGCTAGCGTAAAATCAGCACGATTCCCTGAATGGAATGGAAGGTTTTTTTTGTCAAAATGTGTCATCTGGTCTTAATGTTGCAGCGCGAGCGGAGAACCGCCAAGGCACAAGCGCAATTGAGGCAACAACTATCACCATAATTATTGCGAGACTTGGCTCTGGAGATAATGAGCGAGTTGTTGTTGTTGGTGTACTTATTGATGTTAATGATGATGATGATGATTATGATGGTGGTGGTTAGTCTAACTAATATTCTTGCCATTATCCACTAATAGCAAAATACCACTTCGAGGCGCATTATTTTGGATAGGCTATGGATTATGTTATGTCTACAGACGCGTTTAGAGTTTAGCATTTATTCATGAACTCAACCAAGAAACACAACAACAAAAAGAAAGTAGGACAGTTTTTTTCTCTCCATTTTTTTATTCTATTATCACCCTACAAAGAAGAGGCATTAGGATATTATAGGCTAATGTATGTAGGGTTCATCTTTCTTTTCTTTTTTTGTGAACATAAGATTACAAAACCTGCCAAACATGAACGGCAGTGGAACTTTTTAGCATGTCCCCCCATGCTATGGCAACTTCTATTACATAGTAATGACCTCCTATTTTTTGGCATAATATAATGGCTTTTGTGTATCAAATAGCATACCACCCAGTCATTTTTCATGGGTGAAATATTGTCAAATTACTCTTGGCGTACGAAAAAGGTAGAATAGCAATATTGTTCTGGACAACCTAGGATAACGAATGGGAACGGCTTCATCCCCGCTGCTAAACGAAACGGTTCCCACGTTAACGCGGAGAACCGGAGCTCATATCACACCCCACGGTTCCTTAGGCGTGCACCGAGAGAAATTGTGTTTGTTGTCTTTCAAGCCTAGGTTGAGAGAACATTTTGTGTGAAATATCAGTACGCCTACACTACACATAGTAGCCTACTGGTTATCAGACAATGTCTATCTGATGCCATTCACTGCCTATGTGTTGAAATTCCTGATTTGAAACAGATGGAGCTTGCGCTTTAAAACCAAACGAGTTTTTCCAACGCTGAGAAAAACAAGCTATTTTCCCTGTCAGTCTCCAAGACGCAGGCCTGATTAAAAAACTGTGAGGTTTCAGTTTTTTTCATAGTTTAAAGCAAATTCAAAAATTTGATCACCAATGAAGGGTAGTGTCGGATACATTCGGACACGTTTCTTGACAGCCCATGCGTTCTTGGGAACTGACCAACAACTGACGGTAAACTTACCCTTGTCTCCACGGACTCCCAGTGTTAGACAAATTGCAAGTAAAAATCCAATCAACGATGATAGCATATCCATTTTGGCAATGTTCAATGTCTTGTTATTTTTTTATGTTACCTCCCAGCATCAAATCAGCTGTCCATCAAAAAAATCCACACCCTTTTTTGGCAGAAAATGTAGGGACCCTTTTTTGCAGAAAATGTAGGGACAAATGTTATTACTCCACGTAGCCTATTTTACTAAAACAAGCAACGAATAACGTTTGTTCCAAGTGCACTTAATTTAATAAAAATAGGCTAAGACAACGGTGAACAGCTTTCCCTCTGAAGTAGGCCTACAGGCTACTTGAACGACACACTGGGATGCCACCTTATAACTTTCATCTTGTCGTCATGACTGAGTTATTGAGCCTCGTGGAGCAACGTGGATGAAATAAATTCCTCTTGATTCCCCCGTTCCATACAGAGCTTGTCCACTGATTTGGAACCTCCGGGCTATTTCCCACAGCGAGAGTCTGTCTGATAAGCGGCTCTTAGTTACCTCCAAATCCGATTGAAGCGGTTGCCTTTCCCCCCTTCTCTCTCTAGCTCTCTCTCTTGTGCTCGCAGGGATTCCGGGACTCCGGTGATTTACTCCTGCATTTACGACCACTGAGACACAGCTGCCTAAACTATCAACAGACAAGAAGACTCCGTATTTCGGACAAGAATGGAGCGCAAATCATGACAACTGTGACGAACATTAATACACGGTCTTCCGAAGCATCATTCATTCCATCTCTGGCAAGGCTCCTCTCGTCTTCTTGTATTTAGCGGCGTGTCTCTGCGCTCCCGCGGCGTGTTTATGTGAGCGAGTGAGAGTGTGTGTAATAGCACTTTTGAACAGAGCAGCTATCACATTACAGTCAGCGCCTCCGCTCCGCCTCCCATTGGTCGTTGATTATAGAGAGGTGCGCGCACACACCCGTAAAACACACAGTGAAGAAAGAGGGATGGAGGAAGGGGAGTAGTACATGCATGAGACAGCAGCATACAGTCAACAATATATCATACAGTGGCATACAGTGTGTGCGCCCCTCTATACAGCGGCTTTCTCACCCCAATACCACAACACACATCAAACAGTGATTCCAGGCTTAAAGGTTCCATCCCAAATGGAACCCTATTCCCTATGTAGTAGGGCCCTGGTCAAAAGTAGTGTACTACATAGGGAATATGGTGCCATTTGGGACACAATCGAAGTCATATGTTCCTGCAGCCTTGTGGAGGGAACTCACCCAGCCCGGCCCAAAACAGCCCTACAATAAGCCTGCCTAAATACAGCCACGCTGGCTTTATATAATAACACACTGCCTGACTCAAAATAATCTGCTGCCTGAGAAATGCCTCTATGGTCCAGCTCAGGCAGATGCCCACTGCTTACAGTACATTAGAATGTAGGTCTGGTCCAGGCAAAGGACAGGAAGGCTCAACATTAGCACGCTGCTCTAATGCCCTGGACCAAGAGCTAATTGAAAAGTGACATTACATTAGCCTGGTCCCAGATCGGACTGTGCTGTCTTGACCAACGACCAGATCTGTGACCAGGCTAACATTAGCTACATTACATGAGAGAATACTGTATATATTAATCAGTTAGCGAGTCCATTAAGACTCAATGGGAGTGCAGTGGAGATAAGTCATGTAGGACATTAGTTAAATGTTAGTTAGACATCTGACCACAATGCCCTTGGTGCAGGTCATGTGACTTGTGTGTCATGGCATGTATGTAGCCTCCATCTACTGTCAATCTCAGTTGGTCCTCAGGCACCCAGTCATTTCACAGTTTTCTAACATCCAGTCAATCAATCGGGACTCTACCTATAGCCTCAGGGGATCCATGTCTCAAGTCACTTGTGATTGGCTAATTTGAGCTCCTGGGCATCGCCCCCAGACAGGCTGCCTGCCCCTTTGGCCAATGTTGCAGAATCCTGCAGTTATTTGTCAATGTCTGTATGTTTTATGGCCCCCTAGGGGTTATGCATTCTGTGTGTGTGTGTGTGTGTGTGTGTGTGTGTGTGTGTGTGTTTGAGAGCATGTTCGTCCACATGGTTATGCTGTATGTACCTCATGTGGTTTTGAGTGTGTGTGTTAACAATTACTTACCCCTAAAAATATATATATAAAACAAATAATACCTAGAGTGTATATGTACGCTACAACTAGCGCATGTGCATTTGTGTTGTTTTTGTGTCCAGTTGTTTGTGTGTGTACGGGCGCGCATGTGTGTGTGCGCCCATGTCTCTATGTCTCAATGAAACAGAAAGCGTCTGTGCTGCCGAGGCATCAGGCCTTCCTCACTCAACAGCCCCTTTCCCTGAGAGAGAGAGAGAGCGAGAGAGAAAGAGAACAGTCCACCAGGACCCTCATCTCAGGCAAGGTCACTTCCTGCTCACCACATCCCTGAGGTGTCACCTGACCTACATGACATTCTGACTCTGTCACCCTCCCTCCACACCCCTCCACTCACTCACCCACAACTCCGTCCTCCACCAATCCTTCCCACCGTGGTCCTCTGTAGCTCAGCTGGTAGAGCACAGCGCTTGTAACGCCAAGGTAGTGGGTTCGATCCCCGGGACCACCCATACACAAAAAAATGTTATGCACGCATGACTGTAAGTTGCTTTGGATAAAAGCGTCTGCTAAATGGCTTATTATTATTATATTATAAAACAAGGGAAGCGCTTCTCTCTCTCTCTCTCTCTCTCTCTCTCTCTCTCTCTCTCTCTCTCTCTCTCTCTCTCTCTCTCTCTCTCTCATATGTTAGGGACTCATCAGTCAATTTACCAAACACCCTTTGAAATAGTTTGGTCAATGGAGGTTGAGTGAGCATGGTTATCAGCTATCTCTCCCCTCTGATAGAACAACAGATGCCTTCTAATCTTCCTCAGAGCAGAAGATAAGGCCGGGCTGAACTTTATTTGACCCTATGTAGGGTCGGTTGACCAAGTCCTGGGTTTTGGAAGTGAAGTTAGGGATGGTTACGCAGTATGAGCAAAACAGAGGGAGGTTTTGTTATTCATTGTAATCAATCACACCACATGCAATCGGTCTACTATCTGAACCTGCTCTCCATACTCACACAGACCACAAATTCCATTGCATGGCCTTACTGGTCTTAAATACTCCTACTCATTTTTTTCTTTATTTAGAATATTTCTTTATTTAGTTATTTTTCAAATCCTAATAGTAACTTGTGTGAACACAATCTGCATCCTAAGGGAACGCCTATACCCTCTTTATTTGTCCACACAGTGCCCTGCTTCTTTAACAAATTAATTCCCAATCCAACACATGCTGATGTCTGATGAGCAAGATCTCCCCTTCTCTTCTCCAGGACCATGAGAATAGACCTTGCCCTGGAGCACCCGCCTGTCTACTGTCCAAAATGGCTTCTCTTCACCACCGAATTCCAGCCCACCCACTGCATAGGCCTGCCCAACCCAGGCCAATAATTATACACATACACTATCCACTAATCTGCCTGGCGACTGTCTCTACTGTAAGATATGTGCACATCTGGACTGGAGTCTAAAAAAAATATCCTCCTCACTGTGTTCTCCCCTCAGCATGGAAAATACCTCCTTCACTGAAGCTAGAAAACCACTGTCACATCTATAGGTGAGACAGAAAGTATTCAATACCTCGCAATCCTACCAAAGTCTTCCTGCTAAAATAGCAACCAACCCCAGACTTAGTTATTTTGCAGATATCCATTGAACCAAAACATGATAACAATATAAGTAATTGTTAAAGTTCATACACTCAATTGGCAGTGACTATTTGCGGTGCAGTGCATGTTTGGGCCATATGGGGGCAGGCTATTTTTGGAGTGTTCTAAGAGACAGTTCATAGAAGGACCCAAACATAAACAAGTGAAATAAAAGTCCTCTGCACACACCACTAGACCATCTAAGATTTCAGGAGACCATAAAGAGACTTCTCTCGACAATGATAGGCCTTCCTTGTCAGATTTCCACTGTTGTTGTTATTAACCTGTTTCCTTAATTACAATATGGCCACCTCAAATATGTAGCTCCTTGGTCTTATTTACTGGAAATGAACACTATACCCTGGCACTTCAAGAGCAGATGAAGAGATGGGGCTTTATTTATGTTTAACAGAAGCCAATTTTCTCTTCTTTCCTACTCTGTCATTCTGTAGTCTCAGAAGCTCTAGTGTGTCTTTATAGACACATCAAAGAAGCCCAGTAAGACTAGACTCTTTCCTCTGCTTCGGGGTGAAGTTTCCCCTTGGTACAGATCTAGGGTCAGCTTCCTCTTCCACAATCCTAACCTTAACCATTAGTGGGGAAAATACTAAGTTGACCCAAGATCAGCGTCTAGGGGCAACTTCACCCTAATCCCTTTCCTCTACAAATTCCCCAGTCCAGAGAAAGGCTCTGTGGAATGTGTGCATGTATCAAATGTTTTTTTAAAAATCAATCAATATTAGTTAAGTGATAATGCCCGAGAAGCCTTTGTTTGGAGGATATATTGGCACGGGTGTTGTTAGGCCGTGCAAACCGTGCCAATATATCCTCCAAACATCGGCTTTGAAGGCATTATCACTTTTATACAATGGGTTACCAACATATTCAAATAATGATAAACATATTTTCATTAAAAACGTTATTTTGAGGAATTTATTTATACTATTTCGTCCTTCCACAAGATATAGTCCCGACACAAATCTAAGGTTGCTACCCAAGCCGGCTGGTCGTTCGTTCAATCGGTTCGGTTGCCAGAGTCGTTCAGTCTTTTTGTTCTGTATCTATGGACTCTAACGTCTCTAATCTATCCCAGTCGTTCGTTCTAAATGTTCCATTGCCATACTGGCTGGCAACGTTCTTATCCCTTGCTTGCTAGCTAGACAACTACGGCTAATTTACAGTCACATCAAAAAGTGCAGCCAGAATAACAGCAAAGTAGCTGCATTTGAGTTTGTTTAAGCTGTTTTCTAATTACATTTATTTGGAGACATCCATAACAATGAGCTAATGAGGCTTGATTTCGCTTGGCATAGAACATGTGCTCTCTTGTCAGGCCACTGTTGTTCAGAGGAGCAAGCCAACAACACAGCTAACACAATCACTTCAAACTGAAGCTGGAAAGACTACAAACTAGCTGCACTTTGTTTCGTTTGACCTTTTTACATTTCTTTGTATATATCCATAAAAATGATGCCAGCTGATTCATGATTTCGACTGGCTGAGAAACGCTGCCTGCCTTTCTGTCTCGTCCGGACACGTTCATTACTATGGGACAGCTGGAGATCAAATTTGAATATTGAAACAATGTTGCAAATGTCGGAGAGACTGACAGCAAGGTTTATACAAATCTCCGCTGTTGAAAACTAAATGTTAGTCTAAAAGAAATGTGAGATAATGTCTAGATGCTTTTTATAGTGGAGATGAAGTTTATAAAGTGCCTGGCTGGGCTGATGAGACAGTGGATTGCGCAGTCAGATGGAACAGAGTAAATAAGCATTTTAACGTAATAGATTTAGCCGGTGGTAACTTGTGGAAAAGACACCAGCTGGAATGCGATATTAACCAATCAGCATTCCGGATTAGACCCACTCGTTGTGTAATTTTCAACATTTAGTAGTTGATCATTAAATTTAGTGGCCTTCATTCAATTGGCTATAGATAGAAAGAGAGAGAGAAATAGGGAAGGAGAGACCGTTTACTTTTACAAGCTCTTTTTGTCTTGTGCGTATGTGTGTTCATATGTTCGTTTGTGTGAGTTGTCATACGTTTTCTTGTGTGTTTGTGTGTTACTTTTGTGTTATGCCACCTTGCTCAGCAATCACCTTAGAATGGAGATTAAATTAGTTCTACATCTCGGAAGCCAATCTTCAGCTTCCAGTTAGTCTCTCCAGACTCTCCCACACCTTGTTTGCTCTGTGGGGATTAGATCACTTGTCCTCAATATGCAGGAGCAGCTCTCGACAAACTGGGAGAAGATAACAGTGGAGGCTACAAGTGGATGTTAATGATCCCCAGCCCATTCAAGTGGGTGAATCACCAAGCCCTATTGTTTCACTGTGAGGAGGTTGGAATTGCCCCACCACATCCTGTGTGTGTGTGTGTGTGTATATGAAAGAGATAGAGGATAGGGAGATCATGAGGTCAAGGAAGACACGCAGGCATTCTCGCACGCACACCCACGCACACGCACGCACACACACACACACACACACACACACACACACACACACACACACACACACACACACACACACACACACACACACACACACACACTAACCTTGTGGGGACACACAATTCAGTCCCATTCAAAATCCCATTTTCCCTGACCCCTAACCCTAACCCTAAAACTAACCCTAGCCCCTAAACCTAATTCTAACTCTAACAATAATTCTAACCTTAACCCTAAACCCCCTAGAAATAGCCTTTGACCTTGTGGGGACCAACAAAATGTCCCCAGTTGGTCAAATTTTTGTTTGTTTACTAGGGGACTTCTGGTCCCCACAAGTATAGTTAAACACATCCACACACACACACACACACACACACACACACACACACACACACACACACACACACACACACACACACACACACACACACACACACAGAGAGAGCGAGAAGTCAGTGGAGTGTTCTGTTTAGACAGGAAATGAGTAAATTGACCACCCTTCTTGCTTCTTCCTCTGTTAAAGGTGATTTATTGCGACTTATTGCGGAATTCCATTGCGTTTACAGTTTAGTTTAATGGAGTCTATGGGAACGCCATAGTATTTATGAGTATGTTGTATGTCTGTGATAAACTCCTGTCAGGTGATCTCTTCACTTGCCTCTCTCACCCACCTGCCTGGAGGCTTTGACATATAAATTGCTCTGGCATTGTCAGTTGAGGATACTGTGGGCAGGGTTATTCAGCTCTTACCATACGAGTTCTGGAGTCTGCTGGTTTTCTGTTCAACCTGATAATGAATTGCAACCACCTGGTGTCCCAAGTCTAAATCAGTCCCTGATTTAGAGAGGAATAATAAAAAATAAAAAAGTAGAACTGGCTTCAAGGTCCAGAGTTGAGTTTGAGGGCTGTAAGGTAATACCAATACCTTTCTGTTTCTAACAGGACTGGCTTAACAAGTCTAGTCCTATAACATCCACTTTATCATAGTAATTTAATGAAAAGGGAAATAATAATGCGTGTCCATGGCGCTGCGAGGCTGTGTGTGTATGTGTGTGTGTGTGTGTGTGTGTGTGTGTGTGTGTTGTTGTGTCGAGGCTGATGAGGAAACAGGAGATGTCTATGGGAAATTAAGAGAGGGCATCTCAGATTTGATTTAGTGTTAGTGGCGTGGCGTGGAGACGGCTATCTGCCCGTCCCCATGCAGACAAACCTAATCGACTTACAGCCTCAGTCTGAGCACCAAGGTAACATGTCACTCATGTACCCCCTGTCCCATCACACACACACACACACACACACACACACACACACACACACACACACACACACACACACACACACACACACACAGAAAGACGCACACACACACAACGGGTGAAAATGAGCTATCTAGCTAAATCCAGCACTGTTAAACCGCAGTATTGTTTGAGATTTCAACTGTTGTGCATGTATGTGTCAAATAAATGAGTTCATAACATTTACATTTACATTTTAGTCATTTAGCAGACGCTCTTATCCAGAGCGACTTACAGTTAGTGAATGCATACATTATATTTTTTTCCTACCCCCTGTGGGAATCGAACCCACAACCCTGGCGTTGCAAACGCCATGCTCTATCAACTGAGCTACATCCCTGCCGGCCATTCCCTCCCTTACCCTGGACGACACTGGGCCAATTGCGCGCCGCCCCATGGGTCTCACGTACAGTACCAGTCAAAAGTTTGGACACACCTACTATTCAAGGATTTTTCTTTCTTTTTACATTGTAGAATAATAGTGAAAAAATCACAACTATGAAAAAAACACTTATGGAATCATGTAGTAACCAAAAAAATTTAAACAAATCAAAATAGATTTTATATTTGAGATTCTTCAAATAGCCACCCTTTGCCTTGATGACAGATTTGCACACTCTTGGTCGAATTGCTACAAAGAAACCACTACTAAAGGACACCAATAATAAGAAGAGACTTGCTTGGGCCAAGAAACACGAGCAATGGACATTAGACTGGTGGAAATGTGTCCTTTGGTCTGGAGTCCAAATTTGAGATTTTTGACAAGCTTGGCACACCTGTATTTGAGGAGTTTCTCCCATTCTTCTCCGCAGATCCTCTCAAGCTCTATCAGGTTGGATGCAGAGCGTTGCTGCACAGCTATTTTCAGGTCTCTCCAGAGATGTTAGATCGGGTTCAAGTCCGGGCTCTGGCTGGGCCACTCAAGGGCATTCAGAGACTTGTCCTGAAGCCACTCCTGCGTTGTCTTGGCTATGTGCTTAGGGTCGTTGTCCTGTTGGAAGGTGAACCTTCGCCCCAGTTTGAGGTCCTGAGCGCTCTGGAGCAGGTTTTCATCAAGGATCTCTCTGTACTTTGAGCCGTTCATCTTTTCCTCGATCCTGACTAGTCTCCCAGTCCCTGCCGTTGAAAAACATCTCCACAGCATGATGCTGCCACCACCACCGTGTTTCACCGTAGGGATGGTGCCAGGTTTCCTCCAGACGTGATGCTTGGCATTCATGCCAAAGAGTTCAGTCTTGGTTTCATCAGACCAGAGAATCTTGTTTCTCATGGTCTGAGAGTCTTTAGGTGCCTTTTGGCAAACTCGAAGCGGGCTATCATGTGCCTTTTACTGAGGAGTGGCTTCCATCTGGCCACTCTACCATAAAGGCCTGATTGGTGGAGTGCTGCAGAGATGGTTGTCCTTCTGGAAGGTTCTCCCATCTCCACAGAGGAACTCTAGAGCTCTGTCAGATTGACCATCAGGTTCTTGGTCACCTCCCTGACCAAGGCCCTTCTCCCCTGATTGCTCAGTTTGGCCGGGCTGCCAGCTCTAGGAAGAGTCTTGATGGTTCCAAACTTCTTCCATTTAAGAATGATGGAGGCCACTGTGTTCTTGGGAACCTTCAATGCTGCAGAAATTTTTCGGTACCCTTCCCCAGATCTGTGCCTTGACACAATCCTGTCTCGGAGTTCTACGGACAATTCCTTCGACCTGATGGCTTGGTTTTTGCTCTTGACATGCACTGTCAACTGTGGGACCTTATATAGACAGGTGTGTGCCTTTCCAAATCATGTCCAATCAATTGAATTTACCACAGGTGGACTCCAATCAAGTTGTAGAAACATCTCAAAGATGACCAATGGAAACAGGATGCACCTGAGCTCAATTTCGAGTCTCATAGCAAAGGGTCTGAATACTTATGTAAATAAGGTATTTATGTTTCCTATGTTTTATACCTTTGCAAAAATGTATAAAAACCTGTTTTCACTTCGTCATTATGGGGTGTTGTGTGTAGATTGTTGAGAATTTTTATTTATTTAAAACATTTTAGAATAAGGCTGTAAAGTAACAAAATGTGGAAAAAGTCAAGGGGTCTGAATACTTTCCGAAGGCACTGTAAATGTCTTATTTCCATGGAGACTTACCAACACACAAACCAGTGTGTCGCCAGTGTTTTTTGTTAATGTAGGGTCTAGTGTAATTGTGTGTCCATTAGGTGTGACACTAAGAACTTGGGGAGAACAGAATCAACAACCTCTGCATCGTCAAGACAGTTACTTTGTGAGAAGATGTTGAAGTTCACAATTGGAGATTGTTATGTAAATGCCAGCTGAAAAATACCAGTTACCCCAGGTGCAAGCAAGTCCGCCGGAGCCATGGCCCAGTGAGACACAGTTGCCGGCCCACGTAGATGAAAACAGAAAACCCACTGGGCACACACTGGTTGAATCAACATTGTTTACATTGCCTCCCGAGTGGCACAGCGGTCTAAGGCACTGCATCGCAGTGCTAGAGCCGTCACTACAGACTCGGGTTTGTAGCCGGCCGTGACCGGGAGACCCATGAGGCGGCACACAATTGGCCCAGCGTCGTCTGGGTTAGGGGAGGTTTTGGCCGGCCGGGATGTCCTTGTCCTATCGTGCTCTAGCGACTCCTTGTGGTGGGCCGGGCGCATGCACGCTGACTTCGGTCGCCAGCTGTACGGTGTTTCCTCCGACACATTGGTGCGGCTGGCTTCCGGGTTGAGCGAGCAGTGTGTCAAGAAGCAGTGCGGCTTGGCAGGGTCGTGTTTCGGAGGACGCATGGCTCTCGACCTTCGCCTCTCCTGAGTCTGTACGGGAGTTGCAGCGATGGAACAAGACTGTAACTACCAATTGGATATCATGGAAATTGGGGAGAAAAAGGGGTAAAAAGTACAATTTTTTTCATTTACACGTCATTTCAAATAAATTACGTTGAATAGATGTCTGTGCCTAGTGGGAAGTCTAAGCCTTTTTTTATAAAACACTGGGGTAAATCCTGTAGGGAAATGCGCCAAAAGAGAGAGAGAAAGAGAGAGCAGGTTAAATTGACAAGGCAGGGATGAATCATTATTAGTTGAGGATATAGAATATCAACAATAGGATACAAGACTCTCCTATCAGTATTATATTATTGAGACAGGCTCTAATATGATATAATGATGAGGGCGAGACGAGAGACGACGGAGATCTGCTCCAATCGGACCGCCACTCAATCTATTTGAGTGGTAATTCAATAAGACCTTCCTGGTTTTCCCTATAGCCAATCAATTGCACTCTGTGCAAAAAAAGCATCGCCACTCCAATAACCGTCAGTCATAAAAAATATTTCAGCTCAACTGACAGTGTTTATGAAAGCTCAATGTATATTTCCCAAATGGCACCCTATTCCCTATATAGTTCACTACTTTTGACCAGAGCTCTATGGGCCCTGGTCAAAAGTAGTGCACTACATGGGGAAAAGGGTGCCATTTGGGACGCAACCTACGTCTCCAGTTTCAGCAAATGTGCAAATTGGAGGGAACAGAGGGAATGAGTTGACAGGGGTATGTGCCATCACTCCCTGACGTGGCTAGTGACCAAGATAACACAGATAATAAAGAGATAGTGAAGAGATAACAAAGAGATAGCAGTCACCCCCTGCTACTTGTGAACCCGAGCTTGACCAAATAAAACAGATTGGGGGATTTACGTTGGCTTGTAAACAAAACAAACAAGTTCATTGAGGAACGAGTACTACAGCTTTCTTAGGCCTAACCCCCACATCACACACACATAAATTGGAGGGAACAGATGGAACGAGTTGATGGTGGTATGTGCTATCACCCCCTGTGGTGGCTAGTGACCAAGATAACAGAGATAGTAAAGAGAGAGATAACAAATAGATAGCAGTCACCCCACGCTGCGTGTGAACCCGGGCTCGACCAAGTAAAACAGATTGGGTGATTAAGTTGGTGTGTAAACACACACATACAGACAGAGGGATATACACATTTTTTAGATAGTTGGTCAATCACCTCACAAACACATTGATTACAGGAACACCACGAAAGGAGTGTATACAGGCAAGCTGATCTCTTGTTTTCTCTCCCTCTCTCTCTCTTTGTCATTACATTTTAAACTTACATTTTTCAATTTTAAAATTCCTTTATTGGCATGACATAATGTGCATATTGCCAAAGCATACATTGGAAATGGAATGATTGTCATGAACAATGTTGACATCATTGTCAACGCTAAAGGACAATTGGTAAAAACAATATTGGACAACATTCTCTCTCTCTTTCTCTCTCAATCTCACACATACACCAACATTAACTAGGTGAGAGCCCTTTGATGTTGGCTTGGGTGAGACTAAATCGCATTGAATGGCCTTCTGAACAATTACTCAGATGAGTACACCAGTGAGGGGAGGGAGGGAGGGAGCGGGGGACACAATGGAAGCTGTCATGGCACAGTGGTAATAGGGAAGGGGTGCTTCCCTGATTTGAGTTGCCATGGCGATGGCAATAAGTGTGTGTGTGTGTGTGTGTGTGGGGGGGGGGTGTATGTGTGTGTTGTGTTTATGTTTTTTTGTGAATCTTTCATATTTGGGTATTAGCAATGTTGTCAATAGAAACTGAGTAGGGGACAGTTTTTTCTTTTTTATGCACTCGAATGATCAAACGCTATGGGTGACAACAAAGAACTGGCGACGCCGCGGTGGTGTGACATCAATGTTACTGGAGGTGCTTGAAATACTGTCTTAATCTCCGGACTGAACACGAGCCATCAAACCCACATTCAGTTCTATGCAAATGCAATCTTCTATCCATGAGCTGCCACCCACCCTCTTACCCCACCAAAATGACACAAAAATCCCAATTCCAAAACCATTTCGGCATGATGACTGCGTTGATCAAATACATGCCCAGACATACACACTGTCTCTCTCTCTCTCTCACACACACACACACACACACACACACACACACACACACACACACACACACACACACACACGTGCACACATGTAAATTAGTGTTTCGCTGCTCATTATTTTCCAAAACACTGTTCTGGGGTCAGCCGGTTCATGTGAGAGGTTATTTCTTAAAGGCTGCTCTTAGGTCAGCTAGTCATTTGTTGCCAATGCTAAAAGGTTAAACCAACAGCACCATTATGCCATGGTCAATAATACCACTAATCACAATAAATGATTGTAGTCCCATAGCGAGGTAGAGGAAGAAAAAAAACAGTTTGTTCATTTCCTTACTACTTCACTCCTCAAAAAATTGCTCATGCACAAACATTTTCCATATTTGTAGATGATAGGAGTTGACCCAAAGCCAAGTAACCTGTGATCCAACAAGATCTCAACCCCACCTCAAACATACTACATAAGGCTTGTGTTCATTATTGGACACCACAGCAAACCGTAACAAAACATTTTGCAACAGAAACTGTTTTAGTTATGTTGTAAAATGCTTACTGTGAGTAAAGTGAGTAATCGGTTTACGTTGCAAAATGGTTTGCTACGGTTTGAATACGATCCTGATCTACCAGCACTGGAAATAGAACTGTTGGTATTACGGTGTCCATATTAGGATAGCCTCAGAGTCATAATTGTTAGCACAGTGTTGTTCTTCCACTTATTGGTTCACTGTTGTTATCTAATGACATTTGTTGCACGTAAACATTTGGAAGCAATTAAATATTTGTGGTTGGTGTGTGTATGTGTGGCGAGGGAGGCTGGACATCAATGAGCAATTAGGTTGACAATGTATTTAATGTGGTCGCGGACGGCTCATTTCAATATCAAACAAGCATGAGTTGTCTTCCATATTGATTAATCTGTTTTAGAAAAATATATTTAGCACACACACTCTAGCATGCAGGCCCCACCGCCCACACACGTGCACACACACACAAGTGCGTGCGCACGCACGTACACACATACATTTCAGATGCAGTAAATGGCTCTTAATTGATGCACAACATCCTTTGTTTCATTATTTAGGAGCCTAGCTCATTACCCTGCCATTCCAAGCTGTAACTAAGTACTGCACTGTACAGCCTCCTTGGAATAAACAAATACAATGAGAAGCACCCAGAATAGCAAATGGTGCCACTTCATCATTCTGGAGACGAGACGAGACGAAAAAGAGAGAGAGAGAAAGAGAGAGAGAGAGAGAGAGAGAGAGAGAGAGAGAGAGAGAGAGAGAGAGAGAGAGAGAGAGAGAGAGAGAGAGAGAGAGAGAGAGAGAGAGAGAGAGAGAGAGAGAGAGAGAGAGAGAGAGAGAGAGAGAGAGAGAGAGAGAGAGAGAGAGAGAGAGAGAGAGAGAGAGAGAGATTGGAGAGAACGAGAGAGAGAGAGATTGGAGAGAACGAGAGAGTGGTGTGTGAGTATGTGTGTGTGTGTGTGGAGATGAGGCACTCTGGTGGATTTACCCAGTGCCCAGGGATGCTGTGTGTACGCTAAGCCCAGGTTTAGAGTCCACGACGGCGTGACATTCTAACATGCTGCTCTGTAATTGACTCATTAGTCTCTGTCAGTCAGGGGCAAGCTCACCTGTTCAGCTCACATCCAGAACCAATGATTGACAAGCTGTACCCTAATGCCCTAGCTATTCATTTCTCATTGACCTAGTTCAATGACTCTCTCTCTTTCTCTATCCCTCACTCTTTCTATCTTTCTCACCCTCTATTTTCCTCTCTCTCTCTCTCTGTCATTCCATCTCCCTCTCTCTCTTTCTAATTCTCTATCTCACTCTGACTCTCGTTCCTTCTCTATTTACCTCTCTCTCTGAATGCAATGATGATATCAATGGAGAGACAAGTCCTTCCTTTCTGCCCCCCCCCCCCCTCCCCCCTCCTTTCTCTCCCTAGATCCACACAGATCACAGCATAAGACTGCTAGTTGTGTCAATCCTGCACCACTCTGAGGACCACTTTCAAGGTTCAGTTACTGTGCTCAAAGTTTCCATAGTCATCCTATAGGTATGCCCTTTTAAACTGTTGCAGTCTTTGGCTGTTGTCCAGCTGTCTAACTCCAATAGGCGTTTCTCCATATGTTATCCCCAGTGATTGAGGGATTGGACTGTTCCATGGGAACATTATCTATTTAAGGGTGTCTTATTATCTGGGTCAGATTGGGATCCTGCTTCTTAATGGCAGGATCCCAATCCTGCCCCCCCGCCACACGTGTTACTGTACACTCTCTCACTTGTGTACTGATGCTTATCATGTATTTTCGCTCATGCATATGCACACACACTATCTTTCTCCCATGTCTATCTCGCTCTCATCTCTCGCTCGCACACATGCGCACGCACACCGAGACAATTGATCCGTGTTCACCGGAGACTAATGTCTTTGTAAACAAAGGCAAACAAACACATCATGGAAATAAGGATTTGACATGTGAACGGGCCAACCCCTCTGTTTCTCACAGTCTTAGTTTGAAAATAAGATTCTGGGATCAAACCTCAAGGAAGGTTCAACTTAAATTCAACACAACAAAGGGAAGCAAATATAAAGCTCACTTTAAAGAGGCTCTCTCGGATTGGTACATCCAATTGTGGACTTTTAAATTATTTATGTATAGCCATTGATTCTTGAAGAATATATAACCTATACAGTGGGGAAAAAAAGTATTTAGTCAGCCACCAATTGTGCAAGTTCTCCCACTTAAAAAGATGAGAGAGGCCTGTAATTTTCATCATAGGTACACGTCAACTATGACAGACAAATTGAGGAAAAAAAATCCAGAAAATCACATTGTAGGATTTTTAATGAATTTATTTGCAAATTATGGTGGAAAATAAGTATTTGGTCACCTACAAACAAGCAAGATTTCTGGCTCTCACAGACCTGTAACTTCTTCTTTAAGAGGCTCCTCTGTCCTCCACTCGTTACCTGTATTAATGGCACCTGTTTGAACTTGTTATCAGTATAAAAGACACCTGTCCACAACCTCAAACAGTCACACTCCAAACTCCACTATGGCCAAGACCAAAGAGCTGTCAAAGGACACCAGAAACAAAATTGTAGACCTGCACCAGGCTGGGAAGACTGAATCTGCAATAGGTAAGCAGCTTGGTTTGAAGAAATCAACTGTGGGAGCAATTATTAGGAAATGGAAGACATACAAGACAACTGATAATCTCCCTCGATCTGGGGCTCCACGCAAGATCTCACCCCGTGGGGTCAAAATTATCACAAGAACGGTGAGCAAAAATCCCAGAACCACACGGGGGGACCTAGTGAATGACCTGCAGAGAGCTGGGACCAAAGTAACAAAGCCTACCATCAGTAACACACTACGCCGCCAGGGACTCAAATCCTGCAGTGCCAGACGTGTCCCCCTGCTTAAGCCAGTACATGTCCAGGCCCGTCTGAAGTTTGCTAGAGTGCATTTGGATGATCCAGAAGAGGATTGGGAGAATGTCATATGGTCAGATGAAACCAAAATATAACTTTTTGGTAAAAACTAAACTCGTCGTGTTTGGAGGACAAAGAATGCTGAGTTGCATCCAAAGAACACCATACCTACTGTGAAGCATGGGGGTGGAAACATCATGCTTTGGGGCTGTTTTTCTGCAAAGGGACCAGGATGACTGATCCGTGTAAAGGAAAGAATGAATGGGGCCATGTATCGTGAGATTTTGAGTGAAAACCTCCTTCCATCAGCAAGGGCATTGAAGATGAAACGTGGCTGGGTCTTTCAGCATGAAAATGATCCCAAACACACAGCCCGGGCAACGAAGGAGTGGCTTCGTAAGAAGCATTTCAAGGTCCTGGAGTGGCCTAGCCAGTCTCCAGATATCAACCCCATAGAAAATCTTTGGAGGGAGTTGAAAGTCTGTGTTGCCCAGCGACAGCCCCAAAACATCACTCTAGAGGAGATATGCATGGAGGAATGGGCCAAAATACCAGCAACAGTGTGTGAAAACCTTGTGAAGACTTACAGAAAACGTTTGACCTGTGTCATTGCCAACAAAGTGTGACACTCTGGCTCCATGGACTTTGATATTTGAGCCAGGGTTGTTCATTGTCATTGGTTTGGGTGTATTTCATTTGGTGGTGTTGGGGATGGGTGAGTTTCATTTTGTTTGTGTCTAGTGGTGATTGGTCTATGACTCCCAATCGGAGGTAACGAGTGTCAGCTGTCGGCTCGTTATCTCTGATTGGGAGCCATATATATTCTGTGTGTTTTCTCCTTTGGTTTGTGGGTTATTGTTCCAGTGTTGTATGTTCTGTCGGTGTCACAGAGGACTTCACGTATCGTCATTTGTTGTTTTTTTCGTGGTTGCTTTAATTAAATAAAGTCATCATGTTCACTCCACGCCGCTGCGTATTGGTCCGCTCCTTCAGACGATCGTGACAGAATAACCCACCAAAAAAGGACCAAGCAGCGCGTCCAGGAGCAAAGGGTCTGGACATGGGAGGAACTGTTGGACGGTAAAGGGTCCTGGACGTGGGAAGAAATCCTGGGCCCGGCATGGATCGCCGTCCATGGAGCGAAACAGAGGAGAGGCGACGGAGAGAGGAGCAACGGGCGTCGGCAGAGCCAACGTCGGAAGGACGAGGAGGCAACCCCAAGAAATTTTTGGGGGGCACATGGCTTGGGCGACGGAGCAGCAGGAGGCTGCCACAAGGCAGAGTCAGAGGGCTGCCAGGTTAAGGGGGCTGACGGAGGCAGAGAAGGGACGGATTCAGTGGGCTACCAGGTCAAGGGGGCTACTGGGTAAAGCAGGGAAGGAAGGTGTTGAGGCACGGCGTGAGGTACTGGGGTGTGTAACCAGTTCGGTCCGGCCCGTTCCTAGTCCCGAGGTGCAGCCAGTAGTGTGTGTTCCCCGTGCGGTACGGCCTGTTCCGGTCCCTCGCACTAAGTGTAAGGTGCGCGTCGCCAGCCCGGTTCGGCCTGTTCCTGCCATACGCACCAGTATGCGGTGCGCGTCGCCAGCTCAGCCCGGCCTGTTCCTACTCCACGCACCAGGGATACGGTGCGCCGCCAGCCCAGCCCGGCCTGTTCCTACTCCACGCACCAGGGATACGGTGCGCTTCGCCAGCCCAGCCCGGCCTGTTCCTACTCCACGCACCAGGGATACGGTGCGCTCCAGCCCGGCCCGGCCTGTTCCGGCCACTCGCACCAGGGATACGGTGCGCGTCGCCAGCCCCGCCCGGCCTGTTCCTGCTCTCCGCACTAGGCGTGAGGTGAGTCCCCAGGGTCCAGCATGCCCTGTTCCGGCTCCCCGCACTAGGCGTTATGGGAGTCCCCAGGGTCCAGCATGCCCTGTTCCGACTCCCCGCACTCAGCCCTGAGATGCGTGTCCTCAGCCCGGTACCTCCAGTTCCGGCACCACGCATCAGGCCTACGGTGCGTCCCCAGGGTCCAGCATGCCCTGTTGCTTCTCCCCGCACTAGCCCTGAGATGCGTGTCCTCAGCCCGGTACCTCCTGTTCCGGCACCACGCACCAGGCCTACGATGCGCCTCAGACGGCCAGAGTCTGCCGTCTGCCCAACGGGGCCTGAACTGCCCGTCTGCCCAAAGCCTGCAAAGCCGCCCGTCTGCCATGAGCCATCAGAGCCGTCCGCCAGACCGGAGCCGCTAGAGCCTTCCGCCAGACAGGATCAGCCAGAGCCTTCCGCCAGACAGGATCAGCCAGAGCCTTCTGCCAGACAGGATCAGCCAGAGCCTTCTGCCAGACAGGATCAGCCAGAGCCTTCTGCCAGACAGGATCAGCCAGAGCCTTCCGCCAGACAGGATCAGCCAGATCCGTCCAGTCGGCCATGAGCAGCCAGATCCGTCCGTCGGCCGTGAGCAGCCAGATCCGTCAGCCAGCCATGAGCAGCCAGATCCGTCAGCCAGCCACGAGCAGCCAGATCCGTTAGCCAGCCATGAGCAGCCAGATCCGTTAGCCAGCCGCGAGCAGCCAGTTCCGTCAGCCAGCCATGAGCCGTCCAGCCAGGATCCGCCAGAGCCGTCCAGCCAGGATCCGCCAGAGCCGTCCAGCCGGGATCCGCCAGAGCCGTCCAACCGGGATCCGTCAGAGCCGTCCAGCCAGGATCCGCCAGCCAGCCAGGATCCGCCAGAGCCAGCCAGCCAGGATCCGCCATTTAGTCAGGTGCTGCCCCTTAGCTCGGTGTTGCTCCTTATCCTGTTGCTGTCCCTTATCCTGGTGCTGTCCCTTAGCCTGGTACTGCCCCTTAGTCCGGTACTGCCCCTTAGTCCGGTACTGCCCCGTAGTCCGGTGCTGCCCCTTAGTCCGGTGCTGCCCCTTAGCCCGGTGCTGCCCCTTGTCCCGGTGCTGCCCCTTGTCCCGGTGCTGCCCCTTATCCCGGTGCTGCCCCTTATCCCGGTGCTGCCCCTTAGGCCGATGCTGCCCCTTAGTCCGGTGTTGCCCCTTAGTCCAGGTGGGGTTAGTTGGAGGGTGGTCATTGGGAGGAGGCTACCGAAGCAGGTTGTGACTGTGGTGGGGTGGGGATCACGACCGGGGCCAGAGCCGCCACCGTGGACAGACGCCCACCCAGACCCTCCCTAGTCCTGATATTGGTGCGCCCGGAGTTCGCACCTTTAGGGGAGTACTGTGACACTCTGGCTCCATGGACTTTGATATTTGAGCCAGGGTTGTTCATTGTCATTGGTTTGGGTGTATTTCATTTGGTGGTGTTGGGGATGGGTGAGTTTCATTTTGTTTGTGTCTAGTGGTGATTGGTCTATGACTCCCAATCGGAGGTAACGAGTGTCAGCTGTCGGCTCGTTATCTCTGATTGGGAGCCATATATTTCTGTGTGTTTTCTCCTTTGGTTTGTGGGTTATTGTTCCAGTGTTGTATGTTCTGTCGGTGTCACAGAGGACTTCACGTATCGTCATTTGTTGTTTTTTCGTGGTTGCTTTAATTAAATAAAGTCATCATGTTCACTCCACGCGCTGCGTATTGGTCCGCTCCTTCAGACGATCGTGACACAAAGGGTATATAACAAAGTATTGAGAAACTTTTGTTATTGACCAAATACTTATTTTCCACCATAATTTGCAAATAAATTCATTAAAAATCCTACAATGTGATTTTCTGGATTTTTTTTCCTCATTTTGTCTGTCATAGTTGACGTGTACCTATGATGAAAATTACAGGCATCTCTCATCTTTTTAAGTGGGAGAACTTGCACAATTGGTGGCTGACTAAATACTTTTTTCCCCACTGTATAAATACCTTTATAAGCTTAGTGCAACTGCTTACTCCATCACAATCCAAAATATATGCTTGTTTGTGTGTATGCTTGTTTTACTCCATGTGAACTAGAAGTTTGGCAAAAAAAAGGTAGTTGTATAATTAAGACAGTATCTTGCAGGATTCAATAGTTTGAATTGTAAGAGTTGTTGCCCTGTCCCTTTCTCTCTCTGCGATCGCAACACACAACCTAACCAATACAACACAGGCAACTTATAGAACACGTAATCAGACACAAACGGACACAGGTGTGACAGACAGACAAAAGCAATCACACATAGAAACATTCAACGGTGGCAGCTAGTACTCCGGGGACGACGAACGCCGAAGCCTGCCCGAACTAGGAGGAGGAGCAGCCTCGGCAGAATCCGTGACAGTACCCCCCCCTTGACGCGCGGCTCCAGCCGTGCGCCGACCCCGGCCTCGGGGACGGCCAGGAGGACGCGGACCCGGGCGCGTGGGATGCCCACGGTGGAACTCCGTCAGGAGGGATGGATCTAGGATGTCCCTCCTAGGCACCCAGCACCGTTCCTCCGGACCGTACCCCTCCCACTCCACGAGATACTGGAGACCACCCATCCGGCGCCTCGAGTCCAAGATGGTCCGGACTCTGTACGCCGGGGCCCCCTCGATGTCCAAAGGGGGCGGAGGGGTCTCTCCTATCTCATGTTCTTGGAGTGGGCCAGCTACCACCGGCCTGAGAAGAGACACATGGAACGAGGGGTTAATATTCTTGTACTCAATAGGCAATTGTAACCTGTAACACACCTCGTTCAATCTTCTCAGGACTTTAAAGGGCCCCACAAACCGCCGACCCAGCTTCCGGCAGGGCAGGCGGAGGGGCAGGTTTCGAGTCGAGAGCCAGACTCGATCTCCCGGTGCGTACACCGGTCCCTCACTGCGGTGGCGATCGGCGCTCGCCTTTTGTTGACGGATGGCCCGCTGCAGATGGACATGGGCAGCGTCCCACGTCTCCTCCGAGCGCCGAATCCACTCATCCACCGCAGGGGCCTCGATCTGGCTCTCGTGCCATGGTGCCAGGACCGGCTGATAACCTAAAACACACTGGAAAGGTGTTAAATTGGTGGAGGAGTGGCGGAGAGAGTTCTGGGCCATCTCTGCCCAGGGGATATACCTAGACCACTCCTCCGGCCGGTCCTGGCAATAGGACCTCAGAAACCTACCCACATCCTGGTTGACTCGTTCAACCTGCCCATTGCTTTCTGGGTGGTACCCCGAGGTAAGGCTCACCGAGACCCCCAAGCATTCCATGAACGCCCCCCAGACTCTGGAGGTGAACTGGGGACCTCGGTCAGACACAATATCCTCGGGGACCCCATAGTGCCGGAACACGTGGGTAAATAGGGCCTCAGCGGTCTGTAGGGCAGTAGGAAGACCCAGCATTGGGAGGAGACGACAGGCCTTGGAAAACCGATCCACAATGACCAAAATGGTGGTATTCCCCTGGGAGGGGGGTAGGTCGGTCACAAAATCCACCGAGAGGTGGGACCATGGTCGTTGTGGAACGGGCAGGGGATGTAATTTTCCCCTGGGCAAATGTCTAGGCGCCTTACACTGGGCGCACACCGAGCAGGAGGAGACATAAACCCTCACATCCCTAGCTAACGTTGGCCACCAGTATTTCACGCTAAGGCAGTGCACTGTCCGGCCAATACCTGGATGTCCAGAGGAGGGTGATGTATGAGCCCAATAAATAAGGCGATCACGAACCTCGAGCGGAACGTACGTCCGCCCCACAGGACACTCGGGGGGAGTAGGGTCGGTACGCAGTGCCCGCTCGATCTCCGTATCGACCTCCCACACCACCGGAGCCACCAGACAAGACTCCGGCAGTATGGGAGTAGGCTCAATGGACCTCTCCTCTGTGTCATACCGCCGGGACAGGGCGTCTGCCTTACTGTTCTGGGACCCTGGGATGTATGTGATCTTAAAAACAAACCGGGTTAGGAACATATTCCACCTAGCCTGACGAGGGTTCAATCTCCTAGCTGCCCGGATGTACTCCAGGTTACGGTGATCAGTCAGAATGAGGAAAGGGTGTTGAGCCCCCTCAAGCCAATGCCTCCACACCTTTAGGGCCTGGACTACAGCTAACAGCTCCCTGTCCCCTACGTCATAATTACGCTCCGCCGAGCTGAGCTTCTTAGAATAGAACGCACAGGGGCGGAGCTTAGGTGGCGTGCCGGACCGTTGCGACAGGACTGCCCCAATACCGGCCTCGGACGCGTCTACCTCTACTTGGAATGGTAAAGAGGGATCCGGATGCGCCAGCACCGGAGCCGAGGTGAACAGGTTTTTCAGTTTGACAAATGCCCTGTCCGCCTCAGCTGACCACTGCAAGCGAACCGGACCCCCCTTTAACAGGGACGTAATGGGAGCTGCAACCTGTCCAAAGCCCCGGATAAACCTCCGGTAGTAATTAGCAAAACCCAAAAACTGCTGCACCTCTTTTACAGTGGTTGGAGTTTGCCAATTACGCACGGCCGACACACGGTCAACCTCTATCTTCACACCAGACGCGGACAACCGATAACCCAAAAAGGAGACGGACTCCTGGAAGAACAAGCATTTCTCTGCCTTGGCATACAAGTCATGCTCCAACAGTCTCCTCAACACTCGGCGCACCAGGGCTACATGCTCGGCTCGTGTAGAAGAGTACACTAGGATGTCGTCGATGTACACTACCACACCCTGCCCATGCATGTCCCGGAAAATCTCGTCAACAAAGGATTGGAAGACTGAAGGAGCATTCATTAACCCGTATGGCATGACGAGATACTCGTAATGACCCGAGGTGGTGCTAAATGCTGTTTTCCATTCATCCCCCTCCCTAATGCGCACCAGATTGTACGCGCTCCTGAGATCCAACTTTGTGAAGAACCGCGCTCCGCGTAATGATTCCGTCATAGTCGCAATCAGTGGAAGAGGGTAACTGTACTTAACCGTGATCTGATTGAGACTACGGTAATCAATACACGGGCGCAAACCCCCATCCTTCTTCTTCACAAAAAAGAAACTTGAGGAAACCGGGGAAGTGGAGGACCGTATGTATCCCTGTGCCAAGGACTCGGCTATGTAAGTCTCCATAGCCGCTGTCTCCTCTTGAGACAGGGGATACACACGGCTCCGCGGAAGTGCCGCTCCTGTTTGGAGATCTATCGCACAATCCCCCTGTCTATGAGGTGGTAGCCGTGTTGCCCTCGTTTTGCTAAACACAAGTGCTAAATCCTCATATTCAGGGGGAATGCGCATTGCGGGCACTTGGTTCGGACTCTCTACCGAGGTCGCCCCTAAGGAAACACCTAGACATCTCCCTACACACTGGGCAGACCACTCCATAAGAGCCCTCTGTTGCCACGCAATGGTAGGATCATGGGCGCTTAACCAGGGAAGCCCCAACACCACGGGATACGCAGGAGAGTCAATCAGATAAAACTGAATGATCTCCTCATGACCCCCTGCGTCGTCATCTTAAGTGGTGCTGTGACTTCTCTGATCAGCCCCGACCCCAACGGCCGGCTGTCTAGGGCGTGAACAGGAAAGGGGGCTTCTACCGGCCGAAGGGGAATTCCTAACCTATAACAAAATGTACGATCAACAAAATTCCCAGCTGCGCCTGAATCTACTAGCGCCTTATGCTGGGAATGAGGTGCCACCTGTGGAAATCTCACAGGTATACTCATGTGACCAACAGAGAGCTCTGGGTAAGTGGGGCGCCTACTCACCTGAAATGACTCCCCAGTGCGTGACCTGTTGTCCCCTCTCCCAGGAGACCCTCCCCAGCACCTGGCCGCGGTGTGTCCTCCACGGCCACAGTTGGTGCAGGGGATGGCCCCCCTCGGATTCTCTCTCCTCCTCTCTCTAGCGCCAGCACCCCCGAGCTCCATGCGAATCGGCTCGGAGGTGCTGGAGGGTGGAATGAACGACCCCCACTCGGGATGTCCGCGGGTAGCCAGCAGGGTGTCGAGACGGATGGAGATGTCCACCAACTGGTCGAAGGATAGGTTGGTGTCCCTGCAGGCCAGCTCACGACGAACGTCCTCTCGTAGGCTACACCGGTAATGGTCGATGAGGGCCCTCTCATTCCACCCCGCATCCGCCGCTAGAGTCCGGAACTCCAGGGCGAACTCCTGTGCGCTCCTCTTCCCCTGTCGGAGGTGGAACAGACGCTCCCCCGCCGCCTTCCCCTCAGGTGGGTGATCGAAAACAGCCCTGAAGCGGCGGGAGAACTCCGCGTAGGTGATGGTAGCGGCGTCTATTCCCCTCCATTCGGCGTTGGCCCACTCCAACGCCTTGCCGGATAGACAGGAGATGAGGGCGGAGACGCTCTCGTATCCCGAGGGCGCTGGGTATATGGTAGCCAGGTAGAGTTCCACCGGCTGCAGAACCGTCATATGCCCTCGGGAGCGAGAGCCGTATGCCACTGGGTTCCGGTGCTGAGAGAGGAGGACTGGCCGTTGGTGATGGGATGGTGTGAGAAGGCGTGGGCACCTCTCCAGTAACCAACCGGCGCAGAGTGTTGGACACCTCGTTCATGGCGGCCCCAAGTTGCCGGATCATGGTGTCTTGGTCGCTGATCCGATCCTCCAGCGACTTGGGTGCCACCACTGCTCCTGCTGACTCCATAGTGGTGTGTTGTTCTGTCAAGGCTGAGGTGTATGATGTGTGGAAGTCAGGCGCAGGACACCGAAGCTTAGTCCAACAACGTTTACTGAGAAAAACCACCAGGCAAGGATACAGTAAACGGCCTCAACAAAGAGAGGCGAGCAATACGCAAACCATGCGTAAAACAAATAACAAAGAAACAGAATACAAAAACACGCAGCACTACGGACAGGCGAAAAACAACACACAACCTAACCAATACAACACAGGCAACTTATAGAACACGTAATCAGACACAAACGGACACAGGTGTGACAGACAGACAAAAGCAATCACACATAGAAACATTCAACGGTGGCAGCTAGTACTCCGGGGACGACGAACGCCGAAGCCTGCCCGAACTAGGAGGAGGAGCAGCCTCGGCAGAATCCGTGACATTTACATTTTGTGTATTTAGTCTTCATAATCTTCATCAATTTTGTCTTTTTATTTTATTGCCTTTTTTTTTTTTTACGCCACTTTGGAGGTTTCAAATATCCCTCTGGTGCCCAAGTTGACCTATTTTAAGAAACGCCATTGGTTGGTGGATATAAAGTCTGAGATCTTTGATAGGCTGAAGCAGCATTTGTTACAGGTTAGCATAGAGCTAAATGTGCCAGGTTATCTAATGGGAACAGCTGAGATGTAGCGTTTTATCACGTGCAACTATGTCAACAATTTCTATTGGCTGATGCACATTTTGAGACGGAGAAAAAGTTTAAACTTAAACTTTTTCCAATGTTTCTCAAGTATGGACCCATCATTTTCATCTCATGGATGATCAATTCTTGCATCCATAGCTCTGTCTATTCAGTTGAGAGTGGAAATATTTCTCCAGCTCCATTTCTCAGCTGTTTACCAAAAACGTGGCAGGGGTGCCTACTTTCTTGTAGTTTGAATCGCAGATTGCCCCTTCAAGGTGTCGTGTGGTACCATGTCTCCTGTAATCTTGGAAAAGAGAAGCAGAGATCACTCCATACAGTAACACAGTAGTAACACATTCTCCTGCGATGACTCACTCATCCTCAACAGCCATGAGTGGAGCCTCACGCCCTGCCTCCTGACTGGACATAGAGAGGGTTCGGCGAGGGGATGAGAGGAGATCACTTAGCCCTCATTGATGCCCTGTGTGTGTGTGTGTATGTGTGTGAGTTTGTTGGGGGATCTAGTGTGTGTGTGTGTGTGTGTATCTGTGTGTGCTTGTTGGGGGCTCCAGTGTGTGTGTGTGTGTATATGTCCAGAAGGAATCTTTCATGAGTCATTTGTCAGGCCAGTGTCTCTGCCTCTGGCTTTCGTGTGGCTGGAGTCTCAGTGCAGGATGGGGCCTGGGTGGCTACACGCACTGGGGGCTACAATGGCAACATTATTCTCTCACTGGCTGTATCTCTCTAAGAGGCCTTGTGTGTGCTGGGACTGGGCCTCAACCAAAACAGAAGGGCAATCCCCCACCCACGGGTGTGTTTGTGTTTTGAGATATTATATTATTAGATAAGACTTGCTATAATGACTCACACTCACAGGGTGGTCAGAGGGGCCAGGTCAGTTATCCAAAGTGTTTATAGTGTGTGTATTGGAGGGTGGGGGTGGGTTTACTTTCTAAACTTAGGCTGGAGAGTCATCTGTACCCAGTTTCTCAAAAAAATTCTGTTCGGATTTCAGAAATCGGATAGAATTGGGTATTTAAAAACTGACAAATTTGATTCTGATCCTCTGAATAGGGATTTGGATTAGGTAATCCAATCTGACCTGTAATCAGGATTAAATGTTAATTTTGCTCAACAGTAGTGATTAGGATTGTTTTGATGCTGGACATCTGGATAATCTTGATCCCACTGGAAGGGTGGATTCAGAAAGGTGAAAAGCACTACAACCAAGATATTTCAATGTAACGTTCTTACATAAAAAAAAAAAAAAGCTTCATTCTGTTAAATTGACTGCCGTATAGGTATGTGGTCAGACGTTATATTGAGTGTCATATAAATGCATGTACTTACTTACAAGTGAAATGCAGCCTCTATTTCTTATCTTAGTTACCTTCATTCATGTAGTTTCCTCATCTCTGTTTCCCTATGACAGTGTAGAAGTAGTAACATAACCTATTCAAAGCATTGGAAATCTGGATTCGGCAAACTTGATATTGTGGTATCTGGATCAGAATGATCCTATTTGATCCTTTCTGAAAAACTGGCTCAAAATCGGCCAGATTGATCTGATGCTGGATCGCAAAAAGGGGACTACAGAATCTGGATCATTGTTATCCAGATTAAACGTTTTGAAAAACTGGGCTCAGAGAGCAAAGATTGTTTGGTGGAAAATGGATAATCTCTCAAAGCAAAATTGTGAGTATCTTATTGTGATTGTATGTCTGTGTGTGTGTTTATGTGTGTGTTTCTCAGAGAGCCAACACTAAGAACTGACTATTCTAGGTTACTGTAGGTCATATGCCTCACTGTAACCAGAAGCACAACCACTGTTTGCCAAGTTTCCTTACTGCTTCCAGATAATGAGGCCCCTGCCTCTGTTGGGCCCTTGGACTCTTTCGGCCCTGGTCATCCCTACTTTGTTAGATCCTGGTCCTGAGCCAGAGAGTCAGGCCCAACAGAACTCATTAGCACCAAACTAGAATGGACCCACCTCATCAAGCGCTTCCACCCCGGTGAGAAGGCACTGATGTGGGGTAGAGGTCAAAGGGCACTGCCATGGCAGTGAACCACCACAGCTCAGACAATCAGAGGAGCAAGGCACATAAATCACTGCTCTGGACTCCCGGCATCCAAACCACACAAAGGACAGGGTGGAATACACAGACAGGTGTGTGTGTGCGCATGTGGGTGTGTGTTAAGTGTGAGGCGGTAAGTACATTTGTGTATGTGTGCCATCAATAATATTTGTAATAATATTTGTGTACATGTGCTATCAACTATGTGTGTGTCTTCTCAGTTCAGTGGTTCAAACCTGTGTGTGAGTGTGAGGGAGTAAGCCCTCTCTCTCCTCATTTTGTGCCCAACATTTGTGTATGTGCAATCAACTCTTTGTGGGTGTGTGTGTGCGCAATCCGCTGTGTTCATGTGTGTATGGCTAGCTCTGGGACTCTTGCTGTTTGTCTACGGCTGTAGGTAACTGGAGAAGGTAGCGAGGGAGGGATTTGGGGGGGATGGGAGATGGAGGGAGGGATGGAAACTTGCGTGGAGGAGAGGAGTGAGAAGGGCAAGCAGTTGGTTATGACAGGGTGCCGTAGTGAGATGTGAAGGGGTGTGTGTGTGTGTGTGTGTGTGTGTGTGTGTGTGTGTGTGTGTGTGTGTGTGTGTGTGTGTGTGTGTGTGTGTGTGTGTGTGTGTGTGTGTGTGTGTGTGTGCATTAATAGATGGGTCAGGGAGGTTAGTGGACTGTTATGTCTGGGAGATCTAGGGAATGTATAGAAGAATACAATGTAGACATATACAAAGGAACTTGACTCTAATGAGACACTCATATCATTGTGTGTGTGTGTGTGTGTGTGTGTGTGTGTGTGTGTGTGTGTGTGTGTGTGTGTGTGTGTGTGTGTGTGTGTGTGTGAATGAATGGATACTCTTAACTAAACACTTGCATGTTTACTCTACAAATTGCATAATTTCACCATCTAAAGAAATCTGATAGAGGCCCGATATTTCAACATGTCTGCAAAGATACATGTTCAGTTTCCTGTAAGTCTCAAAGGCTGCGTTTACACAGGCAGCCCATTTCTGATACTCTTTTTCACTAATTGGTCTTTTGACCAATCAGATCAGCTCTGAAAAAGATCTCGTGAAAATATCTGATGTGATTGGTCAAAATACTATTTAGTGGAAAAAAGATCAGAATTGGGCTCCCTGTGTAAAAACCCCTAGACCAAACAAACTCTGAAACTTCTCAAATATATTCCTCTCCGATTCCCAAGAGCCATAATGTGCCAAATACCCCCAAAAAACAACCTGAATGTGAGATTCAATTCTGCAAATTGGTCAAGATTTAGACGCATGGGCCGGAAAGCTGAAGAGTCAAAGTAACCATCTTAGTTTGTTTTCACTCAATTAGCCACTAATTGCTTTGCCGTAATGAGCAGCACATTTCTCAGCCTTAATGAAGCCACTGGCAGCCAAGCCGGTGTCACTCAAGAGGCTGTGTGTGTGTGCGTGTGCAAGTGTGCAAATGAGTGTGTGTCTAATATGTTGATGTGTATGCAAGAGTGTGTGTGTGTGTGTGTGTTCCAGGGTTGTCTCCACCCTGTATCTATAGCTCATTGGGATGTTTACAATTCTCCATCAGGAATGTTTCTCTGGATTACATGACTGTTTTCCAGAGCAACTAACCAGTTAATTCTTCATGGCTTTATGTCTATTCTATGTATCCTCTTTGCTGTAAATGACAATGTGTTCTCAGCCAACTTACCTGGTAAAATAAGGGTTATAAAATTTATAAATACTAACCCAACATACTGTAACATGAGTCCAAAACATCCTTAAGGAATCCAAAGTCATTAAAGGGGCACTTTACTCTTTTTTATAATATAAAAATGTAATAATAATATAATATGCCATTTAGCAGACGCTTTTATCCAAAGCGACTTACAGTCATGTGTGCATGCATTTTTACGTATGGGTGGTCCCGGGGATCGAACCCACTACCCTGGCGTTACAAGCGCCATGCTCTACCAATTGAGCTACAGAGGACCAGCACCAGCCCAACATCAACATATATAAAAACAGCAGGTTTCTATGTTGTGTAGTCAAAAAGATAGATAGATAATTCGCTTCATATACATTGACATTGTGATGGTACTGGAGATGATGAATATGAGTTTGAAAAGTTGTGGATTTCCCGTATAACCTATGCGACAACGCAAATTGTCCTCTTTTCAAACTCCAACACCACTTGATATGGTAAATGATGACCTGGGAGGCTTTGAGGTACCGGAATGCATAAGGAAAAAAAGTGACTAACACAATGCACAGCAGACAAATCAAACAGGTAGCCTATCTACTATCTATGATAGGTGTACTGGAATGGACAGCGCTCTCCAAGGTGCTCATTAATTCAAAGCATTTCAGACACTGCAGGTCACCTATACACATATGAAAATTCAAGCCAAACCCTACCAGAGGCCTATATTAAAAATATTTTATGAGCCCAAGCCCGAATTATAAAACATGATTGTGCCGTTATACAATACTTTGGCCTACCGCATATCCTACGCACAGCAGGAAAACAGTAAATAAAGCCCATAGATTTAAGATGTCTTTGGTATTGGTCTACAGCTAAATTAATCAAACTAATCGTCTTTGATTGTGGACTGTATGTATACTGTATGGACTGGTTAGAATAGGCTACGTTCCAAACTTTCTATCAATGAGGATGGGAGAGGCCTATGTGATGCTGATGGTTCATTGATTGTGCAGGCGGTCTACAGAGTTACAATTATAGTGAATTTGTATTTGATTTTGAATAGTAATAATAGGGCCTATTTTATATTTTAAAACCTCTTAAATGTAATTAAATGTAATAAAAAATGTAATCTACGTAATCCCCAAAAGTAATTATTTTTCATGAGGACCATAAATAATAACTAGTAATGTTGCATAATCCAAGAAAGGTTCAAATCTCACCTTTCTGGTATAAATAGTTATAAATTGCTGAGGTGTAGTCACTTTTGAGGACACAAGCTCAAGTACACAGTACAAATATGATTAAAATATGAAAATGTTAAATATGATGTATTTCCTATTCAACAAAACAAGGCTTGAAATGATTTATTTTATTTTATATAGTATAATCAATTTATAAAATGACTAACTATAAGATTTCACCATCCTTATAACTGTAAAATACATATTTGTATATTTAGTGTTAGAGAAAATGTGCATATACTTCTAGAAACTTCAGTTAGTGCTAAATACGGCTGCTAGAATCTTGAATAGAACCACAAAATTTTATCATATTACTCCAGTGCTAGCTTCCTGTTAAGGCTAGGGCTGTTTTCAAGGTTTTACTGCTAACCTACAAAGCATTACATGGACTTGCTCCTACCGATCTCTCCGATTTGGTTCTGCCATACATACCTACATGTACGCTATGGTTACAAGACACAGGCCTCCATTTTGTCCCTAGAATTTCTAAGCAAACAACTGGAGGCTGGGATTTCTCCTATAGAGCTAAATTTTTAGGGAATGTTCTACCTATCAATGTGAGTGACGCTGACTTGGTCTTGACCTTTAAGTGTTTACTTCACTAGGTCCTATGATTGAGTGTAGTCTGGCCCAGGGGTGCGAAGGTGAATGACAAGGCACTGGAGTGACAAACCGCCCTTGCTGTCTCTGCCTGGCCGGCTCCTCTCTCTCCACTGGGATTCTCTGCCTCTGACCCTATTACGGGGGCTGAGTCACTGGCTTACTAGTGCTCTTCCATGCCGTCTCTAGGAGGGGTGCGTGACAGGCTTTTTTCGTTATACTCGACTTGAGTGGGTTGAGTCACTGACGTGATCTTCCTGTCCGGTCTTGCGCCCCCTCGGGCTCGTGCGGTGGAGGAGATCTACGTGGGCTATACTCAGCCTTGTCTCAGGGTAGTAAGTTGGTGGTCTGTTGATATCCCTCTAGTGGTGTGGGGTCTGTGCTTTAGCAAGGTGGTTGGGGTTATATCCTGCCTGGTTGGCCCTGTCCAGGGGTATCGTCGGACGGGGCCACAGTGTCTCCCGACCCCCCGTCTCAGCCTCCAGTATCTATGTTGCAATAGTCTATGTGCCGGGGGGCTAGGGTCAGTCTGTCCTATCTAGTGAAATTCTCCTGTCTTATCTGGTGTCCTGTGTGAACTTAAGTATGCACCCTCTAATTCCCCCATCTCACCTGACCTGTTCACCGGACGTGCTACCTTGTCCCAGACCTGCTGTTTTCAACGCTCTCTCTCTCGTTTTCTCCCTCCCTCCCTCTCTCTCTCTACCACACCTGCTGTCTCGACCTCTGAATGCTTGGCTATGAAAAGCCAACTGACATTTACTCATGAAGTGCCGACCGGTTGCACCCTCTATAACCACTGTGATTATTATTTGACCCTGCTGGTCATCTATGAACGTTTGAAAATCTTGAAGAACTATCTGGCCTTGATGGCCATGTACTCATATAATCTCCTCCCGGCACAGCCAGAAGAGGACTGGCCACCCCTCTAGGTTTCTTCCTAGGTTCCTGCCTTTCTAGGTAGTTTTTCCTAACCACTGTGCTTCTACATCTGCATTGCTTGCAGTTTGGGGTTTTAGGCTGGATTTCTGTATAAGCACTATGCTGATGTTAAAGGGGCTTTATAAATATATCTGATTTGATTGTTGACCAAAACATCTGCCCCCATCACTGTGAACGCCTCATAAAGCTCTAGCTTGGCTTCCTGAACTCGTTAGGAACTCACCTTTTATTTCATATTAATCTTGTCCATCTATGACAAACAGAAAGTACATTTTTGTTTAAAATCTATTAATTATTTTAGATGACTGGTTATGAATCGATCTCTGAATGTGCTACAGCGACGAAACCACTCTCTCCTGCTACATTATGATGTAAGGATTCCATGCATATGCATTGTTAGTGGCTGTGACATAGGGTTCAGTCAGGAGTTGATGGACAGTCGGAAAAGCTAATTAAATGGTAGGAGGGACATTCCAGCTTCAAGTGGTGTCAGATTTCACATCCTGCTTCACACAGGCAGAAGAGACATACTCCTGTGTCCATGAGAATCAGGGCTACCACTCAATGCAAGCCATTTTGAGCTACGGTGTCAACAGATCGATTTATAAGCAGAAATTACGGTCGGAATCAGTACCAGAACCATGCAGGTCCCCTAAATAGGGGACTTTACATCTTTTAATCATTAATATGCTGAGACATTACAGTAAAATTCTATAAGGAAAAAAAGCAACTAATGGGCATATTAAATCATTTAAAATAAATGATGAAGTGCAACACTGGAAAGATGGAGAGAGAGAGTTGCAGGCTCATGTCTATCAGAGCAGAGAGAGATACAGACGCTTCTCTACAACAACGGCCACATACAATGTTGCACAAACCTAAGCCCAACCCGAATCAATTCTCCAATTAGAATGGATCATTTCGACACCAAACCCACCACTTGTGTGCGTGGCCAAAGAGCAACTCTCTCTCATCACTACCAGCCAGCTATAATGTGGTTACAATGATACAGTAGCCAAGGACTATCCATATTGACTCATATGTTTAGATACAGCCATCAATCATCATTTATATATCAGAATATCTGTGTGAAAAGAGAACATTATGCAGGTTTCCATTGAAAACAATGTCGCAAAAAACATATATTACGACATGTGCAATGGAAACGGCAGCTATAGGAGACATTTTCTAAAGATTGACAACATTTTTGTCCCTTCGATGGGGTGGATTTTTCTTTTGTCATACTTTCCTTACTTTCCTTATGTTTTTAACCTGAACTGGTAAAAATGAATTTAAATGTATGTAATATAAAAACCACAAAACAAAAATATAGCGAAGTCGGCAGTGGTGAATGAAAATGCAATTAAAGTGATAAAAATGCATCATGCATGTTAAGTAATGACTGTAAGTCGCTTTGGATAAAAGCGTCTGCTAAATGGCTTATTATTATTATTATTATTATTATTATTAAGTAATATTTTAAATTCACTATGTGTTTATTGCATTAAATGCATTAAAAAAGTTTAGTAGTGACTTAAATGCATATAAGGTGGATCCCGGACACAGATTAAGCCTAGCGCTTGTCTAAAAAGCTAGGCTTAATCTGTGTCCGGGATCCACCTTATATGCATTTAAGTCACTACTAAACTTTTTTAATGCATTTAATGCAATAAACACATAGTGAATTTAAAATATTACTTGTGTCCTTGAAACCATCCCATAGTGTTTTAAATTAATCATACATGTTTAGTAATGTTTAATTGCACCCTGAGGGAATAACAACACACATCTAGGTTTCGGAATTACGCTTTTAACATGGTGGAAAACGGCATCCGGTTTTAAAAGGGTAGCCACCTGAATCAAGTGGCTAGAGCAATGGTTGAGAGGATGAAAATAATACAATTGGAATACAACCATCAGTGGTGGATAAAGTACCCAATTGTCATACTTGAGTAAAAGTAAAGATACCTTGATAGAAAATGACTCAAGTAAAAGTGAAAGTCACTCAGTCAAATACTACTTGAGTAAAAGTCTAAAAGTATTTGGT
This sequence comes from Coregonus clupeaformis, assembly GCF_020615455.1. Taxonomy (NCBI): domain Eukaryota; kingdom Metazoa; phylum Chordata; class Actinopteri; order Salmoniformes; family Salmonidae; genus Coregonus; species Coregonus clupeaformis. Next base: position 60,302,587 of record NC_059220.1, on the reverse strand, counting down.
TTTAAATATACTTAAGTATCAAAAGTAAAAGTATAAATCATTTAAAATGGCTTATATTAAGCAATTTATATTATATTAATTATATTAAGCAATTTTCTCTTTTTTGGGGGGGGGGGGATAACCAGGGTCACACTCTAACACTCAGAAATAATTTACAAACAAAGCATTTGTGTTTAGTGAGTCTGCCAGATCAGAGACATGACCAGGGATGTTCTCTTGATAAGTGCGTGAATTGGACCATTTTCCTGACCTGCTAAGCATAATAATAATAATATAATATGCCATTTAGCAGATGCTTTTATCCAAAGCGACTTACAGTCATGTGTGCATACATTTTTACGTATGGGTGGTCCCGGGGATCGAACCCACTACCCTGGCGTTACAAGCGCCATGCTCTACCAATTGAGCTACAGAGGACCATAAAAAATGTAACGAGTACTTTTGGATGTCAGGGAAAATGTATGGAGTAAAAAGTACATTATTTTCTTTAGGAATGTAGTGAAGTAAAAGTAAAAGTTTTCAAAAATATAAATAGTACCGGCCGTGACCAGGAGACCCATGAGGCGGCGCACAATTTTCCCAGCGTCATCTGGGTTAGGGGAGGGTTTGGCCGGACGGGATTTCCTTGTCCCATCGCACACTAGCGACTCCTTGTGGCGGGCGGCCACCTGCAAGCTGACTTCGGTCGTCAGTTGTACAGTGTTTCCTCCGACACATTGATGCGGGTGGCTTCGGGGTTAAGTGAGCATTGTGTCAAGAAGCAGTGCGGCTTGGCAGGGTCGTGTTTTGGAGGACGCATGGCTCTCGACCTTCGCCTCTCCTGAATCCGTACGGGAGTTGCAGCAATGGGACAAGACTGTACCAATTGGATATCATGAAATTGGGGAGAAAAAGGGGTAAAACTACAAAACAAACAAACAAAACAAATATATATATAAAAAGAGTGAAGTAAAGTACAGATACCCCAAAAAACTACCTAAGTAGTACTTTAAAGTATTTTTACTTAAGTACTTTACAACACTGACAACCATAATGTCATAAAAGAGGCCTAGATAAGGCCAACATTTTCATAAATGTCCTTAGGCTTACACTAAATATTTCTCACTAATCATTTTAGCTATTGAGAAAATGCGTACAAATGTGAACGTAGCTTATCAATAAAAAGTAAATTACAAACATCTTAACATGTCATTAGCAGACGCTGTTATCGAGAGCGTAATACAAATGGCACAATTATTTGTGCTTCTTAAAAATGTGTGATGGAGTAAGGTTTTCAGAGCATCAAAATAGTTGCATAGTTTGCCTAATTTCATAGATGTAACTCTGCATTTACCCATATGTATCTTTGTTTTCCATGTTCAAGTTTGAACTTCATTGCAATCAGCAGCCACGCGATAATCTGTTTACACATCTGTGCATATACAGTGCATTCGGAAAGTATTCAGACACCTTGACTTTTTCCACATTTTGCTACGTTAAAGCCTTCTTCTACAACATATATTTTTTTAAATAATCCTCATCAATCTACACACAATACCCAATAATGACAAAGCGAAAACAGGTTTGTATACATTTTTGCACATTTATTAAAAATAAAAAACAGAAATACCTTATTTACATAAGTTTTCAGACCCTTTGCTATGAGACTCGAAATTGAGCTCAGGTGCATCCTGTTTCCATTGATCTTCCTTGAGATGTTTCTACAACTTGGTGTCCAACTGTGGTAAATTCAATTGATTGGACATGATTTGGAAAGGCACACACCTGTCTATATAAGGTCCCACATTTGACAGTGCATGTCAGAGAAAAAAACTAACCATGAGGTTGATGGATTTGTCCATTGAGCTCCAAGACAGGATTGTGTAGAGACACAGATCTAGGGACGGGTACCAAAAAATGTCTGCAGAATTGATGGTCCCCAAGAACACAGTGGCCTCCATCATTCTTAAATGGAAGAAGATTGGAACCACCAAGACTCTTCCTAGAGCTGGCCGCCCGGCCAAACTGAGCAATCAGGGGAGAAGGGCCATGGTCAGGGAGGTGACCAAGAACCTGATGGTCACTCTGACAGAGCTCCAGAGTTCTTCTGTGGAAATGGGAGAACCTTCTAGAAGGACAACCATCTCTGCAGCACTCCACCAATTAGGCCTTTATGGTAAAGTGGCCAGACGGAAGCCACTCCACAGTAAAAGGCACATGACAGCCCGCTTCGAGTTTGCCAAAAGGCACCAAAAGGACTCTCAGACCATGAGAATCAAGATTCTCTGGTCTGATGAAACCAAGATTGAACTCCTTGGCCTGAATGCCAAGCCTCACGTCTGGAGGAAACCTGGCACCATCATGTTTTTCAGCGGCAGGGACTGGGAGATTAGTCAGGATTGAGGGAAAGATGAACAGAGCAAAGTACAGAGAGATCCTTGATGAAAACCTGCTCCAGAGTGCTTAGGATCTCAGACTAGGCCGAAAGGTTCACCTTCCAACAGGACATTGACCTTAAGCACACAGCCAAGACAAAGCAGGAGTAGCTTCGGGACAAGTCTCTGAATGTCCTTGAGTGGCCCAGCCAGGCCCGGACCTGAACCTGATCGAACATCTCTGGAGAGACCTGAAAATACAGGTGTGCCAAACTTGTAGCGTCATACCCAAGAAGACTGGCGGCTGTAATCGCTGCCAAAGGTGCTTCAACAAAGTACTGAGTAAAGGGTCTGAATAGTTATGTAAATGTGATATTTCCGTTAAAATAATAATACATTTGCAAAAATGTCCAAAAACGTGTTTTTGCTTTGTCATTATAGGGTATTGTGTGTAGATTGATGAGGAATTATTTGATACATCTTAGAATAAGGCTGTAACTTAACAAAATGTGAAAAATGTAAAGGGGTCTGAATGCTTTCCGAATGCACTGTATTTATTTTACAAGGTTAAGAGTTACAGGTCTTTTTCTGTCTCATTTAGTAACAAAAGGTTGATATCCCCCCACCCTAAGTCAGTTTGAGTGTTGTTTAATATTGCTGGTTTTATTGACATGGAAATAAAATGAGGAAGGAGAGACTGATAGAGGACATACTGTGTAGAAGTGCGTTGGGACCGGGATTCAATTCCAAGCAGGCAGAGGACTGCCTATCTTTATAAATTGGTGGGTCACGACCAGGGTCACCATTTTCCAGGGCTAGCTGCCTTGCTCAAGAGCACAGCAACATATTTTTTCACCTTGTCAGCTCCTGGATACGAACCAGCAACCTTTCAGTTACTGGCCCAACGCTCTAACCTCCAGGCTGCCAAGGGCGGCAGCCTTAACTGCTCGACCAACCTCAGGCATGTCAATCTGAGTGTTAAGTTAACAGGAATACTTGACATACCATCACAGGCCAACCTAGTACTTTTGACCCTGTCACCCCTGTGACTGCCAACAAAAACATCTGGCATTTCTCTGGAAAGGGTGCCAATTTCAAACTTTGTGCCAAGTTGTCAGCGGAGTCTCGGTCACTCACATGGAACACAGTGTATTTGTGTAGGCTATTTGTCAGTGTGTGTGTGTGTGTGTGTGTATGTGCATGTACAGACTGTGAGTGTATGTACAGTGGGGAAAAAAAGTATTTAGTCAGCCACCAATTGTGCAAGTTCTCCCACTTAAAAAGATGAGAGAGGCCTGTAATTTTCATCATAGGTACACGCCAACTATGACAGACAAAATGAGAAAAAGAAATCCAGAAAATCACATTGTAGGATTTTTAATGAATTTATTTGCAAATTATGGTGGAAGATAAGTATTTGGTCAATAACAAAAGTTTCTCAATACTTTGTTATATAGCCTTTGTTGGCAATGACACAGGTCAAACGTTTTCTGTAAGTCTTCACAAGGTTTTCACACACTGTTGCTGGTATTTTGGCCCATTCCTCCATGCAGATCTCCTCTAGAGCAGTGATGTTTTGGGGCTGTCGCTGGGCAACACGGACTTTCAACTCCCTCCAAAGATGTTCTATGGGGTTGAGATCTGGAGACTGGCTAGGCCACTCCAGGACCTTGAAATGCTTCATACGAAGCCACTCCTTCGTTGCCCGGGCGGTGATTTGGGATC